>NC_135812.1:27699618-28899618 GCF_964213995.1 Mustelus asterias
CAATGGCAACTCGAGAGTTGGTATGTATAAGTGATTGTAAGGTTTGACTACCTAGTGTAATTCTCAAAGTTGGAGTTTCTATGCCAGTGACTGCTCAGGGTTGACACATCCATGCCAGCAATGGCAAGAGCTAGGGCACCTACATCTTAGTCACACTAGGCTGGAGGGTTTGCAAAAATACCAACATGAGATTCAAGTGCCGACGGTAATAGAAGTACAAAGTAAGCACAGGTTGTCAGTGTTTGACATGCATGCCAAGGTCGGTACGAGAATGCAGTGTGCATTTGAATGTTGTTTTTCTATAGCTTCGTTTAGTGTGACAAGTGGTTTGAATATCTATCTGTCAGTAATATTGTGTACTATTGTAAAAATGATTTCCGATTGAGCGATTTCAAAATTCCAGTCGGTCAGTATTGATGCCTAGTTGATAGATTACTCAATGTGCAGAATCTTCCTCGATGCAATAATTATTTGCATATTCAATCAAAGATTTAATACTGAAAATCTTCATAGCCATGTTGCTTATAATTCTAAGTATACTGGTAATTCCAAGGGGGGCAAAAATAATTAATTTGCATTTTAACAAATCTCATAAGCCTTGAAATGACTGAATATTAGCATAGTGATACATAATCTGTGTCTATATGAAGTTTCTGTGTCTGCAATTTAAACTGCAGATATTAATTCATTCAGGATAAATAGACTAATATCTCTATTGAAATAATGAACAAAGGAATTTCATGGACAATTTTAAGTGATCATGTGTTAACAGTGCAATTTAAAGACCACAGGGATGGGGAAAAATAAGTAGGTACATATAAGACTTGCACGTTCTACATTTTCTTACCAATAAATGCCATATCCATGGTCGAGTCAAATTAGCAGCCTTTCACAAATAATTTCAGCATAAATGAACAATATTTGGCAGAGAGACATCTATCAGGCTGTTACCCATTTCAATATTTTCAGAACTGTATTAAAAATGATTGAACCAACCAATTGCCAAATAACTAATTACACCTTCCCCGCCCTCGCTCTACCTACCTGGGGCCAACCTCAATCTGGGCCACTGCAATTTGAAAATGCAGGTAGCGAGGACACCCACCCCAAATCATCAGGATTAAATATGCAGTCAGGGATCCAAGGTTGTCGTTGGAGCTTTGAGTTGCCATTTTAACTGAAGGACCGAGCTGGGACGAAGGGATGGCAAAACCTCCTGGGAATAGGAGCTAGGGCGAGAAGGGGCCAAGCAAGTGAAAGCATGGTGGCACAGTGGTTAGCACTGCTGCCTCATAGCGCCAAGGAGCCGGGTTCAATTCCGGCCTTGGATCACGATCTGTGTGGAGTCTGCACATTCTCTCCCATGTCTGCTTGGGTTTCCTCCGGCTGCTCCGGTTTTCTCCCACAGTCCAAAGATGTGCAGGTTAGGTAGATTGGCCATGATAAATTTCCCTTAGTGTCCCAAGATGTGTAGGTTAGGGGGATTAGTGGGGTAAATATGGGGATGGAGCCTGGGTAAGATGTTCTGTCAGAGTTGGTGCAGACTTGATGGGCTGAAAGGCCTCCTTCTGCACTGTAGGGATTTGATGATTCTAAGTATGATTTTTTTTTTCCCCACGATATTTGCTTTTAATTTCCTTTGTGAAGTGCTCCTCCGGGAGCCGTGAAGAAACCTTGGGCCATCCCTGCCCTGGGCTTTCACTCGCGCCATACCAAGATGGAGTTTTCTTTCTGGAGCATTCACCTTGTTGTTCCGCAAACACCCCCAGCTGTTCCCAAGGTGTGGCTTCTGGCCACTTTACTGCCCTTCTCTCTTTTTGAACAGATAGTTGGAATGGAACATGCTGAAGCCCAGTTGTTAACATAGAATCATGGAATCCCTACAGTGCAGAAGGAGGCCATTCGGCCCATCGGGTCTGCACCGACCACAATCCCACCCAGGTGGTACTCCCATAATCCACACGCACACTAGGGTCAATTTATCATGGCCAATCAACCTAACCCGCACATCTTTGGATTGTGGGAAGAAACCAGAGCTCCCGGAGGAAACCCACGCAGACACGGGGAGAACGTGCAAACTCCACACAGACAGTGACCTGAGGCTGGAATTGAACCTGGGACCCTGGCGCTGTGAGGCAGCAGTGCTAACCACTGTGCCACCGTGCCGCCAGCCCAGCCTTCCTGCTGATGTCGGGAATCAGATTCCTAATGTTATTTATCACTGAATTGGAATGTTCTATGCAATGTAATTCCTGAAAATGCTTTCAACGGTAGTTAGGAAATTGAGCGGAAAAGGCCTGTCAAATATATTGAATTTAAAAGCTCCTTGATGGCTTTAGACATTGATAAAAAATCTACAGTACACTACTTGTAACTCAGTTACGAGAATATTAACTAAATCTGTCTTCACTGAACTCTCAATTATACTGCTATTTAAATGTTCTGATCCAAATTTCCAGTCTGCCAGTGTTATTTATTGGTTAATATATGGTGATATGTTAAAAAAATCTACATCAATTCATTTTATTAAACTTCTACAGACTCTGCCATTTGCTTCATTACTTATTAAAATGGGAACAGCCAAAGACTTTCAGAAGCTCTGATTTGTGTGAATCTAGAAATTAATAGACATAAGGATATGATTGCACTGGAGGGGTGCAGAGGAGATTCACCAGGATGTTGCCTTGAATGGAATATTTAAGTATGAAGTGGGGTTGCGTAGGCTTGGGTTGTTTTCGTTGGAGCAGAGAAGACTGAGGGGGCGACCTGATCGAGGTGTACAACATTTATGAGGAACATGGACAGAGTGGATAAGGGGCAGCTGTTCTCCTTAGTTGAGGGGTCAGTCACGAGGGGACATAGGTTCAAGGTGAGGGACAGGAGATTTGGTGGGGGGGAGCGGGCGGGGGGGGGGGGGGGGGGGGGTGGGTGAGCGAGCGGGGGGGAGCGGGCGGGGGGGGGGGGGGGGTGGGTGAGCGAGCGGGGGGGGCGGGGTGGTGGGTGGTGGGGCGGTGATGGGTGTTGGAATGTGAGGAAAAACCTTTTCATCCAAAGGGTGGTGACAGTCTGGAATGTGCTGCCTGGGAGGGTGGTAGAGGTGGGTTGCCTCACATCCTTTAAAAAGTATTTGGATGAACACTTGGCACGTCTCAACATTCAGGCCTAAGGGCCAAGTGCTGGTAAATATGATTACGTGGGAGTTCAGGTGTTTCTACTGTGTTGGTGCAGACTCGATGGGCTAAAGAGCCTCTTCTGCACTGTACGAACAAAGAAAATTATAGCACAGGAACAGGTCCTTCGGCCCTCCACGCCTGCACCGAACATGCTGCATGACTGAACTAAAACCCCCTAACCTTCCAGGGACCATATCCCTCTGTTCCCATCCTGTTCATGTATTTGTCAAGATGCCCCTTAAAAGTCACTACTGTATCTGTTTCCACTACCTCCCCCGGCGACGAGTTCCAAGCACCCACCACCCTCTGTGTAAAAAAAAAAATCTGCCTCGTACATCTCCTTTAAACCTTGCCCCTCGCACCTTAAACCTGTGCCCCTCGTAATTGACTCTTCCACCCTGGGGAAAAAGCTTCTGACTATCCACTCTGTCCATGCCCCTCATAATCTTGTAGACTTCTATCAGGTCGCCCCTCAACCTCTGTCGTTCCAGTGAGAACAAACCAAGTTTCTCCAACCTCTCCCCATAGCTAATGCCCTCCATACCAGGTAACATCCTGGTAAATCTTTTCTGTACCCTCTACAAAGCCTCCACATCCTTCTGGTAGTGTGGCGACCAGAATTGAACACTATATTCCAAGTGCGGCCTAACTAAGGTTCTATAAAGTTGCAACATGACTTGCCAATTTTTAAACTCAATGTCCCGGCTGATGAAGGCAAGCATGCCGTATGCCTTCTTGACTACCTTCTCCACCTGCATTGCCACTTGTGTACCTGTACACCCAGACCCTTTGCCTATCAATGTTCTTAAGGGTTCTGCCATTTACTGTATATTTCCTATCTGTATTAGACCTTCCAAAATGCATTACCTCACATTTGTCTGGATTAAACTCCATCTGCCATCTTTCCGCCCAACTCTCCAACCGATCTATATCCTGCTGTATCCTCTGATGGTCCTCATCGCTATCTGCAAATCCACCAACCTTTGTGTCATCCGCAAACTTACTAATCAATCCAGTTACATTTTCCTCATATCCAAACAGCAAAGGTCCCAGCACTGATCCCTGAGGAACGCCACTTGTCACAGCCCTCCATTCAGAAACGCACCCTTCCACTGCTACTCTCTGTCTTCTTTGACCGTGCCAGTTTTGTATCCACCTTGCCAGCTCACCTCTGATCCCATGCGACTTCACCTTCTGCACCAGTCTGCCATGAGGGAACTTGTCAAGGACCTTACTGAAGTCCATGTAGACAACATCCACTGCCCTACCCTCATCAATCATCTTCGTCACTTCCTTGGAAAAACTCGATCAAGTTCGTGAGACACAACCTCCCCTTCACAAAACCATGTTGCCTCTCGCTAAGACGTCCACTTATTTCCAAGTGGGAATAATTCCTGTCTCGAAGAATCCTCTCCAATAATTTCCCTACCACTGATGTAAGGCTCACCGGCCTGTAATTGCTACCCTTAAACAAAGGAACAACATTGGCTATTCTCCAATCCTCTGGGATCTCCCATGTATGTGAAGATGGAGGGAGCACTTCAGCGGTCACGGGCATTCAGCCCGATCTTCGGGTAAGCGTTTTCCAAGGCTGCCTTCACGATACACGACAGCGCAGAGTCGCTGAGCAGAAACTGATAGCCAAGTTCCGCACACATGAGGACGGCCTCAACTGGGATCTTGGGTTCATGTCACACTTTCGGTAACCCCCACAGCTTGCCTCCTGGACTTGCAGAATCTCACTGGCTGTCCTGTCTGGAGACAATACACATTTCTTTAACCTGTGCCTAATGCTCCCTCCACTCACATTGTCTGTATCTTTGAGACTTGGTTGGTTGTAAGGATTCGCATTCTAATCAGTATTCTGTAATTTGATTTTGTGTCTCTGTGTGCCTTGTTTGCGAGCAGATTTCCACTCCATCTGACGAAGGAGCAGCGCTCCGAAAGCTAATGGCATTTGCTACCAAAAAAACCTGTTGGACTTTAACCTGGTGTTGTTAACACTCTTACTGTGATCTCCCATGTAGCCAGTGAGGATACAAACATTTCTCTCAAGGCCCCAGCAATGTCCTCCCTTGCCCCTCTCAATATTCTAGGATATAATCCCATCAGGCCCTGGAGACCAGATTGCAGACCAGATTGCTCTTATTTTTAATCAAGCTATTCAAAATAAAGAACTGATTTTTAAAAATCCATAGATGCTTTGAGTTATAAAGCATGAGACAAGTATTTGCTTTCCTGCTGTGAAACCTGCTTAGCCGTATTTAACACATTGTCCAATGTCAGGGTAGATAGGAACAGGAAAGGCCATTGAGCCTCTCAAACCTGTTCCTCTGGTCAATTATATCTGTACTTCGACTCCACTTACTCACCTTGACTCAATGTCCCTCCAATGCCTTTACCGACCAAACATTTACCAATCACAGTCTTGGAAACTCCAATTGTGTCAGCCCTGTATACTTTTGCAGGGGAAGGGAGGAGGTAAGTCCAAGTTTCTACCACCCTTTGTACGATAAAATGCTTCCCTAATTTTCCTTCTAAATGGCCTGGCCGTAATTAAATGTTACCTCATTTTTGGTTCTCTCTCCCAGGGAAGTAGTTCTACTTTTGTATCTGGAATGAAGGCTGCAGTTTTAGACTAAGGGGTGATGGATTTAAAACATAAATGAGGAGGAATTACTTCACTCAGTCGTGAATCTGTTGAACTCTCTCCCAGGGTGCAGTGGACAACAGAACACTCAAGTTTGAGGAGGAGACAGATAGGTTTTTAATTGGTAGTGGGTTTTGGGGCGGAAGGTGGAGATGAGATCAGCCATGATCATACTGAATGGTGGAGCAGGCTGAGGGGGGGGCAGAATTGCCAATTCCTATAGAATCCCTACTGTGCAGAAGGAGGACATTCGGCCCATCGAATCTGGACCAACTCTCTGACAGAGCACCTTACCCAGGCCCTATCCCCGTAACCCCACTAATTCCCCTAACTTATACATCTTGGGACATGAAGGGACAATTCAGCATGGCCAATCAACCTAACCCGCACATCTTTGGACTGTGGGAGGAAACCGGAGCACCCGGAGGAAACCCACACAGACACGGGGAGAACATGCAAACTCCACACAGTCACCCAAGGTTGGAATTGAACCTGGGTCCCTGGCGCTGAGAAGCAACAGTGTTAACCACCGTGTTACTGCACTGACTTCTGATTCCCAGTTCTTGTTTATCTATCCAATCAAACCCTTTTGACCAGAGTATAGACATCTTCTGCATGTTCTCAGGAATTTTTCAACCTATTCTCATATTTTAACCCTGTAATTCTGGTGAATCTGGACTTCTCCTCCGAGGTCAGTCTGTCATTTCTGAGCTGTTAGTATCCACAGCTGAAGACAATATTTCAGATAGGGTTTAACTATTTCTCTGCCAACCCCCATTGTAATCCAGTCCCCTTCAGATCACAAAACCGTGTAGTGGCAGAGGTTGTTTGACAAACAAATTTAACGTTTTTAAAAAGAAGTACCTAGTTCGGAATGCACCAGATGCAATGCATATGGATTTTCAGAACACATTTGATTGTGTTTTGTAAGAGGCTTGTTAAATTAAAACTCATCTGAGTGGCACATGAAGAAATATAAAAGTATGGATGGAAGGTTTATAAATGGATCGGAAGCCAAAGCTTGGGGTAGATGGATGGTGCTCAAACTAGAAAAGGGGGTTAGAAGTAATCTGCCACGATTATGGTCCGACTTTAGTTCGTGGACTGTATAAATGGGTTAGATATAAGATATTTGTTTAGAAGACTGTAAAAGATTACAGGAAGTGGACAAATTATTGTGATGGAATGATGGATGCCAAGTGGAATTTAGTGCAGATAGGTGTGGGAAGGGAAAGTAAAACTGAAGCATGCACTCAATGAGAAGATACAGGAATATGAAGGAAGAGCGAGATACATTCCTGAAAGTCTAAGTGCTGCCAGATAAAGTCATAAAGTGCTTGTTAACATCAGGTATAGAATGCAGGAGCACAGAAATAGTGATAAGGCTGAGGTTGGCAGTGATTCGACATTCGATGGAGTAGTGTGTTCAGTTTTGGGTGCATCACTATAGAAGTGAGATCAAACACATCGTGGCTGTATGGCATAGTTTCATCAGACCGATGTTGGGGATAGGGGAGTTGAAGTTCTGCCGAGGGGCTTGAGCTATTTGGATTATTTCCATGAATACCTCACAGGAAAAGAAGGTTCCAAAATTCTGTGATAAGAATGAATTGGGAAAGACAATTTCCATTGAATGATGGATGATGGCAATGGGCTGTCATTTTAAAGTTCACTAAGGGAGTGGGGAGAAAGGGTCACAGGTTTTGTTTTTACTAAGAGCATTTTGGAGCTTGGAATATTTAGCCATTGGGACTGGTCGAGGAAGAAATTATTGTATTTTTAAGTGAAAATAGAGAAAAAATTTGTAGAAGAGCATATACAGCCAGGAAGGGAACTGGAGACTGAAATTAGTTTTTGATTGCTCCAGCGAAGAGCCAGCACCGAGAGAGTGGGCTGAATGGCCTCATCGTGTGGCCAATGTACATGGCTGCGAATCATGTTGTCAGGAAATGGCCACTATCAAAATGACTGCGAGTATATACGGACTAAATATGATACGACCAAAAATGTTAGACTTTGACTTAACTAGCATTTGAGTTAAGTTGTGACTGCTGTACATGGACATGAAGCAGACACCGTTCACCTTGGTATAACTGGCACAATAAATGAGGGTATTTTTCACCAGCTAAGAAATGCTCCACTCCACAATTGTTCAAATGCCCAATTAAATAATAACAAATTAGCCACTGCATGTAACACAGACTTACAGACATTTTACAGATGTCATCAGCTATCCTTTTTGCTTTGACATGCACAGTAAAATGTGCTGAGTTTGATAAGAAATGGACAATACTGACTCTTCGTGTCGGTGTGAATTCTAATTTAAAGCCTATCTGTTCATTGGTAGCAGTGGCAGTGGGTGCCCACTTTGTACACGTGTGTATTTATTTCAGCTATAAGTTCTATCAGCTGAAGGCATTAAAGTACTGGGATGGGATTTGTTTCGGTTTTCCGATGTGCTAGTTAGGTTGATTGGCCATGCTAAATTGACCCTAGTTTCAGAGGGATTAGAAGGATATATATATGGGGTTACGGGGATGGGGTGGGATTGTTGTTGGTGCAGGTTCGATGGGCCAAAAGGCCTCCTTCTGTGCTGTAGAGATTTTATGATGAGCAGAATGTCCTCTTTCCATGTCGTAAACTTGCGCCGCTAATGATATAATCACTCCTCCCTCTGTCTGTAACCACCTCCAGCCATGCAGTCCTCAGCTCTTCTGATTTCAGCCTCTTGCGCATTCCCACATTGGCTATACCTTCAACTGTTGAGGTTGCAATATCTTCTCCCCTAAAGTTAAAATTTATTTTATTAGTGTCACAAGTAGGCTTACTGTAACACTGAAATGAAGTTACTGTGAAAAGCCCCTGGTTGCCACACTCCGGCGCCTGTTCGGGTTCACTGAGGGAGAACTCAGCATGGCCAATGCGCAGCTTTTGGACTGTGGGAGGAAACCGGAGCACCCGGAGACAACCCACGCAGACGGGGGGAATGTGCAAACTCTGCACAGACTGTGACCCAAGCCGGGAATCGAACCCGGGTCCCTGGTGCTGTGAGGCAGCAGTGCTAACCACTGTGCCAGTGTGTCACCCCAAGATGCCGCTACAAGATGGAGCTTAAAACCTCGCTATTTGTCGAAGCATTTGCCACCTGTCCTAATGTTTCCTTATATGGCTCAGTGTCACATTTTGTTTAATTCTCTTGTAAAGTGCCTTGGTATTAACTGCCATTGAAGATACTTTATAGATACAAGTTGCTGGCTCCTCTTTGGTTAGAGGAATCTTGCCTCTCAACAAAACTTTCTCCGTTGCTAGGACACAAGTCACCAATTTTATTTGCGGTTGCTTTTTGCGCAAAGTGAAAGAATTGGGTAGCAGGTTCAGTAAGTGACTGCCGTGAATATTTAAGAACATGGTAGAATCATCACAACCCAGCTGGAGGCCTTTTCACCCATCATATCCATGCCAGCCCTCTGCAAGAGCAACTCGTCTTGTGTCATCCCCTGTAAAGACAGCAGTCAAAAGAAAATCCCAAACCATTCAGTGCCAACATTTGAAATGTATGAATAGGCCACATGTGGGCAATGCCAGCAGATTTTTGTGGTGAAAAGAACTAAGTTCTGGGAACAAAGCAAAGATGGGAAACTGGGCACTGGAAATAGTGCATTATAAATACAAAGACATTGGGTGAAATCATACCACAAAATGGCAGTGTGTTGGTTCCGGGTATATTTCATGCCGTCATGTAGAGGGGCCTCAACTCACCAGTGAAGCCCGGCTGCACTGAGATTGGGGTGTCATGTTTATAGGGTGCCCCCAACACACCAAACAATGACCTCCCCCACCCAGCCCACCATGGAAGTCACAGGGGCGCCACCTCCCCCTCCCCTGATCAGTGCTGGCTCCTGACTTTCCCACCGAACATCGGACCCTTCCTCTTTCACCCCCCACCCACACAGTTAATGTAGGCACCTGCCCATCCCCCCCCCCCCCCCCCCCCCCGAAATGGTCATTGCTGGCATCCCCCTACTCCCATGTCTGCTCTTGCCCGCCATCACAAATAAATGGGGCCCATCCCTGGGGTTGCAGAGGGGGCAGTGTCGGGTCACTGCCTGGCCATGTCCCTCTACTCCAGGGGCAATACTCAGGTTCACATCTGGATGAATCTGTTGTACACCATGTCAGCGCGGTTTGAATATATGACGGAGGGGTCAGTATCTGGTGGGGGAGGTGTTTAATAACATGTAGATATAGTAAAAGGAACGTAATCCAGGCTCTTGCCTGTTATGGGCATGAACCTGATCACGTCACCGACGGGGGTGGCAAAAATCGGAAGTCACCATCTCACTGGTGAGATCCACAATTTCTCAGGTTTCGCCTAATCTTTAGCCTCTGCCACCATTTCCCGTGGACGGTGAGTGTGGGCTCAAGATCGCACCCATTGAAACCAGAGGGATAAGACCAAGTGAATGATGAAGAATGAAGACACGTGGCAACTTCCCTGAATGAAGCAGAGAACCTAAGTCGAGCACTGAAGGAAGGCTACAGAACAGACTTTCAGGCCTGAATTTAAACCACAGTATACAGTAGTGATTTTAGCCTCTAAAAGGCAATCCCTGTAAGTGATATTTCAGGTAAATGAAAAGATCGCCTTCGGTTAGAAGGACACTGAAAAGGCTGAATCATTCTGAAATTGTCTAAATCATGACATTCAGTATGGCTCTTGCCTGGGTGTGAGACCATTTTTTGATACCAGTATGAAACACTAAATTATGGCGAGCTTAAATTCCTGTCCTGAAAAATATTTGAAGGAAAACAAAAGGCCCGTTAAATGTGAAGGTCATGTTGAAGTTTGACTATTGCCATTTGGTCTGACAAAAACGTCATTCCTACTAAATCACCTTTTCAGTGTTGAATCAATTCTATCCATGAGTTAATGGGCTTTGTGCATGGAGTTAAAGATCCGTTCTGCCATCACACAGTGAAATCTAAAATATGGTCGTGTTTGTTTGAAGTACAAAGATGTGTGAAAGATGGATTAAGGATCATGCTATTGAGGAACAGTCTGTTCGGATTTCACAGCTAGTAGTTGATAAATAATGCTTGTAATCTGAACACTCGGTTTTTTTTCTAATTACATTAGACAGAATGTTGTTGTTGAACAGGCCTTGGAGAGCAAATGTAGGAGGGCAGCCATATTTCTTCATAGACTGGTGAAGCGCAGAAAAAAATAAAATTCTTCCTAACAAGGCTGTCCTGATAAATTTTATAAACAGACATCAGCAGTGCTGCACTAATATGTTTTTCAGGCAAATTTTCAATAACCTTGATCTTTAATTTCATATTAGTTGCACCTGAGCATTTTTTTGTCTATTAATAAAATTGCCCTGTAGCCTTAATAATCCGAATGATCTAATTACTATCGTAACAAAATGCCTATTAACAGTTTCAACAGTGTCCTAAAATGAAACAGAATGCATCACTTTTAATATAAAATTATTTTTTTCTTGTAGGGAGAGAGTAAATATCCACGGAGCTGATGGCCTAGTGGTATTATCGCTAGACTATTAATCCAGAAACTCAGCTAATGTTCTGGGGATCCAGGTTCGAATCCTGCCACGGCAGATGGTGGAATTTGAATTTGATTAAAAAATGTTTGGAATTAAGAATCTACTGATGATCATGAAATCATTGTTGATGGAAAAAACTCATCTAATTCACTAATGTCCTTTAGGGAAGGTAATCTGCCATCCTGACCTGGTCTGGCCTATATGTGACTCTGACTCCAGAGCCACAGCAATGTGGTTGACTCTTAACTGCCCTCCAAGGGCAACAAGGGATGGGCAATAAATGCTGGCCAGCCAGGGACACCCATGTCCCACAAATGAATTAAAAAGAATATGCACACTCTCAGAAAACACTCAATTTTAAAATTGCTGCCCATGCCTGTATATTCTGATTTATTGGCAGGACTGAAAGTGACATACATATTGAGGAGTTGATTAGGAGCCTGCTGTGTGTGTATGTATGCGCCTGTGTACTGATATTCTCTTTAACATTGATTTATTTTCTATAGAACATGAGTTAATTTAATTTATTATAATATATCCATTCTGGTGGGTATTGGTTTTGGAAGCTTTAATATTGTTCTGCTCAGGAAATTTCAAGTGAATAGAGTATCTTGGGCAGTCTATGTGTATGCCTCACTAGTTTATCAAAAAAACACTTGTGCATGACTGGGTCAGATCCATCCCTATCCTGCCAATCAGCAAGGCAATTGGAGAAGTTGCTACAGGAAGGATATTGGGTACAACACACGTTCACCAGAAGCTTCTGGTATGAAGAAACACCAAGCCGTGAAATACAAAGAAAAATATGAAAATTTGGGCCTCTTTCATTAGTGTAAAAATGGTAGAAGTGTTCAGAATTTTGGGGGAAGAAAGGGGACCGCTAAATAGTAACAGTGGGTTTAGAAACTAGAAGCAGAATTAGGCCATTCAGCCCTTCGAACCTGCTCCGCCATTCATTTTGATTATGGCTGATCATAGAATTCAATATCCTGACCTCCCATCCATAATCCCTTTAGCCCCAAGAGCTATACCTAATTTTTTCTTGAAATCAGACAACGTGGTAGTGAGTTACACACATTCGCCATCTTCTGGGTGAAGAAATTTCTCCTCCTCAGTTCTAAAAGGTTTGCCCCATTATCCTCAAACTATGACCCCCAGTTCTGGACTCCCACCATTAGGAACATTCTTTCTGAATCTACCCTGTCTAACCCTGTTAGAATTTTAAGTTTCGATGAGATCCCCTCTCACTCCTCTAAACTCCTATGAATATAATCCCAACTGACTTTGTCTCTCATATGACAGACCTGCCATCCTAGAAATCAGCCTGATAGCCCTTTGCTGTACTCCCTCTATAACAAGGACATCCTCCCTCAGATAAGGACACCAAAACTGCACACAATACTCCAAATGTGGCCTCACCAGCACCCTATACAATTGCAGCAAAACATCCCTATCCCTATATTCAAATCCTCTCGCTATGAAGGCCAACATACTATTTGCCACCTTTACTGCCTGCTGTACCTGTGCGCTTGCTTTCAGTGTCTGATGCATGAGGACACAAGTCTCGCTGAGTATCCACCCCTCTCAATTTACACCCATTCAAGTAATCTGCTTTCCTATTATTGCTACCAAAGTGGATAACCTCACATTTCATAGAATCATAGAATCACAGAAACCCTACAGTGCAGAAGGAGGCCATTCGGCCCATCGAGTCTGCACCGACCACAATCCCACCCAGGCCCTACCCCCACATATTTACCCGCTAATCCCTCTAACCTACACATCCCAGGACTCTAAGGGGCAATTTTTAACCTGGCCAATCAACCTAACCCGCACATCTTTGGACTGTGGGAGGAAACCGGAGCACCCGGAGGAAACCCAAGCAGACACGAGGAGAATGTGCAAACTCCACACAGACAGTGACCCGAGCCGGGAATCGAACCCGGGACCCCGGAGCTGTGAAGCAGCAGTGCTAACCACTGTGCTACCTATTTATCCTCATTAATCTGCCATGCAGATGCCCACACACTTGGCCTGTCCAAATCATGCTGAAGCACCTCTGCATCATCTTCGCAGCTCACCCTCCCACCCAACTTTGAATCATCTGATAATTTGGAGATAATCTATTCAGTTCCCTCTTCCAAATTATAGATAATATGAACATTTGGGGTCCTAACACAGATCCCTACGGGACACCGCCAGTCACTGGCTGCCAATCAGAAAAAGACCCATTTATGCCAACTCTTTGCTTCCTATTTGCTAACCAGCTTTCCATTGAGAGGTCTGAAATTGGAGACCACAGACGCACAATTAAATATAGAAACTTAAAAACAAAGAAACTTCTTTATATGAAATTGAGAGGTTCTGGAATTCATGTTCAATGTTAGTGATTTGATTTATTATTGTCACATGTATTGATATGCAGTGAAGAGTATGGTTCCTTGCCCGATGTATAGACAAAGCATACCGTACATAGAGAAGGAATGGAGAGGGTGTAGAATGTAATGTTACAGCCATATCTAGGGTGTAGAGAAAGATCGACTTAATATAAGGTGGGTCCATTCAAACGTCTAATGGCAGCAAGGAAGAAGCTGGTTGAGGCAAGAAAGTGTCAAGGTTTATGATTAAATTACACAGATGATCCAAGAAAGAAGGAACAAAGGGCTACAGGAACAGGTCAGATACATATGATTATGTCTATTTACCTGTGTCAGCTCTTTAATGAATTATCCAATTTGTCCCAACTTTCACCATACTCTGCAAAATTTTCCCATTCATGTTTGAGTCCCTTCCTCCCAACAGGAATAAAAAATAAACTCCCTTTTAAATAATGGAGGTTTGGTGGCAAATTAGGTTAGCATACTGCCTTCTAATTTCAGGAACCTGGGTTGAAATCCAACTTGGGTTGACCAGTTGGAAGTTTATTGCATAATGGTCCGACATGAACTAAAGTTGGACTCCTTTTCTCAGAAACTCGTTCTGATTCATCGCCGGATTTATTAGAACACAATGATAGTTAGTGCTAGGAAATAGAAAATGTATCACCGGTGCCGTAAGGAGTCCGTCTTGTTCCACGATTCCATTTGTCCCCGAGAATATCTGACCTGACTGAACCTAAAATGCAGGAAAAAAATCATTTTTTAAAAAAGACTTCTCGTACCACTTTTCAATATTCAAAGGGTAAATGTTTTATCGTTTAAAAATGGAACTCATTTTTCTATAACTGCAGTTTAAATGGGACACCGATTTCAGCATCACATTTGTGCAATGGAGCTTTTTATTTTTCTATGCATGTAAATGACCGCGGAGGGCCATAAAGCATGTCTTCTGATTCCAAGGAAGTATTGAGTCTGTGCTTTGGAATTGGAATGTTATTAAATGTCACTGTTATTTTGTACCCTGTCACATTTTCCTTCTTGCTTTCCTGAAGGCATTGATTTATATTGGAGTAGTTTCATAGACATTGCTCACATGCCCATTATTTTAATTTTGAGCCGACACACATTGTCAATGGGCTATTTGGACATGGGGATATCATAATTAAGCTGTGTTTTGTCCATACACTTCCTATTGCAATGTCACTGGATGGTAATCTTATCATCGTCCCCTTCCTTAACCCAAGGAAGCCTAAGCCAATTATATTGTCACTGCCATCACTATTGCTGAGATCAGCTAGAATCATAGAATCCCTACAGTGCAGAAGGAGGCCATTCATCCCATCGAACCTGCACCGACAACAATTCCACCCAGGCCCTATCCCCATAACCCCATGTATTTACCCTAAGGGGCAATTTATCATTGTCAATCAACATTAACACGCACATCTTTGGAATGTGAGGGGAAACTGGAGCACCTGGTGGAAACCCGTGCAGACACGAGGAGAATGTGCAAACTCCACAGAGGCAGTGACCTAAGACCGAAATTGAACCCAGGTCCCTGGCGCTGTGAGGCACTGTGCTAACCACTGTGCCACGGTGCCATCCTGAGTAACTAACTGAGTAATGAGTGGGACCTTCATGATTTGTGTATTTACTAAAATAGAATTGTCCTGAAAAATTGTGGGCTGCCATCCCACCCGTGTTGGCCCTGTCAGTTTTGGCTGCTGGACAACATCTACGTGAGTAGCAAATGTCTGCTATGGGGAATTGAGGTACCTATCTACCTCAGGATGGCTTCACCAACCCTCTTCCCACCTCTCCCATGATTTCCCAAACACTGGCACCACCATTCCTCTCTACGAGGGGACCACTTTCACTCTTCTGAAAGCTGGAAGCAAGTATACCTTATCCCGCTTAATTTTCCAGCCTTGAGTCTGCCTTCTCAAATTAGAACAGGCAAACTGCCAAACTAGGCATCTCTGCCGTGGATCAATTCCCTCACCAGTTCTGCCTATTGTGCCTATCGAAGAGGCAGGTGGAGATCCACTTCCATAAAGCAAAATGGGAAACTTTCAGAATGGTCTTTGGTTTCTCCAGAAAATTCACCAGACTCACTAGAGTTAAGGTGTGATTAGTGTCACTCACTTTGGGGCCTGTTTTATAAATGGAAGAGATGGCTATACTGAATTTTAGGGCTCTACCTGGCTTTTGTGAATTCTGCTGATTTGTCATTCTAAGCTAAACACCAGAGATAATTCCGTCTTATACTTTTGTTAACTTAGAATCCTTACAGTGCAGACGGAGGTCATTCAACCCATCAGGTCTGCACTGACACTCTCACACCACCCTATCCCCTTAACCCCGTGCATTTACCCCACTAATCCCCCTAACCAACACATCTTGGAACACTAAGGGGCAATTTAGCACGGCCAATCTACCGAACCTGCACATCTTTGGACTGTGGGAGGAAACTGGAGCACCCGGAGGAAACTCACGAAGGCACATGGAGAATGTACAAACTCCACACAGATAGCCCTGGCACTGTGAGGCAACAGTGCTAACCACAGTGCAGCCACCATGCTGCCCAAATGTTCACATGATCCACCTCTTATAAATAATTTTCCAACTTCATCCTACTTATTATAATAAGTCGCACATGACTGATCAGTAACCTTACCTGGACATTTGTTCTTGCTGAAAGAACTGGAACTCCCCGGGCAGCTTCTCTCAGCTAAGTCTAGTCCTGGATTTGTCTTTGCACCACTCTAATAGTGCTAACAAAAGCAATGAAATAATAAATATTAATGTTTGTTTCCATTATATCAACTCAGTTTCTTTAGTGCAAACAGTTTAGTCAAAACCTGCCCTTACATTAGAAATGAGAGAGTTTTTGTAAATGAATAGAAAAACAGAAGTTTTTTAATATATTAAAATGCCACATACAATTTGGCGTAGAGAAACAGACATGAACTACATGATAAATGGAGCAAAATTACTTATAGCTAACTGGGTGTACCCTTATCTTTGAATGCATATTGTTTTCTCGATTAGAATTATATGTTCAACATTTCTTTCACCACAAGATAAGTCATTTTATGGGTAGTTGCTAAATTACTTTTTTTATTCGGTCTGTTTCTGTTGATGGTAAATCCATCTCCTTTCCTTTTCCAGCCACCCTGGGTACATTAGATTTCAGCTTGCTGTACGACCAGGAAAACAATGCACTCCATTGCTCAATAAATAAAGCAAAGGTATGTAAACTTAGAACATTGCACAGAATCTGTTGTAGGTGACGCTGTCTATTGATTTTGCTTTGCATTTTGTAATGGGTGCAAATTGTTCATTTATTTTCATAAAATGTCAGATAATTCGGTTGATAGCTGTGAGCTTTATTGCTGGATGTGGTAATATGGATTTGATAGAGATTGTACAATGTGATGAAGTGAATGGCATTCATGAATACTGCACTGATCAATCTAATAGCTTGCGTCTTGTTAGCCTTCACTCCTATAGACTTGCAATACCAGAATTTAGTTTCTTTGATTTACTTCTCCCTACTAGTCTGCTTGATCCCAGCTGAGCTTCTTTCCTATATCTAATCCATTATCAAGCCCTGTTTCAACCTCTGCTGAAATCCTAAGCCACACATATCACACCTAAACTTCTGCACTGCACTTGATGGCTCTTCTGCTTTGAGTCTTCCTAATATACAGCTTATCCAGAATGCGGTGAGCTGCATCTCCACCCAGGAACTATGGCCCACATCATCCTCGCTCTATTCTTTCCAAATTCCATTAGTTCCTGATGGCAGCACGGGTGGCTCTGCTATCTCACAGCGCCAGGGATCTGGGTTCGATTCCCGGCTTGGGTCACCATCTGTGTGGAGTTTGCACATTCTCCCCATCTCTGTGTGGGTTTCCTCCGAGTGCTTCAGTTTCCTCCCACACTCCAAAGATGTGCAGGTTAGATGGATTGGCCATGCTAAATTTCCCCTTCGTGTCAGGGGGACTAGCTAGGGTAAATGCATGGGGATAGGGCCAGGCTGGGATTGTAGTCGGTGCAGACTTGATGGGCCGAATAGCCGCCTCCTGCACTGTTTTGAGAATTGACATTGTTTCTTGGGATCCCATTTAAATCCCACCTGCACTTTACACCTCTCAGTATTACCCATTTTGCACCCAACTTTTAACATATTCCCCTCTGTTCCAGACTTCCATTTCAGATTGCTTTACACTGACCAACTTCCCAACTAATTTAATTAATCAGCACGGCAAAGACTTGCTGACCATCCCACCCCAGCTCCCCATGGCCAAAAGATGCCAGATGAGCTGCAAAACAATTCAACTACACATCCAAAGTGTTTGATGGAAACTACTCCCAACTGAGCTTATTCCAATGAAATCAATCCAACATATCATGTATTCATGTTTACTGGAATATCTTAATAAAATACATTGTTTCAAACTGATGCGAAATGGGGGAATACTGTTCTGGACAGATTCCTGGTCTGCATACCATTCCAAAAACTGAGATGTGGATTGAGCCTCCTATCAGCTGGTTTCAACCACACAGCGCCTGAATATAAATCAGTTGAAATTCCTCTGAGGCCCAAAGCTCTGAAATGTGGCATTTGCTGAAGGCGCTTGCTTCTGAATGTGCTTTGTGCTTTCCTAATTGTTCCCTTTTCTCTCCTTGATATCCACTTGTTGTTCAGTTGTCTGATGCTCTAAGAATTTCTCTATTTAAGTGCAAAATAAATGTGTGTTCTTTTGTCCGTATAAATTCAAAATCTGGTCAAGCAATAAAAACATACCATTTCAAATCTGATGATCTCACCTTGGTCATTTTCTGATCAAGTAAACTACATATAGATTATCCCACTTGTACAGTAGTCGGTGTGCAGAGGTTATGAGGTTACATTTGGCTTTCTATTTGACTTTTTCAATTTTTTCATGGGATGTGAGTGTCGTTGGAAAAGGCCAGCATTTAAGGAGCATCCTTCATTGTCCTTGATAAGGTGGTGGTGAATCACCTTTTTGAACTGCTGCAGTTCATGTGATGTAGATAACCCATTGTGTCATTAGGAAGGACTTCCAAGGTTTTGACCCAGCGACAGTGAAGGAAAAGAGTTCCAATCAGGATGGTATGGGACTTGGAGGGGAACTTGCAGGTTTTATTTCTCATGTTCTTGCTGCTTTTTTTCTTCTGAGTGGTAGAGATTTTGAGTTTGGAAGGTGGAGTTGAAGTTTTGGTGAATTGGTGCAGTGTATCTTGCATAAGGTAGACAAAGCACCTGTAGTGTGCTAACAGCAATGTTTAAAGTGGTGGGGGTTGGGTGCTACTCAGACAGATTTCTCTGTCCTGGATGGTGTTGAGCTTCTTGAGTGTTGTTCGAGTTGCACTCATCCAGACAAATGGAGAGTATTCCATCATACTCCTGACTTGTGTCTTGTAGATGGTGGACAGGCTTTGGGAAGTCAGGAGGTGAGTTAGTTGTTGCAGAATTTCCAGCCTCTGATCTAAAATTGCAGCCACAGTATTTATGTGGCTAGTCTAGTTTCTGGTCAATGGCAACCCCAAGGATATTGAATGGGGGTGGGGGGTGGATTCTATGATGGCGATGTCATTGTATATTTAAGTGGGTTAGTTAATTAGTTAGACTCCCTCTTATTGCGGATGAGGCACTTGTCTGGCATGAATGTTACTTGCCTTTTATCAATACAAGTGTTGTCCAGGTTGCTGCAAGCAGACACAAAATGCTTAATTATCTGAAGAGCTGTGAATGGAATTGAACACCGTACATCACTGAACAACCACGCTCCAGATTTAGGCGAGAAGGTGATTGATGAAGCAGCTAAAGATGGTTGTGCCTCAGACACTACCCTGAGGAACTCGTGTCCTGGAACTGAGATGATTGTTAGGAACTAGATCTGAAACTCAAGTGTATAATAATTTCAGTCCAGATACGAACTTTTTTTTGGATTTTGCGTTGGGGTGAGCATAAGGTGTTTCACTCCAGGTATGATTTGATTGACCCACTAGGAAGCTTTTATTAAAATAAACTTTATTTAACACATTTTGAAATATAACAAAAAGAATTAGCATAAATTTTACCAATTGAAAATATGACAAGGCATAATTCTTAACAGCTAACTATTTCTATATTTCCATTGTAAGCAATATCCCCACAGGCATAAATCCCCCTTCAGACTAAGTTAGCACAAAAGAAAATGTGGATGGTAGATTTCCAGCCTTTTAACCCCTCTGGACAGATACAGAAAGACAATTGTCTTCTGACTACCATAGCAGCTTCCAGAGAAAGGCACATTTTCTGGCAGATCCCAGTTTCCCAATCCAGAAAGAGAGAAAGAGATACACACAAAGCTACTTCTCTCTAGATATGCCAAGCAACAACTGATTTTATTTCTGTGTAAGTGTAATCCTGCCCAATCACATCCTGTTGATTTCCTGCCAATCAAGTCCTACTCTGAAAAACCCCAGGGGAAAACTGCATTAACCCAGTTTCAAAACAAACATTCTAGCAATTAGGACCAATTATGCTTCTGCAGCATCAACAGGGGTTACCGATTATTGACAAAGCAATACCAATAAATGGAACTGACTGTGAAAAAAAAATTCCGGACAAGAAAAATGACGCAAATACCTTTCTTAAAGGCACAGTATCGTCACATGATTGATTTCCAATTGACATGATGATCTTCCTTTGTGCAAGAATTGTCTCCAGATAGTGACAAGTTTTCTCCTTGATTCTATTTACATTTTTTAAAGATGTTTTTATTGAAAGTTTTCTATTTTACATTTACCACAAGATGCAACAAATTCCCAAAATCTAGTACAGTGCCAAGAGACCATTATTCCACATATACATACAGAAATGACCAGCAAATAGTCATACAAATGGCTCCAATTATCAATTATTGCAATCATTTTAGTCGGCGGTGCCTCTTGTACAGATAAAGAAAGGATGGGGGATAACAAGGTAAAACCATGAGCACATGGCCTCGTGGTGCATACCCTCCTCCTCAGGATAACAAAGACTGCTGCACAATAAATTGGATCCTTTATGGGGTAATTACAGCCAACTGGGGCCAAACTCAGCATCCCAGGACCTCTAAGCAATAAAAGTGGAACACCATGATACTGCCGTTGGTACAAGTTGTGGCGTGTCAGTATACGCTCTCATGTACAGGGAAGAGTAAGCCAAGGATTCTTACCCCTCACCTAGGCTCACAACACAAACCTCCCTCTTCTCCAACCAGATCAAAGGCACCGATCAGGCTCCCCATCACATATTACATCGAGGAAACCCTACTGCCAAGGAGAAGAATCATCATCAAAAGACACACTTCAACAGGATAGCATAGGGAAAGATGTGACCACCACCCTCCTGACAAGATAAAGTAAACCCTCTAGAATTAACTATTACAAATCAGAGCCTATATCAACATCACTTACCCAGATAAATAAATGGAAGCTCCAGAAAGAGAAGAGCATCAGGATTATTTCTGAATCTCCGGACAGCCAGGGGATTCTCTTCTTTGTTTCATCCTTTCTCTTTAGGATATCTCTCAGTTCATCAAAATGAACACCAACAATCTATGCCGGGGAGCCAAGACCTGTCGTCTATACTTTCACTCATAATGGCGGCCATCATCTCGACCCCAATGGCATCACTGAAGCGTAGGTTCCCTCACCAATGAAACTGCCACTGCAAACTGGGCCCACCCACCTCAATCAAACAAGGAAGGACTTGATGTAACTTGGCTTCCCTTTGCCAAAATTTAGCCAGGATCTTTCAGGATCACAGCACAGATTATGCACATCAGGATTGGATAATTATGGGCCGTGCATCAGGATTTAAAAGATGAGTCTTGCCTTCAATTTTACTCGGGACCCTTTGCTGCTTCCTTGGTCAAATGTTCCCTGGCTGTCCGGGCCAGTCACTTTTATCCCAACTCTGCAATTCAGTTCCTTTATCCAAGTTTTGCTAAATGCTATCATGAGGTCTGGAACCAAATAGTTCTGCTGGAAGATAAATTGGGCATTGGCGAGTAAATATCACTTAATTGCAGCAAATGTAACCTTCCAGCATGCACTGATGATTGAGAATAGGCTGAGTCAGAATGTATTTGTCCTACTTCTACTGAACAGGCCATACCGGCCGTTTCACTCTAATCCAGTTGATGCCAGTGCTATTGCTTTACAGGAACAGCTTGGCTAAGGGCACGGTTAGTTCCAGACCACAGGTCTTCAGTACTGCAGCCAAGATGTTGCGAGGGTCTGTAATCTTGGCTGTATTCACTGCCCTCTGCTGCCTCTTGCTGTCATGTGACATTAATCTAATTGGCTGATATGACTTGGGGTGATGGGGATCTCCAGAGGTGGCAAGAATAGCTCACCCACTCAGCACTTCTGGCTGAAGATGTTTGCAAGTGCTTCAGCCTTATCATTTATACTCACATCCTGGACTCTGCCATCAGTTACTTAAATCTGATATAAAAATCTATTAAAATACAGGATTGTTGTTAAAACCCATCTAGCTAACTGGGGTCCTTTAGGGCAGGAAGTCTGCTATCCTTATCCGCTGGCTTATATTCAACAAGATGGTTGATTCCTTTTGCCCCCCTCTCTCTGAAATAATGTAGAAAGTTACTCACTATTATTTAATTGCTTTGATCACGTATAATACAAATAAAACTGGGTGAAGCACCCAATGTGGCAAGTGCACACCTAGTCAATCCCATAAAGCCCTCCTCATTAACATCTTGTCATAAAAATACTCTTGCTCTTTGGGGCTGGGGATGTCATGGAACCTATCCTCTGGTTAGTTGTTGAATTGTTCACCACCATTCATGCCTGGAAGTGGCAGGCCTTGGATTATGGGGTTGCTTTGCTCTCTCTATCACAATGCTGCTTCAGTTTGGCATGCAGGTAGTCCTTTGCTCTGACTTCAAGTTGGCACTTCATTATTGGGTATGCCTTCCTGCATACTCCATTGCACCAGAGTTGCAATCCTGGCACGATGAGAATGGTAGAATGAAGGGTAATCCACTCCATGTTTTAGATTGTGATTAAATACTAATCTGCTGCTGATGGCCTAGAGCCCATTATAACAGCAGAGTTCTGAGCTGCTGCGTCTGTTCTGAATCTATCCCATTTAGCACTGTGGTAGTGCATGTAAATTGTAGCATGAGGATGGGACTTGGTGGGGGCGGGGGGGGGTGGCGGGTGGTAAAAGAGAATAAGTGGTTTCACTTTTTCTATTGCAGACCCTTTAGTCGTTTGAAAAACTACAGGTGTCACTCAGGCCTTGAGTCTTGGTGAACGTTGTGGTTAGAAACAATGGGGGTACTTGAGAGGCATTCCTGCGTGAAGGGGAAAATAAATAAACACAGCTGACTGGAAGCTGAGTAGAAATCCATTAAGCTGTTAATGAAAGCCTATTTCAGGGCACTGCACTGTTATATTGAAAGAGATCGAAGACTTTCAATCGAATAGAGAGAGTTTCAAATGTTTCAGCTTTCTAGGAAGGCTCAAGGGCTTCAAATTAAGGCTGTCAGAATCCATTGGGCTGAAGAAAACAGCTGTGGAGAGGGAACCCCTACATCACCCCAGTGAAATTGAAATCTCCTCTGTCAGTGGGCTTCAAAGGAGTTTGCTCACACCTGCAGCTTCTGAAAGAGAGAAAGGGAAATCCCTGCTGCAGAATGGAATGCTGCTATGATTTCAAAGCCTGCCGGCTGTCCAGGAGGCATAGGGATTAACGTGACCTGGCCACTTCAGATTTTTACATCTGACAGGCAGAAATGCAGATATTAATCACAGGGCTGCCTGAAATCACCGTGCCATGGATGAGTTCTGCTCGGAATAGAAGGTGTAGTCCAACCATGAGACTCCACTGGGAAGTGTGGTGAGATTGACGTCTTGCCCCCAGTCAAAGCTCAATCAACCAACGGGATCCTGGGATGGGGGGTGGTTGTGGTCGGGTCAACCTCATGCTTGCGTGGTGTGGCGAGGTGGAAGGATGCCGATCTTTGCTGAGAGGTTGGTGATACTCCCCTGGGCAGCAGAGGGGTCACCATTTTGGTTTTTGGGGGCAGGGGGACTTGTCTCTGACCGCAGAGATTGGGGCACCCTTAAAAAATGACAGCCCAATCTCTCAACAGTCGTGCTGGCCAGAGTGTTTCTCGGGATGCATAAATTTGCATCTTTCAGGGGGTGAATCCCACCTGAAAGATGCTGCCATTGTCAGCAGGCAACACTTTGGTTTTCCTGCTGGTGTGGACACTCAGTCCCACTTTGTCTCCTCAAGAACCTTGCTGTTGTCACTCCTATCAGTACAGTTGTGATAATTTAATGGGGTGAGGTCAAGTAGTTTTCCCTTGTGTTGGTCCTCTCAGCACCTGTTGGCGGCTTGTCTGCGAGATACCTCTAGCCAGCTTGGTCAATGGTGCCGCTACAGAGTCAATTTCTTAATACTCATCAAAGTTTCCCCACCCACAGTACATTCTTTGCCCTTACTGTTCTCTGTACTACTTCCAAGTGGTGATCAACATGGAGTACTAGTTCATCAGCTGAGAGAGGGCTTTAGGTTTGAATCTGCGAGAGGCTTCTTTACCCATGTTTGACCTAATACTGTGAGACTTCATCAGGTTCAGGGACAATATTAAGGATTCAAAGGATCACTTCCTACCACTGTGCTACCACAGTTGGCAGATCTGTCTGATGGTAAGCCAGGCTAATGCTTAACTGTTCTGTGGTATAGTCCTCTCAATTTTGCCACAGATTCCCGGATGCGAGAGCGGACTGCAGGGGTGACTGGGGTGTGCCTTTTTCATGTTTAACGCTCAGGGCTATATGAGGTGTTTTATCCAGTTATATTAGAGGTTTGGTTCAACTTGGTGGCTCTATAGGCCATTTCGGAGGGCAGTTGAGAATCAACCACATTGTTGTGGGTCTGGATTCAAATTTAGATCAGACCAGGTAAACACAGCAGATTCCCTTTGGTCAATGACCTTAGGGAATCAGATGGGTATTAACAATAGTTTTGTGGCTTTTTATTCCAGATTTATTTAATTAGCAGGATCTAATTCCCCAGTTGCTGTTTGGGGGTTTGAACTAAATTGGAAAACTAGTCTTGGCCTCTGGATTACTATCTAGCAGAATGCTACTGTACCCTTAGAATTTGTGAAACAGACTTGAAGCTGGGTCTGTTGAATGATTAAGATTGAAGTGTGTACCTGGAAAATGTAGTCTCAGTCAACACAAAAAATTTTTTTTAAAGTCTTTTCAAATTGGAACAGAAAACCTTGCTGGGGAAAATGGCCTTGAATCTTCATAGTGAGATAGAAAATACACTAAAGCTTTGTCTGTCTTTCTGTTGCTCAGCAACATCTCTTCCTTTGGTTTTAATCCAACAATCTGACAGAAATCAGTTTGATCAATATTTTAGAAGAAAGGAGCTCAGACACAATGAAGTTTGCTCTGATCTTTCATCAATTGTGGTCAAAGTTTGAGGATTCAATGCAATTCCACATTCAAGGTCTGCAGTTGAGGAAGGCTTATAAAATTCCATTTGGGCATTTGATTTTGTGCTTTACCGACATTAGTTCCAAAAGTGATGTTTTTAAAGCAAATATTTCAGCCAGTCAGCTTTTACTGAGAGCAAGTTGGCATTCACCAAGTCGAAACTTTATCTAAAGCGAAAGGCAGGCATTCGGTAAGGGAGTGTGTTGCCATGGAATCGAAACCTAGCGTTTCCATGTCTGGAGAGTTGAGATCAAATTGGAGATGGTCTGCAAAGTTAATCCTGTACTGTGGAGGAACCTCGTCATAAATAAAATACATACCTTCCTATGAAAACTCTCAGCATGTTTATTGTCTTGGCTTATTGACAATAAAAAAATGAATTATGCTTGTAATTTTAATATTTCGAACTTGCTATCATAGTCCTCAAAGGATTAAATCTTATCTGGTTTAAAAAAAAAGCTAAGGCTAAAGGTACTCCCAAAAGAAAGTTAGATTGGATGTACGCTTTCTGTCTGCTGATTACGCAGTCACTGTTGCAAGATGAGCTTTTTTTATCCAATCTGGGTTCTTCTGACATTGGTAGATTTTGCAAGCTTTACATTGTGGTTACTGCTTAAATGTTACTTAGAACAATTGACAGTGAGTGATGAGGGATGTTTTGTAGGGTGGATTTTAATGCCCTCCCTGAGGCGGGTTTGCCACAGGCCAATAATTCAACAGGCAGGAACCCCTGCTACCTTACTTAAACCTGTGGTGGGAAGGCTTGTGGACGACCTTCTTGCCCCATTGCCAGTTGAGGCCCTTAAATTTGCAATGAATGCCCACTTACTGAGCTTCATTCCACAGCTGATGGTTTTCGCCCAACTGTGAGCAAGAGACTTGCCATACTTGATGCCCAAAAGGCAAGTGCTATTGTGGTTGTTTGCAGGCCCTGAGATGGCGGTCCTGGTTCAAAAGTATTCAGTGCTTGATTGAGGAATATATCTTTGAGAATAGGAAGACCCAGTGATAATCAGTCCCCTGCCCTTGCTGCCAGCAACCCTCCCTAATGATTCCCACCCCATGATCCCCTTTTCACCATCACTTTCTTATGCCTGGGTCCATGGAAATCCTAGATCTTGGGTGGGTGTAGTCCAGGCAGCAGCCATCTCCCTTGTGGCACTGAAGGGCTCTGGCATCTGTTGGCCAGCTGCTTTCAACTGGAAGAAGTTCCATCCCTGGGTGTCCTTGATCCTGGGGAAGGCCTGCCACTGTCCAGTTAAGTGCCTGACCAAGATGTAATGAGGTGGTGTTTCCACAAAGGAGGCTTGGCGGTCACGAGCTCTTCAGCTGGCTGACAAAACCCCCATCAATCCATTGAATATTGCCCATTGTGTTTGTGGATACTATAACTATATACAGTGGTGAAAAGATGTGATTTTTCACACTGTTGTAAGTTGTCCTGAGTGCAGAGTGGGCATTTTCCACTTTGGTTCCTCTAGTCACATTGATCACAAATTAATTTCTGTTAACCTTAATTGAATACACACTCATCATTTACTTCAAATTGTTAAAAAGTTTATTTGTTACAAGTAAGGCTTACATTAACACTGCAATGAAGTTACTGTGAAGTTTCCCTAGTCGCCAAACTCTGGCGCCTGTTCGGGTCAATGCACCTAACCAGCACATCTTCCAGAATGTGGGAGGAAACCGGAGCACCCGGAGGAAACCCACACAGACGGGGAGAATGTGCAGACTCCGCACAGACAGTGACCCAAGCCGGAAATCGAACCCGGGTCCCTGGCGTTGAGGTAGCAGTGCTTGCCACTGTGCCACCGTGCCACTCCATCTGTTGAATCAGTAGTTCTTTAATTATTAATAGCACCTATCTCAATCTCAATACTGCCTCTTTTGACCCCTCCTTCCTCTGATTGTCAGACTACTTGCCCTACAACCCATTGTGGATCAGCAGGACTTTCCTCCAACTAATACCGGGAAGACTAAAGCCAATGTCTTTAGTGTCAGTGACACACTCCATTCCCTAGACACTAGTCCATCCCTTTCCCTGTTCACAACTACGGAAGTATATTTAACCTTGCGATGAACTGCTGATCACATGTCTATGCAATTAACTAATATTGCCTGACTCCACCCCTGAAAATGACAGACTGAAGCCAGGACAGCAGACACATGGGAACGTCACTGCTTTCAAGTTCCCCACTTTGGCGTACACCACCTAGACTTGGAAATATATTGCCGTTTTTATTCACTGTCGCTGGGTCAGAATCCTGGAACTCCCTCCCTACCAGCACACTGGGTACAGCTTCAACAGGTGGACTGCAGTGGTTCAAGAAGGTGGCGCATCACCTTCAATGGCAATTGAGGATGGGAAACAAATGCTGACCTTGCTTGCGATATTCATATCCCATGAACAAATGTTAAAATAAAATTCTGTGAGGGTCCACCCATAGGAACAGAGCAGGAGTAGGCCATTCAGCCCATCCAGCCTGTTTTGCTACTCAGTACCATCATGGCTGATCATTCACTTCAGTGCCTTTTTTCCAACACTACACCCGTAGCCCCTTGCGTCATTGGTATTCATAAATCTTGTCAATCTCTACTTTAAATGTGCTCAGTGACTGGCCTTCCACACTCACCTCCAAACCAGCAAAATGAGGCCAGAAAAGTTTCCTGCTGAATTTCTGGTGGAACTAGTCAATGCTTCATGGAATTTTCCGGATGTGCATCTTGATACAACTCGGTTGAAACTGATTTGCAGACAGCTGAGGGGTCATTTAATGGTCAAAGAAATATTTTGGATCATCTTCTGTTCATTTGTTTTTTCCAAATCTGATGCCACTTCACCTTTCGTCTTTGTGCCACTTGTTAAGTATAATTTATTTTGTCCCAATATAAATTACCCTCTGAAATCTCCATTCCCGTTTGGAGAGACTGGTTCACTGATTCTGATTTCCTCTACAATGTGCAGAAAGCAGATGGTTTCCTGTAACATTTTTTCTGGCGATAGGCATATTGCTCCATTGCATTTGGTAAAAGATATTTTGCTTTTCTAATTGTCCGCTTTGCTTTCTAACCTTCCTGTGCCACATGCCATTCTTTGGTGGAAAGCGGGTGGATAGTTGGAAATCCTTTTTTGTTTTACCCTGTCTGAATATTTTATATCTGCTAAGAGATCCCAAAGCTGTAGCTGACCCATCCGACTGTACAAAAGCATTGAGCCGTTGCAGATGGGTTACATTAGAAATGGGACTCATCATTTTTTTTTATAATGGTTTTGGGTAACTGAACCAACCAAATGAAAATTTAACTTGCAAGTGCACTGCTGTTGAACATAACTCATTTTGATGCATTTTTGGCAATCCTTAAATTAGGGCTGCAAATAGTACGTTTTTTAAAATCTCTAATAAATGTCATACTTTGGACAGAAAAAAAATGATTACTAGCACCAGTTTGTTTCCCTTGATCTTTTGAGAAGGTGGCAACCTATAGAGGAAATGTAAGCCAGGTTGTGCTACCCCTATACCTATGTAAAGATGAAGTGGCTGCACTTTGCTAGATGTTGTGCTTGTGGAGATCGGTAGACTGGTTGGTGCCATTGAGATGGGGCGGAGCATGAACATGCTGTATAGTTCTTCAGAGGCACCCACCTGTCATGTTTTATACAGCCCTGGATGAAAGAAAGCATGCCAAGGTGATCAAGGACACATGTTACCTGAGTCAGCTGCACTGCCCGCACCTCATGCCACCTTTTCTGCATCCCAAGATACTGCAATCCATTTCTCTAAGTTCCTAAACATATAGTTGGCATAAACGATTGTGACCTGCCTCCTCGGGGACTGGGTTAATAGAGAGGCAGATGTACCATTCCTCCATCTGCTTCAAGGCCATTTTGTAGCCTGGGCTGGGACTTGCAGGAACAGCAGTGGTGAGTGTAACTTGAAACTTAACCGCATCCCCTTGCACGCTGGCAGATGGTGCTATGGAGTGGCACAGCAGAAACCCGCCTCGCAAGCAAGTCATGCAGCACCACTTTGCCTTTGGCAGCCATTAAGCTGGCATTTGGATGCTGGTTTGTTCAGCCTGTATCTACGTTCTGCTTCCCTTCAATCCCCAGTCTCTGTGCCTTCAGCAAAGGCTCTGAAATGAATGGAAGGCTTTGCAAAGTCATGAACAATTATGTCCTCCTCTTCTGTAATGCCCCTTTTATTGGTTAGGCCCCTTTAAAGTTGACTTGTGCCCCCCCCCCCCCCCCCCCCCCCGCCCCGCCCCATGGAAGTGATCAAAATCTGGCCAATTTTCACAGGTAGGCCTCATTGCTATTCAGTCAGCAAGTTGACGACAGTTGGGGCAGTTTGCTGATCAGAGGAAGGGCCAGCAATCCAACAGCTCCACTGCAGACTCAGCTGGTCATTGTAACTTGGGCTGGCATGGGGAGGAGGGCAGGGAGAATCTGAGGGAGGACCTTGGTGATGGAGCACAATGGAAGGATTCTTATGGGACCTGGAGAAACCCAGGTGCTTCTCCTGATTCCTACCCCACCCCCTAAAATATATTTACAATTCTGTTTTTCTCCCTTTTCTGGAGTGAATGTTTTAAGGTGATGGATGGGATGCTGACCAAGCGGACACCTTGGTCTAGAGTGCTACGTTGATGTTGGTTGGGGATTTAGTAGTGATAGTGCCACTGAAAGCCAAGGGGAGATGGTTGATTCTCTCTTGTTGGAGATAGCTTTTGCCTGGCACCTAATGTGGCCTGCATGTTATAGGCCACCGATCAGCCCAAGCCCAAATGTTGCCCAGGTTTTGCTGTGGGTGGACACAGTGCTTGAGTAAATCAGCTGCTGTCAGGTGGGCTGTTATAAAGCAAATTCTGCCCCTTCAGCTGGACATAAAAGATCCCATGGCACTGGTCAATGAAGAGCAGGGACATTCTCCCAGTGTCCTGGTCAATATTTATCTTGATGGACAACATCAAAACAGATTATCTGATCATGCATTTACATTGATGGGCTTGCTGAGTGCAAATTAACTGCTGCATTCCTCCGGTTACAAAGGTGGCTGCTGTTTAAAAGTGCACCATTGGCTGTAGAGTCATGAAAGGGCCTCGAGTTCTTTTGCCCCACTCACAATGGCCCAGGGGGCCAAGCGTCTTCTATTTCCTGACACAAGAGCTCAAACCCATTTCCCACCAAAGATTGCACGATTAATGTTACGCTTTCTGTGTCTCATACTTATTTTCCCACCAACTGCTCCCTGAAATTGTCCATTGACACAGCATGAATTGTTTCTGCTGAAAATCTGTACTGCGTTAGAATCTTTGTGTGTCGAGTATTATCACAAAATGATGATAAAAACAAAAAAAAATCGAAATAATTTTTGGCCCAGTTTATTTCATAATCTATATGTTGTCAGAGATAGCAGTTATGAAGAAGTACAGCCATTTGTATGAAATCATTATCATAGATCAAAAGCCACAATTCAGTGCATGCTTGTCACTACTAAACAGTATGAAAGGATTCGGAGTTTAGTCATTATAAATCGTGATTCAAATGCAAAATTAACTGATTTTTTTTCCCCCACATTTTCTTTACAAAACATATTTCTCTTAGGAGTTGAGTAATTGATGTTTTCATGATAGAATGTCATAAGATGTGATTGGTCTGATCTGTAGTGGTGGTCCAATTGTAATTGTTACACACATTTATAGAAGATAAGATGATGGTTTGACTTGCTGAGTTCATTGCACAAGTAATGTTATGCTTTCTGGTTAGCACTGCTGCTTCACAGCTCCAGGGTCCTGGGTTCGATTCCCGGCTCGGGTCACTGTCTGTGTGGAGTTTGCACATTCTCCTCGTGTCTGCGTGGGTTTCCTCCGGGTGCTCCGGTTTCCTCCCACATCCAAAGATGTGCAGGTTAGGTTGATTGGCCAGGTTAAAAATTGCCCCTTAGAATCCTGGGATGTGTACATTAGTGGGTAAATATGTGGGGGTAGGGCCTGGGTGGGATTGTGGTCGGTGCAGACTCGATGGGCCGAATGGCCTCCTTCTGCACTGTAGGGTTTCTATGATTTCTGTGTCTCCATACTTATTTTTGTTTCTCATCTGCTCATGTTTCTTTCATTGCATGCTTTTTTTGAGGAAAGGTACCAAAGCTTTGGCACAAAAAGGTAAGGGTTTCTGCCCCCCTCTTCCCTTAGTGAGCAGAGCTTATAGTTGCTGATTGAAAACAATGCGCATATTTCTTGGATAAATTACAACAAAGGCCTAAAAATTGGATTGTGCACGAATTTCGGCTGAAAGTGCCTGGTGACAGGAGCACGAGAAATTGGTCCTCCATTGTCATTTGTGTATTAGGACATGATGGCGGCACAGTGGTTAATACTGCTGCCTTACAGCACCAGGGACCCGGGTTCGATTCCCGGCTTGGGTCACTGTCTGTGCGGAGTCTGCACATTCTCCCCGTGTCTGCGTGGGTTTCTTCCTGGTGCTCGGGTTTCCTCCCACAGTCCGAAAGACGTGCTGATTCGGTGCTTTGGCCATGCTAAATTCTCCCTCCGTGTAGCCGAACAGGTGCTGGAGTGTGGCGACTGGGGGATTTTCACACTAACTTCATTGCAGTTAATATAAGCCTACTTGTGACACTAATAAATAAACGCAAACTTATTACTGGCATTAGAGGCAACTTGCTGGCTGTTGGCTGGCTGAGACCAGTAGTTAAGTGAGGCAATCAGGAGGGATGACTGTGCACCCTGCCAGGGCAGTTTAATGTGGAGCCAGGAGGAGTATTTCCGCACTTTCAGCTAGGTATTCAATTGCCTGCTCACTACTTGGCACTGGCTTCCAAACACTTCTTTATGGACCACTGGTTTAACCACTGAATGTGATGGAAAACTTTGCCCTGATCTGGTTTCACAAAGGGGCCTGAAATAGCCCTTAAGGCCTTGATTGGCATAGCCCACGGGCAAGATCACTGTTGAAAGGGATCAGAATGTACTAATCCAGGTTTCAAACATATGGAATGCAGAGCACTGTCAGTCCCTCCTGAACCCATGGGTGCTGCGTGTCAGAGTGGTCTCTTCACCTCTATTTTGTGCCCGAAAAACACGCTGTGAATCCAATTTCTAGGCCAATATTCTTGTATCTGAAAAGATCTGATAGACTTCTACTAGTGAATGCTTGTTACTTTTATGCAAAGTAGAACTATACTTGGGAGGTTGATGCACCATCAATCAAGCAAAGACTAGTTGTATGCAAGAACAAACAGGCTTTTATTAACAAGAACTTGGAGCCATCCCTGTCAGAGATCTGGTCCGTACTAAAGGCTAGGGGGAGGAGCCATCGCCTTTATACCCGGACCAGAGGGAGGAGTCTTGGGCGGAGCCGACAGGGATGTGCCACATATACAGGTAATAATAGATACTAACTAACAGTGGTTAACCACAAAAGATAACAGTGGTTTACCACAGAGGTATAGATAGTTTATATCCAGAAAGTAATGGGGTGGAATTCTCCCCCCAAGTATTCAGAGTGTCGAATTTGAATGAAAACTGGAATAATTCATGTTGTTTTGTCAGTGGGAGTTCAGAGAAGAGTCTCCCACGCTCTGTGCACTGCAGAGGCCAGCGGCATGAATACCATTAAATTTCAGGAGGCGGGGTCTATTCCTGCTGGAGAGGCTGAAATCAGCGGGCTGAGTGGGCCACTGTGCATGTACCGATCTGTCAGTGCCGAGTTCGGCGCATGCACAGTGGCCCCGCACTGCCGGCTTCCCGATTTCTGGCCAGCTCAATCACTGGCCAGACCTGCAACATCGACCCCCCCCCCCCTCATACCACGGTCCAATCGCCGGCCCCCAGACCATCCCCGGGCCCAGTGCTGTCAGTACCCCCCTCCCCCAGCCCACCCCGATCCCTGGCCTCCCTCCTTGCCCCACAGGACCCTCCCACCCCCACCAATTTCCCCCTGGGCAGTGCCCCATGCCCAATGGGCAGTGACAAGGTGCCCCTTGGGCAGTGACAGGGGGTCCACTCTGGCACTTCCAGGGTGCCAAGGCCCAGGGGGCACCACACCCTACCACCTGACCCTCTGGGGGGCCCAATTGCCCTCCCCTTCACACCAGCGGGTGGGGCTGCTAGCTCCCCGAAAGTGGGGAGCTACTGTAATCCCCGCTGGAGTGAAACACTGGCGGGGTGGGAGAGGCTAGCAGGCCTGGAGACTTCAGTCCTGGGCCCGTTAATGATATCCAAATAATAAAATTACCATTTAAATGATCTGTGTGTCTCCCCGCCAATTTCTGGCGCAGAGCAGACACCCCACTTGCGCTAACCCCGCGAATTGGCAGACATGAGATTCACCTGGCCCACTGTGCTAAAGAATTGGTGTAGTGGGATGGAAGAATCGCAGCCAAGACCTCTACTCTTGCGACGCAATGGTTAATGTTCCTGCCTCTGAGCCAGAAGCTCTGGGTTCGAGTCCCACCCCAGGATTTGATGGCCAAGGAAGGTGCGTTCATAACGCGGTCAAACAGGTTGAGTGTCAACCTGAAAATCCTTCAAAAACACGCCAGTGACTGGCAGTAAATACGGGAGAGACTCCAGGTCAGCCACACTTAATGTGGGCTGGCACCCCTCAAGCTCTAAACTTCGGGCGACAGACTAGAGATCTGTTCCAGGAATGAGTAGCCATGGAAACAGATGAAAGTCTGCATTAGAGCACCACTAGGTGTGTGAAGAGAATCGGAAATGGAATGATCTGTACTAAATGCATGGCTTATTCTTTAAATGGGACGTTGTTATTTCCTCTTCCAAAACCTAATAAAATAGTTGGTAATTTCATGTTTAACCTGTTAATAAAGTCATACAGTACAGAAGAGGCCCTTTGGCCCTTCAAATCTGCACTGACCAAACTGCACCAAATCTACACTAATCCCATATTCCAGCACTTGGCCCATAAGATGCTCATCTATGTGGCTTTTATAAATTGTGAGGTTTCCCACCTCTACTACTCTCCCAGGCAATGCATTTCAGACTCCCACCAGCCTCTGCATGAAAAATGTTTTCCTCAGGTCCCCTCTAAATCTCCTGTCTTTCACCTTAAAATTATGCCCCCTCGTTTTTCACCCTTCAACTAAGGGGAACAGCAGCTGCCTGGACCTGGGTGGAATGCTCTTTTGGAGAGCCGGTGCAGACTTGGTGGGCTGAATATTCTCCTTCTGCATTGTAGGGATTCTATGATTCCTATCCACCCTATGCATACCCCTAATAATCCTGTACACATCAATCCGGTCCCCCTCCGTCTTCTCTGCTCTAAGGAAACAACCCAAACCTATCCAGCTTCTCTTCATAGCTCAAATGGGCGGCACGATGGCACAGCAGTTAGCACTGCTGCCTCACTGCATTTCACAGTTCGGGCTTGAGTCACTGTGTGCAGAGTCTGCACGTTCTCCGTGTCTGCATGGGTTTCCTCCCACAGTCCGAAACAGCTGATTAGGTGCATTGGCCATGCTAAATTCTCCCTCTGTGTACCCAAACAGGTGCCAGAATGTGGCAACTAGAGGATTTTTGCAGTAACTTCATTTCAGTGTTAACATAAACTTACTTGTGACATTAATAAATGCTCCATCCCAAGCAACATCCTGGTAAATCTCCTCTACACCCTCTCCAGTGCAATCACATCCTTCCTACAATGAGGTGACCAGAACTGCACACTACTCCAGCTGTGGTTCTCTGGGCGTGTTTTTCTTACATTTCACACTTAATGGAACATGTTCTCCCTCCATTTCCTTTTTGAACATCCCTGCTGTTTTGCTGTAGATTTTCCCACAAAAAGCTGTTCCCAATCTACTTTGGCCATATCCTGCATTATCTAATAAAGTCTGCCTTCCCCAATTCCAAAACCATTTTTTTGCAGACCATCTTTTTCCTTTTCCATGACAAACTTAAATCATACCGTGTTGTGGTTGTTATTATTAAAATGCTCCCCCACTGCCATCTCGAATGCCTGTCAAACTCTGTTCCCCAAAATTTGACCCAGCACTGCACAGTCCCTTGTACCTTTTACATATACACGTAAAAAGCTCTCCCAAATACATTTCAAGAAATCTGCCCCCTCTAAACCCTTTACTAAACCCTTTACACAATATAATTATCCAAATTAATGTTGGGGATGTTGAAATCCCCTTATGCTAGATGGATAACATGGTAAATTGAGCCTAGTGTCAGGGGATTAGCAGGGCAAATATGTGGGGTTATGGGGGTAGGGCCTGGATGGGATTGTTGTCAGTGCAGGCTTGATGGGCCCAATGGCCTCTTTCTGCACTCTAGGGGTTCTATGAATATAATTACCCAATTTTTAACACATGTCAATGAATTATCTACATATTTGCTCCTCTATTCTCGCTCCCAGCAATGTGACCGCCCCATTTTTATTCCTAAACTCTACCCACAAAGCCTTGTTTGAAGACCTGACCAAGATACTGCAGTAATTGACTCAATTAATAATGCGACACCATCCAGGAGGTGAAGTCCTTCTTTGGTAACCCAGTGTTCCATTAAGGAGAGGAATTGAAATTGTTAACTTGCAAGTGAATCTCTTCTCAGCATTGAGGGAGTGTATTAGTGGCTGTCGCGGAGAACCTGGGAGACTGACGGAGGTGAATGGCTACATGAAAAGAAAATATGAAGAAAAACTATGTGGGAGGATACAGTTAGAATGTCACATTTATTACCAAGAATCACTGTTCTTTGCTCAAAGCAAAAACTCCACTACCCGCAAGTGCCCAAGGCACAATAGAGTAATGAAAGTTCTTCCCATGAGTTTGGAATGTGAATTGTTTTCCATGAATTGTTTTTTTTTCATGTTGTCGGCATTTCTGGCCTGGAATTAAAATCACTGGGAAATGCTATTTTGCAAATTTTGTTTTGTATCCAACGGTTGTGATTAGTTAACCCAACATTAAATGCCAATACGCAAACAGAAAATGCTGCAAAAACTCAGGTCTGGCAGCATCTGTGGAGAGGGAAGCAGAGTTAATGCTTTGAGTCCGATGAGACTTTCCTTCTGAAGAAGTGTCATATACGACTTGAATCATTAATTCCGGACCGGATTTCCACCGCGATGGAGAGGCTCTCCGTCATCCTGCAAATCCTGGAAGGGCCAAAGATTCTCAATCTCGCCCCTGAACTCAGCATTTCCCAGTTGTGCTGGGGTGGGGCCGGAGTTGGGCTGGGGTTCATACATGCGAGATTCGTGGCAAGAGTTGGCCATTTAAACCGCCAGTTTATTCCTCTGAAGTGGGATGCTGGGGGATAAAAGGTGTGTGGAAACAGTGTGTGCAGTTTTAGAACAAGTAAAAGGAGGTCTGAAATTCACTCATTCCTATGGATAGCCAGGATACTTATTTGGAAAGGGTCCCAAGTCAGCAGTGAGAGGTCAAGCACCCTTTGCAAAAGGTAAGGCACCCTTTTGTATTGTTAAAAGTGAACACGATTATGTACTTTTTACGTGCAAACTCATTGGACTTATCAAGGAACTGTCCAGCTATGAAGAAACTATCCAGCTATCAAGGAAATGTTAAGGAGCTATCCAGAAGTGTCAAAGCTGTCCAGGGAATGCCAAGCCTGCCAGGACTAGCCAGGACATTTCAAACCTGTCAAAAATTATCCAAGCATACTCTGAGTTTGTATGGAGGGAGTAAGGGCAAAGAGTGGTGGGTGGGGAGAATAGGTTGGCATAGGGGCTACAGAGTGGGTAGAGGGGCATGAGTTGGCATGGGTGGAGCATATAGAGTGTGTGGTGAGGGATGAGGTCTGGAGGAATTGCTTTTATTTATTTAAATACAGTGCTGGGGCACAGAGGCAGGCCGTGTGCCCAGCCCGTCTCTGCAGCCTGCACTTCCTGTGGTCACCTGTCCCCCAACTTCATTTGCCACAGTCCCACACCCACCCCACCCCTGCCAAGTCCAAAATCCGACCTGCGAGAGTGGATACTGTTAAAGGTCAAGATTGTTGAGCTGGGAAATTACCAACTCAGTAAACTCGACCTGGGGGTGAAAATCTGGGCCTGTGTTTCTCTCTCCACAGATGCTGCCAGGTTTTCTGTGGTTCTCCAGCATTTTATTTGTTTATTTCAGTTGTCCAGCATCTGCTGCATTTATTAAAATAACAGGAAAATGCTCTCTTTTTAGTTCAGTATTTAACCTCCTTTAATACTGGCAGGTGTGACACAATGTAAGCTTATGCCACATCGCCTATTATTACTCTGTTATTTGATCGAGTCCACGTATTCTTCGAATCGCTGCGGTGGTATTCCTGATATCTTGCTCTCATCTCTTCAATATAATTTCCGACACAAGTCCAAATTAAAAATGTCCATCTCGTGTGAAACAATTGCATTAAAGTTATTAATTAACATTTTTTCTCGAGCTATTGTTACTATGCTGTGGCATATCTAGTTGATATTAAAGAAATTTATCTCGATTGATCTCGTTTGGGAAAAAAATGACTGCAGTATTTCGGTTTAATATCATATTTGGTATTTGTTGAAGGAGTAAAACCAGTTCAGACTCTATATCAATTTGACAGCTGAGTTATGTCGCAGGCAAAAGAAAATGAGGGACCATGTTCGTGTTTGAAACAAATGTTTTGGAACAATAATAATGTTAATAGTTTTCTGTCATAACATTGCAGTGGAACCTGTGTAAAGTCTGGACAGACTTACCTGAAAGGGGAGAGTCAATGATCTGGCAAGGCTAGTCCATTTCACTGGGGGTGTGTTGATGCCTGCAATCGTGGTTTGCCTAATCTAGAGTAAAGGGTCAGGGCAGCCAATGGGGCTTTACCTGATGCGATGTTTCAAAGCCACCTTGGCCTTCGTCTAAGATGAAACATTCGATCAAGCCCGAGAGGTGGTGCAATGCCTCACCCTGTCAGTTTGGATCTTGTTTGCTCGAGCCCAAGATGGGTTGCAATGTCTCATCTTGTCAGCTTGGATCTGGTTTGTCCCTCGTGAGGGGACCATGATTGAACTCAATTTGAAATGGCTTTTTTGATTTAGAATTGAAATACCGAAAGGTACCAAAGAATGACTATAGAGACATATGATCGAAACAAAACCCCGTCGCACGTCACCTCTGTGCTCATTTATTCACATTGGCTCCTGATCAAGCCATCTCTTCACATTTGCTCCATGGCCAGGCCCCTCTCCATCTCCATAGTCTTCTACAGACCTACAACCCTCAGTTCTGAAGACTGTGGAGGAACAGAGAGATCTGGGGGTCCATATCCACAGATCTCTAAAGGTTGCCACTCAAGTGGATAGAGCTGTGAAGAAGGCCTATAGTGTGTTAGCTTTTATTAACAGGGGGTTAGAGTTTAAGAGCCGTGGGGTTATGCTGCAACTGTACAGGACCTTGGTGAGACCACATTTGGAATATTGTGTGCAGTTCTGGTCACCTCACTAATAAGAAGGATGTGGAAGCGCTGGAAAGAGTGCAGAGGAGATTTACCAGGATGCTGCCTGGTTTTGGAGGATAGGTCTTGTGAGGAAAGTTTGAGGGAGCTAGGGCTGTTCTCTCTGGAGTGGAGGAGGCTGAGGAGAGACTTAATAGAGGTTTATAAAATGATGAAGGGGATAGATAGAGTGAACGTTCAAAGACTATTTCCTCAGGTGGATGGAGCTATTACAAGGGGGCATAACTATAGGGTTCATGGTGGGAGATATAGGAAGGATATCAGAGGTAGGTTCTTTACGCAGAGAGTGGTTGGGGTGTGGAATGGACTGCCTGCAGTGATAGTGGAGTCAGACACTTTAGGAACATTTAAGCGGTTATTGGATAGGCACATGGAGCACACCAGGATGATAGGGAGTGGGATAGCTTGATCTTGGTTTCAGATAAAGCTCGGCACAACATCGTGGGCCGAAGGGCCTGTTCTGTGCTGTACTGTTCTATGTTCTATGTAACCCTCCTGGAAATCTGAGTTCCTCCAATTCCTATTAATGCAGAACCTTCTTGAGGGTTACCAAGTATAATAGCCAAAAAAAATCATCTGCAGTGGAATCCCTTCCTGCTATTGCACCATTAGTGTTCCTTAAGGATCTATACTTGGTCATCTCCCAAGAAGATTCTTATCTACACACTGTCCCTTGGCGACATTGTCCCAAAACAATGCGTCGATTTCCATTTGTATTCTGGTCTTTCCCAGTTTTAGGTCACCATCACCTCCATCAGCTGCTAACCTCCACCCCCTGCCATTTGTGATTTGTCAGACTGATGATTGGGATGAGCAGAAATTTCCTTCAGTTAAACAGTGGGAAGACTACACCTTTGCTTTTAAGCCCCCACTATAAACTCTGCTTCCTAGCCACTGTTTCTCTTGACAACTCATTGAGACTGAACCAGGTTGTTCACAACCATGATGTTGTAATTAACTCCAAAGAGAGCTCCCAATCACATATTCATGTCGTCATTAAAACCTCCTATTTCTAACTCTCTTACCACCTGATTTCACCCAGGTGGCTGCTGGAACATTCATGCGTGCCTTTGTTACCTTGTGACTATTCCACCACACTCTTGGCTGGTCTCCCACATTCCACCCTGTGCCATCCAGAACTCCACTGCCCACATCCTAACTTTCACAAATTCCCATTCATCCATCACCCCTGTGCCCATTGACCTACATTAGCTCTCGGGTAGGCAACGCCTTGATTTTAAAATTCCTATCCTTTTAAAATTGCGCCATGGCTTCACCCCTCCTCCCTCTAATCTTCTCCAGACATATGCCCTCGCTAAATATGTGCTCCTTTAATTCAAAGGAATTTTCTAAGGAAGGGTGTACTTGCCAGAGAGGGAGTGCAATGGAGGTTCCCCAACGTAATCCCTGGGATAGTAGGATTGTCCTATGTGGAGAGATCGAGGAATCTGGGCCTGTACTCTCTAGAATTTCAAACAAAGAGAAGTGATCTCATTGAAACTTGTTCTTAAAGCAGGTGACAGGGTAGATGTGGATAGACTATTTCCCCTGTCCGGGAGGGTCTAGAAGCAGGGGACACAGTCTCAGAATGAGGGGCAGACCATTTAAGACTGGGCAAAAACCTGGCAAATGGAGTTTAATGTGGGGAAGAGTGAGATCACGCGCTTCAGTAGGAGGAATCAAAAGGCAGAGTATTATCTAAATGGAGAGAGACTGAAGGTGATTGAGGTGCAGAGAGATCCAAGTGTTCTAGTGCGTGAATCATAAAAGACTGGCAGGTCCAGCAAGTATTTAAGAAGGCAAACAGCATTTTGGCCTTTATTGCAAAGGGATTGGAGTTTAAAAATAGGGAGGTTTTGTTGCAATTGTACAGTGTGCAGGTGAGGCTTCACCTGGAATACTGCGTGCAGTTTGGTCCCTTACCTTAAAAAGGATATCGTAACATTGGAGGCAGTCCAAAGGAGATTCACTAGGCTAATTCCTGGGATGAGAGAGTTGTCCTATCAAGAGAGACTAAATAGTCTGGATCTATATTCCTTCGCGTTTAGCAGAGTGAGGGGTAACCTTATTTAAACATATGATCCTGAGGGGGCTTGACAGGGTGGATGGTGAGATGTTTTCACTAGTGGGACAGTCTTGAACAAGGGGACATAGCTACAAGATAAAGGGCTGGTCATTTAAAACTTGAGGTGCATAGAAATTTCTTCTCAGAGGGTGGTGAATCTCTGGAATTCTTTGCCCCAAAGGATAGTAGAGGCTGGATCATTATAAGTATTTAAAGTGGAGGTGAATAAATATTTGATAGATGGAGGAATAAAGGGCTATGGGGAAATGGCACAGAATAGGAGTTGAGACCAACATAGATCAGCTATGATCGTATTGAATGGTGGGGCAGCCTTGAAGGGCCTGGTGGCCCATTCCTGCTTCTATTTGTTGTGTGTGCTCTTGTAAGGTGATGAAGACTTTATTCACTCAGAAGCTGGTGAATCCTAGGAATTCTTTACCCCAGAAGTCTGTGGCAACTCCATCATTGAACATGTTGAAGACCGAAATCGATAGATTTCTGGATAGTCGAGACATGAAGGAATGTGGGAATAGTGGGAAAAACTGGTGTAGAGGTAGATGATCAGCCATAATAAGAATGGCAGAGCAGGCTTAATGGGCCAAATGGCCGCCTCCTGCTCCAATTTCCTATATTCCTATGGCCTCTTGAACATCCTCAATTGTGCTCATTCCATCATTGGCAGCCAAGTCTTCAGCTGGCAAGACTCCAAGTTCTGAGGTGGATCCCTAAATCTCTCTGCTTCTCTATCTCCTCCTTCTCACAAAGATACAGAGCCTCTCTCTTTGACCAAGCTTGTGGTTATCCGACCTAATAACTTCCTCCCTTGACCCATTGCCAAATTTTGCCTTATAATATGCTGACGAACCTCCTTAGAGTATTTTATTACACTGAAGGTGCTACATAAACACTTGTTTGTTTTATGAATTGAACTAACGTTTTGAGAATTTATTTCAGACCTTAGAACTAATATAAGGCCACGAGGATGTGTACCGCCACAGATGCTCCAACCAATTTGTTGGCTAGCTGCAAGTATTTTTGGCAGATACACATGTACGCATCTGACTTGTCTATTAGTACGAGGCACCCCAAAGAGTCTGGGAATAGAAAGGATATCCAACTTCCTAAATGATACCTTTGAACAAATAAAACATTGCTCCTTCAGCAAGGTGCAAGATAAAAAGCAGCAAACAAATATTAATTTCAAGGGAATGGGAATCTCAGCCTCGCTCAATTTCTGCTTTATGAGGAGCATACTTCACTCTGCAGCATGGCACTGTTTTGTTAAATTGGGGTCAGTACCTTTAAAAGCAGCTGGTTTGTTGAAATATGTGATGAAATTACTAATGAACAAATAGGAAGACTTGCCATATCCAGGAAACAAAATATGGTGCTGCATAAATTACACGCCTTTACATTGCAAATTATTTCCTGCAATCATATTGCAAAAATCTACCAATTACCAGTGTGTTCTAAACACTCACTAGGAAAGTAATCGGGGCAGCATCTGTTGTACATCCAAGCACTTCCATTGCCAACATGTTGACTGAAATAAAGTGTACTAATTCAATAAGATGTAACATCGTTTCACATGGCCTTTTGTTTTTTTTTTCTTATGTTGTTTCATTGCTGCACTGTAAAATATTTTACCCTCATTAGCAACTGGAGGATTACAAATGAAATTCAATTAGTGTATGCCAATGGTTTGTCTAGCTTCGAAAAAATTGTTTTCCCGTTTGTCTTCTCCTGTGTTTCACCCACCAGCCAACAGTCCCTGGCTTGGGGAATTGTCTGGTAGAACAAGAGCATCCAAGCATTTCCATTGCCAACATGTGGTACTTTTTGAGTTGTCTGGCAGGAGTCCTGAATCAAACAAGATATTTATGAGGATATTCAGCATTTATGAAGGATAGGTGTTGGTATTCATGCTATGTCTCGTGCTTCCTCAGACGTGGCTTTGCAGTGGAACAGGGGCACTTGAGTGATGTCACATGATCGGTCTCTTAATGATGTCATTGGCTGTAAGGCAAATGGGCAATCTTACCCGGTGCTGTAAACATCCTTTCAATAAAGCTCTTTGTTCATAGAATAGAACCATAGAATCCCTACAGTGCAGAAGGAGGCCATTCAGCCCATCAAGCCTGCACCAATAACAATCCCACTCCGGTCCTATCCTCGTAACCCCACGCATTTACCCTGCTAATCCCTTAACACTTGAGGTCAATTTAGCATGGCCAATCCATCTAACCCGGACATCTTTGGACTGTGGGAGGAAACCGGAGCACTCGGAGGAAATCCACGCAGACACTGGGAGAAGGTTCAAACTCCACACAATCACCCAAAGCCGAAATTGAACAACTGTACGGAAAAAGGTCTGACAGCATTGTAGACAACCGACAGAAGAATAAATAATTGAAATCATCGCTACACAAAAGTTGATGATGGAGGGATGCCAAACAATAGTCGCAGCCACTGGAGGAACCGAAAAATAATTAAAGATTCTGGAGAAAACAACTTTGGAAAGAAGCTCGCCATGTGCTCTCCCTGAAAAGATCTGTAACAGTACCCGAAACACCGTGAGTAGCAAGTATCCTGCAGTGACAAACATGAAGCTAAGGGTGTTGTAAAACACAAAGTATGATGTGGAGATGCCAGCGTTGGACTGGGGTAAGCACAGTCAGAAGTCTCTCAACACCAGGTTAAAGTCCAACAGGTTTACTTGGTAGCACAAGCCACAAGTTTTTGGAGCACTTTTCCTTCATCAGGTGAGTGGGAGTTCTGTTCACAAACAGGGCACACAAAGACACAAACTCAATTTACAAAATAATGATTGGAATGCGAGTCTTTACAGGTAATCAAGTCTTAAAGGTACAGACAATGAGTGGAGAGAGAGCGTTAAGCACAGGTTAAAGAGGTGTGTATTGTCTCCAGCCAGGACAGTTAGTGAGATTTTGTAAGTCAATGGGGGTTACAGATAGTGTGACATGAATCCTAGATCCTGGTTTAGGCCGTCCTCATGCGTGCGGAACTTGGCTATCAGTCTCTGCTCAACGATTCTGCGCTGTCGTGTGTCGTGAAAGCTGCCTTGGAGAACACTTACCCGAAGATCAGAGGCTGAATGCCCGTGACTGCTGAAGTGTTCCCCAACAGGAAGAGAACACTGCTGCCTGGTGATTGTCGAGCAGTGTTCATTCATCCGTTGTCGTAGCGTTGTCTACCTGATACGCTGCAGGAAAGGATGTCCCGAGGCGTGGTACATTGGGGAAACCATACAGACGCTACGACAATGGATGAATGAACACCGCTCGACAATCACCAGGCAGCAGTGTTCTCTTCCTGTTGGGGAACACTTCAGCAGTCACGGGCATTCAGCCTCTGATCTTCGGGTAAGCGTTCTCCAAGGCAGCTTTCACGACACATGACAACGCAGAATCGTTGAGCAGAAACTGATCGCCAAATTGCGCACACATGAGGACAGCCTCAACCAGGATCTAGGATTCATGTCACACTATCTGTAAACCCCATGTCTTGCAAAATCTCACTAACTGTCCTGGCTGGAGACAATACACATCTCTTTAACTTGTTCTTAACCCTCTCTCCACTCACATTGTCTGTACCTTTTAGACTTGATTACCTGTAAAGACTCGCATTCTAACCATTATCTTGTAAATTGAGTTTGTGTCTTTATATGCCCTGTTTGTGAACAGAACTCCCACTCACCTGATGAAGGAGCAGCGCTCCGAACGCTTGTGGCTTGTGCTACCAAGTAAACCTGTTGGACTTTAACCTGGTGTTGTGAAACACAAAGTAAACAGGCTGAGTTTAGGTTTACCTTGTTTTGGGGAGTAAGGAATCAAGGTAGTACTAAAAATTACATGGTACATCATGCTCACACAGGCCCTTTCCAGATAAAAATGGTGGGAGTTTTTGGGACCTTGGAACCGTTTGATGAGAATACAGATCTCATATACAGGGAGATTCGACTTTCGTTCAAGTGAACAAGATAGCAGCAGATATAATAGCTTAACTTTCCTGAGCGTAATGGAGGGAAAGCACTTAAGCTCATGAGAAGTCTGGTCCAGCCAGAAAAGCCAGGCACAAAAACCTACAATAAAATATTGCAGGACCACTATTGACTGAAACCTTTTCGTCTGCGGAGAAAGGTTTAAGTTCCATAAGCGTAAGCAACAAGGTGAATCGATCACACAGTTGTAGCTACCTTTTGAAGAGACTAGCTGAACACTGAATTTGGAGATGTCTTGAACTACACCATTAGAGAGAGAGTAGTCTGATGCTTAAGGAGCCAGGTTACTCAAAAGCGGCTGTTAACAGAATTCAACCTAATGCTTTGGAAGTTGCTGTATCCATGAAATTAGCAACTAAAGAAGCTCAACAGTAATGTTTGAGGACAATAATAATTTAACATTTATTGAAGGTAACCAGAGAAATAGGTTCATTGTCTAAACGATTGAGCCAATTCCTGATTACGTATGGAAATACTGCACACTCAACAACTCTCATTTCTCTGGCGTTGCTCATGGCTAAACGTCAGGTATTCAGAGTATTTGATTTGCTTAAATCACCCAAGACTAGAGAAATTGCTGAGACAAAAACAGTGAGATCCAGTTTTACGGCGACAGAACAAGATGAAATGTCATCAGGGTCAAGAAGTTCTGGCAAGGAACTATACGACAAGTGAAAAGTGGATACATGCCATCATCTTGGGACTAATCTCCTACACCATACAAACACGAGCTGATATAACATGGAGAAGATGTGGATCCACTTTTGACAACAAGAACCAATCTGCCAGAGACAACCAACAGCGAGTCCACATCAAGCAATGCCAAGAGAATATCTGGACCATCCTGAGAATTTAACCCTACCTGAACCAATTGGGGAAGACAGTTCCTCAGTTGGGAACACTTCAACACTGAGCTAACCTCTGAACGCTACATTGACTCTGGTTAGGATAACCACTGGTGTCCAAACAAAGCCAAAGTCACCAGAGGTTGCGGTAAACACGAGAAAGCAGAACCTGAGGCTTGCCAGCAACCAGCGCGTAGTATTTGAACCTTCGAGACCTGCAGACTTTCTTTTAAAATCACCACAATAAGCAAAAAGGAAAAGGAGGTGGGTAGCACTATCAATGAGGGATAAGATCAGCACGTTGGTCAGAGGGGACCTGAGATTGAAGAATCGAGATATGGGGCTGAATTGTTTGAGGAAACATCTAATACTAGGTGACTAAGTACTTGAAAAGTTGGTTGATAAATCCCTTGGAGCTTCACCCCAAAGTGTTGAAAGAGATGGCTGGAGAGATAGTGGATGCTTTGGTTATCTTTCAAAAATTCTATCGATTCTGGAAAATGAGAGGCAGTGGTGTAGTGGGTATTGCCACTTGTAAGAAATATTACTGAGCTTGAAATAGACAGCCAAACTTTCTCATTCTTTGCCTTTAAACCCACGACTTGAGCAGAAGATAAAATATATTTAATGCTTGGATGTCCTATTACGCACTAAAATATTGAAAACAAACACACTTGTCAGCCATGTTATTACTTAAACACATTTTAAAATTGTCCCTTTTTTGTTCACAGAATAAGCAATCTTGTACAAAATTAAATTAAACTATTTAATTTGGCCCAAATCGCCAGATGTTATTGCTTTAAGGAGAAGAACCTGTATGTAATATAAATTGCCCTTTCAGCCAGGATAATAGACAGTAGTTCTGTTGAAGCAATTACTGATTTGTTGCGTGACTCAGGAGGTGAAAATAAATGGAAAACCCTTAATGAACTCTTATTATAAATGTTTGTTTAGTTTACCAATTTTTCTGGTCGTCTCTTCCAAAGGCACAGGGTAACATAGAATCATAGAAATCATAGAAACCCTACAGTGCAGAAGGAGGCCATTCGGCCCATCAAGTCTGCACCGACCACAATCCCACCCAGGCCCTACCCCCACATATTTACCCACTAATCCCTCTAACCTACGCACCTCAGGACTCTAAGGGGCAATTTTTAACCTGGCCAATCAACCTAACCCGCACATCTTTGGAAAGGTTGGAAACCCAGCAGTTGCAGATTGGCTATCCATTAACCACCCTGCCCCATATTAATTTCCATGAAACATCCTGCCCCCTTTCACCTACACTGAGGTGTAGGTAGGCAAGAGCAGAGAAGTCAAAATGGGGGTAGGTAAGAAATTAGAATGACAGCTGACGGGAGCTCTGTTCATTCTGGTGGACTGAATGAAGATGTTTTGCAAAGCAATCAGCCAATTTGCATTTGTTCTCCCCAGTGTGGAATGTGCATCGTAAGCAGTAACTACAGTACATTAAATTTAAACAACCTGTCCTAGTGCATGAATCACAAAAGGATTAGAGGCAATTGCAGGGAGCAATTATGAAATCTAATGGAATGTTAATCTTTATTGTGAGGTGAATTGAATATGAAAATATAGGTTATGCTTCACTTACACAGGGTGTTGGTGAGACCACATCTGGAGTACTGTGTACAACGATGGTCACCTTATTTAAGGAAGGATATAATTACCTTGGGGGCTGTTCAGAGAAGGTTTACTACATTAATGCCTGGAATTTGAGGGTTTTATGAGGAAAGGTTGAACAGGTTAGGCCTGTATCTACTGGGGTTTAGAAGAGGAAGAGGCAATTTGCTTGTGTTATGAACAATGCATAATTTTAAGTTGAATTTATATACATCTTCGTGTGTAAAGAAATGTAAAAATTATTTCAGTTAGGTTTTGTTAATAAATCTTAGTGCCTGGGAGTCTGGATAAACTTGTGACTAAAAGGTTTCCGGTATTTTGGGTCAACTTGTATATGTGCATTTTTAATGAGGTCTTACAACCGCTGAAGAAAAGAGATTGGTTAAAAGGAGTTGAAAGTTCAGTGATTCTGGGGGAAAAAACACAAGGTAGAAAAGCTTTATTGTTGCCTAGCAACAGTGATCTAGTGACATAGGGACAGAAAGGAAAGGAGTTGAGGGGTTGGGGGTGTGGTGTTCAGTGTGTGCCAGAGAGAGAAGATAGGGATTTTAAACTGAGACCCTGGGATGGTAGTTAACAGAATAATCGGGGATAGGACCTTGTAAAATGGTCAGGTTAGCGGAGGTGTTAGTGGAAGACTGAGTTTAGGGAACTCATTTGTTTGCTTTACAGTTGAAGAAACATTGAGCTTGGAGTACGGTTTTTGATACAAGTTGGGTGTAATGCGTCAAGTGAATGCTTGGGAATTTACCAGAAGGAAACCATTTGCAGCAGTGCCAATTCCAAGTGAAAAGTCTTTGTGCTAAGCTAATGCTAATTCTTCACTGGTTTATATGTCTGTACAAATATTGCTGGGATAAAAGAATAGTGGGAACTTGAATTGTCTTTCTGTGTTTGTATTGAGATCTTTCCAATCTTTTTTGCTTGGTGTAATAGAGTTCACTTGTTGAATAAATATTTTGTTTGTATTAAAAGTTCAGCAGCAGACTCCTGTGAACTTGTTCAGTAACTTTCCTCCACGGTTTCGAACTAAATGTTAGGATCTATCAAGCCTGGTGTCACTCTGGGACCTGACTTATCCAGTATTAATAGCAGCTGGAATTGTAATAATTGAAACAATACATGGCACTGAGGGCCTGGGCAGGGTGGATGAGAAAGGGGTGTTCACTTTTGTGGGCAAATATAGAATTTAGGGTCACTGTTTAAAAATAAACAGTTGCCCATTTGAGATAGGGATGAAGAGAATGTTTTCCCCTCAAGAGGGTGAGGAGTCTTTGGATCTCTCTCATGGTCGGGCCGGTGAGCCATTGAAATCTCTGTTCACAATGGGGCGAGAAAATGCCGGCAAAAATTATTTGATTGTTTTGAAGGCAGAGTTTGTTAAGCAAGGGAGTGGAAGGTTATTGGGGTAAGTGTGAATATGGAATTGAGGTTACAATCCGATCAGCCATGATATTGTGACGAAGCAGGCTCCAAGGGCCGAGTGGCCTGCTCCTGCTCCTAATTCGTATGTTTGTTAGTACAAGCAAATCGCTGCTTCATCTGAAAGGAATGTCTGGAGCTGTGACAGGGCAGATGTTGCATCACCTGTAATTGCATGGGAGGTGTGTTGGGTTGAGGTGGCCAAGAAAGAATCATAGAATCCCTGCGGTGCAGGAGGAGGCCATTCGGCCCATCAAGCCTGCACCGATAACAATCCCACCCAGGCCCCATCTCCATAACCCTAAGTATTTGCCCTGCTAATCCCCTTGACACTAAGGGGCAACTTAGCATGGCCAATCAACCTAACCCCGCACATCTTTGGAGTGTGGGAGGAAACCGGAGGAAACACATGCGGACACAGAGATAATGTGCGAACTCCACGCAGACAGTCACTCGAGGCTGGAATTGAACCCGGATCCCTGGAGCTATGAGGCAGCAGTGCTAACTGCTGTGCCACCATGCTGCTCTAGGTTGATATTTCCCGCATTTTGTAAGAATAGCCGTCCTTGTGCTGAGCATCTTTTGATACTGGGCTTACGGATAAATGGTTTAGTTCAAAACATTACATTAACATATCTAACAAGTACCTGAAAGTGTATGTTTAAGAATTCAAAAACATGAGACAACAAAATTTGTTCATCAGTGATGACCTTCCTCTGGGAAATCAGCTTCCCAAGCAGTTGCCATAGAAAGCTAGATAAGCATAAATGAAGTTTGTACATTATCTCTTCCCTCCATAAAGAGCTCTTCAAATAAAAACAAATAACTGAAGTTTTTCTTAATTTCAGAATATTTTGGTCTATGTAAAGTTTCACATGAAAGAATTATAAATTCAGTAACAGTGTGCTAAATTTAGTGTAACTTTGAAATCCTGCCACTGAGGTTGACATCTGAAGATGACTCAGTTTCAGCCTGTGCCAGGACCTAGGGTGACACATTGGTGCTGGAGGAGCCCCTCCATGGGTTATGGGGGTCCCAAAGAGGAGTCGTCTCCCAGAACCCACTGGGAGGCTGCCAATTCACTTGGCACTTTCCCAGTATGGCACCAAGCCCTCCTGAAGGGGGCAAAATGCCCATGGTGGTGGGAAATGTACTCTAATTGGCGGGTATCTGAGTCACAAACCACCCCACTGCTGGCAATGTATCGTAAGAAGTCTAACAACACCAGGTTAAAGTCCAACAGGTTTATTTGGTAGCAAAAGCCACTACAAGCCAGCAAGAAGACATCAGGGGCTCCTTCCTGAAGTCTTCCCCTGTCATTTTGTCAGTCTTCCTGCCCCTCAGCCCATCCCCAAAATGCCCAGAAAATTCAGTTTGTGGTGGATCTGCACGTCTGTCAAAAGCAACCTTCCTGGAATAATGGGAAAATAAAATTCCCCAATTCCTCGGTTTCTGGGCATGAAATGGTTTGTTTTATCTGGTGAGGGATTCTCAAGCTTAGCAACTACCCAGGGTATTTATACAGCTTTAATTAGAATGTTAGCTTCATTAGAAATGTCTGAGTTTCGATCAGAATGCATTCTGTGTCACGCTGATCTGTTTTATGTGACAAGATAACAGCATTGGGCAATGACTGCTGTCTCTCTGATAACACAGTAATAGTAAAATATGTAGAGTGTCCAAATATCAGTTCTTAATTATTGTCATTGACATTAGTTGCATTTAGCAGCTCAATAAATAGTATATTTGTGAACGTGATGGCAACACCAACATTATCTTTCAAATTCTGACTCTTTAGTGGATCAGAAATTTACTGTTTCTGAAATCCTTGAACTTGGTTTTATGACCAAGTATAGGTACACGCACGGGGGAGCGGTGCCTAGTTTCAACCCCTGATACCTGTTTACAACTGGGTTGCAGGTCAGGTGCATTAATTTGTCTTAGGAGGGCTAGAATCAACCAGCATTCCTAATTCTGATCAGAGTTGAGTCTCCCATGTTGGAATGTATGTTAGACACCATCTCGAGGCATTACCAATATTAAATTATTATTCAACTGTGACCATGAGAAATAGTCTGAGTATTTACAGCAGAGAAACTGCCTGGAGCCCAACAGATCCATGGTGGAACTTATGCTCTAAATGTCTCTTCCCACCTTCTTTTATCTAATCCATCGACATATCCCCCTACAAAAGCAAAATACTGTGGATGCTGGAAAACTGAAACATTGGAAATGCTTAAAATGCAGGCCAGGCAGCAACCAGGCGGCATGGTAGCACAGTGGTTAGCACTGCTGCTTCACAGCTCCAGGGACCTGGGTTCGATTCCCGACTTGGGTCACTGTCTGTGTGGAGTTTGCACATTCTCCTCATGTCTGTGTGGGTTTCCTCCAGGTGCTCCGGTTTCCTCCCACAGTCCAAAGATGTGCGGGTTAGGTTGGTTGGCCCTGCTAAAAAATTGCCCCTTGGTGTCCTGAGATGCGTAGGTTAGAGGGATTAGTATGTAAATGTGTAGGGATATGGGGGTAGGTCCTGGGTGGGATTGTGGTCGGTGCAGACTCGATGGGCCAGATGGCCTCTTTCTGCACTGTAGGGTTTCTATGATTCTAACTGTTGAGTGAGGAACAATGTTAATATGTCAGGTGGTTGACCTTCCATCAGAACTGGAAAAATTTGAGTTGGATGAGGTTTTAAACAAGAATAGAGGTATAAAGAACAAAGTAAAGCACAGGAACAGGCCCTTCGGCCCTCCAAGCCCATGCGATTGTGATGCTCTAACTAAGTTACAAAAAAAACCTTCTTTCCTTACTCGGTCCGTATCTCTCTCTTCCCTCTGTGCATGTACCCATACAGATGTTAAAGTTTTAAAGTTTATTTATTAGTGTCACAAGTAGGCTTACATTAACACTGCAATGAAGTTACTGTGAAAATCCCCTAGCCACCACACACTGGTGCCTGTTCAGGTACACTGAGAATTTAGCATGGCCAAATGCACCTAAGCAGCACATCTTTCAGACTGAGAGGAAACTGGAGTATGTGGAGGAAACCCATGCAGACATGGGGAGAACGTGCAGACTCCGCACAGACAGTGACCCAAGCTGGGAATCGAACACCGGGTCCCTGGCACTGAGAGGCAGCAGTGCTAACCACTGTGCCATTGAGCTAGCCCAGGAAATACATGATGAATGACAGGACCCTGAAGTGTATCCCAGGACGTTGTGGGAGGCTAGGGAGGAAATTGTGGGTCCCCTAGCAGAGATATTTGAATAATCGACAGCCACAGGTGTGGTGCCTAAAGATTGTGCCTTTGTTTAAAAGGGCTGCAGGGAAAAACCTGGGAACTACAGGCCAGTGAGCCTAATGTCTGTAGTGGGTAAGTTGATAGAAGGTATTTTGAGAGACAGGATCTGCAGGCATTTAGAGGGGCAAGGACTGATTAGGGACAGTCAGCATAGCTTTGTGAGTGGAAAATCATGTCTCACAAATTTAATTGAGTTTTTTGAAGGGGTAACCAAGAAGGTAGATGAGGGCAATGCAGTTGATGTTGTCTACATGGACTTTAGCAAGGCCTTTGACAAGGTACTGCATGGTAGGTTGTTGCATCAGGTTAAATCTCACAGGATCCAGGGTGAGGCAACCAAATGGATACAAAGTTAGCTTGATGACAGAAGCCAGAGGGTAGTTGTAGAGAGTTGTTTTTCAAACTGGAGGCCTGCGACCAGTGGTGTGCCTCAGGTATCAGTGGTGGGTTCACTGTTATTTGTCACTTATATTAATGATTTGGATGAGAATTTAGGAGGCATGGTTAATAAGTTTGCAGATTACACCAAGATTGATGGCATGTGAAGAAGGTTATCTCGGATTGCAACGGGATCTTGATCAATTGGGCCAGTGGGCTGACGAATGGCAGATGGAGTTTAATTTGGATAAATGCGAGGTGATGCATTTTGATAGATCGAACCAGGGCAGGACTTGCTCAGTTAATGGTAGGGCATTGGGGAGAGTTATAGAACAAAGAGATCTAGGGGGGTACATGTTCATAGCTCATTGAAAGTGGAGTCACAGGTGGACAGAATGGTGAAGAAGGCATTCAGCATGCTTGGTATCTTTGGTCAGAACATTGAATACAGGAGTTGGAACGTCTTGTTGAAGTTGTACAAGGCATTGGTAGGGCCACACTTGGAACACTGTGTACAGTTCTGGTCACCCAATTATGGAAAGGATATTATTAAACGAGAAAGAGTGCAGAAAAGATTTACAAGGATGCTGCCAGGACTTGATGGTTTGAGTTATAAGGAGAGGCTGGATAGGCTGGGACTTTTTTCTCTGGAATGTAGGAGGCTGAGGGGTGATCTTATAGAGGTCTATAAAATAATGAGGGGCACAGATGAGCTTGATAATCAATATCTTTTCCCAAAGGTAGAGGAGTCTTAAAACTAGAGGACATAGGTTTAAGGTGAGAGGGGAGAGATACAAAGTGTCCAGAGGAGCAATTTTTTCACAGAGGGTGGTGAGTGTCTGGAACAAGCTGCCAGAGGTAGTTGTAAAGATGGGTACAATTTTGTATTTTAAAAAGCATTTAGTTACATGAGTAAGATGGCTATCGAGTGATTTGTGCCAAACGTGCGCAATTGGGACTAGCTTAGTTGTTTTTTTTAAAAAGGCAGCATGGACAAGTTGGGCCAAAGGGCCTGTTTCCATGCTGTAAGCCTCTGACTCTATGACCCTGGGAAGCACTGAGGATCAGAAGAACCTTGGTGTGCATGTACACCTGTCCCTTAGGGTAGCAGGACTGGTGGATAAAGTGGTGAAGAAGATAGATGGTATACTTGCCTTTAGTCAAGGTTTAGAGTTGAAGAGCAGGGAGGTTATGCTGGAACTATATAAAACATTGATTAGGCTACACTAGAATATTGTGTACAGTTCTGGAATACACATAGAAGGGATGTGATAGCATTGGAAATGTTGCAGAGGAGACTTACCATGATGTTGTCTGGGTTGGAGAGTTTTAGTTATGAAAAGAGATTGGATAGATTGGGATTGTTTTCCTTGGAACAGAGGAGACTAAGGGTGGACATTCTTGAGACATATAAAATTATGAGAGCATAGATAGAGTAGACAGGAAGAAACTTTTCCCCTTGGTGGAGGGATCAATAACTTAGGGGACAAAGACTTAAGATGAGGGGCAGGAGGTTTAGTGGGGATGTAAGGAAAAATTTTTCTCCCTGAGGGTGGTGGAAGTTTGGAACTCACTGCCTGAAAGGATGGTGAATACAGAGATTCTCATGACATTTAAGAAGTATTTAGATGTGTGCTTGCGATGCCAAGGCATACAGAACTATGGGCCAACTGGTGGAAAATGGGATTACAATAGTTAGGTGATTTGTCTTTGACCGGCACAGATGCAATGGGCCAAAGGGCCTTTTGCTGTGCTGTATATTTCCATACAGTTAGGGTTAGGTTGATTGCCCCTTTAGTGTCAGGGGGATTAACAGGGTAAATATGTGGGGTTACAGGGATAAGGCCTGGGTGGGATTGTTGTCAGTGCAGGCTCGATGGGCTGAATTCCTTTCTCCAGCACTGTAGGGATTCTATGATTCTAAAACTCTAACACTCTGGGGACAATGAACTCAAATCCCACCATGGCAGCTGGTGTAATTTAAATTCAATTAAGAAATTTGGGATATAAATCTCGCCCCAGTAATGGTGACCGACTGTTTTTTAAAAAAAAAATCTGGTTCACTAATGTCCTTTAGGGAAGGAAGTCGACCATCTTTACCCTGTCTGATTGACATCTGCCTCCACACCTATATGGTTGAACCTTAAATAGCTCCTGAAATGGCCTAGCAAGCCACTCGGTTCAAGGGCATTAAGGATGGGCAACAAATGCTGGCATTGCCAGTGATGCCACATCTAATTTAAGAGACCTGGGAGCATGGATTCAGAAAGATTGTCAAGTTTTAATGAAATGATAGTATTTGTTACAATGCAGCAGTCTCTTGCTCGTGCAATTAAGTGTGAGAACAGATTATTTGCTCCAGTTGTCAAGTGGAGATTGAGCCCAAATACTTTGTTGTGTTGGAAGATCACTTCAACCAACAATACTTACCCAGGCCCAACTCCTCTACTCTGTAATCCCACACATTTACCATGGCTAATTTACCTAACCTGCACATCTTTAGCCTATGGGAGGAAACCCACGCAGACACGGGGAGAATGTGCAAACTTCATACACTCACCCAAGGCTGGAATCGAGCCAGAGTCCCTGGCGCTGGGAGACAACAGTCCTAACCACTGTGCCACCCCTATCGTGCCCAAACCAGTTTCTTATTCACAATACTGCTCTGGCATAGGAGGTTGACCATCTAAATTGGACCTCTTCCCAATTTTGCCCAGCCAACAGGTGCAACAAAGTCCAAATTTATCCACGTTATCTTTTACTATGTTGATAGCATCTCAAATATTTAATTAATCTGTTTATTATCCTCGTTTAAAGTGAAGAATGGTTCCCGGTGGAGAGTACGCATAGTTTACAGATTCAGGCTCGCTGTCCACAGCTCATCAACTGCGAGGCCTGAAGAGCATCCCTTTATGCGCACTCCTCCTTAATTTTCTTTCCCTAGGGAACAGGGTAAGAGGAATCATAAGACAGGATCATGGATTAAATCTGATGCTAGCTCCTGCTGAAAATTAATTGGAAATGATAAGTGGCTTGGCTTTTTGCCCTTTACTTGTATTGTCTCCAGGCTCAATGAGGTTTTTCTTGCCCTGTGTGTGAATTGGAGATGGTCAGTATTTCATTTATTTTTAAGCTGTTTATTTACATTACACATTTAAGACCTCATGGTCAGTACATTATTCTCTGGACACCGAGCGTTCTGTGCCTTTTTCCCTTGGAGCGCTTGGTCATCTGACCCTGATATGTTTATATCATTTTAATAGTGGCATGGTGGCACAGTGACTAACACTGCTGCCTCGCAGTGCCAGGGGCCCAGGTTCAATTCCCGGCTTGGGTGACTGTGCGGAGTTTGCACGTTCCCCTGTTTCTGTGTGGGCTTCCTCCAGGTGCTCCAGTTTCCTCCCACAGTCCACAAGATGTGTTGGTTAGTTACATTAACCATGCTAAATTCTCTCTATGTACCCAAACAGGCTCTGGAGTGTGGCGCATTAATTCTTTCTCTCCTCAAAATGTGTCTCAATCCCATTTGTAGCACCTGATCTAACACCTTCCTCAGGTTTTATCACACTTCTATAACAGGGTAAAGGTTGCTCCATTCTTATCAACGCTCTTTCCTCTCATCCGGAACTCTTGTCACAACCAACACGATTTCCTTGTAATGTGTTGGTGCACCTAATCACACTCATGACAGCTTCTGTCTAACAAATATATTAATTTATTTATTAGAGTTTCCCATCTGTGTTGGGGATGAGATTACAGCCAAGGATTACATGTTGTAATCATAAAAGCACAGATCTGTTTTCAAAATATAACGAATGAAATAATCGCATACTTGTTAACAAAGGTGAACTCTAAAAGGCACGAGGAAGTGGTGGCATTGTGATATTGTCACTGAAATAGTAATCCAGAGATCCAGGATCCTGCTCTGGAGACCTGGGTTCAAATCTCACTATGGTAAATTGGGACATTTGAATTCAAAATTGATGACCATGAAACCATTGTTGTTTGAAACCCATCTGTCCTTTGACTCACTAATGTACTTCAGGTGACTCCAGACCCACAGCAATGTGATTGCTTCGTAACTGCCATTCAGTTCAAGGGCGATTATGAATGGGCAACAAATGTTTTCCTTGCTATCCCATGAAAGAAGAAAACAAATTTAACATCTGAACCAAACTGGGAACTTAAAATGACATAAGTATCGATTTTATACCAAGAAAACTGGTGAGATTTTGACTGAATCTGCAATCTATGCTCCTATCTAAACTCCAAGAAATCAGTGGACATTGAGATTAATGGGGAGTGGATTGTTAATTAGGGGTCCAACTCAAACCTGTCGAACCACGCCAGCGGGTTGAAGTTAAAAGTGGGGCTTATGATTCTGCTCTTAGGCTAAAGTTATTTGTTCCTTGATATTTGTATCCATATAATGCAACTGATCCCATGATAAAATTGTGCTGTCGATGCAGTAACAATATGAATATTTCTCAGTATGAATTTGATAAGCCAATTTAGTAATACGGTGGTTGTTTAACCAGAAGTGGCTCAGTCCTATTACAAGAAGGTAATCATCTTCCAAAGCCCTGTGCCTCCAGGTGAGGTTCATGGTGGAGTTTGACCTTCTGATCCATTTTCCACATGCAATACTTTATGCCAGGCTACATTGAGGATCTATATCATGTGCACTTTTAAATACAGAGGAACAGCAGGCAGTTTGGAGATGATTGCTGCCCTGAATCTAACGATTGAAATTTGCTGTTCCTGATGGTCAATCTGAAATGTTGCTGCTGGTGAGAAGTGTGGAGTGTACCTACCTGTGGAGATTTCTCATTGTGCATTTTGATGGAATATAAATCTGACTTACCATAGAAATAGTGTGTTAATAATCAGCTCAGGGAGGGCAGCATGAAAAGTGAGTGCAAGCTTGGCCAGCGGGGGGGGGACTTGGCTGGTGGGGGAGCTTGGCGAAGGGACATTTGCTTCCCTTTACCTTTTCTATCTTTGGGATTGATTCTTACTTTACTGCAGGGAAAGAAACGCGCTGTTTGGTGAGAATCTGGTAAGTGGGTAAGTTCTACTCTATCCCGAAGGTTTACAACAGTGCACAACCTGGTGGTAAAGTGAACAAAATATACAAAAACATTATACATAATTTTAAAAAGTAATTGTTTTAAACGCAGTAAGGATAGCAGGATGGGTGTTGTGTCAAGGCTGCAGCATGTGGGGGGTCATGGATAAGTGTGATCCAGGGCAAACGTGTTTGCAGCTTGAAGAACTTTGGCTCAGCATCATTGAGCTGGAGGCTGAGCTGCAGACAATACGACTCATCAGGGAGTGGCGGGGGGAAGTTACCTGGATCTTTATATCAGGAGGCAGTCACATCTTTTAGGATAGGGTCTTCTGATTTGGTCAGGAACAGGAGACTATGATTGCGAGTGAACCAGGTAAGGGGAGCCAGAGGGCAGGAGTGTCAGCTTCTGCAATTGTTCAATAGCTTTGAGATTCTCTCAGCTCGTTTGGATGGTAGTGGGGGCTGCAGGGTGAATGAGCTGACTGAACGTGGGACTGTGGTACAGGAAGCTATTCAAGTGGAAGGAGCAAAAAGGGACGTAGTGAGGGGGATTGACACTGTTCTCCACAGCAAAGAGCGTGAACCCAGACAGCAGTGTTGCCTGCCCGCTGCAGGGTTTGGGATATCTGTTCAGATCTGGGGAGGAACTTGCAGCAGGAGGGAAAGGATCCATTCATTCATGTAGGTACCAACAACGTGAGTAGAACTCGCAAAGAGGTTCTACATAGGAGCTAGGCACCAAATTGAAAAGCAAAACCTTAGATAATCCAGAGATTATAATTTCTGAGTTGCATGCAAATTGACATGAGGTGCATGAAATTAGAGATGAGAACATGGGGCTCAGAGACTAGTGAGGAGTTCTTGGACTGCTTTTGAGATATTTCTTAGAACAGCACATTCTGGAACCAACCAAACAGTAGGTTATATCAGGCTTCGTATTGTGTAATGTGACGGGATTAATTAATGACCTCAGAGAAAAGGCAAGGACCACAATATGATTGAATTTTACATTTAGTTTGAGAAGAAAAAGAGTGGATCTAAGATGAGTATTTTAAACATAAATAAAGGCAACTAAGTGGGCATGAAAGCTGAGGAAGTGATGGGGGAAAGACCAATTGAGTCAGCAGGGACAGACATTTAATGGGATATTTCAGGATATGCAGAATAAGTATATTCCTGCTGTAGAAGAAATAGTCTAAAAGGAGGAGCCACCATCCATAGTACAAGAAAAAGTCTCTCAATACCAGGTCAAAGTCCAACAGGTTTATTTAGTATCATGAGTTTTCAGGGCGCTGCTCCTTCATCAGGTGAGCTCCGGTTAGGGGATAAGGTTTCCAGCCTCCACTACCTTCCCAGGCAGTGCATTCCAGATTCCCACAACCCTCTGAGTGAAAAGGTTTTTTCTCAAATCCCCTCTGAATCTCCTGCCCTTTACCCTAAAACTATGCCACTCCCCATAATTGACTCCTTAACCAAGGGGAACAACTGCTCCCTATTCACCCTGCCCATGCCCCACATAATCTTGTACGCCTCAATCATGTCCCTCCCCCCCTTCTCTGCTCTAAAGAAAACAACCAAGTCTATCCAGTCTCTCCTTGTAGCTCAAATGCTACATCCCAGGCAACATCCTGGTGAACCTCCTCTATAACCCCTCTAGTGCTATCACAACCTTCTTGTAGTGAGGTGACCAGAACTGCACACAGTACTCCAGCTGTGGCCTAACCAACGTTCCGTACAACTCCAACATGACCTCCCTGCTCTTATACGCTACACGACTGATGAAAGCAAGTGTCCCATATACCTCCTTAACTATTCTATTCCTGTGCTCTGTCACCTTTGGAGATCTGTGAACAATGACCCCAAGATCCACCTGTTCCTCTGAGCTACCCAGTGTCCTGCCATTCATGAAATACTCCCTCTCTTGCTGCTTCTTCCAAAGTGCAGCACCTCACATTCACCAGGGTTAATACTGATCTGCCACTGCTCTGCCCAACACATCTATATCTTCCTGTAACCTATAACCATCTTCTTCACGATTAACTATCCTACCAATCTTGGTGTTTTCTGCAAACTTGCTTATTTCCCCCCCCCCCCCCCCCCCCCCGAATTTTCATCTGCATCATTTATGTATATAACAAACAATAAGGGTCCCAGTACTGATTCTTGTGGCACACAGCTGGACACCAGCCTCCAGTCACTCAAACAGCCTTCTACCACTTCCCTCTGTGTCCTATTACTAAGCCAGTTTTTGATCCATCTCGCCAAATTTCCCTGAATTCCATGTGTTTTAACCTTCTCAATCAGTCTCCCATGTGGAACCTTGTCAAACGCTTTTGCTAAAATCCATATAAACTACATCAAGTGAACTTCCCTTATCATAGAACATAGAACATTACAGTGCAGTACAGGCCCTTCGGCCCTCGATGTTGCGCCGACCAGTGGTACCAATCTAAAGCCCCTCTAATCTACACTATTCCAATATCATCCACACACTTGATCACATTTCTGAAAAATTCTAACCAATTTGTCAGGCATGACTCCCTCTGACAAAGCCATGCTGACTATCCCTCATTAGTCCAAGTGGATATTAATTTTCTCCTTCAGAATTTTCTCCAATAGTTCCCCATCCCTAATAAATAATAAAGAAATGGCAGATGCAATGAGCAGATGCTTTGCTTCTGTATTCACTATGGAGGATACAAGAGACATTTCAGTAATAGCTGTAAATCGGGAGGTGTAGAGAAGAGAGGAACTTGGCGAAATTACAATCACTTTGGAAGCAAGACTGAGCAAACTAATGGAGACGAGCTGCCGGTCCATTTGATTTCATCCTGGGGTCTTAAGAGGTGGCTAATGAGATAGTAGATGTATTGGTGTTAATTTTCCAAAATTCATTAGATTCTGGATTCCATCAGACTGGAAAGTATCAAATATAACTCCTCTATTCAAGAAGGGAGGGAGGCAGAAAACAGGATATTGTAGACCAGTTAGCTTGACCTCTATTGTGGGGGAAGGTGCTAGAATCGATCATTAAAGAGGTTATTGTTGGGCACTTAGACAAGTTCAAGATAACCGGGAAGAATCAGCACGGTTTTATGAAAGAGAAATTACATTTAACCAATTTACTAGAGTTTTTTGAAGGAGTAACATGTGCTGTGGATAAAAAGGACCCTGTTTACATTCTGTACTTGGATTCCCAGAAAGCTTTTGAAAAGCTGCTACATCAGAGGTCATTGCAAAATTGAACATAAAAATAAGGATGTTACACGTCAGTTCGACAGGGCATTGCTGAAACTGCAATGATTTGATTTTGATTTGATTTATTATTGTCACATGCATTAACATACAGTGAAAAGTATTGTTTCTTGCGTGTTACATAGACAAAGCATACCATTCACAGAGAAGAAAATGAGAGAGTGCAGAATGTAGTGTTACAGTCATAGCTAGGGTATAGAGAAAGATCAACTTAATGCAAGGCAAGTCCATTCAAAAGTCTGACAGCAGCAGGGAAGAAGCTGTTCTTGGGTCAGTTGGTACGTGACCTCAGACTTTTGTATCTTTTTCCCGACGGAAGAAGGTGGAAGAGAGAATGAACGGGGTGTGTGGGGTCCTTAATTATGCTGGCCACTTTGCCAAGGCAGCGGGAAGTGTAGACAGAGTCAATGGATGGGAGGCTGATTTGTTTGATGGATTGGGCTACATTCGTGATCTTTTGTAGTTCCTTGCAGTCTTGGGCAGAGCAGGAGCCATACCAAGCTGTGATACGACCAAAAAGAATGCTTTCTATGGTGCATCTGTAAACGTTGGAGAGAGTTGTAGCTGACATGCTTTTCCTTAGTCTTCTGAGAAAGTAGAGGCATTGGTGAGCTTTCTTAACTATAGTGTCAGCATGGGGGGCACCAGGACAGGTTGTTGGTGATCTGGACACCTAAAAACTTGAAGCTCTCGACCATTTCTACTACATTCCCGTTGATGTGGACAGGGCCACGTTCTCCACTGCGCTTCCTGAAGTCGATGACGATCTCCTTTGTTTTGTTGACATTGAGGGAGATTATTGTCACCGCACCAGTTCACCAGATTCTCTATCTCATTCCTGTACTCTGTCTCGTCATTGTTTGAGATCTGACTCCCACGGTGGTGTAGTCGGCAAACTTGAAAATCGAGTTGATGGGGAATTTGGCCACATAGTCATAAGTGTATAAGGAGTATAGTTGGGGGCTGAGAACACAGCCTTATGGGGTACCAGTGTTGAGAATGATCGTGGAGGAGGTGGTGTTGTCTATCCTTACTGATTGTGGTCTGTGGGTTAAGAAGTTCAGGATCCAGTCGCAGAGGGAGGAGCCAAGATCCAGGCCACGGAGTTTGGAGATGAGTTTTGTCAGAATAATGATGTTGAAACCTGAGCTGTAGTTAATAAATAGGAGTCTGACATAGGTGTCCTTGTTATCTAGGTGTTCCAGGGTTGAGTGCAGGGCCAGGGAGATGGAGTCTGCTGTGGACCTGTTGCGACAGTAGGTGAACTGTAGTGGATCCAGTTAGTCCGGGAGGCTGGAATTAATTTGTGTCATGACTAGCCTTTTGAAGCACTTGATGGATGTCAGAGCCACCGGGCGATAGTCATTAAGGCATTAATGCAAATATTGTGTGCAGTTTTGGTCTCCTTATTCAAGGAAGGATGTAAATGCATTGGAGGATGTTTACTAGGTTGATACCTGGAAGGAGCGGGTTGTCTTATGAGGATAGGTTAGTAAGACTGGGCGTGTTTCCACTAGAGTTTGGAAGAGTGAGGAGTGATTTAATTTGAAGTATGTTAGATGCTGAATAGCCTTGACAAGGTGCATGTGGAAAGGATGTTTCCTTTTGAGGACGAATCCAGAACTGGAGGGCACTGTTTTAAAGTTAGAGTTCACCCTTTTAGGACAGAAATGAGGAGAAATCTTTTCTCTCAGCGTGTTGTGAGATTTTGGAAGGCAGTGGAGAAGGGATCACTGAATATTTTTAAGGCAGAGGTAGATATATTCTTGCTGGGCAAGGGAATCAGAGGTTATCAGGGGTAGATGGGAAAACTCAACGCAAACAGATTAGCCGTGATCTAATTGAATAGTGGAGCAGGCTCGAGAGCCAAATGGCCTACTTCTGATCCTATTTCGTGTGTGGTTTGTGCCATTTGTCTCCATAAGCATCAGAGTGAGAGACTTCAGTAGGGAAGTTGCCAATGTAATGTGGAGGACCAAGAATTTATTGTGTACATGCGAGTCCTAGCAGCTGTATTTTCCTGCCTGCACAGTTTTGTTGCTGCAGACTCGCATCATTCATGTCCCCATGGAGCTCTGCAACAGGTGTTAAGTTAATGATGAGTCAAACACCTGTTTCTGACTGGAACGCCTTAAAGACACTGCTCCCCACAAACTGAGCAGGAAAACCAACCTCTGCTTAAAATTCTTCAGTGCGCCTCACAGGTTTGTCTTGCGTTTGACGACCAAGTGTTGGACACTTCTTTTGCATTCTATTAAACCTTTGCATGAGAAGTTATGATGTGGCACATGCCAGAGTGCGTACGTCCTGATCATATATTCCTAGGTTTTCACTTAACCCGAGTGCTGTGATTATTTGCTGTGGAGATTGTTTTTGCAGCCTTTTGTACTCGAATCGGGATGCTCTGCTGGCAGCTAAGTGTAGATATAAATCTGGGGGCTGAAATTGAAATGTGTTACACCTCAAGTGGGTGCCGAGGATATCATAAAAATAAAATACTGCAGGTGCTGCAAATCTGAAATAAAGACAGAAAATTCTGAATAAACTCAGCGGGCCTAGCAGCATCTGTGGAGAGAATAAGCGAGTTAATGTTTTGGGTCTGTGTGACTTCTTCAGAACTAAAATATCACTTTAGTCATGGGACTGCCTGCATCCAATCTCCATGGGGATTGATTTTACTGCTCAGTTCGTAGGGAGCATTGTTTTGGTGTTCCAGTCAGGAATAGCTGTTAGACACGTCATTAACTTAACACCTGTTGTAGAACTCCTTGGAGAAATGCATTATTGAAGAGCAGAGCAGGCTTCGGGCCTGTCCCGCTTGAAATTCTTCCGTGTGTCCCACAACCACCCGCAGGTAAGTTTTTTTTAAAAAAATAACTTTTTGTTTCAACAAACTTTTCTGTCGAGTCAGGGGGAGCAAGAATGCTTCCTCTGACTACATAGTTTGGAGAATTTCTCTTCCATGTCCTGTTCCGACCACCTCCCAGACAGCTCTTTAAAAATATCCAACTTTAGATTCACTAAGTCTAACAGCTGCTGTATTGCACTAATAATTTATGAGCTAAAATGTTTCATGTGGCACAGTGGTTAGCACTGCTACCTCTCAGCGCCAGAGACCCAGGTTTGATTCCCAGCTTGGGTCAATGTCTGTGTGGAGTCTGCACATTCTCCCTATGTCTGCGTGGGTTTCCTCTGGGTGCTCCAGTTTCCTCCCACAGTCTGAAAGATATGCTGGTTAGCTGCATTTGCCATGCTAAATTCTCCCTCGGTGTACCCGAACAGGCACAGGAGTGTAGTGACTAGGGGATTTTCACAGTAACTTCATTGCAATGTTAATGTAAGCCTACTTGTGACACTAATAAATAAACTTAAATCAGTTTGACAAGCATCCAAAAGAAGGAAAGAGAGGTTCACGTTTGGTCATCAGAACTTGGATTGATGGTTTGATTTCAAAGATACTGACTGATAATCCTCCCATCTGCAGCTACTAAAAATAAAAGTTGCCCATTTCAAACAATTAAATTAGCACACCCACAATGAATGTAATCCTGGCCTTACTGCTGAATTTTAGCATGGCCAATGCACCCAACCAGCACATCGTTTGGACTCTGGGAGGAAACAGAAGCACCCGGAGAAAACCCACGCAGACACTGGGAGAACGTGCAGACTCCACACAGACAGTGACGCAAGCCGGGAATCAAACCCGGGTCCCTGGCGTTGTGAGGCAGCAGTGCTAACCACTGTGTCACCACGTTTCAAACCATTTCTAGTGTACGACTGGGAAGCATTATTGCTGCTGTCTGCAGACAAATGCTTAATGTGCCTCCAAGTCACTCTTCTGCTATTTTAATGATTGGGTTAGCCTGCGTAATGCTCTCCACTAAAATAGCAGAGAGATAAATAGCACATTCAAATGAATTTTATCAGCAATAGTGAATTCTGGTCCATATGTTCTTCTGACTCATTCAACACACAAAAAGAAAAGAAATTGTGGGGCACAATGCAATCCTGAAAAAGAACTACTAACAGATTCAAAATTTGCAGGCTTGGGAAGGGCAGAATTTTATGCTGTTACATGGACCTAACTGGCTGTCTCCATTCTGTGGTTTGCAATCTATTCTTACTGGTTATTATTGTAACTCCTGACACTTCCCTGTGGATGTTAACTACTCTATTGGGAATGATAACAGGTATTTCCCCCAGTTGCTGTACAGTAACAAAAGGGACCTTCCATTGTTAAACACTGCTGCAAGCCATCTCCCCAGCAGTTTGCATCATACATCACAGTTTTAGTAAAATCCTAAACCTAGGAAATTGGGTGCAGTTTTTAAAATGCAAGCGAAGTTGATCATGACTGAAATGCCAGGCTTGAGTGCATTTCCAGAAAACAAGCAGTTCCAAAGAGCGCAGTGGAGAAAATGCTTCAGTAAAGCTGGTTACTGTATACACAGCAGGAACATCCTCCTTATCTCAAAAAAGCCACAACTAGTCCTGAAGAAAATAAAGCTTCGCATGAGACTGACAGGTTTCTGCTGTGGAAGAAGATCCCTTTGAGGACTTTCTTTCTTTTTGGAACCATTTTGGCAGCCTGCTCGTTATATTAACAATAAATATGCCTCTGAGTTCAATTCTCGGAAACCATCCACTTGTCTGAAAACGTTCTGGCCTCATGCAAATTGACCACTGGGAGAAAGTAGCACTTGTTTTTGTTTGTAACAGTTTCCTTATTGCCTGCCCCTTGTTGATCTTGCAAGCACAAGGAAGTCGGGCAAGATGTCCTCAAGTCCATTCCTCCTGGTTATTTCTGAACATGGGTTATTTTTACTCATTCGAGGAGGATAATGAGGTTGGACACTGTCGATGTCCTCTCCACCTCCGGTGACATGGCTGGCTATGCTTTTTTTTTTGGTCTGTCAACAACCCCGTTCTCAACATCGATGAATCATCAAGAAATACTGAGGCGACGTCAAGAGAGCAGAGATCCAGTATTATGGGTATCGGCTGTTTAGTCCTTTGCTTTTCATGCAGGATTTGAGCATTCTCTGGCACCAAGCGAAAGAAAATTGACCCATGTTTTTATATTAGTTTTGAATTTACGAACTACTTGATGTGTGGGACTCATTTGTGGAAGATACTGTGGTGTCTTTTCCTTCATTGCTGATATTAAATGAAACAATTGAGATGAGTTTAAAGCAGTTTTCTCAAGTTATACTCATGCCTGCATTTTCACACTCACTGGCAAATAGGTGAGACCATACATTGGGGATTGAGCTGGTCTTGTGAAATGTTTCTTCCCTACTAAAAAGATTCTTTATCCCTCCAATTCACTTCTTTTTCTCTCCCTTTCATTGAATCATAGAATCCATACAGTGCAGAAGAGGCCTTTCGGCCCATCGAGTCTACACTGACTGGAGTATCTTACCTAGGCCTCTTCCCTATCCCTGTAACTCCACACATTTCCCATGGCTAATCCATCTAACCTACACATTTTGAGACACTGAGGGGCAATTTACCATGGTCAATCAATCTAATCTGCACATCTTTGGCGTGTGGGAGGAAATCGGAGCACGCGGAGGAAACCCACGCGGACATGGAGAATGTGCAAACTCCACGCAGTCACCCAAGGCTGGATTGAACCTGGGTCCCTGGAGCTGTCAGGCAGCGGTGCTAACCACTGTGCCACCGTGTTGCTGTTAAGTTTCCTTACATTTGCTGCAGTCCTCTTCTGAAGATGATGCTTTTTATATGGGGGTAGTCCTCCACAAACATTGGCGAACCCCAGCATTTCTCCTAACTGGCTATTCCTCGCGTTTGAGTGATGCTTTATGACTACAAAGGCCCTCGGAGCTGATCTCCTTGAAGGTTGTGATGTTTTGAGCAGCCTTTTTAGGTGAAAATATCCAATTTGTTTACTGGCGGCTTAAATAATATTAAAGTCAAAGTGCTCAATACGTTTTGAGTTTGTGTTCTTTCTTCATCTGTCAATACAAAGGAATTCCTTTTCTGTGAGTGGTAAAAGACCCATTTTTGTTCCTGAAATTTTCCAATTTAAAAAGCCCAGGTATTTGTCATTCTCTCGCCAATAATGAGCAAAACTCTGGTGCGAACAGGAGACTAACCATTTCTCTGAAGCATTTAATTGGCTGATTCAATGCATTATTACGGCAGTGGGAAGCTTTGAAATATGCTTGTATAGGAGAGGTGATTATCATGCCAGAAACCAAACAATGGAGGGACACTTATCTATTGGATGTTTCCTTCCAATGTAAAATTAGCATTATTTTAATAACTTAATTCCCATAAATGCCACAGTTTTGCTTCTGGTTCTTGTTTTGGGGGGAGAAGTTTCAGAGGAGTGCAACCTATAGGAAGGTAATCTTGTGTCCACCTACAGTTACTCCCATGCTGCATTTGTTAGGTTGTGGCTGAATATCATCTCCAATTAAAGGAAAAGCCTCTATAGGCTAGGAAGATAAAAAATAAAGTCTGACTGTGGCTGAAACAGTGATGGTCTACAACCTCTCCAGTTGTATCGTTGTTTGTCACCAACAGTGTTGACCCTCGGATACTGCACAGAGAAACATGAGCAGATAGTATTCTGCCACTGCAGCTAATGGTGCGACTCCATTTCTATGTGTTCTCATCAGCAATACTGCTGAGGTATCAATGCAGCAATGAAGAGATTTAGCAATGCATTGACTGTATCAATGCTCACCAAGGCAATTTGAGTTACATGGTTAGTTAATGATGGCAAATGCAATTATTAAGACCCAAGCCAGAAACTCCAAGGTGTTTTGTGAAATTAGCTTAGGCCCTAAGTTTTACGTTTGATTTTGGCATTGGTGAGCATAAGATATTTCACTCCAGGTATGATTCAAATGATCCACTAGGAAGCTTTTATCAAACAAAGTTTATTTAAGAACACAGTTAGAATATAACAAATAAATTAGCACAAATTTTACTGATTACAAGACTTAAACATGACAAAGTATAATTCCTAACAGCTAGCTATCTCTGTTGTTCCAGTGTAAAGTGATACCCCATAGGCATACCCCCTTCAGAATTAGCACAAAAACAAGTATGCTCATGTGATGCTGAAGTTTCAGTTTTTTAACACTTCTGGACAGAAGTCCAGGCAGCAATTTTCAGAGAAGAATATATCAAAATAGCAAAGCAAACCCAGCCTATGGCAGTTCTCTGTCTCCAGACCACAGAGACAGAAAAGGATACCTCTCCCTCTGCAGCTTCCAAAGCAACAACTCTCATGCAGCAGCATCTCCAAAAAAAAGACTTATCTCCTGGTAGATTCCAGTCTCCAACTCCAGAGAGGGAAAAGAGGGCACACTCTCAACTCCACAAGCAGCATCTAAGCTTGAATATTCTGTGAAAAAGCCCAACTTCCTTGTCACATGACCATATCCGCCAATCATCCCAATCAAGCCCCACTCTGTAAAATCCCAGGGGAAAACAGCATTAGTTCAGATTAAAACCAACATACTAGCCATTAGAAACAATTATACTGCTGCAACAGCAATACAGCATGCCGGCAGACACTACAGATCCAAGTGCAAATAAAAACTGCTATAAAGGATCCTGCACAAGGACATGGCTCAAGTACATTTCTTCAAGGCATAGTATCATCACACTATGCATTGACTGTATCAACGCTTACCAAGGCGATTTGAGTTACATGGTTAGTTAACAACGGCAAATGCAATTGGACATATTCCAAATAATGGAGCTCAAATGTAAAAGTATTAACTAAAACTTTTGATAATTTAATGTTGGCCACCATTATTCAAACCTACATTATTCATTGTACTCAGAGCAATGATGATGTAATGGCACCTTTTACATTTAGGCAGCATGCACAAACTATTACTGTTGCTTCGTCATAGTGAGAATTGATGGTATTTATTTTGCTGTAATTGAATTATTTTTTAAAAAATGTCCTATTATCAAAAAGTCATATTCTGCAGACCCTGTTGTATTGTTATTGATGCATATTGACTCGAATGACCTTTGTGTCTGTCTGCTTTTGAAGGAATTTCCACATTTTCTTTCTTCATACTTTGTAGTATTCATTTCACCAAGTCGTCTTCTCCCTTTCCTCCTTCCTCACTTGTGCTGCTGTGGGCACAGATAGTTTCCTGTCCATAGCTACTGCCCGCACACATTCACTTCCCAATAGAGAATAGCTGCACCACAATCAGAGCAACCAAACTTAGGCTGATTTCCATTCTCTGTCCTAGTTCTCACACAATTCATTCAGCATAAACAAATTTCAAGTCTTGACCCTTCAGAGGTTAAATTGGTAACCCTTAAAGGGGCTTGAGGATCAATTGATTGCATTGCAGGTAACAGCACAGTGGTTAACGCTGCTGACTCTCAGCTCCAGGGACCTGGGTTCAATTCCAGCCTTGGGGACTGTCTGTGTGGAGTTTGCACGTTCTCCCGGTGTCTGTGAGAGTTTCCTCCGGGTGCTTCGGTTTCCTCCCACGCTTCAAAGCTGTGCAGGTTAGATGGATTGGCCATGTTAAATTGCTCCTTAGTATCCAAAAAATGTGTAGGTTAGGTGGATTGGCCATGGTAAATGCATGGGGTTATGGGGATTAGGCGGGTGGGTGGGGGTGTTCGATCTGGGTACGATATTCTTTTGGAGAGTCAGTGCAGACCCGATGGGCCGAATGGCCTCCTTGCACTGCAGTGATTTCTGTGGTTCTAGGATAGGATGCTGACTCGTTTGAATTATCTCTGCATACACCAGGACCAACCATGCTGACCTTTAGTTCCCTATCAGCAGATGGCCAATATTGAGAGTGCGCCGCTTCAGGTTGGTCTGCACCTGTTAATGGGGAGTTGTTTTGTTGCTGGAGCACGTGCTGGGAGCCATGATTGAAGAGCATCTGACCCGAGAAAGAGGGAGGTATGTTACAACAGGGGAGAGAGCAGACTCCCAAGTTTTTTGGAAGCTGCACTGAAGATCTTTGTGGATAGAGGTAGAAAGAAGAGGAGTCAGCTTGTACCCAGAGTTAACAGAAGGACCCAGACTGATGCTCAGAAGACAATGGGAACAAAGGTCAATGCTAGAAGTCTAGCTCCAAATACATAGACACGGTGCAGGGAGCAATATAATGATCAGGAATGAGTAATCAAGGTGTGAGTTCATCTTCAAATACCATATCTGACCAAATAGTCTTATCCACTGATGAATTCACTTCACTCCCTGCTTACCAACAATCTCTATCAATTATTCAATCCTCCATTTCATATGCTCGACCTCACACCCGGACAAATCCCTTGTTCCTTAATTAGCTATAAATTCGGTAAGTGTTGGCCAGATCGGTCGCTTCTTGTTTTCTCCACTTAATCCTTTTCACATGTGAATTGTGATTCTCCCACTGCAATGCAAGCCTTGGATACACATACACTGACAACTACCCATGTGCATTCACACGTGATGCTGTGTCTAATGGCCGATGTTACAACTTCCATTGCAGCACAAACAGCAGCTACCCAAAGTCTGAGCGCTGTAGTGCAGTGGTTTTCGACCGATGTGCCACAGCATACTGGCGTGCCGTGAGAACTGTCCAAGTGTGCCATGAAATTTTGTACAAAAGTCGTGAAATCAACTTAAAACAAACTTATTGTTTTATCTTGTGCAGCTTTCAATCCAAGCCAAATTCCAACTCTCAAAACTTGTGAAAATTAGCCATCAAAGTGAGGCATCGGCCTTTCGATTCTAAACCATGAACATTCCAAATGCAGGTGGCCAAAGGATGAAATTGAGATGACGTGATAGTTTTTACGAGTTATCGTAGAGAAACCAAACAATGGCGTTCACACGCTTTTCAATTGATAGCAAAACAAGACAAAGCAAGCTAGTAGATGCAAGGAATTGACTGCATCCACATTTCTTTGCCAGATTATTTTTTTACCCCCTGATCAAAGAAGAAATGGATCAGATTAATTCCTCTGTTAATTCAATTCATAACGTGAAAAGGCGAAATTTAAACGCCGGAACCGATTTGGGGCAATGAACAGTTAGAAATAGTTGAGTTGAAGAGATTTTGAAAAGATGTCTGTGCTCGCTGTCGAAGACGGTGTTTTCTGTGATGGATTTAAAACATTCATGCATGTCATCCTTATTTAGCATGTTGCATTCACTCATTGTATAGCAAACCTCTCTAGTAAGACCGTAACCAAAGTAAATGTGATGTTTATGAGCAATTGATTCAGCTGAAAAAAAGTGTTTGTGCCATGGAATTATTTGTCTCACTGAAGTTACTGAGAAGGTTGGGAATCATTGTGTAGTGGAAACTCAGGCTATTCTCAAGCAAGCTGATATTGCTGCCTATAAACCCAGACTGCTCCATCGTGGGTTATGGACTATAGGATGCAAAGGGGATTGTGGTCCAGAAATCCGCCTTCAAACGCATTGCCAGGATTGTTAAGGCATTACCCCTGGGAAGTGGCAATGGCCCCATGGAGCACTAACCTACTATCGTCTCTCAAGAAACACCACTCCTCCTCCCCACCCACACTATTTCCACTGGTCATTTGCTGCTGCTGTCCATGCAGATTTAGTATAGCACATAGCCAGCCAGGCCTTCTAAGCCCAGAGCTGCTTGACTGCATCCTGAAAGGCCTTCAGCTGTCGTCTCCATTGAAAGTCAACAGCCTTCCACCAGTAATTCAGCAGGCACTTGGATAGAAATGTGTAGGGGCACTAGGACAGGCCAAAGCACATGGAAGACGGTCACTAAAGGAATGCATTGGGTCGGATTTTCTGGCCGTGCTTGCCCCAAGACCGGAAAATCCTGCCTGAGGTCAACGGACCTTTCCATGCTCCGCCCCCGCCTGCTAAGATTCCCGTGGCAGGTGGGATGAGAAATTCCGCACATTGAGTTTTGTATACGGTGTGGAAAGATGTCATTTATAAATTTGGTTTGAAAAGTTTATTTTGTGATGTCTGTTATTTTTTGCGTTGTGGCCAAGGGAATGGTGGCCAGTTAGAGGCAGGTTAAGTTGTAGAACTGTTGGTGAACTGGAATTGGGGTTCATAGAATCCCTACAGTACGGAAGGAGGCCATTCGGCCCATTGAGCCTGCACCAAGAACCATCCCACCCAGGCCCTATCCCTGTAACCCCATGTATTTATCCTGTTAATCCCCCTGACACTAAGGGACAATTTAGTATGGCCAATCAACCTAACCTGCACTTCTTTGGAGTGTGGGAGGAAACCGGAGCACCCAGGGGAAACTCACGCAGACACGGGGTTACTGATATCATACTTGGGTGGTAAAGAAAGGCCTGCCAGAAAGGGACTGCCTCTTCCCTTCCTCTTTCTCCTCTCCCTCTACCTCCTCCTTCTCCACTTCCTCCTCTGCTGCTCATTGTAGAGCTGGTGGTGAGAGTTGAGCCCTCATCATGGTGAGGTTGTGGAGAATGCAGCCGACCATTATATACATTGCCACTTGCTATGCCGACAATAGCAGGGATCCTTCAGAGCAGTGCAGACAGCTGAAGTGTCGTGCCAGTGGTCTGCTCTCACATTTCATGTGGCAGCATAGCTCTCAGTACATACACATTGCGCCTGGATTGCACACCAGAGTCATCAATCATGCCATCAGCAAATAGCCTTTGTTGACCAGTAGCCACTCTTTGATTCACTGCACTGGCAAAAATGCAACTGGCGCAATGGGCTGCCACAGACTGACTGCTGCCAGGCACTGACCTGCATGATTCACTTATGGTCGTATAACAGCTGAAAATCAAAGGAGTGGAATCCCTTTCAGTTCCAGTTTGTGGTAGGGTTGACAGTGCAGTGTCCGCAGAGTAGTATCAATGGCCCCCTGCACCATGGGAATGCCTGCTTGCCTCTGGGAGCAGAGAATGAAATGGAGTTGGCTCTCATTGAACAGAGTCTCCATGACTCCCCTTAAGTCACAGTGGATGGCAAACTGAGATTTTTAAAATCACTTTAGCTCCAGCATGGAGATGCTTGAAAGTTCATCGCCGTAGTCACATTGACAGCTGCTGATAGTCCAGCCCATGCCCTGCTCCGAGGTTGTAGGGGTAGCTGTAGCAGTTGGCAGGTTTCCATCAGGACATCGTTACACAGGCTGTTGTGGCTCATTGTGATTCAGGTAGTGAGTGAACTGGTCCCTGAACACACTATGGCCTCCAGGTGGCAGCTGTTCTCCTCCTCCTCCTCCTTCAGCAGCTTGTTCTGACCTGTGTGGCCTCTGTTCGGTCTCTTCGTTGTGCTTTATTCTGAGGAAAATTCCTACTGGTGTAGTCTCGTATGGGAGCAATAGTGCATTATGGGATCTCTCAGATGTCCCAAGGGGGCGGGTTGGGTGCAGGTTTGGGAAAGGCAGGGAGGGTGGTACCTGGGTTGAAGGTGGTGTTGCTGACAGTGTAGCACTCCCTCAGGACTTGACCGGGACTGTCGCTGCCCGTTTGCTGAACGCATGGCTGGAGTGAGACTCGGACCCAGCATTTTTGTGAGTCTGAGACAGACTGAGGTTGAAGGGAAGTCTGCTACAAGAGCTTTAGCATCTGCCACATCACTCCCTGTAGACATGTGCAACCTGAGATGAATATAGAAAACAGGGCAACACTTGTAGGGTCACAGCAACAGCCAGAAGAAATCGACTGGCAACCAACATGTAATTAATCGGAATGCACTGGTGGTTTTGTTTCCTGCTGCTGATGGCATGGTCAGCTGTTTGAGGTTGAGAAAAGGGCAATGGTTGAAGTGTTGAGCTCCAAAATGGCATGCCTGGGACAAAGTCAGTGCTTTGCCCAGATTGACATCATGTGTTTGTTCCACATGTTTCCAATGAACAGCCACTGTGTGCAATAATGCCTATACCAATATGACCCCAGGCACAATTCCCCCCTCCAGTGTGCGTACATACTGCAGACACCATTGACTCTGAGAACTCATAGTGGCTCAGAAAACGGGGACTAACAAGCCCAAATTCTCTCCTTTTTCTGTTTGCATGTTTGAATAGCACACTGACTAATACAATTATTCATTGGTGAATCTTTTGTTTCATTTGAAATATTTATTTGGATGCGTAAACTATAGTACAAGCACAGGATATTTTGTATAAATGACAAAAGAAAGTTCAGCAATCCAGTAGAATTTTGGTAACTTGTAGAATTTGGGTGACCAGGATAATTTTAATACAATCTGAAATCTTGTCCTTTATGGAAAGTTTATTTCGCAGTCATTGAAGATTTTGCAAAGTACAATTATAATGGGGAGTTTATTGTAAGAATGTACTGCATAACAGTTGAAGTTAAATTCTCGTTATTATGAGTATTCTGCACATAAAAGTTATTGAGTGAGAACCATAGTCAGTAGTAGCAGTAAGCCTTAAAAATGAAAGAATAGTTCATATGAATATATTGAGAAAACCTGTTTTGAATTTTAGCTTTAAGATAGATTCTGGTCAGCAGTATTTACTTTTGCTCAGGATTTGATATTTGTCGAAAGCCACAGTTATATTTTCCCCATTAAAATGTGCAATTTGTCTTTATGTATAATTTATTAGTTTTCCTTTGATAACCAGCAGTCCACTTGAGTTTTATGTTTAATTGCGTTTCTGAAATTCTGGCAATAAAAGTAGGACAAATGTTGCATTCAAACTAGCACAATGGTAATGTTGCTGTAACCTTTCCCCATTAGCCCATTATTTGGACATCATCAACACGCCCTACACTGGATAATTTTATTTCAGCAAATCTAATTAGCGCTTATTCTCAAATAGTCAGTGTTCCACAATTCAGACTATTTTAATACCAGAGCATGGTGCTGGAAAGTAGTATCCTGTATTAAATTTATGCATTTGCATTTCCATTTCCCCAGCCTGGTTAAGATCCAGATATGATGTGGAGATGCCGGCGTTGGACTGGGGTGAACACAGTAAGAAGTCTCACAACACCAGGTTAAAGTCCAACAGGTTTATTTGGTAGCAAATACCATAAGCGCTGCTCCTTTGTCAGATCCAGATAGTCAGACATGTCTTGTGAAGATAGCATAAACAAAATACCATGAGAGGGGAGATGATTCGGGGTTCGTAACTATTACTTATTGATACGCCTGATCTATTAATTGAGGTTTGAATTTAAAGCATCAGTAATGACAATAAGTATTCTCTTTATTTTTCCTAAAGGGTCTTAAGTCAATGGACCACAATGGGCTTGCTGATCCGTATGTCAAATTACATTTACTCCCTGGAGCCAGTAAGGTAGGTTTATCCATTTAAAAGCAGAAATGTTTTTCAATTGCTTAAAATGAAAGAGTGCAGATTAATCCTATCCATTATCGTAATGTGAGACATACTTGATGGTTTCCAAATCTAATCAATGTTATTGATGAAAATCTGCCTTGTTTGGAGACTGTAAGAACTCCAATGAAATAGTTGGGTTATTCCTAATGGGCACGCACTACAAAGGTTACCTGCAGAAGAGAAGTAATTGGTACTAAATTGACAATTTAATACAGAGCTTATGGATTGGCTTTTGTGGAGGTTGAGCTGGGCACCACTTTTAACTTTGCTTTTGTACTAAAGCTGTAGCTCTGAGAACAGTGGTGCTCTGGACAGGCATTAATACTATCTGGCTGGAATTCTGATCCTCTGGCCAGGAGAGAACTCGGCAAGTGCCTGAGTACAAGTGAGACATGCTTTTCCCCCAGCAAGTCAAATGCTTAGAATGCAAGTTGCAGTGTCCACACCCTTTTATGCATTTAGATTTGACACCAGGTATGTTGTGAATTGCCCAGAGGGTTTGCAGAATCAACTGCAGACATTTTTAAACCTGATTTAACACCATACTGGAGTTGCATCTATGGAGTGTCAAACTGAAGTGTTGCGAGCCCTTCTTCAGGGAGTTTCACACCACTCCTCTCTGGAGTCAAACTGATTCATGACTTTGAATTTATACTGCAAATTTAGCATCATTGCAAAGTAAATGTCATTTCAATGTGCAGCTGAAGTTGTATGGCGTACTTTTCCAAAAACTGGCACTGAGGTGCCTTAACTACCACAAGGCATACTGGACAATAATGGACAGGGCACCCAGGATTTTCTGATGTGTAATGGCGGTGGGCAAAAAATTAATCATCAGTGGCATAGAGTGAGAAAATGTAGTCTGTTGTGCAAACAATGCTATACCATCTCTGAATGTTTGATGCTACTGGAGGTCAGAATCTCATTCCCTACTCTCAATATCACCCACTCTAAGCTTTTAAAAATTGATGACAATATTGCATTATTATTCATTTGTGCTTGTTGAAGGTTTTTTTCCGAGGTATTTTGAATGCTTGGCAAAAATTATCACGTTAATATGTGCGGGTTAGGCTGCTTGGCCATGATAAATTGCCCCTTCATGTCAGGGGGATTAGGAGGGTAAATATGTGGGGCTACAGGGATACGACAGGACCTGGATGGGATTGTTGTCGATGCAGGCTCGATGGGCCAAATGGCCACCTTCTGCACTTGGATTCTATGATTCCGTGAATAGAAATAGATACGAGCAGCTACTAAAGTGAGTTTGTACCTTGACATTTTCTGAAATATGTTGTGTGATCATCTGCCATTATTATCATTGACTTTATGAAATGCAATATACAGGGCCACATGTACATTATAGTGTTTGACTATTTCACTTATTTTCAGACTACTGTAATTGGACTTCCTATTATTGTTATCATTATCAGTAAACTCCTTTTATCTATATACCATTGATTTTAATCTAATGTCATTTATTTTCCATTATAATTCACATTGAGAATGAATGCGCAGTCATGTGCAATGGAACTGTACTTGTGTAATAAAAATCATGCTTCTTTGACTTTTTGTTCATACCAGAACTGAAGGAAGCAATTCATCCGGGCTGGCGCGGTAGGGCAGTGGTTAGCACTGCTGCCTCACAGCGTCAGGGACCGGGGATCACTTCCAGCCTCGGGTCACTGCCTGTGTGGAATTTGCACATTCTCCCGTGTCAGCGTGGGTTTCCTCCGGGTGCTCCGGTTTCCTCCCACAGTCCAAAGATGTGTAAGTTAGGTTGATTGGCCATGATAAATTGTCCCTTAGTGTCAAAAGATTAGCAGGGTAAATACGTGGGGTTATGGGAATAGGGCCTGGGTGGGATTGTGGTCGGTGCAGACTCGATGGGCCGAATGGACACCACCTACACTGTAGGCATTCTTCTATAAAGAGAATTGTATCCCTATTGTAGGTAAGTGTGGCTTATTGTCTAATACATCACAGGGGAGGCAGACATTTATCAGAAGTTTATACTTAAACAAAGATTTCCGATCTGGGTACGAATCAGAAAGGAACACTGTGGTCCAGGCATTGTGTCTACCTGTGTTGTACACAAGGAAATCCCAACAAATCTCCTCATGTCAGGTCTCATTTGTCATTCAGACTGAGCTTACAGTATGTAATTCGACAGATTAATGCAATTAGAGAGAAACATGCCTGCCATGGCTTTAAAGTGTATAGTAGCTTTCAGTAGGAAGCCATTCTCCATCAATCGCTCAGTGTCGTGCACCACAAGGATGGATCGACAATCTGTTTGCAGCACAGGATTTCCCAAAGCAGCAACGAAGGTGTTGCAAGAAGAGGTTTTTGCACAAACTATTCTGTTTGGCCCTCCGAGGCATTCTGTTCCGCAGTACATCTGAACACATGAATTAGGAGCAGGCCAAACAGCCCCTCGAGCCTGCTCCGCCATTCAGTTATATTATGGCCGATCTGATTGTGGACTCAGTTCCATTTTCCAGCTTGTTCCTCATAACCCTTTGACTCCCTTTTTGGTCAAAAATCTATCTAATTCTGCAATGGATATATCCAATGACCCTCCCTCCACTGCTCTCTGGGGAAGAGAATTCTACAGGTGAACAACACCGAGAAAAGAATTCTCCTTATCTCAGTCTTAAATGGGAGACCTCTAATTTTTAAACTGCATCCCCTCGTTCTAGGACTCCCAGAAGGGAAAAGGTCCTCTCAGCATTCAGCCTATCAAGCCTCCTCAGGATCTTTTATGTTTCAATAAGATTGCCTCTCATTCTAATGAAATCCCAAGGGCAGAGGCCCAACCTGCCCTCATAAGATGACCCTTTCGGCTCAGGGATCAGTTGAGTGAGCCTTCTCTGAACTGCTTCTAATGAAATTATATATTTTCTTAAGTAATGAAACCTAAACCGTCCACAGTTCTCCAGATGCGGTCTAACTAAGGCTCTGCACAGCTTCAACAACACTTCCCTACTTTTATATTCCATTGCTCTTGCAATAAACACCATTTGCCTTCCTAATCACTTGCTGCACCTGTGTATCAACTTTGCTTGTGATTCATGTACCAGGATATCCTGATCCCTCTAGCACTGAGTTCTACATCTCAGTCCACATGAATAATATACTGCTCTTCTATTCTCCATGCCAAAGTCAACAAGTTCACATTTTCCCACATTATGCTGTTGTTAAATTTTTGCCCTCTCACTTAATCTATCTAAATCCCTCTGTGGACACTTTACCTCCTCTTGACAACTTAATTTCCTCACTATCTTTGTGTCACCAGCAAATGTAGTTACTATCCATACAGTCCCTTCATTCAAGTCATTGATATAGATGTAAAAAGCTGAGGCTCCAACACTGATCCCTCTGGCCCTCCACTAGTAACACCAGTCTGGGAAGAGATAACTCTGGGTCAATCCTATTTTTATTGTTCTGAGGACTTGCCTCCAGAAATGAAAAAAATCTCAGAACCTTAGAAAATTAACAGTCATTATCAGTAAATGAGTAATAGAATCATACAGCGCAGAAGCGGCCCTTCAGCCCATCGAGTCTGCACCAACACATTAGAAACACCTGAACTCCCTCCTAATCCCATCTGCCAGCACTTGGCCCATAGCCCTGAATGTTATGATGTGCCAAGTGCTCATCCAGATACCTTTTAAAGGATGTGAGGCAACCCACCTCCATCACCCTCCCAGGCAGTGCAGTCCAGACTGTCACCACCCCCTGGGTAAAAAGGTTTTCCTGACATCCCCCCCCCCCCACCCCCCCACTAAGCCTTCTGTCCCTCACCTTGAACCTATGTCCCCTCATGACTGACCCTTCAACTAAGGGGAACAGCTGCTCTTTATCCACTCTGTCCATGTCTCTCATCATCTTGTACACTTTGATCAGGTCACCTCTGTCTTTTCTGCTCCCACGGAAACAACCCAAGCCCATCTAATCTCTCTTCATAACTTAAATGTTCCATCCCAGGCAGCATCCTGGTGAATCTCCTCTGTACCCTCTCCAGTGCAATCACATCCTTCCTATAATGTGGCGACCAGAACTGCACGCAGTACTCTAGCTGTGGTCTCACCAAAGTTTGATGCAACTCCAACATGACTTCCCTACTTTTGTAATGTCTGCCACGATTTATAAAGACAAGTGACCTTCACCACCCTACTAACATGCCCTTCTGCCTTCAGAGATCTGTGGTCAAACACGCCAAGGTCCCTTTGTTCCACAGAACTTCCTAGTGTTCTATTCATTGAGTACAGTCTTGTCAAATTACTCCTTTTAAAGTGTGTCATCGCTCACTTTTCAGGGTTAAATTCCATCTGCCGCTTATCTGCCCATTTGACCATTCCATCTATATCTTCTTGTAGCCCAAGACATTCCGCCTCACTGTTAACCACCCGTCCAATCTTTGTGTCATCTGCAAACTTATGAATCCTACCCCCCATGTAGTCATCAATGTCATTTATATAAATGACGAATAATAGTGGGCCCAACACAGATCCCTGTGGTGCGCCACTGGACACTGGCTTCCAGTCACTAAAGCAGCCTTCTGTCATCACCCTCTGGCTCTTACTGCTGAACCAATTTGAATCCACTTTATCAAATTACCCTGTATCCCATGTGAATTTACCTTCTGTACAAGTCTCCCATGTGGGACCTTGTTAAAGGCTTTGCTGAAATCCATATAAACTACATCGACTGCACCACCTTCGTCTACACACCTGGTCACCACCTCAAACATGTTAGGCACGACCTCCCTCTGATGAAGGCACGCTGACTATCCCTGATTAAGTTTTGCCCCTCCAAGTGGAGATAGATGCTCTCCCTCAAAAGTTTCTCTAATAGTTTCCCTACCACTAACGTGTGACTCACTGGTCTGTAATATTGCCACAAACTGTGCAATCCCATACAGTGGGTGAAATTCTTCCATTTTTGAGATTTAAGTGATGTGGCAGAGGTGGGAATTTTTTTGTATTCATTCGTGGGATATGGGCATCACTGGCTGGCCAGCATTTATTGCCCACCCCTAGTTGCCCGAGGGCAGTTGAGAGTCAACCACATTGCTGTGGTTCTGGAGTCACGTGTAGTCCAGACCAGGTAAGGACGGCAGATTTCCTCCCCTAAAGGACATTGGTGAACCAGATGGGGTTTTCCAACAATTGACAATGGTTTCATGGTCATCAGTAGATTCTTAACTCCAGATATGTTTTGTTGGATTCAAATTCCACCATCTGTCATGGTGGGATTCGAACCTAGGTCCCCAGAACATCAGCTGAATTTCTGGATTAATAGTCTAGTGATCAACCACTCGGTTATTGCCTCCCCATGTAGGGTATTTCCTGCTGTGGAAAACATGCCAAATCTTCCAGCCCCAGCCTCATTAATTACAAACCCGGGTGTTTTACATGGTATTCAGTGGCGGGGCAGGCCTGGCTGTGCCGTTGCGTCTGGGTGCCAAGTTGAAAAAGCATCCAGCATCACAGACCCACTACTGAAGAAAGAAAGTAGATGTCTGAGACCAGAAGATGTACCTATTCGAACAAAACTGTTTCCCCAGGAGCATTCTGAGGTTGGAGGATGGATCCCCTTCCCTTGGGAAGATTCACCTGCAGATGTTCCCCCGACCCACTGCTGTGGTGTTTCAAGGTCCAGGTGTACATCCCTCTGGGGAGGCGGGTGAATAGTCAAGGTTATTTGGCTTGGGCTACAAGCCTGCTAATTATATTTAAAGTGGTGGCTTTGAATAGGCTTCGGTTCTATCCCGTTCGGGGCCGGCAGCGCAGCCTGGGCAGGTCACAGTGGGCTTGGTTCCCGCTTGGGCCTGGAGAAACCACCCCCCCCCCCCCCCCCCCCCCCCCCGCCCCTCCAAATTTTTTAAGAGGTGCGGAACTTCAAAATGTTGTTATGTGGAGATACCTGGGTGCACTTTTATAAGGAACACAAAGTTAGCATGCAGATACGGCAAGCAATTAGGAAGGTTAATGACATATTAACCTTTATTACCGGGGGGCAGGGAGGGTTTTGAGTAGATGATAACAAAGTCTTGCAGCAATTGTATGGGGCTTTGTTGAGACAATGCCTAAGCACGAAGTGCAGTTTTCACCACCATATGCAAGGAAGGATATGTTTGCATTGAAGGTGATACAGTAAAGGTTCACAGGATTATATCATGGGATGAGAGGTTGAGTAAGTTAAATCTACACTTTTGGAGTTTAGAAGAATGAGAGATGATCTCATTGAATTTGGTGGAGCATGGCAATGTAGATAGTGAGAGGTTGTTTCACCTTTTCTGATGCAGAGGAGACACTGGTGGCGGGGGGGATGGAGTTTTCCCGCTCTGCCTGCCATGGGAATCGTAGCGGGTGGGGTGGGGGGGGTGTTGGTGGCCGACCATGCAAAGGTCTGTTGACATCAGGCAGGATTTTCCGGTTTTGGGGTGAGTGAGGCTGGAAAATCCTGTCCACTTTGTCACTCAGAGCATTGTGAATGTTTGGAATTCTCTACCCCGGGGGGGTTATGGATGGTCAGTTGTTGCAGATATTCAAGACTTGGCTTTTGGTCTTTCGGGGAATTAAGGGATTATGGGAAGCGGGTGGGCAAAGTTTTGAAGTAGGAGATCAGCCATGATCATATAGAATGGCTCATGGGGCTGTATGATCTGCTTCTATTATTGAAGTTCTTATGTTCTTAACATGGCTCAAAATATAACATAGTTCCCATCACTTAAAAATGCATTTAAAATGGACAGTCACCTGATATTGGTCAAAAAGAGAGAATCATTATGCATTTGTATTAACATTTCAACATTTCCGGTTGAAGTACTCTGTTTGTTTATTTTTGACAGAAGCAATTGTAATCATTAGTCCACTTAGCCAGCATTCAGACCACCAGTCTGTCTCTAGGCATTCTCACTATATTAGATCATATTAGAACAGGAATGTTAGCTACTCGGCGATGATTTTGCTCACTTCCTCAGTCCGGGTTAAAGCAGTGGAGTTATATGAACAGGCACCATTTGAAATTAATGTCAATGAAAAGGTTAACATGCACAAAATACAAAGCCACCAAGATTATAACTCTGCATTATTTCCAGCATAACAATAGACTCTTCAGCCCAAAAGATTTGTGCTGTGCTCCACATGAACCTCCTTCATCTAACTGCACAAACATATCTTGGTGGCACAGTGGTTAGCACTGCTGCCTCTCAGCACCAGGGACCAGGATTCAATTCCAGCCTTGGGTGATTATCCGTGTGGAGTTTGTATGTTCTCCCCGTGTCTGTGTGGGTTTCCTCCGGGTGCTTGGGTTTCCTCCCACAGTCCAAAGATCTGCAGAGTAGGTGGATTGGCCATGCTGAATTGCCCTTTAGTGTCCCAAAATGTGCAGGTTATGGGGATTAGTGGGATAAATACGTGGGTTACAGGGGGGTGGATAAGTTGCCCTGTTGGAGAGTTTGCGCAGACTTGATGGGCCGAATGACCTCTTCCTGCACTGTAGGGATTTTGTGTTTTTTTAATGTGCTTATGTAGCTTTCCCTTCAATGTTCTTAAGTTATTCTTAACTACTCCTTGTTGTAGCAAAGCCCACATTGAGTCTTTTTCTCCTGAATTCCCTGCTCGATGTTAGTGGCTTCTCTTTTATTTATGGCCCCTAGTTCCTGTCTCCGCTGCAAATGCAAACATTTTTCTAAAGTCCACCCTATCAAATAATTTTGTAATTTGAAAGACCTCCATCATGTCATTCCTCTGTCTTCACTTCACAAACAAGAGGCCCATGCCAGCTCAAATTTTTCTAATCTGTATAACCTCTCAGTTTTGATAGCAATCCAGGAATTACATTTTGTGATTTCTCCGGTGCCTGCATATCCTGTTTTTGGTATGGATAGTAAGAAGTTTAACAACACCAGGTTAAAGTCCAATAGGTTTATTTGGTCACCAAATAAACCTGTTGGACTTTAACCTGGTGTTGTTAAACTTCTTACTGTGTTTACCCCAGTCCAACGCCGGCGTCTCCACATTTTGACATGGATACCAGAACTGTTCTCAGACTGTGATCCTATTATTCTATGAGATTAATGATCGATATGGTATGAAATTAGGACCAATAACCAAATTACTGCTTGAGTGAATGACAGTAAAATGATTGTTTAATATAATTGTTTTCATTTGTGGTTGGACAACTACTCCAGAAAATAACCAGTTACATAAATGGTCTAAATTTAGTAGCTTTAATAAATTATATCCAGTTTTGAAACAGTAATGGTACATTTGACTCATAGGGCATATTTGTTTGTTTGATGTAATATTTTTTGGTTCAAGCATGTCTTTTGGAAATCAGTCAAACCTACATTAAAAATAGGAAAGGCATAACCTGGAGCATATTAATTATGATCTAAAGTGTAGAGTGAAAGGTGTAGACTGGCATGACATTTTACACAATTGTTGGCTCAACCCCTTGTTGTCACCTGATATTCAGACTTCCCGTTCTTTCATTGGAAATTGTTATAAATATGTGTCTTTTCATTTTTGTGCCTCTACCCTGTGTGACAGTAACGCTCATCGTAAAGATTCACAAAGGTTAAACTGGCTATTGCGTACAATGGAAAAATCCTGTTCGTGTGCGTGTCCACTATAAATGGCAGGGGTTGCATTTCAATTAGTGCCTGGACTTCAATTAATTCGAGGGGAGCCAATAGCCATCTGTTTCACATTCAGGATCAGCCAGGATAACCGAGCGGTCTAAGGCGCCAGACTTGAGCAGCGTGGTTCTTTCCCTTGTGGAGTCCTGATTAGTTCTGGTCCCTTTCTAGGGTAGTGGGTTCAAATCCCACTCCTGACATTTGGGGCACAGTGGTTAGCACTGCTGCCTCACAGCGCCAGGGACCCCGGTTCGATTCCCGGCTTGGGTCACCATCTGTGTGGAGCTTGCACGTTCTCCCCGTGTCTGCGAGAGTTTCCACCGGGTGCTCCGGTTTCCTCCCACAGTCCAAAAACGTGCTGGTTAGGTGCATTGCTAAATTCTCCTTCAGTGTACCTGAACAGGCACCAGAGTGTGGCAACTAGGGATTTTCACAGTAACTTCATTGCAGTGTTAATGTAAGCCTACTTGTGATACTAATAAATAAAATTTACTTTGGAGAATTGATACTTCCACATCACCGCCCCAGCTTATTAACACAAACATGCACACACACGCGCACAGTTTATTATATTAGGAAATGAGTTCTTTGTGAACTCACAGAATAAGTGCATAAAGAGGTTGTGGGTGGATTTTCCACCCCTGTCTTCAGTGGGTGGGAATGACGGTGAAGGCAGAGAATCGAGGTTGAGTCCCAAAACAACTTCCAAGCTGGTGGGATTTCCTCGCTTGATTGTCCCCGCCAGTGACATACCGGGATTCCCACCATGCAATGACGTGAACCCTTTATAATGCATTAACATATATTTAGCAGGCTTCTCGCTGTAACACCTGCACCCCACCCCATGTACGAACGTTTCCCCACCCCACCAGCATGACTTTTTAATTTGATTTATTATTGTCACATGTATTAGTATATAGTGAAAAGTATTGTTTCTTGCGTGCTACACAGATAAAGCATACTGTACATAGAGAAGGAAAGGAGAGAGTGCAGAATGTAGTGTTACAGTCATAGCTAGGGTGTAAAGAAAGATCAACTTAGTGCGAGGTAGGTCCATTCAAAAGTCTGACAGCAGCAGGGAAGAAACTGTTCTTGAGTTGGTTGGTACGTGTCCTCAGACTTTTGTATCTCTTTCCCGACGGAAGAAGGTGGAACAGAGTATGTCCGGGTGCGTAGGGTCTTTGATTATGTCGCGCCCGTGGAGTTTACAATAGGTTTTGAAAAACTGGGAACTGGCGAACCCAAGCCATGGGGTGCAGAGGTAAGTACAGCGCCCAAGGGAATGCGGGCCATTCTCGGGCAGTGCACTGGCACTGCCCCTGGGCAGGGGGCACTGCTGGGGTAGGCTTCCACTGGGGAGGTTCAGGGTGGGGGTGGGGAGTGGGGGGTTGTTTTCTTGTCCATGGAGAGTCGGCTTGCAGATGGGGTGGGAAAACCCAGTAAGGCAGCTGGCAGGCTGCTGGGGACAATACTTTGGGAAAGAAAATCAGAAAATTCTGCCCAGTGTGTGCAAAGACCAAAGAAACTGGAATTGATTACTCAAGCCACAGGAAATTATTAATATCTCTGATTTTCTCCACCCTCGCCTTGTTTGTCAACTTGATATAAATTACTAATAAACTACAACATTGGTTTACTACTGTTTACTACCGGTACCTATGCTGCTATGGAGCAAATAGCATATCCTTGGTCCCTGTTGTGTGATGTGCTGGCTAAAATTGGAGGGAAGCAACTATCTGGGAGAGTTGTAGGACTGGAGGAGATTACAGGGACAAGGAAAGATGAGGCCATGGAGGGAGTTGAAAACAAGGACGAGAATTCTAAAATCAATGCATCGCTTAACTGAGAGTCACTGAAGGCCAGCGAGGAGCAGGGTTATGGGTGAATGGGTTACAAAAGGTGGTCATCCATCATCTACCAAAATAATTTGCCCTAAATGTCTGATGATTTATTACACATATTATTATACGACTAAAATGTTAAGATAATTGGATGAAAAACAATTTAATTATTAAACAACGCCAGCAGCCCATTATGGGCAATATAAATGGATACTGATAACAAAAAGAATACATACAAGGAGGGAAATGTTTGCGCATTTTAACTAAGCTTAAGAATGTAACAAAACAAATATTAGCAGACAATTCTTGTATATAAATGAAAAGCCATTGACCTTTCGGTTGGTAAAATGAATCAAATTGTGTGGCAGTCCCTCCACTCGTCAGTTATTAGAACGTGATGTTGGCCATTTCTGCTGCAATCACAAACCAATTCATATTAAAGTTCAGGTCACGTCGGATAATTCACTACCCATTATTTTGTGGCACAGCAAGAAAGGTTAAATTCATGGAAGGGAAACAAATGTTAAAGGTTTAGGGGGTGTAATTAGTCACAGCTTTTAGTGCAAAATGGCTGGATAGTGAATCAGCAGGCCACTTTATGCTGCGTGTGATTTTTCTTTCTGTTAAAGTCTGTGGGAAAGTAAATGCAAAATGTGCCATCAATATATTGTCAGCCCTTTTTGCACTTTCCACTGTTCAGCAATCAGCCCTTTTCATGTTCCTGATTTTGGCCAGTTACGCACCTTATTGGTAAAGGGAAGCTGACCACTGAAATACTGAGCAAGGTTTATGAAGAAACATGAACTATTTTAAATGTCTATCTTGCAATCAACGACTCCGTAGGACTGAATAATTTTCCTGAGTTGTTCTTCCTGAGTTAATTCATATCCTAGTATCTAAGTATCACTCAGGTGTTTGTCGTTCAGTGGGACTGTTGTTTATGGAGAGCAGTGTTTCCGCTATGTTTAACCAGTCAAGCGAACATCCATAAAGTTTCTTCAGAGCTCATTAAATTTACTTGCTCAAAATGCGAGCATGGTGGCAAAGTAGTTAACACAGCACCAGGGACCCGGGTTCGATTCCGGCCTTAAGTGACTGTCTGCGTGGAGCCTGCACGTTCTCCCCCGTGTCTGCGCAGGTTTCCTCTGGGTGCTCCGGTTTCCTCCCACAGTTGAAAGATGTGCAGGTTCGGGGGATTGGCCATGCTAAATTGCCCCTTGATGCCCAAAGATATGTAGGTTATGTGGATTAGCCATGGTAAATGCATGGGGTTATGGGGATAGGTGGCGGGCCTTGGTAAGAGTCGGTGCAGACTCAATGGGCCAAATGGCCTCCTTGTGCCCTGTCGGGATTCTATGAATTATGGGATGATAAGGGAATATAGCTGGAAATACAAAATAGGCAGATATTTTACACAGAGGGTGGTGGGTGCCTGGAACTCGTTGCCGGGGGAGGTAGTGGAAGCGGATAGGATAGTGACTTTTAAGGGGCATCTTGACAAATACATGAATAGGATGGGAATAGAGGGATATGGTCCCCGGAAGGGTAGGGGGTTTTAGTTAAATCAGGCAGCATGGTCGGTGCAGGCTTGGAGGGCCGAAGAGCCTGTTCCTGTGCTGTAATTTTCTTTCTTCTTTGCGAGGGGCAAGGTTTAAAGGAGATGTATGAGATCAAAACAATCGCCAGAAAATAAATTTGAGCGCATTTTGCTGAAGCAACTTGAACAGCAGAACTACGTTTCTAATATTGCATTGTATCTGTACCAGTTACAGGGGCAGCACGGTGACACCGTGGTTAGCACTGCTGTCTCTCAGTGCCTGGAACCCGGGTTTGATTCCCGGCTTGGGTCGCCGTCTGTATGGAGTTTGCGCATTCTCCACGTGTCTACATGGGTTTCCTCCGGGTGCTCCAGTTTCCGCCCACATTCTGAATGACGTGCTGGTTAGTGTATTGACCCGAACAGGTCCCGGAATGTAGTCACTCGGGGAATTTCACAGTAACTTCATTGCAGTGTTACTGTAAGCCTTACTTGTGACTAATAAATAAACTTTCACTTTATTTTTGCAATGAGGTTCGGACCAGTAAAATCTCGCCAGTGTTAATCCTGAATGAATGATCTGGTTTTCTCGAAGTGTTTGAACCTTGACTGAGGCAGCACTAATATCACCCCACAGTGTTATTGAATTAAAGATTCGAATCAATGAAGACGACACATTGCTTTTTCATCTGGACTGACAGACCAGGCGCAATACTTATGGACAAGCAGCATCTATGTGTGAGGCAGAGGTGTGTAAAATTATGAACCTCTTAGTCGCAACACACGCATCGCGTGATCTGGCCAAGGAAACAGATGAGCCGCAGAAAGGAATCTCAGGAGGGCGGGGGCAGGAGTGTACAGCCTGAATTAAGACCTGCACTTGGTGATAATTAGTTATGAAGTCTCAGTGTATGAACTGACGCAGATGCAGCATCAGATTGAGCGTAAGCTATCTATGATGGAGTCACAGTACAAGGATGGCGTGAGTCATCAGTTAATGGGGGAATTGTTGATTTTCAATAAAATATAGATAGACTGAATAACAAATTGTTCTGGAATTGAGTATGAAGGCTAACCAATTTATTTTTTTCAATAAGAGCTTAATCTGATTCATCCTTGTAAAGACTCCATACAATACATGTTTTGTATTCATACATTTAGACTTTACCGTATATAGCTTACCTTGCTGGACTTTAGAATTTTATTTTTTGTCAATTCACTCTCAGAAATAATGGATAAAATTGAAACTTTTCCATTTGTGATGAAAGTAAATAATACCTTGCCAGCAATCGATGAGGAACATTCTGAATTTCTTTAGCAGAATCTCTCCTTTGCATCCTCAATTTGTGGTCTCCAAGTATAACTGTAAACTCCCAACTGAGATGAATTTGATGAGATAGACTCGTATATGAGCATGAAAAAGCATATTCTATTTTTAGATTTGTCCAAGAATGAAAAGACCATGGGCAGAATTCTCCAAAAGAAATTCTGGGCGTGATCTTATGGCATCGTCCCGCCCAGCTTTCGGCGAGATGAGCTGGCAAGATCAGGCGGGAGGTGAAAATCAGAAATGTGCCCGGTTTTTCGCCACCCCTGATCGTACTGGCCCCATTTTGTCAGCAAAATTGGCTTCCAGATTTAAATATTAATGACATGCTTTCCCCCCCACGTGGCCATTGCGCCAGACCTCCATTGGTGGAGACCTGTAGTGATTCTTGCTGTTATCGCACTGTGCCTGGAGGCCGGAGAATCCTGTGCGTTGGGATCTGAACGGGCCATGCATATTGTAATGTTACTTTAAATATGCTAATCGGACTCTCATCATTTCTGGGAGCGGTCTGGTTTGCACCATTTAGAAAGGGGCTGGGAGAATTGCAAACCGTTGTGCGCCCCCCCGCCTTCAACCACACACACAGTAACTGTTGTGGGTAAGGTCAAAGTTCCAGTAGACACAGTGTGCACCATAAGGGGAAGAATGCTGGGTTTAGTGCAAAAAGGCAACGGCACAAGAATAAATTGCATTTATGAAGAACATCTAAAATAAAGTAAAATGTGGCAAGGCTATTCATCGGAATCTGGCAAGGCAACTTGTGGGTTTATAAAGAGAATGGAAAGGAGAGACTAGGTGGGGCTTGGTCAATGAGAAGGGTTTTAAAGGGAGCCTCAGATGAGAAGGCGGGGGAACAGGCGCGGCAGTTTGAGGGAATTCAACAGCATGGTGAATGGCCGGGTGAACTGATAGTGAAGGGGAGGAAGGAAAGGAATAGAGTTTCCGAGGTCTGTGACCTGATGCTGTGTTCCTGAAAATCGCTATTTCTGCCTGAAAATCATGCGAGGCAGATGTGCAAACTCCAATTGAAAAGGTTATTGGCTTTTGATTTTTTTTTTGAGTGCCTCAAGACCTTTGCAAACCCTTCACTCCTTTGGCATCTTGGCACAACCCCCAACATCTAGTTTTCTGAATACTCTTCTGGGAACAGTCAAGGTGAGGTGGGACAAGGGGAATAACCTCACTCCTGTCTTTTTGTACTTTAACTTACTCCAGGCATAGGATCAAGAATGCTGAGGAAATTGTGGTATTGTGTATTGAGAAGGCCTCCATCCCTGTTTAATCCTCATTCCGCCTGATTCCCTTGATGCTGTGATGAGAAATTTTACTTCCAAAATTTCCAATGGTATAAAAGCGAGGCTTTGAAAAATGTTTTTGAAACATTAAAAGGACAAAAACCATCATCAGTGCTGGAAAGGAGACATGAAAACCAAAAGCTCTGTTGCCGTGCAGCATGGTTCCGACGCAGTCGGTGTGGTGAACCATCGTTGGTTCCCACTGGATAGTGCTGAGCCAGGGGCTGGCCAGGACTACAAGGATGTACATATGTTACTGTTGGATTGTGCTATTGTTGCTGTTGGGTTAGGGTGGGGTCGTTACACCTTTGTATGATAGTGTTGTGGCACATCCCAGTCGGGCTCCGCCTCCTGGGAGAGGTATAAGAGTCCCTGCTCTGGCCGGGACCCCTCCAGTCTGGGATAGTGTACTTAAGTTCTGGTAGCTTCATTAATAGTAAATAAAAGCCTTCATTTACTGAAGCTTCGAGCCTCGTGTCTAAATTGATGTGCATCAATTTTATTTACTATTATTAAACTCTCGACGGAGAAAAAAAAAAGAGAGAGAGTATGGAGCAAATTCTCAAGCCAGAACGCCTGACGCTAGATCCACGTGCGGTGGGCGCTTCTAACACCTTCGACCACTGGCTGAAGTGTTTCGAAGACTACCTGGCAGCCTCCGCAGCGGTCACCACAGATGATGACAGACTCCGGGTCCTCCATGCGAGGGTAAGCGACACAGTCTACCTCGCGATCCGTGCGGCCACTAATTACCCTAAGGCCCTCGAGCTTCTAAAGAAGCGCTATACAAAACCACCTAACGAGATACACGCTCGTTACCTCCTAGCCACTCGACGACGGCAGTCGGGCGAAACGATGGAGGACTATGCCAATGAGCTCTTACAGCTAGCCAGAGGCTGTGACTGCAAAGCTGTGTCGGCTGAGCAGAGCATGTACGACCTCGCCCGAGATGCGTTTGTGGCCGGGGTCGGATCGTCGTACATTCGACTTAAACTGTTGGAGAAGGGTAACCTTAATCTTACCCAGGCCATCGAGTTAGCAGAGATGCTCGAGTCGGCTTCAAAGAGCTTAGTCTTATATCCAGAGGACCACGTGGAGACAACGTGGCAGGAGCAGTCGCAAATCCCTCCTCGCCCCTCGGGTTCGAAATGCTGTGTAATGGCGTGCTCCCATTCGGGCCAGACGACGGCTGCAGCTCCGTGCGGCCCGCGGTGCTACTTCTGTGGAGGAGCAAAACATACCCGGCAAAAGTGTCCTGCTAAAGCTGTATTGTGCACCGCATGCGGTAAAAAAGGGCATTATGCAAAGGTGTGCCAATCGAAACCCAGGAACGGCAGTGCGGCCTGCGATTCTTCGGAGCTGGGATCATCATCGTCGAAGTCGTCGCGGGGTTCATCCACGTGCAAGGCCAGGACGACGCCATTACGGTCGATGGAGTCGGAGGAGTATGACCACCAGGGGTCGCGGAGTTTGGCGCCCTCACCCACGTGCGATTCATGGGGGCAGCCATGTTGGTCGACACTGTCCACGAACGACTAGCAGGGGTCCTCCGCATCGATTTCAGCTGCCTGCAGTGGCGTTCATGAACCAACGGTGGCGTCGATCATCCTGGACCAGGCCAAGCCTCATAGACTCGGTCGTTCAATGATGAATATCCAGGTAAACAATCATGTGCTTTATTGTCTGTTTGATAGCGGGAGCACTGAGAGCTTTATCCACCCAGACGCTGTGAAGAGGTGTGGACTCCAGATTCAACCTGCCAAACAGACAATCTCTATGGCATCAAGGTCCCGGTCTGTTGCCGTGCTAGGGAGTTGCGTGGTAACCTTGAAAGTACAAGGCACAGTTTACGAGCGCTTCAAGCTCCTTGTGTTGCCGTATCTTTGCGCGCCAATACTTCTCGGACTAAACTTCATGGTCCACTTGAGTGTAATCCTACAGTACGGTGGGCCACTCCCTTCACTGGCAGTGGGAAAACAGCAGCAGCCTCCAAATTGCCCAACGCGCCCCGCCTGCAACCTCTCGACGTTAAAGATCACCACTCCCTCCTTGTTTCAGAATCTGGTACCAGGCTGCAAGCCCATCGCGACTAAAAGTAGGCGTTACAGCACTGAGGATCGGATCTTCATTAGATCTGAGGTTCAGCGGCTCCTCAAAGAAGGGATCATACAACCCAGTGTTAGTCCGTGGAGAGCACAGGTTGTGGTGGTCAAGAGCGGGAACAAACCCCGGATGGTCATTGACTACAGTCAGACCATTAACCGATATACGCAGCTGGATTCGTATCCTCTCCCGCGCATATCTGATATGGTCAATCAGATTGCGCAGTACCGGGTGTTCTCCACCATAGACCTCAAGTCCGCCTACCACCAACTCCCCATTCGCCCAGAGGACTGACGATACACGGCTTTTGAGGCGGATGGTCACTTGTATCATTTTCTCAGGGTTCCCTTTGGTGTCACCAATGGGGTCTCGGTCTTCCAGCGTGCTATGGACCGAATGGTGGACCAGAACGGGCTGCGGGCTACCTTCCCGTACCTGGATAATGTCACCATCTGTGGCCATGATCAGCAGGACCATGACACAAACCTCCTGAACTTCTTACGCACTGCATCTCGCCTGAACTTGACCTACAACAGGGAGAAGTGTGTGTTTCGTACGCGCCGCTTAGCCATCCTAGGATACGTGGTGGAAAACGGAGTCATTGGCCCTGATCCAGACCGTATGCGCCCCCTTGCTGAACTTCCCTTGCCTGCTAGTGCAAAAGCACTGAGAAGATGCCTAGGCTTCTTCTCTTATTATGCGCAGTGGGTTCCCAACTACGCGGACAAAGCTCGTCCGCTTATTAAGTCCACGACTTTTCCCCTAACGCCAGAGGCCCGATTGGCCTTTGAGAAATTGAAAGACGACATCGCGAAAGCCACGATGCACGCGGTAGACGAGTCCATCCCCTTTCAGGTGGAAAGCGATGCATCTGATTTTGCCCTGGCCGCCACACTTAACCAGGCGGGCAGGCCCGTCGCATTTTTTTCCCCGCACCCTCCAAGGCCCTGAAATTCGGCATTCAGCGGTGGAAAAGGAGGCCCAGGCCATTGTGGAGGCCGTCAGACACTGGCGCCATTACTTGGCGGGAAAACGGTTCACCCTGATCACGGACCAGCGGTCCGTGGCGTTCATGTTTAACAACACGCAGAGGGGCCAGACACTGGCGCCATTACTTGGCGGGAAAACGGTTCACCCTGATCACGGACCAGCGGTCGGTGGCGTTCATGTTTAACAACACGCAGAGGGGCAAGATCAAGAATGACAAGATCTTGCGGTGGAGAATCGAACTCTCCACCTATAACTACGATATCATGTATCGTCCAGGGAAACTCAATGAGCCCTCGGATGCCCTCTCGCGTGGAACATGCGCTAGTATTCAGGGGGATCGTTTGAACGCCCTCCATAATGATCTGTGCCATCCTGGGGTCACTCGGCTCTACCACTTTGTAAAAGCCCGCAACCTGCCTTACTCGGTGGAGGACGTCAGGTCGGTAACAAGGAGCTGTCGGATTTGCGCGGAATGCAAACCGCACTTTTACCGACCTGACCGGGCACATTTGGTCAAGGCCACTCGTCCCTTCGAGAGACTGAGTGTCGATTTTAAGGGCCCTCTTCCCTCAACAGATCGGAACGTGTACTTTCTAAACATCATCGATGAGTACTCCCGGTTCCCTTTTGTTGTTCCCTGCTCGGATACATCCGCTGCCACGGTGATCAAGGCACTCCGTGATCTTTTTACCCTGTTCGGGTACCCCAGCTACATCCATAGCGACAGGGGCTCGTCGTTCATGAGCGATGACTTGAGGCAATTCCTGCGCTCATACGGGATTGCCTCTAGTAGGACCACGAGTTACAACCCTAGGGGTAATGGACAGGTAGAACGTGAGAATGCTACAGTCTGGAAGGCTGTCTTACTGGCGTTGAAGTCCAAAGGTCTTCCAGTCTCCCGTTGGCAAGAGGTACTCCCTGATGCGCTCCACTCTATTCGCTCCCTCCTGTGTACGGCAACCAATGCTACTCCCCACGAGATGATGTTCTCATTCCCTCGGAAGTCTTCCTCGGGGATCTCTTTACCGTCTTGGTTGACGTACTCAGGACCCGTCCTCCTGCGGCGACATGTAAGGGCCCGCAAGTCCAACCCCTTGGTCGAACAGGTCCATCTCCTCCACGCCAACCCTCAGTATGCCTATGTGGCATACCCTGACGGGCAAGAGGACACGGTCTCGATCCGAGACCTGGCGCCAGCAGGGGACGTAGCAACCCCTGTCGCTCCCATACCCCCAGTAACAAACCCATTATCTCTCATTTCTTCCCCAGACACGGCGCGGGCAGCATCGGGACCATTGCTTAACCATTTTACTCCCATGTACAGCTTGCCTGAGCCCAGAAGATGGTCGCCACCACAGGGCGTGTCAGGATCCCCTGGACTACCGTCACCTCAGGGTCAACCGGCCTGTGAGTCCGTGGAAGAACAGCTGGACGCCGTTTTGGGGAGAACGCCACCACAAGTGCCTACTCCGGTGTCACCGCCGGTATTGAGGAGGTCACAACGACGGTGCGGTCCCCCTGACTGTCTGAACTTATAGACTGCTGACATTTTATTCTGGTTTTTGTACCCCGCCGGCCTTTGTTTTCAAAGGAGGGGTGAATGTGGTGAACCATCGTTGGTTCCCACTGGATAGTGCTGAGCCAGGGGCTGGCCAGGACTACAAGGATGTACATATGTTACTGTTGGATTGTGCTATTGTTGCTGTTGGGTTAGGGTGGGGTCGTTACACCTTTGTATGATAGTGTTGTGGCACATCCCAGTCGGGCTCCGCCTCCTGGGAGAAGTATAAGAGTCCCTGCTCTGGCCGGGACCCCTTCAGTCTGGGATAGTGTACTTAGGTTCTGGTAGCTTCATTGATAGTAAATAAAAGCCTTCATTTACTGAAGCTTCGAGCCTCGTGTCTAAATTGATGTGCATCAGTCGGTGTTAACATTTTGGCTCTGATGGGCAAAGCAATCGCCGGCATTTTCCACTCCCATTCACACCGGGCGGATTTGGTGACGCGAGTAGAAAATATTGAGAGAAGCGCAAGGTCGTGTTTTGCATTGACGTAAAATACACGATGTGATCATCCCCTCCCCCCCATCAGTAACAGGGTGTGCTTCCTGATATTTAGCATTGACAACCTCATTTGAATAAACTACCATATAATTATCAGCCCCCCCCCCCCCTCCATGTCGAAACATCCATCCACAGTGGCGTGATGGGAAAACGGTGTGAAGTCTGACTGGTCTCCCAATGTATGCATCTGGTGAGCAGACCACCCAGGTGAGTGCAACACTAAGGGGGGGGGGGGAAAGAGAACCGTGCCTGGGTACTGCCCTGGCACTGCCTGGACACCACCGGGCAGTCCCTGAGGGGAAGTCCAGGATTAACTGGCTTGGTCACTGTGTGGCTGGTGCAGCCTTTAGAAATGGCACCCTAATCCTCGTGTTTCTAAGTTGCTGGCAGGGCGGGTGAATCAGAGACCACTCTGCCAGCGATACATCATGGGAACTGATCCTTGAAATCTTTATTTCCCAAGTCCCAGAGTATATGGTGGAGAAAGCCGCCATTGACATTGGCGGCTTCAATGCCGTTTTCTCTTCGCACCATCGGCCTTTGCTGGTTTATGGGAAAATATTTCCCATTACCCACTCTTTCCCTCCGCTTTCCTCTAGAAGCTGACCTTTCCAGAATTTTCCATCGAACGTATCAGTGTTCCACATGACTGTTTATATATTCAATGCTGCAATAGTCAAAATATTCCATTTCAAAATTGTCAGATCTGGTTGGACGCAGTTATGAAAATTTAATAAAGTGACTTCCTGTCTCACACATTCCCATCAGGTCAAACAATATTTTTTTGCATCTTTGGTATTTTTATAGGTAAGGAAGTATTGAAAGATAATGCAAATAAATCTTTTATTGTATCACTATGATTTTTCTCCTGAGACACTAGTTGCAGTGATCAGAAGATTAATCTTTAATCAGTGGAAATTCCAGGAGGGTTGGCAACCCAACAATACATTGGAAACTCCTTTGTTAGACCTTGCCATGGGAAAACCCATTTTAAAAATGTGAGTACTTAGCTGTCAAAGGCATTGTCATAAAGATTTTCAGTGTTAAATATCACATAACATTAGCTGAAAAAATGATTGGGGCAGCACATTGGTTAACACTGCTGTCTCACAGCGCTAGGGACCTGGGTTTGATACCCGGCTTGGGTCACTGTCTGTGTGGAGCTTGCACGTTCTCCCTGTGTCTGCACGGCTTTCCACCTGGGTGTTCCGGTTTCCTCCCGCAGTCTGAAAGATGTGCTGGTTAGGTGCATTGGCCATTCTAAATTTTCCCTCGGTGTACCTGAACAGGCACCGGAGTGTGGCGACTAAGGGATTTTCACAATAACTTCATTGCAGTGTTAATGTAAGCCTTACTTGTGACACTATTGAATAAACTAAACAAAACTGATTGCTATACCAAAAATTTACTATACCAAGAGTTTATGATTTACACATTACTGGTTTGCATGCAGGCCCAAGCCATGGACACCTAGGCCAGGAAGTTGTCCCGAATTTTCCTGTTGAGCTGCTGTAACTTAGGTGAAGAATGGGAACCCAGGATTGATGCATTAGCCAATCAGGAGAATTCCTGAGCAAATCCCCAGTGCTCTTGTTACTGTGGCTATCTCTGAGCCCCCCTCCCCTCCCCCTTCCCTTGTTTGTCACCAGCTGTGTTGTATGTGAGCAAAGGAAGATGGGGAATTTTATACACTTTTGAAAAAATGATTTCACACTCTGGCTAATTCTGTTGAGCTTTCACCCTGCTGGCTGCTGTCATCGTGGTTCTCAACCTTGCTTTGTCAATCTTGAGATTCCAACTCCTGTCCGCAGTTCTATCTGCTACACAAGCCGACTACCCCCCGCCCCCATCTGTTGCTGTGATCAATGACAATATCTCAAATCCAAAATGACCCACACCACCTCTCTTTCCTAAGGAGGTTACCACAGAGTTACCTGTACTCCTATCCCCTTCCCTTTGCTTTATCTTATCACAGGTTGTTCTAACCCAGTGATGCACCATCAATCAAGCAAAGACTAGTTTGTATGCAAGAACAAATAGGCTTTTATTAGCAAAAGACTTGGAGCACAGCCATGCCGATGAACTGGTCCAGACTGAGGCAGGGGGGTGGGGAGCAGTCGCCTTTATACCTGGACTGGGGCGGGGGGGGGGGGGGGGGGGGGGGGGGAGTCCCGGGCAGGGCCGGTAGGGACGTGTCCAGGCATGTCACACACACAGGCAATAAGCTAACAGTGGTTTACCACACTCAGTAGCTCCAAGTGTGGTGTCTCTATATTTTTTTAAACAAGCTCTGTTTTCTGATAGATGGCTTTGCTCCTCTTCCCCTCACCTTGGCTTTTTGTCATTCCTGCGGATTTTCCAATCCACTCCAGCCCCCTTGCTGCTGCTCTTCTCTACTCCTGCGTGTTTTTTTTCCCTTTCTTCCACTTAAGCCTTCCATCCCATCTTCCTACCGCATACACCTACCCTCGACCATCCTCTTGCTATCCTCACCCTAGCCCTGCTTTTCACCAATCTCCCTTTTGTTACTTCTCCGTCCCCACCCCCTCTGCCATCCTCATGCCTTTCATCTCTATTTTCTCCATCTCCCTCTCCCTTTTGAGGTTGCTCCAATTATCCACCAGTGTTAATTCTATTTGACTGGAATATTGCCCTTGGTCATGACTCTGAGCCATGTCTTGAGATCTAATAGTATTAACAAAGTCTAATGCTCTTACGATTGGAATGACAGCATGAACAGCTTACATGTCACACTCAGATTATGCCATTGCCAAATTTGTCTCAATTGTATTGCAGCTAATTCCAGTCCAGAGATGTGCAGGTTAGGTGGATTGGCCTTGGTACATTGCCCCTTCATATCCCAAGATGTGCAGGTTAAGTGGATTGGCCTTGGTAAATATGTGGGGTTACAGGGATAGGGCTGGGGAGAGGGCCTGGGTAAGATACTCTGTCAAGCCTCTGTTTAATGCTTTGCCTAATAGAACTGTGCTGTAGAAATTATTTTTTATTATTATTATTTATGCCAGAATGCACCTGCCTCTCTGCTTTTTTTTTATTCAGAAGGATTCTGCCAAGAAAATTTCTAATTGGTCTGGCAACTTCTGCTGGAGTGTGTGAGGTTAAAAATATAAACTGTCTTAACAAACCAGTGCAAAGCAGCTTCTGTTTCATGTTGCAAATGTGGATTAAAAGTCATTTGTGGCGCAGCTACTAAATTGTATAGTCTTAATGCTTTGAAGCAATGAGTTTTATTATAATTCACACATCCCACCTCCTGCTACGAGTTGGATTTTGTTTCCCACAAGCAGTTGAAATCGCAGCATGTTGTTTAATTATTAAGAGAGGTATGATTAAGTAATTTAAAAACCACCACTGGTGTTTCCACTCTCCCCTAGTGAGATGTTATGTTGGTCCACATATTACCCACCGCATACATTTACAAAGATAGCTTTTTTTCTTAGAGATCGTCTTGTTGGTTTTATATATTATTTCCGCTTTCACCACATCAACCTGTGCGAATTGCCATGTACATGTTGACTTATCCCATGAAGCTGTGACCCTAGCTGACATGATATGGCACACAAATGGGATATTATGAACTGGAACTCTTCAGTTTTGGTTCCTTGATATCTAACCTTTTTGTAATGGGGAGAGGAAATTATGTTAAGTTTCATTTAATTACAGTTCTGGAGCATTTTGATGCTGAAATTGCCATTTTTGGCATTGCGAAGAAAAGACAAATTTGACAAGTTTATGAAACATCTCGAATCGGCCATTTTACATATCAAGTCAAAATTACTCTCTAGAAACCTTGCACCTTGGTCCTTGATTCCATCACCACCTCTGCTCCGACCTGCAAAGTAGTTTTATTGGCAAATCTTTGGAGCCAGAGGATGAAAGGGTGCAGTAAAGAAGCTGGAAGAAAGAACACTGCACAGGAAGCCAGTGGGTCCTGAGGGAGCACGTCTCTGAGGACCAATTTAAAGTTTATTTATTATTGTCGCAAGTACGTTTACATTAACACTGCAATGAAGTTACTGTGAAATCCCCTAGTCGCCACACTCTGGCACCTGTTCAGGTACACTGAGGGAGAATTTAGCATGGCCAATACAGACAGTGACCCAAGCCAGGAATCGAACCCAGGTCCTTGGCACTGTGAGGCAGCAGTGCTAACCACTGTGCTACAGTGCCGCCCCAGACGCTTTTGCTTCAGAAGGGAGGCTGTCACCGAGCTATGTCACCAGCTGCAGCCGTGGCAGCCTCCTTCCTGGCTGTAGCAGCAGACATCAGCTGGGTTTTTACACCAGGAGGAACATCTAAGTGCCTTCGCCATAGGCAAAGCAAAGCAGCACAGGACAGCAATAAAAACAAAGAAAATGCTTCGAAAGGGAGGGGCCGGTCTTGCCAGCATCTTTAGCTCTCCACTCCAAAAGAAATCCTAACTGTGGGAGAATTCAGTGAGAATCTCCCCAGTCTCCAAACAAATTTCTAAGTGTTGTTGAGTTGTGAACTGAATCGCACCCACCCTCCCAGTGGGAATCTTACCAGTTTCCTGTCTGGGGACACCACTTAGGGCATGATTCACCCAAATTGGAACTAAGTGCCTACATAGGTGGCAGCGTCTGTCAGATGGGACTCTCCCACCTGAGGGATGCAAATGAGCCCATTGTGAGAAACCCACCAGTCAGCCCCGCTGTACAGAGGTCAGGGCACCTTATTAAAGGGCAGCTTGGTCTCACTTCGCAGACAGGTTCCCCTCCCCAAAACTGAAATGGTGCCCCCACTGACAAGGGTGCACCACCAACCCCTCAGCAAACAGCGGCATCATTCCCCCACCACTCAAATAACGGATCAGCCCATGCCATGTGGGCATGAGGGTGATCTGATTTTTCTCTCCCCTCCCCCCTCAGGCCCTCCTCAGCTTCCCTCATCTCTCTGACCCCCACTCAAGCCCCCTCTCCCTCAGGGTCTCCCTCAGCTCCACTCCCCCCTCAGACCAGCTGTTTAGCCCTCCTTTCCCCCCACCTCAAATCCACCCTCGGACCTCTCTGATCCCCTCAGATCCCCAATCAGTCTCACTTCAGGCCAAGCACCTCGACAGTACCAAAAAAGCTGGCATCCTGGCACCCTGCCACCGAGCCCCTGGGCTGGTGCCTTGGGCCATGAGAAGTGGTCAGGGAGGTAAATCCAGCAGTCATTTGCCCTCTGTCACTACCAGGCTGCAGAGGGATGGTCACCCAGGGGTCATAGCCATTGGATAGACTTGGCTGGGGGCAAGGTGTTGACCTCGCCACTCTCCCATGGGGTGGGGGTGTCAAGGCTGGACTGCCCACTTCTGGCTCTGACCGACCTAATGATCACCCCTGGCATGGTGATTTCATGATGTGGAGATGCCGGCGTTGGACTGGGGTAAACACAGTAAGAAGTTTAACAACACCAGGTTAAAGTCCAACAGGTTTATTTGGTAGCAAAAGCCACACAAGCTTTCGAGGCTCTGAGCCCCTTCTTCAGGTGAGTGGGAATTCTGTTCACAAACAGAACTTATAAGACACAGACTCAATTTACATTGTATTCATGTAAATTGAGTCTGTGTCTTATAAGTTCTGTTTGTGAACAGAATTCCCACTCACCTGAAGAAGGGGCTCAGAGCCTCGAAAGCTTGTGTGGCTTTTGCTACCAAATAAACCTGTTGGACTTTAACCTGGTGTTGTTAAACTTCTTATGGTGATTTCAGACAGCTCCGTGATCAACATCCTCATTCCTGCCTATCAGCTGTAAATATTTGAAGTGACCACTTTAATCTCCGTGCCCAATGGACAGCTGGGGGGGCTGCAAAAGTGGAAGTGAAACCATTTATCCCTTTGAAAAACCACAGTTGTCAGTCAGGCTCCCAATCTTTGTAAACATTGCGGTTAGTAACAATGGGGATACTTGAGATGCATTCAAGCGTGAAGGGAAAAGTAAATAAACACGGCTGACTGGAACCTGGATAGAAATCCATTGAGCTGTGAATGAAAGCCTATTTCAAAGCGCTGCACTATGAAATCGAAGGAGACCAAAGGTTTTCAGTGCAATAGAGAGGGTTTCAAAAGATTTCCGCTTGCTAGGAAGGCTCAGGGCCTTCAAATAAAAGCTGTGTGAATGTACTGGGGCTGAGTTAACAGCTGGGGAGAGAGGAACTCCCTTCCGCCTGATGAAATTGAAATCTGCTCTCTTTCAGAGGGCATCAAAGGAGTCTGCCCACACCTGCAGCTCCTGACAGATAGAGACGGAAATCCCTGCTGCAGAATGGAGTGCTGCTGTGATTTAAAATCCTGCCAACTGTCCAGGGGGCATGGAGATTAAAGTGACCCGGCCACTAAAGTTTCACAGCTGACAGGGTAGGAATGAAGGTGCCGGAAACCAGGGGTGATCTTCAGGTCTGCCAGGACTAGAAGGAGTCTCAACAACACCAGGTTAAAGTCCAACAGGTTTATTTGGTAGCAAACACCACTAGCTTTCGGAGCCCTGCTCCTTCTTCAGGTGAGTGGGAGTTCTAGAACATAGAACAGTACAGCACAGAACAGGTCCTTCGGCCCACAATGTTGTGCCGAGCTTTATCTGAAACCAAGATCAAGCTATCCCACTCCCTATCATCCTGGTGTGCTCCATGTGCCTATCCAATAACCGCTTAAATGTTCCTAAAGTGTCTGACCCCAACCACTCTCTGCGTAAAGAACCTACCTCTGATATCCTTCCTATATCTCCCACCATGAACCCTATAGTTATGCCCCCTTGTAATAGCTCCATCCACCCGAGGAAATAGTCTCTGAACGTTCACTCTATCTATCCCCTTCATCATTTTATAAACCTCTATTAAGTCTCCCCTCAGCCTCCTCCGCTCCAGAGAGAACAGCCCTAGCTCCCTCAACCTTTCCTCATAAGACCTACCCTCCAAACCAGGCAGCATCCTGGTAAATCGCCTCTGCACTCTTTCCAGCGCTTCCACATCCTTCTGATAGTGAGGTGACCAGAACTGCACACAATATTCCAAATGTGGTCTCACCAAGGTCCTGTACAGTTGCAGCATAACCCCACGGCTCTTAAACCCAAACCCCCTGTTAATAAAAGCTAACACACTATAGGCCTTCTTCACAGCTCTATCCACTTGAGTGGCAACCTTTAGAGATCTGTGGATATGGACCCCAAGATCTCTCTCTTCCTCCACAGTCTTCAGAACCCTACCTTTGACCCTGTAATCCACATTTAAATTAGTCCTACCAAAATGAATCACCTCGCATTTATCAGGGTTAAACTCCATTTGCCATTTTTCAGCCCAGCTTTGCATCCTATCTATGTCTCTTTGCAGCCTACAACAGCCCTCCACCTCATCCACTACTCCACCAATCTTGGTGTCATCAGCAAATTTACTGATCCACCCTTCAGCCCCCTCCTCTAAGTCATTAATAAAAATCACAAAGAGCAGAGGACCAAGCACTGATCCTTGTGGCACTCCGCTAGCAACCTGCCTCCAATCTGAAAATTTTCCATCCACCACCACCCTCTGTCTTCGATCAGACAGCCAGTTACCTATCCAATCGGCCAACTTTCCCTCTATCCCACACCTCCTCACTTTCATCATAAGCCGACCATGGGGGACCTTATCAAACGCCTTACTAAAATCCATGTATATGACATCAACTGCCCTACCTTCATCAACACACTTAGTTACCTCCTCAAAAAATTCAATCAAATTTGTGAGGCACGACTTGCCCTTCACGAATCCGTGCTGACTATCCCGGATTAATCTGCATCTTTCTAAATGGTCGTAAATCCCATCCCTAAGGACCTTTTCCATCAATTTACCAACCACCGAAGTAAGACTAACCAGTCTATAATTACCAGGGTCATTTCTATTCCCTTTCTTAAACAGAGGAACAACATTCGCCATTCTCCAGTCCTCTGGCACCATCCCCGTGGACAGCCAAAGGCTCTGCAATCTCATCCCTTGCCTCCCAAAGAATCCTAGGATATATTTCATCAGGCCCAGGGGACTTAGCGACCTTCAGTTTATTCAAAACTGCCAGGACATCCTCCCTCCGAACAAACAGTGAACAGCTACCAAATAAACCTGTTGGACTTTGACCTGGTGTTGTTAGACTGTTTGTGAACAGAACTCCCACTCACCTGACAAAGCAGCAGCGCTCCGAAAGCAAGTGGTGTTTGCTACCAAATAAACCTGTTGGACTTTAACCTGGTGTTGTTAGACTCCTTACTGTGTTTACCCCAGTCCAACGCTGGCATCTCCACATCAGGACTAGAAGGGACAGTCCAGCCGTGGGACCCCCATCCCAGTGGAGAGTGGTGAGGTCAACCCTTGGGGGACCCTTCCTCTGCAGCCTAGCAGTGGCAGAGGGACAAATGGGCACTGGATCTACCTCCTTGACCCTCCTTGAGGCCCAAGGTCCCAGGCCAGGATGTCAGTGCCAGGGGCAGTGCAGTGTTGGCATTGCCAAGATGTGTGGCCTGAAGGGTGGAGGGCGTTAGGTCACCCTTATGTCTTTGCGCTGGGGGGGGGGGGACACACCCATTATTTGAATGGGATTATTGGGCTGGGATTTTGCACACCCATTTACATTGGGCGTTCATGGTGATGGGAGCGTTAAGTCCTGCGAGAGACCCAAAACGTGGTGTACATCAGAGGGAAGAATTGCCACCATTGTCTCTGTGCCCCTGCCAATGACATAATCCAATTGCACATGTTCAGTGTCTGGAAGCCCATTAGAATAAATTTAAATCTAATTGTCAGCCCTCTATGTCTGATAATCCCCCATTCACACTGATGCAAATTCCTGCCCTCCCACAGCGTGCACTTGTCGGGCAGAACCCACCTGAGGAGCTCAGGAGCGTGCATTGCTGGGGGGAAGAGGGTCATGCCCAGGCAGTCCCCAGGCACAGCTGCCACGCACTGACCCTTGGCATGCCCAGGGGGCAGTGCTGAGGGAGGAGGGGGGGGGGGGTGTTGGTGGTGCACTGACCTTTAAAGACCTGAATTGATGGTGGGCGGGTGATGTCGTGGTATCTGTCCCTTGGAGTATTTTGTCCATAAGGCCAACAACACAGCGGAGAAAGCCACCGCTGGAGCGGCATTGCAGGAAATTGAAAAATTCCACCCTAGGGTTTCCAATGAGACATCAGAGAACCTCTTCTGTATTTCTTCCAAGCCATTTCTCTGTTTCACTGCTCTCTGCAGCAGGGTGCATCTCCCACTTGAGGTGCTGGCTGCATTTAACTGGTATCACGGATACTCAGTGGGCAGAATTTTCTGACCGAGCTTGCCCCAAAACCGGAAAATCTTGCCCGAGGTCAACGCACCTTTTGCATGGTCTGCCCACCCCGCCACCTTCTCCAATTCCCGTGGTGGGCAGGGTGGGAAAATTCCCTCTAAGATGTGTGCCAGCCATATGTGCAGCCAATGCTTTGACTAGCTGGCTACACTCCATTTTCAGGAGTGACTGTAAGGTTTTATACTGATGTTTCCAGTGTTCTGTGGAAGATCTGGAGATAGGGCGGCACGGTAGCACAGTGGTTAGCACTGCTGCTTCACAGCTCCAGGAACCTGTGTCCGATTCCCGGCTTGGGTCACTGTCTGTGTGGAATTTGCACATTCTCCTCGTGTCTGCGTGGGTTTCCTCCGGGTGCTCCGGTTTCCTCCCACAGTCCAAAGATGTGAGGGTTAGGTTGATTGGCCATGCTAAAATTGCCCTTAGTGTCCTGAGATGCGTAGGTTGGAGGGATTAATGGGTAAAATATGTAGGGGTATGGGGGTAGGGCCTGGGTGGGATTGTGGTCGGTGCAGACTCGATGGGCCGAATAGCCTCTTTCTGTGCTGTATGGTTTCTATGATTCTATGAACCGGACTGGCCTCTTTCCTGGTCTGTGAATTGCAGGACCTCAATGCCTATTGATAGGTTTGCTCCAGCCAAGCAGCAGAACATTATCCTGTTCAAAAACGTAAATGCTACTGATGGACAAAGTGTCACATCCCATTAGTTAACAGCTATCCTATTGGCAGATCTCCGAACAGATGGCATTGTTTGCCGTGACTTCCATAATGTAATGATTATCAGCCTATAAACAATTGTATCTATGTTGGTCTTGATTTTTTTGACTATTTGATGGGATGGGACGAGAGCCAAAGCACAGTTGAAATTATTCATGGTGTGATTCTATTCCAACACCCAATGTTCAATCTATATTCATTACATAAAACGTTTTTTTTTTTCAAAATTCATGAATTTCAGTGCAAGCTCTCTCCATTGGTCATTCTGCTTCACTCATGAAGATGAATAATTGAACTTGTAGAAAACAGAAGGGCTTCTGTAATTTGGACACATTGGGCAGCACAGTGGTGAGCACTGCTGCCTCACAGCGCCGGGGACGTGGGTTCGATTCCCGACTTGGATCACTGTCTGTGCAGAGTCTGCATGTTCTCCCCGCGTCTGTGTGAGTTTCCTCCGGGTGCTCCGGTTTCCTCCCACAGTCCGAAAGACGTGCTGGTTAGGTGCATTGGCCGTGCTAAATTCTCCCTCAGTGTACCCGAACAGGTGCCGGAGTGTGGTGACTAGGGGTTTTTCACAGTATCTTCATTGCAGTGTTAATGTAAGCCAACTTGTGACACTAATAAACAAATTTTAAATATTTTTTTGTGGGGACAATTTTGTACTGCACTTCTAAAGCATTTCTATGAAAGCAGCTTTAAGCCAACCCTGCTTTATTAGGAGCTGGGTTAGAACTGTCTAAATGAAGGTAATACAGTTCCCTTTAAAGTGGTCAATGACTGGTTAATCGCATCACCTGCAGTTTACATGGAACCGTATTGTCTCCTGAGGGATGGACTAAGCAGATAAATTCAGGTAACTGTAGCTGCCTTCAAAACATTCGGGTCAATTTCAGGTTAATTGCATGCTGATTGTCAATTTCTTGCCTGTAACCAGGTTGTCAAGGTCAGAAACAGTATTTTTTTCCCCTCCCTTTTTAAAAGTACTTTTGAAGTGCGATATTTGAAGTTTAATGAACAGATGCAGGTTGGACATCGTCGTCTTAACACGTAGCGGATCACGGGGAGCACCTTATTGTAAACCGAACAATGCGCTGTCTTCATTTGACAGAAGCATCATGTTATGTATTCTGATGCTCGAGTGAAGCTGCGTTCCTCAAAGGAGACCTCAAAATCTAATTGCTGTTAAGTAAACACTGGGTCATTTAATGAGAGTTTAATTGCTATTCAGGTTCCAAGTTGAAATTCTGGCTTTGTTTCTCTTCTTTTCAAGAATATGATTGATAAGGTCAATTAGGAAGCTTAAAGACATTGAACCCGGCGCTGTTGCATCAGGACTGCTGCTCATTAGACACCCAGTGCAAGTGTGCTGAAACTGAACAAATACAGCAGTGGGAAGGAAGAATTTCAGTCGGTGGAAACATTTGGATAGAAATAAGGAACACAAAAGATGGAAGTAGCAGCTGTCCACAGTCCACCCGATTTTAGTCATATGGTGACAAGGGGGAGACGGTGTAGTGGTATTGTCACTAGACATAATCCAGAGACCCAGGGTAATTCTCTAGAGACCTGGGTTCAAATCCCACCACGGCAGATGGCGAAATTTGAATTCAATTTTAAAAAATCTGGAATTAAAAACTTAATGATGACCATGAAACCATTGGCGATTATTGTAAAAACCCATCTGGATCACTAATTTTCTTTAGGGAAGGAAATCTGTCTTCCTTGCCTGGTCTGGCTTACATGTGACTCCAGAGCCACAGCAATATGGTTGACTCTTAAAATACCCTCGGGGGGGCAATAAATGTTGGCCCAGCCAACGATGCCCACATCCGATGAATGAATAAAAAAAAATTTTTAATCTCTATCTTGACAAAGTAGACGTGGAGAGGATGTTTCCTCTTGTAGGGCGATCTAGAACAAGAGATCATAGTTTTAAGATAAGGGGTAGCAGATTTAAAACAGGGCTGAAGAGAAATTACTTCTTTCAAAGGGTCGTGAGTCTGTGGAATTCACTACCCCAGAGCGTGGTGGATGCCGGAACATTGAGTAAATTTAAGGAAGAGGTGGACAGATTTTTAATTCATAAGGGTTTGAAAGACTATGGTGAACGGGCAGGAAAGTGGAATTGAGGCCAAGATGTAATCAGCCAAGATCATGGTGAATGGTGGAGCAGGCTCGAAGGGCTAAATTGCCTTCTCCTGCTCCCAGTTCTTGCGTTCCTATGTTTTCGATCAGGAAACACATATGCAATGTGGTTAAAATGGGAGATGTTAATTTTTACAAAGACTGGGAGAAGCAGAACAGCTGAAGCTGTGAAGACTATCAATTTCCAGAATTTGAGACAGTTTTCTAGAATAATGACCTGGAATTTGCAGAAAACAATGAACAAATGGCACAACTTTTGAATTTCATAACTAAATTTCCAGTTTTACAGTTGGCTGATGTGATTTGAAAGTTATTTCAGCAAGACATTGTCTGCAGGACTTCAAATTGAAGAATTGTTACCAGGGTACGGAGAGCCTGAACTGGAAGTATCTATCGGAATATTCAATTCAATGTCAAATCATGTGCCGAAAGTGGAAAAAAAGAGAGGGAAAGAAGATTGGAGTGAGGGGAGGGAAAAAAAGGGCAAACAAACGGTTAAAAAATATATACCTTTCATTGTCCCAAACCAGTTTTTATTCTTTTCAAGTCAGGTTAATCCTGGTTCAGTGAAGTGTGCAAGAAGGCATGCCAAGAGCATAGCTGAAAATGAGGTGTCAACATGGTGAAAAGACAACACAGGGCTACTTGTATGCCAAACAGCATGTGATAGACAGACCTAAGTGATCCCACAAATAACAGATCAGATCTAAGCTCTTCAGCCCTGATTGAGGTATATAATATTCTGAGGGATACGGACAGGATGAGTAGGGAACAGCTCTCCCCCTTGGTTGAGGGATCAATCACAAGGGGGCACAGTTTTAGGGTAAGGGGCAAGAGATTCAGAGGGCATTTGAGAAAAAATCTTTCACTCAGAGTTGCGGGAATCTGGAATGCACTGACTGGGAAAGTAGTTAAGGCTGGAAACCTCACAACCTTTAAAAAAATATTTGGATGAGCATTTGACATATCATGTTCAAGGATCTGGGGCAAGGGCAGGAAAATGGGATTAGTATGACTTTAGTGGTAGATATTGTGAGTGCAAACTCTGTGGACCAAAGGATGTTTTCTACACTGTGTGACCTTGAATCTCTGACTATCCGTGCAAAAGAGAAGACGTTTACAAGAGTCTTCAGCCAGAAATGTCAAGTGAATAATCTATCTCCGCCTCCATTGGTCTCCAGCATCTCCGATGCCAATCTTCAGGGGCAGTGGAGGAAGCAGTTGTGACCTGCAAACACACCTGACCCTCCTGGGTCCACTGTAAGGTCAACAAAATAAATGATCTTTTTGGAACCAGCTTCCAGTGACCCCTTTATGGACCAATAATTTGGCTGCCAACTATTCAAGAATACAGACTATGTATGTTTAGTGGATGCTGTGGTCAGTTGCTAATAAATTTTAGAAAGGGGGGGTCTTGACCAAGTGTTTGGCATCCTATTTGCAAAAGGAAAGGACCAGATGTCCATTTCGGCTATGGGTTCTGGCACCTAGACAGGAACCTTTACCTTTTGTATTCGTTGGACATGGGTATCTCTGGCTGGCCAGCATTTATTGCCCATCCCTAGTTGTCCTCAGACAGCAGTTGAAAGTCAACCACATTGCTGTGGCTCTGGAGTCGCATGTAGGCCAGACCAAGGATGGCAGATTTCCTTCCCTAAAGGACATTAATGAGCCAGATGGGTTTTTTCGACAATGATTTCATGGTCATCAGTAGATTCTTAATTCCAGATATTTTTTATTGAATTCAAATTCAACCATCTGCCGAGGCAGGATTCAAACCCGGGTCCCCAGAACATTAGCTGAGTTTGTGGATTAATAGCCTAGCAACAATACCACTAGGCCATCGTCTCCCCTAAATAGTGGGTGGCACATTTCCAGTGTGGAATGTTTGCACTTGTTAAATGCCATATTATCTGCTTCATCACCCATTTTACACTGGTATTGCAATGAATTTCTCAGTCAGTACATTTGATCAGGAATGGTAACATTGGCCTGTCACTTCCACTGAGTGGCAATCTCCGTCAGTTTGCCCTCACTGTAATAGTACAGCTCCTATCTCGCCAAACCTTCTACACTCCGGCTGCGTGAGACAGAAACTGTGGAGCACATCATCGGCAGCATCAGTGCAGAGTAACTGGGGTGCAGAGAGGAGGTCACGCCCTCTTTATACAGCAGTAGCTGCCATAAAGGGGATATTTAAAGGGACAAGGGAACAGATAAGTTTCACTGGTAAGTGGTTTACTGGAGTGGAGGGGGGCCCAATGGCAGACGGGGAGGGTGAATGGTAGAGGGAGATATCTCGGACAGGAGCAGAGAAAGGGAACATCTTTGAGAGAAGCAGAGAGGTGGGGTGATGTCCCGGATGAGGAAGGTCAGACTAGGAGTGTGGGGTCTAGTTAGAGCCAGATGGGGAAGTCAAGACTGGAGCTGGAGGGGGGGGATCAGGCCAGGAGAGGGGGCGGGGTTGGGGGGGTTCAGATTGGGGCTGGGAGGTGCTGGTGGGAGGGGGAGGGGCGATTTTCAGACCAGGTGGGCAGGGGGGGTGGGGGAGAGTTGGTGTCAGACCTGGAGGGTGGGTGGTGGGGGAGGGGGCTGGAGGTCAGACCTGGAGGGTGGGTGATGGGGGAGGGGGCTGGAGGTCAGACCTGGAGGGTGAGTGGTGGGGGAGGGGGCTGGAGGTCAGACCTGGTGGTATGGTGGGTTCTCTGTGGGGCTGGGCCTGGATGTTTAGATAGTTATTCTAGAGTTAAAAGGGTTTTTTTTCCTTTTTAACTCTTTCAGAGTAGTTATCAGGATCAAACTGACAGAACCATCCAAAGGTAGCGATAGAAATCCCTTCTGTCGGTTGGTGCCCAGCCCAGTGCAATTATCCAGAGGAAGTTTAGCACTTCTGGCAATTGCCTGGTGAACCCTTAATTGGGAACCTCCTGGACAGAGTCCCCAGCTCATCATTAGTTTACCTCCGAAATGTGATGCTGGAGAACCCGGAAGTTTTGGGCCAATGTTTATTTAACTGGACTAGTAATCTAGCAGTCTGGACTAATGACATGAGTTCAAGTCCCGGGCAGCTGTGGTCTGGTCTGTATGTGACTCCAGAATTCTTGCAACATGATTCATTTTCAATTGCCTTCAGAAATGGCCTTGCAAGCCACTGAAAATGGGCAATTAGGGATGGGCAATAAATACCAGCTTTGCTGTGATACCAATATCCTGTGAATGAATGGTAATAAAAAAGATTCCATCATAGAAAATTGAGAAACTTAATTTAAGAAAGCTGGCAATTTGAGGACTTGGGCTAGGAAATGGTTGTTAAATTGTAAAAATCCAATTGGTTTACTAATATCCAATCCGAAAGTGCCTCGTCAGTTTCACCCACATCACAAGGGATAAAATAAAAGTGATCAAAGTTGAAAGATTACTTCCTTGAAATCACATTATCTTTATTGGTGAACATAAGGATTTCACACAAATATATTGAAAATGCCACTCAGTTAAAGGGCAAATAGGAATGGGCAATAAATGCTGGCTATGGCAGCAAGTCCACATCCCATGAAACATTTTTAAAAGGTTGCTTGACCTTAATTTTCAGCATTCCCAAATTGTGTCTCTTTCAGCAACCATAGATTTGTTTAAAAAGTGTATAACAGCATGAGGCTGTTTGTTCCTTTGAGTCTGTGCCTGCTCTTTTGAAAAGCCATCCAGGTAGCCCCACTTCCCCCATAATCCTTCAGCGTTTTCTCCTTCCAGTATTTATCCAAATTCCTTTTGAAGACGACCCATTAATCTGCATTCTCCACCCTCTCAGGCATTGCATTCTAAATCCTAACTAGTTACATACGTTTTCCATGTCACCTCTGACTCTTTTGCCAATCACTTTAAATTTGTGCCTTCTCATTATCCGCCCTAAAACCATGGGGAAATGCAAACCTATGAATTTGGAGCACTCATCCTCTTGAGCCTGCTCCATCATTTAATAAGATCATGGCTGATCTGATTGTAACCTCGACTCCATATTCCCATCTACCCCCAATACTTTTCACCCCCTTGCCTATCAAGAATCTATTGACTTCCACCTTAAAAATATTCAAGGACTCTGCATCCACTGCCTATTCGGGAAGAGTGTTCCAAAGAGACTCGATCCTCTGAGAGAAAAAACATTCTCCTCATCCCTGTCTTAAATGGGCAACCCCTTATTGTTAATCAATTTATAGATTCCAGGATCGCATATGCTTCATTTACAGCTTTGTTAACCTGTCCTGCCACCGTCAAATATTTGTGCAGTGTTGCCGGGTCTCTCTCTCCTTGCGCTTCCTTTTAAAATTGTTCCATTCAGTCTGTATAGTTTCTCCTCACTCTTCCTACCAAAATCCCTCGCCTCATACGTGTGTGTGTTGAATTTGACCTGCCGTGCGACTGCCCATTCTAGCAGCCTGTTAAAGTCTAACACCACTTTATTCGCCAATCTTCCATGTTCTGTGCCATCTCCATGTTTGAAAATTGTGCTTTGTATCCCCCACAAGTTCAACACATTAATTTTATAAATGTTCCATTATTCCTCGAGGATCAAGTAAACTCGAGCTTGACGGCTGCGTATATCCTTAAGGTGACAGTGAAAAACTGAGGGGTCAGAAACAATTTCAACTACATGAAAGATTTGAAAATATATTTGATTTATCAACAAATAGTCTAGCCCATTTATCGCCATGCACTGTAAATGGTAATATAGTACTGAAATATGTTGTGTCATAAAATCTTGTTTCACTCAATTAACTGCAAATGCTGTTTGGGGTTCTCACAGAAAATAAAGGCAAAGGTTTTAATTTGTTTCTTAAGCTTATATAAGCCACTGAATATTCCAATCTAAAGCATAAATATGAAACCATTTATCATTCCCTACTGCTGCTGTACTGCTCCTCTCGTGGCAACTTGAAGTGCTCTCTTTTTGAATTTGATAAAATTGCAGGAAAGCAAATGCATAATTTCCTGCTTTCTGACCTGCATGACCAGAATTAGAATGGAGGAGTGGATGCACTAATATTATCCACCATTGAAGAGGCGGGTTTGTGTCTGTAATTTCCTACACAATGAATCAGCGGGGTGCAGAACAGGCACTTACCCTGAGGAGCAGCAACCAGAGTGTAACTCGTATCAATGTGGCTTGCCCATCTCTCCTCGGACTAGTTATGTAATGGATGTCAGTTGTTGGGGGGACGGGGGGGGGGGGGTGCGGAATCATCATGAAATGATGCTTGATGCTCCTGCTTCCTCCCACACTCCAAAGATGTGCGGGTTAGGTTGATTGGTCATGGTAAATTGCCCCTTAGCCTCAGGGGGATTAGCAGGATAAATACCTGGGGTTGAGGGGATAGGGCCATCGGTGGGATCGTGGTCGGTGCAGCCTCGATGGGCCGAATGGCCTCCTTCTGCACTGTTGGGATGCTGTGAAAGGGAAGTTGAATGTCAAAGTTGCATGGGATAATTAGCCTTTTTGTCAATCTAGTATGATGATGGTGACATCTTACACTGAACTGGGCTGTGCAAAGGTCAATAAAGATAGTTTTACTTTAAATGAAGGGAAAACATATTGGCCGGGATACTCCGATCTCGCTTGCCCCCGCTGCTGCTGCCAGCAAGGATGGCGAATTTGGTGCTCAGCCAAATCTCCATTCACTGCAGCGGGACTGGAGAATCCCAGCTGCGGACGAGCTGAGGATTCCAGAGGATTCCAGAGGATTCCAACCATTATTAATTTCCAACCTTCCAGTCTTAATCCAGTGATCTTTGTCAGGGTTGTTTGATGATAAGCCTCATAACCGTTGCATTCCAAGTAGTTTTTGGCACTCCGATTTCTACTTGCAAGTTGTGCAGTAAGCAATATTGCTGTCATTCTGGTATTGATCTTACGTGGCACTATATGAATCAGAGGCTGCTTACAGAGCAGTACAACACAGTCTTGTCGATCTATCCGATTAGAATCATTTCAGTTTAAAAAATGAGAGGCAAAATGTTTTTCTAGTGAATATAGTTGGAGTTGGTGGCGGCTTGTTAAAATCACTAGGGAAGAAAGAAGATCCTGTCATTTGGCAAAGGTCCAAGCTGAAGCTTCTGTTTCCTTGATATCAGAAGGAAAGGGGATATGATTCTCTCAAGATGGCAAACTTGGCCAAGGCAACAAATCAACTCCAGGAAGAAGGAATGGGCAGAGGAGAATAAGAGCATTGTTCCTTTAATCCCTTCATCTTTTTTGAAATGAATGATGGAGACAAAACACAATTCTGTTTAATATTAAGGCAAAATACTGCGGATGCTGGAATCTGAAGCAAAAACTGGAAAATCTCAGCAGGTCTGACACCATCTGTGGAGAAAAAATAGTACCAACATTTTGAGTCTGGATGTCCCTTTGTCAGAGCTAAAGACAAAGAAAATAAGAGATAAAAGGTCAAAGGGAATGTAAATGGTGATAATGAAGGCTAGGAATGATGCTAAGAGTGTCAATTAAGAGGTCCTTTTGTCTATGCCATTCCTATCAACTACAGTCTCCCCCCCGCCCCCCCCCCCCAATCCTTCCAGTATAAATCTCATCCTATTTTATTTGTCTTTAGCTCTGATGAAGGGTCATCCAGACTCTAAACATTGGCTCTATTTTCTCTCCACAGATGCTGACAGCTGCTGAGATTTTCCAGCATTTTCTGTTTTGGTTTCTATTCAATTAATATAGTACAGCTGGTTCGGATAGCATCACCAGCTGGTTGAAGGAAAGTTGTAGAGTGTTAATTTAGTTGCACAAGTGTTTGGTAAATAAGAGAGCATATTTCTTTCTCATTATCATCCTCTAATTTGCACTGGACTCTGGAGAGAAGAGAAAACACCACCCTTACCCTGTGATGTTCCTCAGATAATTCTTCTGGGATGGCATGGATAAAGCGTTTTCTTTTGACTGAAAATGAATGCTAATTTTTCCTCAGCATGGAATAGGGGAAAGCTTTGATAATGTGCACACAGTGCTCACTTTTCAGAGTAGCATGAATGAAAGCTTGAAGTGGGTAAGTAGGAACGCCAGCTTGGAAGCGAGGAAGAGCAGTATTGGCATGTAAAAGTTAGAGAAGGTGAAAATTCCCAGAATGACTTGGCAGGTTGAAGGAAGAGAGAGCCAGGGTTAAATTGGATATCCCTCAAAAGCAGGAGTGGGTATCGTGAGTCATCAGTTCATGCCTGTTGATCGCAATTAGGCCCCACAGCCAAGTTCATGCAGACTGCTCATTTGAAGGAATTCTGTGTCTAGCCAATGCTAACTATGCTCTTGATTGGCTGCACACACCAGCAAGTTCAATTGAACCTCTGGGCGGGAAGATCCATTGTGTCTGGCGCAAACGCTGGGAATAATGGTTGGAAATAGAATGACCTGGGGAAGAGTGAGGATTGGCGGAACAGGGGAAGGGGCAAGGATAATGCAGGCTTCTGCAGCAGGCAAACACTAACGGATACACGCAACAAAATGCTTGGTGCATTGGGAAATCGTCCAGAAAGCCTATGTTCAATGCCAATGAGCATAGAGGAGTCTAGGGCGTACTTGAGGCTTTGCACATAGCTTGGAGCCCTCACCCTTTCCAGCCTGGAAGTGGTGATAGACTCCATTTGCACACTTGTGGACCCAACCCAGCCTCTCAATACTGATGTTGCAACTTCTATTGCAGCCCAAGCAGCAAAGTCTGAGCACTACAACCAAAGCTCAAACTGCTGTCATCCAAGCTCTGCGAGCCTGAGGTATGATATAAATGACAGTTAAAATTTGGATTCAAAAAAATATATACATTTGTGACACATCACACGAAAATGATTCAGGCTAGAATGGCCCATGACTCAACATAGAGTTGTATGTAGCGTTACATGGAAAAAGCAATGTCACAGTGTACTGTAACCTTCGGGTGAGACTGTGTACACTTAGGTTATAAAGAATAAATAATTAAAGATTCTTTTTCAGTGTTTTTCTTCAATGCAAACAATGCTTCATGTATTTTTTATTTGTTTCTCGATGTGGCTGTTTGCTAGCAAGGCTGCATCAATTGCTATTCTCTTTCTTTCCCGGGAAGGTGTTAGTGGCTCTTCTCTTCATAGAATCTCTCCAGTGCAGAAGGAGACCATTCGGCCCATCGAGTTTGTACCACAATCCCACCCAGGCCCTATTCCTGTAACTAACACATTTACCCTGCTAACCCCCTGACACTAGGGTCAATTTATCATGGCCAATCAACCTAACCCGCGCATCTTTGGATTGTGGGAGAAAACCAGAACACCGGGAGGAAACCCATGCAGACACAGGGAGAAAGTGCAAACTCCACACAGACAGTGACCCGAGGCTGGGATTGAACCCGGATCCCTGGCGCTGTGAGGCAGCAGTGCTAACCACTGTGCCACTGTGCTGCCCCATTCTTCGAACCATTCTATTTCTTATAGTAATGACGTTCTCATGATTGACCATGTTAGTTACGGAATTCCAGGATATTGATCCAACAATGACGAGGGAGCAGCAATATATAACCAGGTCACAATGGAACGTGACTTTGAAGTAACAGTGTTGCAGCAGCATTGTTCTTCCTGTCTACCTCAATGATGGAAGTCACAAGGGAGGAAGGTGCTGTCAAAGTAACCTTGGTGAGTTGCTGCTGTGTAACCATATGATAGAAAGGACTGAATTTTAAACCATAAATTAAAACGTACAGTCCACGCAGAATGGCTGGGATGGAAATTGAATCAGTTTTGCGTCAATCACTTTTTCTGCCATTACCTATTTACTCACTGCCAATTGTTTGAAGGTTACAAAAATATTTAGCTGCAAAGAGTAACGTTTCCGTGTTATTAAATTGTTTAAATGCAAACTGTGGAGGAACTTCTTGGCAAATCACAAATGATTCAAGATTTTTTTGAAAAATAATTGTTCAGTGATGTTGAGTTGGAGAAAAGTTTTAAAGTTTATTTATTAGTGCCACAAGTAGGCTTACATTAACACTGCAATGAAGTTAGTGTGAAAATTCCCTAGTTGCCACACTCAAGTCGGCACCTGTTCGGGTACACTGAGGGAGAATTTAGCATGGCCAATGCACCTAACCAACACGTCTTTCGGACTGTGGGAGGAAACCGGAGTACCCGGAGGATGCCCATGCAGATGCTGGGAGAACGTGCTGACTCCACACAGACAGTGACCCAAGCCGGGAATCGAACCTGGGTCCCTGGCATTTTGAGGCAGCAGTGCCACTGTGCTGCCACAGGTATGAGGAAATGAAAAATGTTCATAAGGAGATGGGATCATTTGACAGATCATCGGAGTATTATGAGATAAGACGATGCAGGGCAGGAAAAGATCATTGGTTTCCTTCGAAAGGTCAGAGAAAACAGATGTATAAAACTGAGTGGAGAAGCCACGTGGCTGTATGTGCCTGGCAGACACTGTAAGTTTGTGTCAGGTCTACCCCTCACCCCTGATTTTGAAGGTATTTTTCGAGTATTCAAAGGTCAATGTATACATCAAATATAAAAGTGAAGCCCCACAGTGGGTGGTTGCCACTTCTGTATTTTTCCACACAGGGTCTGTTCTGTTTGGTCAAGTCTTAAACTCCTGTACATCTTTGCTCATATCACCTGCTTTATCCCTTGCACCTAGATAGAAGGTGCCGGGAACTAAAACTTCCATTTCTGGGGTGAAAAATTGAGGCTGGCCAATGAGAATAACATGTCGGGCCAAAAAAGGGGGTTGACTTGTATGCGGAATATATGCAAAAACATGATTTTTGGGACTGAAAAGATAGAGTCATCTTGTATGCCGGATTGACTTGTATGCCATGACGTACGGTAATTGTATAATAAATCTTTAGATTTTTGTAGCCGTGATTGTTAACACGAGTGGATTTTGTGTGGGTTACTCAGAGTAAATCAGTGTATTTGGAGGACATTATTCCACAAACCATGTATTGAGTTATACCATAATGAGAAAGATCTTTATCACTTTCCTAATGGTCACTGGGGGATTTCATTAAGGTTTTCTGTTAGCAAAGTATATTTTAACTGGCTGCAAGGCTGCATCCTGAGGTTTATTAGAGGCTAATTCATGTTACTCAGAGCTGCTTAACCCCCCAAGTTCCAGACTGTTGGCAGGCAAAGCTGCCATCGTCTGGAGAGGCAGTTGAGGAATTGAAGTGGGGCATTCAGATTCCGCTGAAGATGTTGGCAGGTGTTTATTTTGTCTCTCTACCCACACCTGGAACTGGCAGGATGGCATTGCCCACCAGAATTCTCTCCAGATCTACCTCTTGTCAACCCCAATACTGAGTACACTTGAATGTTGCATGTGTACATTGCAAGCCAGGATTAAATCCGACTGATAGTGGGGGGCCAAAGAGTGTGAAATGATGATTTGGAAGGAGGAATGTTTAAAAAGTAATTTTAAATTCTGCAAACTAAAATTTTCTTGCCATGCCTATTGGTCCTGCTTCATTTTGGCAAGATACCACAGCATTGTCTCTCCTCACCACTGTAAAGAGGGGAGACATCCTAGTAGTCCAACATTTCTCCTAACCATGGGATTTCAGACACGTTCAGATGGGGTTCAGACCTGCTCCAACTTGTCCCTCGTCAGCTGCCTCAGAAGTTTCCAGGCTTTTGTCTCCAGATTAACAGATCTTTGAAAATATTTAAAACTTCCTTTTGGTTTTGGCCAAGAAAGTAAACCAGCTGTGTAATTTCTGGTAGATGCAAGGCTTTGAGACGTACCTTTAGTGTTACCTGTTTTCACTTTTTGGTGCAAAGGAAATAGGGGTGGCTTGATGGCACAGTGGTTAGCACTGCTGCCTCCAAGCACCAGGGACCTGGGTTCAATTCCAGCCTCGTGTCTGTGTGGAGTTTGCACATTCTGCCTGTGTCTTCGTGGGTTTCCTCCGGTTTCCTCCCAGTCAAAGGACGTGCGGATTAGGTTGATTGGCCATGCAAAATGGCCCTTTAGTGACCCAAGATGTGTAGGTTAGGGAGATTAGTAGGGTAAACATGTGGGGTTACGGGGATAGGGCTGATGTGAAGTTTTACGAACTAAGGAATAGCACAATGGGAAAATTGGTCATCTATTTGGTACAATATAAGAACGGCTGACCAAAGCTATTTCAAAATGCCAGACCCCTGTAAGACTTAATAAGGCTGACTCCGCATAACTTAAGACATGAATAAGACTAGAGAAGGTCAAGCTATGCCTGACCTTGGGAAGGCCTGATAAGATTGACTCCTCATAAACCTAGGGCTGTATGAATAAGACACGATAAGGTCAGGGATGACGGAGTCACCGACCTCCTTCTGTTACATCAAAGGACAAGATAAGGGTATGAATGATGAGACAAAGAGTTCTAGGAGGTCAGCAAGTTGTGCCATGATTAGTGATGTTGCTTATGATTCTATTACTGATCAAATTCCTGAATATGCTCTGGTCACGCAAACTGATAATGATTATGTATAAATACTGAACTGATTCTTTGTGTAATTGCGGACTTGAGGAGGAATTAGCAAGTTGTACCAACTGTTCTCTGAACTCAAGTTTTCAGCCAAAACTGCATGCAGTCTTTCGTAAATAAAGGCTAATTATTTTGTCGGAACGAACTTTGTTGAGTTTTTCTCACAGACAAGAAGCAGGAAAATTTCCACTTCAACACCGAGGTGGGATGCTCTGTCGGAGAGCTGGTGCAGATTTGATGGGCTGAATGGCTTCCATTTGCACTGTAGGGATTCTATGAAATTGTGCCATATCAGCGTTACCCATCCGGTAGATCATGTCATTTCAAGCACGTTATGTCCAGAGTAAATTTGAGAATCTTTTGTGCTAGAAAATGTCCTTCCCTGAAAAAAAAAGTCACACCCCAAATGAATAGGTCACCTTTGGGTGTTTCTGCAAACTCCACTCATTTGGAGGTCTTTGAGGAAATTCCAGAAAGTAAGTTGTCTTCTGGGCACTAGGGTGATCTAACAGGCGTGCTTTAAAGTTCATCTTTTTGATTTACTAAGAAACTGATAACTGTACCTCAATATAACTCGCACATGATTCGGTATTGTCTTAAATCATTTTTAGTTATTTAAAATCAGATTACTTGCCGATGGTGGCCAGACTCTGATTTACTTTTGATTCAACCCATTTTCAGCCATTGTAAAGAAGTCCTTCATGGACTCGCGATAGTTCCCCCATGCAAGGCTTCTGGAAAAAGTGAGAGGGCATGGGATCCAAGGGGCTACTGCCCGGTGGATCCAGAACTGGCTTGCCCAAAGGAGGCAGAGAGTGGGTATAGATGGGTCTTTTTCTAAATGGAGGTCGGTCACCAGTGGTGTGCCCCAGGGATCTGTTCTGGGACCTTTGCTGTTTGTCATTTTCATAAATGACCTGGATGAGGAAGCAGAGGGATGGGTTGGTAAGTTTGCCGACGACACGAAGGTTGGTGGGGTTGTGGATAGTCTGGAGGGATGTCAGAAGTTACAGTGGGACATAGATAGGATGCAAGACTGGGCGGACAAGTGGCAGATGGACTTCAACCCAGATAAATGCGTCGTGGTCCCATTTGGTAGGTCAAATGGGATGAAAGAGTACAATATAAAGGGAAAGACTCTTAGTACTGTAGAGGATCAGAAGGACCTTGGGGTCCAGGTCCATAGGACTCTGAAATCGGCCCCGCAGGTGGAGGAGGTGGTTAAGAAGGCGTATGGTGTGCTGGCCTTTATCAATTGAGGGATTGAGTTTAGGAGTCCGGGGATAATGATGCAGCTATATAAGACCCTTGTCAGACCCCACTTGGAGTACTGTGCTCAGTTCTGTTCGCCTCACTATAGGAAGGATGTGGAAAAGATTGAAAGGGTGCAGAGGAGATTTACAAGGATGTTGCCTGGATTGAATGGCATGCCTTATGAGGATAGGCTGAGGGAGCTCGGTCTTTTCTCCTTGGAGAGACGAAGGATGAGAGGAGACCTAATAGAGGTGTATACGATGTTGAGAGGCATAGATCGGGTGGGCTCTGAGGCTTTTTCCCAGGGTGGAAATGTCTGCTACGAGAGGACACAGGTTTAAGGTGCTGGGGGGTAGGTACAGGGGAGATGTTGGGGATAAGTTTTTCACACAGAGGGTGGTGGGCGAGTGGAATCGGCTGCTGTCAGTGGTGGTGGAGGCGAACTCAATAGGGTCTTTTAAGAGACTCCTGGATGAGTACATGGAGCTTAATAGGATGGAGGGTTATAGGTAGGTCTAGAAAGTAGGGATGTGTTTGGCACAATTTGTGGGCCGAAGGGCCTGTTTGTGCTGTAGTTTTTCTATGTTTCTATGTTTCTAGAACTTCGATCATTGAGGTGTGAAAGTTGATGACTAAATGGCCCTCTTGACTTGTTCCACTACTTGTTCCGTGGGCTTGAGCCCATGGTGGCTTCACTTGTCGGTACTATGTCAAATTTGTCCTTGTGTTTAAAATAGCAAACAGGCTGTTTTCAAATGTGTTCTTCCTGAGAATGTGATTTCATTTGTGCAAATGAAGAATTAGTATTTGCTCACCACACACCTGTGACAGTGCATTTTCAGCACTTGTTAAGCCAAGAGCTACCTATTACTAAATACTTGTAAGTTCAGTTGTGCCATGTACGTTCTTTGTGGTATACGTCTGAATGAAAATAGAGAAAATCCTGATCTAGCCAGACTGCATTCCAAATTGCACGCTTGTCGTCTTAGTGGTGGGCACTGCTGCTTCACAGCGCTAGGGATCTGGGTTCTGTCTGTGTGGAGCCTACATGTTCTCCCCATGTCTGTGTGGGTTTCCTCCGGGTGCTCCGGTTTCCTCCCACAGTCCAAAGATGTGCTGGTTAGGTGCATTGGCCATACTAAATTCTCCCTTCGTGTATCCGAACAGGCGCCGGAGTGTGGTGACTAGGTGATTTTCACAGTAACTTCATTGCAGTGTTAATGTAAGCCTACTTGTGGCACTAATAAGTAAATTTTAAAACTTTATCAAATGAGTCTGATGTGAGGGTGAACAAATCAATCTTCCTAATCATCGGTGTTTGGGAGCAATTTTCTCTCCTTACAGATGCTGCCAGACCTGCTGAGATTTTCCAGCGTTTTCTCTTTTGGTTTCAGATTCCAGCATCCTCAGTAATTTGCTTTTATCCAGTGTTTGGAAGCAATTTATTTCCCTGTTTTTGACCAAGAATATCATTGGTGCAACATAAATGGTGATTAAATTATTAACCCATTCTCTACGACTAATTTTGGTTGTGGCTTAGAGGCAAGTGGCCAGAGCTCCCAACAGAAATGGAGGCAAGCCTCATTCAAGAATGCAACTTTGGTCCTTTAACATCACTGTAACCCAATTTCATTAACATTAACTTGCTGATCGTGAATTGCGCGGTATTAGTACTGAATAATAAAGGCTGGAAATTTGCAATGCTATTTAAATGGTCATTCACCTGCAAGCACTTAGAACCGCCTGGAGAATTGATATATAAAGAGCAAGAGGGTAGCCAGGGAGAGGGTTGGCCCACTCAAGGACAAGGGAGGAAATCTATGCGTGGAGCAAGAGGAAATGGGCGAGGTATTAAATGAATACTTTGCGTCAGTATTTACCAAAGAGAAGGACTTGGTGGATGATGAGTCTGGGAAAGGATGTGTAGATAGTTTGAGTCATGATGCGATCAAAAAGGAGGAGGTATTGGGGTTCTTGAGAAACATCAAGGTAGACAAGTCTCCAGGGCCTGATGGGATATACCCCAGAATACTGAGAGAGACAAGAGAGGAAATTGCTGGGGTCTTGAGAGAAACCTTTGTATCCTCACTGGCTACAGGGGAGGTCCCAGAGGATTGGAGAATGGCCAATGTTGTTCCTTTGTTTAAGAAGGGTAGCAAGAATAATCCAGGTAATTACAGGCCGGTGAGCCTTGCATCAATGGTAGGGAAATTATTGGAGAGGATTCTTTGAGACAGGATTTATTCCCACTTGGAAATAAGTGGACGTATTATTTTGTGAAGGGGAGATCGTGTCTCACGAACTTGATCGAGTTTTTCGAGGAAGTGACGAAGATGATTGATGAGGGTAGAGCAGTCGATGTTGTCGACATGGACTTTAGTAAGGCCTTTGACAAGGTCCCTCATGGCAGACTGGTGCAGAAGGTGAAGTCGCATGGGATCAGAGGTGAGCTGGCAAGGAGGATACAAAATAAGAAGACAGATTTTTTACACAGAGTGGTGGGTGCCTGGAACTCATTGCTGGGGGAGGTAGTGGAAGCGGATACGGTAGTGACTTTTAAGGGGCGTCTTGACAAGTACTTGAATGAGATGGGAATAGAGGGATCTGGTCCCTGGAAGGATAGGGGGTTTTGGTTGAGTCGGGCAGCATGGTCGGTGCAGGCTTGGAGGGCCGAAGGGCCTGTTCCTGTGCTGTAATTTTCATCTTTGTTTTGTTCTTTAGTGAAGGATCTTTCTTTTGAAAATGTTAATATTTTCCCCTTCGCATTTTTATCAAATTTGTTTGCACAGTGGCTTTTGCTGCACTGGAGGGGGAGTGTGATTGGTCAATCCTCATTTTCTGTGGAAAGTGAAGGGACAGATGCAACAACATGTAGGGAGCAGCATGGAACAGCAATTGTCCCTGTAAAGAGGGAAGGGCTGAAGTTAACTAGCCTTATCATGTTCGTAGTGTCCACGGGTTTAGAGAGATTGCTGAATGCCAGCAAGCAATAGTTATGATCCCTGTAGAGACCAATAACTTTTAACAAGAGATATCAGCTTCCCACTGACCAACATAAAGAATTGTACAATATTTCACATTTTAAGACTTTGACTGTAACAAACAAATGCAAATGAACAGAAAATAGAAAACACTGAATTCCTTCCTTTTGTTCACACATAGCAAAATAAATGATTGGGATATCCACATGGGATTAAGCTAAAGAAAATATCATAAACAAATACTTTAAAAATGTGAGACATTTACCATATTGCAGATACTAAATTATTAAAATCATTCTTTTGGACCAGTAAGGCTGTTTAATATTAACGACTCAATATGCTGCCAAAAACCCAGTTACATCCCATTCAACAAGGTTTAGCTTTTTCACGGGTTTGTTCAGGATTGTAAGAATGGAAGTTCTAAGTTCAATGGTTTCTAATTGATTGAATTCTGGGGGTCCTTCACAGTGCACTCTCTGGAGGAGCACAGAATCACCGATAGCAATTTCCTGATATCCGCATTTAATTACATAAGGGATAAGTTACAAACATTGGTTTATAAATTAAGATGCGTTATAAACACAAAGGGCGGAATTTCCTGACTATGCTCGCCCCAAAACCGGAAAACCCCGTCCGAGGACAGTGTACCTTTGCATGGTCCGTTGCCCCGCCTGCTATGATTCCCGTAGCAGATGGGATGGGAGAATTCCGATGATAGTAAAATTAAACTATTTTGTACTGTTTGATTCCAGGCCAACAAACTAAGGACAAAGACGTTACGAAATACTTTGAATCCGGTCTGGAACGAGACTCTCACTTACTATGGGATCACTGATGAAGACATGGTACGGAAGACATTAAGGTAAAATTAAATTTTAATATCTTAAATTTTGAAGCAGTTTAATTCTTTTGCTTTGCCTATGGAGTGGAGGGAGGGGGGGAAGCTACTGGAATTTGATGAAAGGAGGGGAATAAGCACTTGCAGAAACGGGAGTTAATCTGCCTGGTCAGAATATATTTCTCGAAGGCTGGTCACGCTTGACCAACCTCATGGCAGTTTTTCAGAGAAGAAGAGAGAGGAGCCCTGAAAGAGGATGTGTTTATCTAGATTTTTAAAGAGGAGTTGACCAAGTAAGAGACTTGTAGCAAAGATACTGCACTTGAATTTCCAGAAAGCATTTGATAAGCATCAAAGGTTATTGCAAAAAAGAAGCTCGTGGTGTTCAGTCTAACATGCTAACCTGGATTGAAGATTAGCTAGCAGAAAACAGAGAGTATGCATAAATAAGTCTTTGATTGGCAGGATGTGATGAGTGGTGTCCCGCAGTGGGTCTGTGCTGAGGCCTCAACTTTTTACAGTTAATAGCAATTACTTAGATGAGGGGAGTAAAGGCATGGTAGCTATATTTTGCAGATGACAGAAGGATAGGTAGGAAAGGATGTTGCAAGACATACGGGCTGGAATTTTTCAGCCATTCATGCTCAGCTGCAAGTGAGCACAGAGAATTTGGCACTCAGCCAAAACACTTTTCACTGCAGTGGTGCCAGAGAATCCCATTGGTGTGTACGGCTGGAAAATTCCAGCCACAGAATTTGCAGATGGATGTAGATGGGCAGATGGAGTATAATGTGGGGGAAAAGTGAAGTTGTTCACTTTGGCAGGAAAAATAAAAAAGCTGAATATTACTGAACGTCTGCAGCATGTGGAGGTGGTGAGGGATTTACCATGCATGGATCACATAGTATGCAGGTACAGCATGTGTTGTACCTGTAAAACTTCATACTTTTGACCAGTTTACTTACTCAAAGGTTTTACCCCGGTGCCCTTATTTGCAAGATGGACAAAGGACAAACACAAGTAAAGGTTCAATAAGGTTATTAATAATACTATTAACCCTTAAATTACCCACATAAAACAAGAGGATACCCCAGATTCAAGTATACTACACGCAAAGATGGTTTGGTTAAACTGCGGGCCCGATTCTCTGAGTTCCTCTGGTCTGTCGTCATGAAGGTGAGTTTCAATGGCAGCTTCTTCCTTCCTTCTCTGGTCAGTCTTCCAGATGGTCAAGGTCACCTCCCTCCTCGAATCTTCGCTGTTGGTGTGTCTGGGATGTGTATCTTTATTCCCTTCCCTCCCCCCCTTTCCAGAAACTTCTCTGCTTCCGACCAATGAGGTCCCGGGAGGGGATCCCAATACCCAGTGGGTTTCTTGATGCTTGCCTGACAGGACAACGGGGCCCGCCCCCAGGTGTCCATCTCCATGGTATTACTTACATGTATTCTGTTGCCATGTAAGATAACTGCAGGGACTCTCAGTGACAGACAGTCTGGCCCAATCTGGAATTCTAGCAATAGGCTGGTGCATTTCAAAGGGGTGTGGTGATCTCCTGCTGGGTCTCAGTAGAGTGCAAGATCTTTGGGTGATTGATGGAACAGGCCAGACATGTTTCTGTGTCTTTGTATATTTGACCTTCGTTAAGTCTGGCTTGATTGTGTTTGATTTTAATATGCCCCAATTCTTTAATTTAGGATACTCAATTTAATCGGCCTTAAAACTTGGCCCTGATTATATTGCCACAGTTCCTCCTCTTGATCCAGTGAGCGTCAGCGAACCAGATCTCTCAATTACCAAACCATCTCAACGAGCAAATACCCCGAATCCGGGATTGACGGTATCATCCCTAACCCACAATAATAACAAATTTAAATGAAGTAAGATAATAAAAGAAGCAATAAAGGAACAATACATCAATCGGGTATACAAAACAAAGCAATAAACAGTATAAAATGACAAGTCACTATACATTTTGCAATATAGACAGAAGAGTAATAAGATTCTTGATTATAGAGCCTTTCCTGATGTCGGATGGTTCTTGCCGAGTCCAGGTGTTGAAGGAATTCCTCCTTCCATCAGGCGAACTTAAACGTGAGGATGGTTAGGTACACTGCCATAACTAGGATTCCTATTATGGCCAGATGTGACAGAATGCGGGCCCATGGGTGGATTTGGACCTTGAACCCCAGTCCCAGAGGTCCTCCCACCATGTAGTGACTCTAATTTCACTAATGTTCTTTTTTATTTCCCCTGTTTGTTGCATCACTTTGACAAACGTCTTGTGTGCTGTGATCAATTGTGTCCGAATTTGTTGAAGTTTCTTGGGTAGAAGTGTTATCCCGGTATCAAATTTTTCAAAATAGTCCCCCAAGCTTTTGTCTCAATTCTTCGCTAGCATTTGAGTGTTTTCTCTCTTCTGTGCATGTCTACCATCTCAATCAATCCTATCCTAGCGGGAATGTGTGGTTTAATGCAAAAGGTAGTGTTATGGATGTTACATATGGCTGCCCCATACTGGTAATTTTCTCGCAAGATTGTAATGCAATATTCTTCCTCCCCCTGTAAGCTACCCGGGTGACATCCCATTTCAAATTTCCAGTGTACAGTTTTTAGGTCAGTGGTTGTTCTGAATCCACATAGGGCATGTTCATTTTCATACACCGGAAATGGGCAAACGACCGTTTTGTCTGTGTTCACATTTCTCCAGACTGGTGCCGATGAGTTTCCCTCCTTTCTCAACCACTTATAGTAGAGTCCCCTGGTATCCCATCCACATCCCTCCTTTAATGATCCCTATATTTTCGGCTTCAAAAAGTCTCAATCCGACCTTATCTTTTAATATTACCGGGATCCCCAACACCATTCCTAGTGCAGTCCCCGGGGTTCCTCTACAACCATCGTTAGACCAGACCTTGGTTAGTTGCTGTATTTGGCAGTTAGTAACATTGGGGTGTCTTTTCCCCCGGTGTTCAATCTGTTCATCACTGACCCAGGAAGGAACTTTCCCCCTGCTAACCTGGTCAAGGTTCTCTTGTAGTTGCTTGACCATCCATTGCCCATAGATGCTACACAGGGTTCGGTTCTGTTGCCTGGTATCATCTTCCACCCTCCCTCGGGCGATCTGATTAATAGTTTGGGCATGTCCTTCTAGTACAGTAACCATAAGGCTACTGGCCCTCTTCTCAGCCAAATCCCCCTCAGCATCTTGCCGGGCTTTTTCATTTAAGCTATCCAAGATCTGTTTAACTTGTCGGGTTAGGACTCTGAGCTTATTATCAGCCAGATTCAGCGCGTTAATGGTGGATACTCCCACCCTGTATGCAGTCGCCAGATCGTTCAGGATTTCCCCCCTCTTGTGTCTCTTCCCCTTTGTGTGTCCCAGTCTCTCGGCTTAGTAGCCTCTGGGTCAAATGAAGGTACTATTTTCTAAGTGGGGAGGGGCACCAGTCTGGTAATTGTGTTCAGGCTAAATCTAACACTACCAGTACCAATTCGTAGTGTGTGTTGTTGAATAATATTTTCCCTGTATTTTTTAGTATCAATCCATTTTGGGGCCCTGGGGTGGTTTCAGGACAGTGGGGAGGGGTGTGCTACCAGTTGGTCTTAACCCATTCTTAATTTCATAGTATATGTACTTGTTCTGAATAACCTTACTGGGGCACTTGCTGAGATCACATCTTGAATACTGTGTAGAGTTTTGGTCTTTTTTAAGGAAAGATGTAAATGTATTGGATATGGTTCAGAGGATATTTACTTCTGCACTGTAGAGATTGTACACGTTTTACTGGGGCAAGACGGAGGGATAAAGGCAATGGAAGATTCCAAAAGGAGGGCATTGAAAGACACAAGACCAACTGAAGAGCAACAAGAGAATTGCAGAATGGAAATGAATCAACACTTTGTCTGAGGCTGACTTGACCAACAGTGAAGCCAAAAAGGGTTTAGCTGAAGTTAAGACAAGTTGGAATGAAGATTTCATTTGTGAAATGTATATATCCACTGAGAACATGTAGAATTTCTCTCAGAAGAAATGCTGAATTAACGACTTCAAAAGAAACCAGGACCTATCGAACATAAAGAGGAATCAGCAAAAAGAATTAAAGCTCTCGAGAAGACATTAAAACAAGGTGAAATGACTGATAGCAAACTTGGAAAAAAAGTTACAAAAAATTTACAAAATGAAGTTAAGGAGAAATTAACGAGATGATATAGCATCAGCTGAACTCCATAAAAAGCATTAGAGTTTAGGACTAATTACCTTGGTAATTGAAGATATTATAAAGGAGTTAAAAGGGGAAGGATCGGGTGGTTGTGGTGATGTTCCCTTAAAGAGCATCACAGCAGAAGAGGTTCACCTGGCTTGAGGGACTAATTGGGACTGAATGGGTCATCACCCCAGGGGGTGGAATCCTCTCTTAGGCAGAAGACAGTCTGAGACATGTAGGGGCTGGGACAACCGGTGGGCTGCTCTTGGGCAATCGGGAGGCTGTCGGCCTCTGTGCAGTTTTTCCTTCTTAATAAATACCGTTTGTGTTCTTGATGAAGTCTGTGAGCGTGCATCATTAGTTATAAATATTAAAATTTGCTAATAGAAGTATATTTCAATGTCATTGCAAAACCATTTTGCTTTGAAGTGTGGAATACCCTTGTGGGATACTAACCAAATAGTTTGGAATTCAAGAAGAAGAGACACATTGGATTTGAAACATTAACTCTGTTGCCATCTCCACAGATGCTGCTGAGTTTTTCCAACACTTTCTGTTTGCATTTCATCTTTGGTTTAGCTGTGTTTCTTTGTTGTAGCAGTGGGTGCATAGAAACATCCTTCAAGCGCCTGCAGCAAAAATAATCAATGTACTAGGAAACATGGTGTGTTGGTGTATCTTCAATATGAATGCGCATCTTTTTTTATTATTTTGCTTAGTGCTTTCTTATTATTCTCTTTGTGAATAGTAAATGGCTGGCGTAGAGATGGGAGTACACATGAGTGAATTGCAATTAGTGTGGTACAGGGAAGCAAGCTGTTAGGGCAGAGATCACACATGGAGATCAGCTCTCGGGTCAGAAAGGAAGTTGCGGATAAAAAGTAACTAAGGGAAAGATAAAAACATAGGTTCACATGGATGATAACAGAGATATAATCACTGGCTCAGATCATCAGGTCTCCAGGTCATTGGACACCAGACACCAAGATGGGACCCCTCAGAGGTCTCAATGGATTAACTCTGCGGGAATTGTTGGGAAGTGGGAAGCTCAAACCTCCGATGAAAATTACTCTGCTCCCTGGGACCCTGCGGGAAAAAGTCGCCAAACTCTGAGTTAGACTCAGAGACTTTAGACGGTTCTGACTTGCTTACCAGAATAGTTGCTCAGCAAATGTTCAATGGAAAAGTTCTAATCTAACTCCTGGGTAATTATATAACTGATTCAGCTCCCCCCTTGACACCCAACTCTCCCCCCAATCCCCCACCACCTGACCTGGCTTGGCCTCTCCCGCTATCCAGCTGCCATCCTGCCACCTTACCCACTCTCGATTTAATCTTGCCTGGTGTATGGAAGAAGCAGTTTTCAGGGGGTTGAGTAGTGATTTTCCATTTTCCCATTTCACGCTGTCTTAAGCAGTGAGCAGTTTTCTTTCAAATAGCAATAACCAGAAAGATAGCTTGGTGTGTGTCACTATGCTGCCCTGATACCTCTAAGGGATGGATTTGGCTACAGCTCAGTTTAATAGGGTGAAAGTCTGTTCTTTATCTGCCAAGTCCAAGTTCTTACATTTTTGGCTTCCTTTATTCCATTTAACTTAGTTTTTTTTAAAATTCTGTGTTTCAGGCTACACTTGTATATAACACCTAGGTAAGGGCATTTTTGAGACTGCTTCCCATTTCCTTCAAATCCAGTGTGTCTTGATAAGGATAACCCTTTTTAGGTTCTTTCAACCTTCACCGGATCCTCTCCGTACCTTCAAAAGTATAAAAACACTACAAAAGATTGAAGTGTTTTGGACATTAACTGTGAAAGGAATTTAATAGATAATAATGGAACAAGTGAATAACACTAGCAAGAGATATATAGTTACGATGGCTGTTAAACTTTACTCATTGCTGGATTAATTCAAAACTGATATTTGAACCACTAATGCTAATGACTAGAATTATTTTTTGTCGTCTTTTTAAATCCTTTCTTCACCAAACAAAGAAATTGTCGAGCTCATCTTATTCCCTTTTCGGAGGATCTAGATTAAACTCGTAGATTACACAGAAATGTAAGCAGCCAGAAATACGCACCAAGAGAATGAAGCCGATATTGAGAGAGGTGATTGAAAGCTTGATCAAGAGGGGGAATTTTAACCTTGGATCTCAAATGAGAAGAGGCAAAGTCATTGACGTAGATAATTTCAGAGTTTAAGGCCAAAGTGGCTGAAGGCACAGCTTCAGTAAAGATTCTGGAATTTGAAGATCATGGACAACACCGAGGGCTGACGAAGGGTCATCTAGACTCAAAACATTGGCTCTTTTCTCTCTCCACAGATGCTGCCAGACCTGCTGAGATTTTCCAGCATTTTTCTGTTTCAGATTCCAGCATCTGCAGTATTTTGCATTCATCAGAGGGTTGTATGGCCGGAGAAGGTGGCAGAAAAAAGGAGAGTTGAAGGAATTTGAACGTGATGATGAGAATTTTAAATTTGAGCTGTTAGGGATATCAGAAGCCAAAAAAGGTCACTGAGCTTGGTGGGTGGGTGATAAAGACTTGGGCTGGAATCTTACCACTGTTCACAATGGCGGGGTTTCCCACCCTGCCACAGTGAATGGAGCTTTGACTGACCGCCAAATTCTCCAACCTCGCTGCAGCATCTGTGTGGCGTGAACGGGCGGCAAGATCGCACCCTTGTCCGAGTTATGGTACAAGCAGAAAAGCTTTGAGGAGTTGAGGTTAGTGGTGAGTGTGGGTCACGGGGAGATATTTCTCTTTATCTTGGCCCCAAGCAGTGGGGTTAGAGCATTGAGATAGAGTGAGATATTGTCCCATTTTTAAAATTTCAGCTTCACTGAGGCTAAAGTTATACACTTTGGGACACAAAGTGTTCCAATTCTAGCCAGTAACTTTACGTCATCCTCTGCTTTGCTGGAAGCAAATTAAAGTACAGCATGCTCCCTCGCTGTTGTATATTGCAATGAGATTGGAGGACCAGAATGATTGCAAAGAGCTATATAAATGCAAGTACTTTCATATTCTTCAACAGCAGAAATTATACTTCTCTGCATTTGCTGTGAGCATTGCAACATTGGTTTCTTTAGTTAATTATCAAATCCAGTAAAGAAAATCTTTCATTATTGTTAAGCTAACCGTGCCTTAAGAGTTGTGGTCAACTATTTTAAGAATAGATGAAGGTAATGCTTCAGTAGCTGTTCAGTCCATTACATACAATAAACATATTTTGAGATGCCCTGCAATTTGTCTAAATAGAGCATTTTGAAAGAAATTGAACAGTATGTTTGCCCCTAAACACCCACCCCACCCACACCCCATCCACCCCCTACACCATCTCTGCTTAATTCAACATCTAAGTCAAGATACCTTCAAACTCAAACAAATCTTGATCAGCTTAATTTCAAAATTCAGTCACAGGATGCGAGTGTCGCTGGCAAAGCCAGTACTTTTTGTCATCCCTAATTTCCCTCGAGCAGGTAGTGGTGAGTCGCCACCTTGAACCGCGGCAGTCCATGTGGCGTAGTGAGACCCACAGTGCTGTTAGGGGGAGAGTTCCAAGATTTTAAACCAGCATTTGGTTTGAAAAAAACAAACCACACTCGTATGGAAGGGTTACAGACTGTGAAGATTGAGATGTTTGATTTCAGTGTATTGCTTTTCAGTTTGCTTTCCATTCTCTGTTAAATTGTGGAGATAGGTGGTAATAGGAAACCATGACAAATGAGTATTCTGTATGTCTGGTAATAAATCAAATGATGCACTTTGCAGAGTGGTCTGAAGTCTGTAGGAGTCATTAATTTGCACTGGAAACAAAATTAGATGGAAATAATTAGCTGGAAGTACTCGTGTTCCGATATCTGCAATTAATTTCGGGAAATGTATATTGGAACTTGCTATTGTGTCTGGGGTTTGACATAACGTACCATTCTTGGCCTGTTTGAGTTATTTTGCATTGATCAACCCAAATAATATTAGCAATGAAAATTTAATTTTGTGAGCAGCCTGATCCGCGGAATTGGTCAAAAGTCATTCTTTGCTGAGACGGGGGTATAAAGAAAAGAATATTTGATTTGAATTTTGTCCACATAATAACAACAAATACAAAGCATGAAAATAATAGTCACACCCATTTCAATAGTTGGTTATGACCAAAAAAAGTAATTAATTTCTCTGATGAAGGGTCTTCCAGATTTGAAACGTTGGCTCTATTCTCTCTCTACAGATGCTGTGGAGATATTCCAGCATTTTCCGTTTTTGTTTGATTCCTGCATCCACAATAATTTGCTTTTTTAATTAATTCCAGGCTTGTGAAAGATCACACTTAGCCAGCTTTAATGTAGCATAGCATAAGTTCGTATCTCGTTTGAGAATTTTTGGAGTCTTTTCAATTGGTACAGCATCATTATAGGTAGTAACATCGTAACTACCTACAGTGCCCAAGTTGGTGGTGGAAGCAGAGCCCTAAACTCTTTTTAAAAAGAACTTGGATCTGCATCTTAAGGCTATGGGCCAGACACAGGAAGGTGGGATTTAGAAAGGGCAACTCAGGCTGGCATGGACCAGATGGGCCGAATGGCCTCCTTCTGTGCTGTAACTTTTCTATGGTTCTATGTATGCTTTCTATAGAAAGAATCAGTCTTTCTGCACCACATGTAGTCACATAATTGGTCAAAGTTGAATGCTTCTGTGTCTCACTACTTCCACCATTTTTTACACTATTACATAGACTATACAGCAGAGAAACAGACCCTTTTAACAAACTCGTCTGTAACTGGTACAAAGCAAAATACAGCTTCTACTGGAAATCTGAAATAACAACGAAATGCTTAGCAGGGTAGGCAACATCTGTGGAGAGACAAACATAGTTGACATTTCGGGGCAATGATCTTAATCAGAATTAGCCTGTGCTCGTGTTTAAACCTCACATCTGTCTCCTCCTATTCTATCTGTTTTGTTCCAGCCTTTCCGCATATCTTTCCATTCCCCGTTCCCTCATGCAGTTGTCTGGTCTGCTGTTGGAAGCATCTGAGCTCTTGTTTCAACTGCTTCCTGCGTTAGAAAGTTCAATATTTTAACCATTCTCAGTAAAGATTAAAGAGGGAGGAAACAATGGAAGGATTCCTTATTGGATACAAGACCAAGAGGGATGAGAGGAGGCTTGTGTGAAGCATAAACACTGGCATGGACCTGTTGTGCCAAATATTATTTTCCAAGTAATAGGGACGCTTTTTATTTTTTTTCTTTTAAAATGTAACACCACACACACAGTTGTGCTGAACAGAATTTATGAATTGGATATCCATCCTGGGCGATTATAAGGTAGTCTCGTGGTTATGTCTATGAATTAGTAGATCAGAGACCAGGATGTAATGGTCTGGAGATAGAAGTTCAAATCCCATTACATCAGCTGGGGAATTTATATTGTTAGTCATTAGGTTGGGTGCATTGGCCATGCTAAATTGCCCCTTTGTCTCGCGGAGTATGTAGGTTAGAGGGATTAGCAGGGTAAATATGGGGATAGGGCCTGGATGGGATTATTGTCAGTGCAGGCTCCATAGGCTGAATGGCCTCCTTCTGCACTGTAGGAATTCTATGATTAATTAATTTAGTTAATTAAGTCTGGAATAAAAAGCTAGCATTAGTTAAGCAATGATGGAACTACCAGATTGAATGACACTCATGTCTACTGGGGAAGGAAATCTGCTGCCTTTACCCAGTCTGGCCTACCTGTGACTCTTAAGTGGCCTAGCAAGCCACTCAGTTTACTCAAGAATACACCTCTGATTAGGGATGGGAATGAACATTGGACTTGCAAGTGATGCTCACATCCTGGGAATTAATTTTTAAAAAATGCTTGTTGTGTCCTTATCTACAATGTGAGGATGTTCCTATCTATGATATGAAGATTTGGTCTCAAATGAGTCCTTCGTAATTGTCTTATGTTCGTAGTTGACAGGTATCGGGCGCAATTTTACTGGCCGTTCACGCCAGGTTCCCAATGCAGTGAGGTCAGAGAATTTGGCGCCGAGCTAAATTCCATTCACTGCACTGGGGTGGAAAAATCCTGCCGGTGTGAACGGCCGTAACATTCCAGCCATCATCTCTGTTTCTCTTCTCCTGTAACTCCCGATCATATTTCTACTTAGAAAACTTATGTTATTCATCCATCCAACATGATGAATGCCAATTTATTTCGTTTACGTTGTTCTTATCTCCCTCTACTGTTTTCTGCTTTAATAGATCTTAATTTGTGTCTTAATCATTACTTCCAGCCATGACTAGTCTACCTCACTCCTGGCTAGCCCCCCTCATTCTACCGTCCATAACTTGCTGTCATCCAAAACTCTGCTGTCCTTGCACCAAATTGCCATTCATTCATTAACCCTATGCTTGCTGACCTAATTGGCTCCTGGTTTTTTTTTAAAATGCCTCAATTTTATAATTCTCATCCCTGTTTTCAAATTCCTCTGGCCTTGCACCTCTCAATTCCTGTAATCTTCTTCAGCCCCACAACCCCATGGCACACCTGCTCTCCTCTAATTCTGGTCTCCCGAGCATTCCTCATTTCAACTGCTTCACCTTGGTGGCCATACCTGCAGCTGCTTAGGCCCTAGGTTCCAGTATTCTATCCCTCAACCTCTCTCTGCCTCTCTACTTTGCTTTTCTCCTTTACGATGCTCCTTAAAATCCACCTCTGTGACAAAGGTTTTGATTGTCTCCTTATGTGGCTTGGTATATGTTTTGCTTTATAAGTAGCTTGGGACATATTTATTATCTTAAAAGTGTTAGATACATACGAGCTGTTGTTGTTGCCTGTCTTTCTCTCTGTTCTTTCTACTTTGTACCTGGACAAAAAAAAAACTTGACTCAAATAATTAAACTTTAACAACATAACGGTTACTGGTGAAACTTCCTTTATTTTGGTCCAAGAATTTATCTTGGCTATAACCCCCCTCAGGGGAGCCTCGCAGCAATAAGGCATTTCAAAACAAGATTGTTAAATTAATGTCACTTCTAGGACCAATTCTGTGCAGTGAGATCTGCACTCACTACACACTCAGTTGAAATGGTCCCTGTAGTAACTTAGCTCCACCAGTTATAAAAGAACAAACATCTATTAACAACAACAATATACAGAGCAATGCAGATTCAAAGCCTACAGTGATGCTTCCTGGATAAAACTGCTAGGACAAGCCCAAACAAGTTGGAGTGAAGACCCAATATGGTCATCCCAGTTCATGTGAGCCTTTCAGAAGATCACCCTCTAAAGGGGCAAGACACCACATCCCTAACTCATTGACAGAAGATCTTTGTAGCCAGCTGAATGAAGCATCTTTTTTCCATCAATTGGACGGATGAAAATGTGCAGTCTTCACCTAAGCGCCCATCCCTTGCATATTTCCGATACGTAGATACATTTGCTATATTTGGATCTGCAGCTTGGAAAACTTTGACGGCATGTCTCTTTCAGCAATGTTTAAGTTTATGTACTCCCAAGCAACTATTAGCCTCTACGCCCTTCAATTCTAAAGCGTGCATTCTGAAATGAGTTCAATAATTGACCGATCCAACTTTAAAATGTAAAGCTTAATAAAGACCATGTAACATATAAAACATACGTACTGTCCTCTGTTTGTCTGCTACCACCGCTTTTTTGAGATTAACACATTGGGCGAAATCTTGAGCTGGCGTTTGCTGTCTGCGAGGTTGTCGATGGGCACACAAGATTTGGAAGTTGCAGTTCTAGCAAGAACGTGACTTCAGATCCTCACTGCCTTGCACTGGCGACATCATCGGGTTCTCACTCATAACAAGTGTGAACTGGCTTTGCATGCATTTGCAAGCAATTTAATCTCATTAAACAGCCACCCCCCTGCACTGTATCTTGACCCCTCACCATGGGCGCGATTTTCCCGTCCTGTTGCGCTGATCGAGTAGCATAGTTGGGTGGGAAATCCCAGCAGGAGAGAAAAAATCTGGTTCACGCCCGGCAGGTTGCGGTCTTCCCGGGCCGTTTTTTTGTGACATGATCAGCCTCCAGTCCAGGAAGGGAGCGAGGATGATTTAAATATTCATCACCTTATTTAAAACTGCTTAGCGATGTCAGTTGCCTTTCCGACTTCACTGGTGGAGGTTCTCACAGGCGAGGATCACAACTAGTCCCCACCGATGGAGACATGATGTGATGGCTTCGCTGGTGGGACCGGAGGCCATTGAGTTGTCCTCCCCCGGGCTAGTCTGGGGCAGAGGGGACAGTGCCCCTAGGGTCGTGCCAGCCTGGAACCCTGGCACTGCTCACCATGCACTAGGCAGTGCCAAGGGTTGGGGCCTGAGGAGGGAGGGCCTCATTGGGAGTGGGGGGGTAGGCCAGACCGGTGTGTTTGGAGGGGGGGGGGGAGGAAGAGAGAGAGGGGAGGCCAGACTGGGGTGTGAGGGGGGGGCGAGGCCAGACCGGGGTGTGGGGGGGAACGGATTCTGCATGGGGAGTAGGGGTTAGTGGTGGGTCCGGCAATCGGCTGGACACTTAGAGTTTTGGGGGAAAATTCCACCCCATATCTTTAAATCACGCTGACATGATGTCATGTTGGGCAGGGTTTACAGACATTCATACAGACATGAATCTATCATGGAGATCAGCCTGGGAGGTGTCAAGGTAAGTATTGCACCCAGAGGAGAGGGAGATGGTCTGGCACTGCCCCTCGGCACAGGTTGGCGCCATGCCCATGATTGTGGGTGGAGGGTGGGTAATGAGGTAAATGCTGGCTCCAATCGGGGGTGGGGTGAGGGTAGGTTTCTTGCAGTTTTGATCAGGGTGCCCTTTAAAGATGGTGTCCCAATGTCTGAGCAGCCGGGATTTGTCGGCGCGTTTAGGCCCCGCCCTTCTATGATGGCGTGAATCACACCACTTGATTTTTGTTTGAGCAGAATGTGGTAGAATCGAGAGAGAAAACAATTGGTTTTCTCACCAGAAACAACACTGCCATTTTTTGGTAAGACTCCCCCCCCCCCCCCCCCCCCCCCCCCCCATAAAATAAGCAAAATCCTTAGGAAAATCAATTCAAGTGACTGTTTATCGCTTCCAGTGACCAGTTATACTGTAGCAATTCCAGCCCAGGAATGGATCAGCTACCCATCTTCCTGGCTAGAACTTGGAAGACTTTGGTGTAAAGTGCTTGTTTGCATAACTCGCATTTAAAAATTTGCATATTGGCTTTGGGCTTTGGCTGTAGCTGATTTTGGGCACAGATTCACAGGGTTCAGGCTGTCCCTAAGTTAATTTGAGTTCGTTTACTTGGTTGGTATGAAAAGATATACCTAACGTGCATAAATGATGGTTTGATGGCTTCAACATTTATATTATAGATTCTGTATAAATTGACTACAAGAAAGATGATGGCACATGTTCTGTGCATTTATTGGTTCCTGACTGTTTTATGATGGCTCTAGCATTCGATGTACTATATGCCAATAAGATTCGGGAGCACATTTGAGTGTAAGTTGTTATTGGTCAGATTGTGAGAGGGCAGAGTTCTCCCAACTGGGGAGTAAGTCCCGTGGCGGGGTTGAGACTATCCTGGGGCGTGCTTGACATCTCACCTCGTTGGCCAATGGGCGTGGTGAGCTGGTAAATCGCGCGAGAGCCGTGAAATCGTGTTCCCTCCTGATTTCTCGCCTCTTCTGATCTTACCGGCGTCGGGTCTCTGGCGCGATCAACTTTGCATCCAAAAAGGGCGCAAGGCTGATCTCACTATTTAAATTCTATTTAAAATTGAATTTAAATATTACAAGTGAGCCTGGGACGTAGTCATCTCGGCTCATTTGCTTCTGTGGCCTTGCTGGTGAAGGTCTTCACCAGTGAGGACCGCGTATGGTCCCCATCATTGGGGGCTGTCATGATGGCCTCGCCAGTGGGACCGTAGGCCACTGAGGCCCCCTCGGGAGGTTGAGGACGGGGGGTTCCGTTCTGCCACTGCCAGCCTGGCACTGCCCACTAGGCACCTTGGCACTGCCAGCCTGGCACATGTGCAGTGCCAAGGGGGCAGGGCCTGAGGGGGTGCAGGGCAAACGGAAGGGAGCGACCCGATTGGGTGGGACACTGCGTGCCCTGTAACCGCAAACGGGCAGAATGTTGCACACTCTGGAACAAGTGATCGTCTGGCCTGTCCGGGGAAGTTGGGTGGGCGATCGAGCGACCAGTGTGGTTGTGGGGGGGGAGGAGATAGGTGATCAATCGGTTCATGTGGGGGTGGGAGCATGCCCGATCCATGCCTGGGGCGGATCAGCCGTGGAGCCCCGCGATAGCGGGGGGATGGGGACTATCAGCCGCGAAGGCCAGTGGTAAGTGTTCTGTGCCATTACAGAGAACAGTGAGATGTGAATGTGCCCAATGATGCGCTCTGCTCCAATCTGCCAGCTTTCGGTGAGTTTAGGTCTTTTGCCCCTCCCCCTGCTGGCAGGAAACAGATCTTGCATTTTTTTTTCGCCAAGTGAGGTGGGAAATCTTTTTTTAACCCCCAAAAAAGTGCTCTCTCTTGTTTTCATGCTCATTCGGCACTAAGAATGTGTTTGCTCTGATTGTTCCCACTCTGGGGGCAATCTGAGGCTGGAAGATGAATCTTCTCCAGGACACAGGAATCTGGAAGATCCCACTGTACATTCTCCCCAACCCACTGCTGTGATGTTCCAGGGTCCAGCAGCCTCCATCCCCGCAGGCATTGTTCAGACGAGCCCTGACATTTGCGTGGCACATTGTTCCAGATGTGTTTTCCCATTGGCACCGTGGGGAATCAGACATGGGTGGTTGCACCTTCACCTGCATCCCCTTAGCGGGACACAAATGAGTTTCACGCCAGCCTACAGTGGATTTCCCGATCGGCTGAGGCGGGCACCAGTGGAAGATTCCGCTGTAAATTCACCCCGATATAAAACTGATTTTTTGGCCTCCTGCCAAATTCTACCTCCCCTCCCCTCTTGCCATGAAACCCACTAGCGGATGCTTGGGAGAATTCTGCCTGTAGATTTTAGAGTAAATCAGATTCCAGCTGTGGGAACGAAATGTGATGAAAGCTAATTCCCTGATTGGATACTCAGAGTTAAAAGTTTATTTATTAGTGTCACAAGTAGGCTTACACTAACACTGCAATGAAGTTACTGTGAAAATCCTCCAGTCGCCACACTCCAGCGCCTGTTCGGGTACACGAGGCAGAATTTAGCATGGCCAATGCACCTAACCAGCAATTCTTTCGGACTGTGGGAGGAAACCGGAGCACCCGGAGGAAACCCACGCAGACACAGGGAGAACATGCAAAATCCACACAGACAGTGACCCAAGTCGGGAATTGAACCCGGGTCCCTGGCGCAATGAGACAGCACTGCTAGCCACCGTGCTGCAATACTAGTAATGAAAGTGTGAAACTGCAGCGCCTGATTTTCTGATCGCTTCAATTGGAGGAAATCAATGCCCATATCAGTGGTTCCTGCAATCGCTGCTTCTCAACAGGTTGCCAATATAATTATGTCTAAGACTTTAAAGATATATCCAATTAGATTTTTATTCTGATGTCAGTAATCAAGGTGAGATTCCGCGACAAGTGTTTTAAGATTTTTACTGTCAGTGATAATTGATTTTGAATCGATGGCAATATTCTTTGGTATAATTGGATGGAAATAATTTGTACTGCTTAATGTTGGTAAATAAAGCCTTTCGTGAGATGGGCGTTATTTTTCTAATTGGTCGGTCTACAACTTCTCGCAGGCTGTGTGCACACACTTTGGAAGCATGTTCCCATTATTAAGAATTATACTTCCCTGCACGCAGATCAGTTTTGTGCCTTTTGATCAATTTCTACTTCAAACGTTAAATCAATGTGCACTGGAGAAGCCTTGAGCAAGTGAAATAGTTGCATCTTAATGCTACTGAACTGTCAAGTATTTGAACAAAAATTGCCAGGTGTTTCCACACTGACAAGTGACATGAAATTTTAATTACACCTTGGCAAAGTAGCATTAAAGAAGCGCAGAGATCCTCACACCCAGACATCTTTCCAAGTGACTGACTGACTGAAAAAGAAGATACTTTCCAATGCTCCGTTAAGGATGGTCTTATAATGCAAGTACTGGGATAATTTTCTCTCATAAGCAAACACAAGCCAATTTGTGCACAGCAAGGCCCGATAAAGAAGGGATCATTTCTAGTTAATATTTTCTGGGGTGTTGGTTGAAGAAAGAATGTTAGCCAGGACACCAGCAAAATTCTCTGCTATTCCTCAAGCAATCCAGTGGGATCTTGTATATACAACTGAATAGATCCCAACAAAAAGTCAACACTGCCAGCAATATGGTACTCAGAGTATTGTGCGAAAGAGAAACATAGAGACAAGGAGTAGGCCATTCGACCCTTTTGAGCCTACTCCGCCATTCAGCATGATTGTGCCTGATCCTCTTTCTCAATGCCATGTTCCCGCTTTCTCCCCTTACCCCTTCATGACATTAAAATCTTTTAAAAAACTATCTTTCTTGAATACATCTGGTGACTTGGCCTTCACAGCCTTCTGTGATATAGAATTCCACAGGTTCATTATCCTTTCAGTGAAGAATGTTTTCCTCATCTCAGTCCTAAATGGCCTACCCCTCCCTTGGTTCTAGATTCCCCAACCAAAGAAAACATCCTCCCTGCATCTAATCTGTCCAGTCCTATTAGAATTTTATACACTTCAATCATCTCTCCTCTCGTCCTTCTAAACTCTCATGAATATAGGCCCAGTTGAACCAATGTCTCCTCATCGGCAGCCCGGTCCACCTCGGTATCAGTCTAGTTATGGTTAATCAGCTATGTTAGTTGGGCCACATCATCTGAATGTCTGACACAAGACTTCCAAAACAAGTTGCGTCACGTCAAGTGGTTACTGAGAGGGGCTGAGGAAAGATTTCAGGGATGTCCTCAAAACTTTGCTGAAAAAATGCAACCTCCCCATCGATTTGTGGGAATCTCTTGCTCGAGACTGTCCAAACCGGAAAAGAAGCATCCGTGAAGGTGCCAACCATTTTGAACATCTCCAGGAGGTCCAGGTGTAGGCCAAGTGCTAATTATTTATTTATTAGTGTCACGCGTATTCTTACATTAACACTGCAATGAAGTTACTGTGAAAATCCCCTAGTCGCCACACTCTGGCACCTGTTCGGGTACACGGAGGGAGAATTTAACATGGCCAATGCAGCTAACCAGCTCGTCTTTCGGACTGTAGGAGGAAACCGGAGCACCCGGAGGAAACCCACGCAGATTTGGGGAGAATGTGCAGACTCTGCACAGACAGTGACCCAAGTCAGGAATTGAACCCAGGTCCCTGGTGCAATGAGGCAGCAATGCTAATCACTGTGCCACCATGCCACCCATCCACTGTGACACCGCAGAAGGAGCGTCCCAAAATCCGAGTATCTTGTCCACCCAGCATCATCTAGCACTACCTGCCCCACCTGTGGCAGAGTGTGCAGATCCAGCATTGGACTTTTTAGTCACCTCAGGACCCAGAACCCCAGAGTGGAAGAAAGTCATCCTCGGTCCCGAGGGACTGAGAAGAAGTAGTAAAGAGTCAGCCTAGGTTAAGGACTGGAGTCGGTCTTGAACCCACAGCCATTTGATTTAGCTATTTGCAGTTTTCAAAATGATACTAATCTGGAACAGCAAGACGCTGAATCATGTTTTTGACACAATAACCGTAGTGGCTTGCATTTATATAATATATAGCATTGCCAACTTGCAAGTTGAGTGTCATTTTCCTGTTGCTCAATTGCAGCTCTTTGACCTTTCAACATGACTGGCAGTAAAACAGCTATCTGACTGAGAGCAGCATCAGTCACAGTGGCTGCATTTGGACAGAGAACTTCCATTTTCTGTGGAAGGAGCGCTTTCAGGGGAGCAGGACTGGCATCACCCGGGGAGCAGGACTGGCATCACCCGGGGAGCAGGACTGGCATCACCCGGGGAGCAGGACTGGCATCACCCGGGGAGCAGGACTGGCATCACCCGGGGAGCAGGACTGGCATCACCCGGGGAGCAGGACTGGCATCACCCGGGGAGCAGGACTGGCATCACCCGGGGAGCAGGACTGGCATCACCCGGGGAGCAGGACTGGCATCACCCGGGGAGCAGGACTGGCATCACCCGGGGAGCAGGACTGGCATCACCCGGGGAGCAGGACTGGCATCACCCGGGGAGCAGGACTGACATCACCCGGGAATAGAGGGTCGGGCCGATGTTTACATAACTGGAGGCGGATTAGCATTCTCCACGGGAGTGGATTTTCGAGGGACTCAGAACAATATACAGGAAGGTGTGACATTGGTATTCGGGGAGCTTAAGAGACGAGCAAGGCAGACATTTACAACTTCAGTGTGCTAGCTAATGTGTTGACATGCAATGGCCTCAAAGCTTGGCATTGAGAGAGAGAGAGAGAGGAACATGCAAAGTGGTGTGTGGATTCTGGTGATGTTATGGATCAATGTCAAGATGATCTAACCTTCAGAAGTATGATTTGATCAGTTTAGATTGTGAAGTTTTGGACCTGATGACATTTCAGAACATTTCAGCATTAAGTGCTATTTAAGTAATATTGTGGAGCTGGGGAGGGAGGTGAAAACTGCAAATACAACATTCTCAAGGACTACGCTCACGAACACTCAAGCCATCAAATTTGACTTCTGCAAAGAACTCTGTCTCTCAACTATCAACTCTATCCCAGGCACTTTGCTCAGGCCTGACTAGACTATGCACAATGGATGGAATTTTATTCTTGTTGTGAGGTACCGACAAAAGCTGGGGGTGAGCTTGCCTCAAACTTCCGTAGGATGCAGAGTGGCATTTTCCAGATGGCAGGTAACTAATTGACTGATGTCGGGGCTGCCATCCTCTCAAGATGGCTGCTACACCCACTTCTGCGCGCTCTTCTTTTCTCTCTCTCTTCCCCCCCCACCGCCCCCCCCTGGAAAATCTCAGCAGGCCTGACAGCAACTGTGGAGAGAATAGAGCCAACATTTTGAGTCTAGATGACCCTTTGTCAGAGCAGAGGACTGCCAGCTCAGCAGTTTTGACAGCACCACCGGGAGCAGTGGGCCACTATTGGGATTGCAGCTGAAACAAAAGGACATTATGGGATAATGCAACTCTCTCAATCAAGTAAGCTGGTTCTGTGGGCTCCGGGGCGAGTAAGGGAGGGCAATGGCACAGTTGCCACAGGGGACAGGCTTTGCCAACTGGGGGTCCTATTGTGGGTCAAAGAGTGACTGAATAGGAGAGTTCCTTGGTCGCCCAAATACACTGGGAGGCTGCTAAGGTTTATCGCAAAAGAATCACCCAACTTCCAGGAATGCGGGGATTTCAATATTATGATTTGGCCCTAACACTGCGACTGCAATATCTGCTTATGTGTCTGGTGGCAATGGGCAGAGAGCAGGAGTGTGCCCCATATCATTCATTTGTGTCCTACCCTCAGTAGCAGGAACTTTTGGAAATGTTGAGGTTCAGCCAGACATTTCCATCATGATAGTTGGGTGGAATGAACACCCTCCCTACCCCATTGGAAGTTCTTGTAGGAATGAGAAAGAGGCATAAATCAGATTTGATTTATTATTGTCACGTGCATTGGGATACAGTGAAAAGCATTGTTCCTTGTGGGCTTTACAGACAAACCTTTCATAGAGTATAAAGGGGAGAAGGAAAGGAAAGAGTGCAGAATGTAGTGTTACAGTCATAGCTAGGATGTAGAGAAAGATCAGCTTAATACAAGCTAGGTCCATTCAAAAGTCTGATGACAGCAGGGAAGATGCTGTTCTTGAGTCAGTTGGTACATGATCTCAGACTTTTGTATCTTTCTTCCACCTTCGCCCATTGGGAAAGAGTATGTTCATGGTGCGTGGTGTCCTTGATTATGCTGGCTGCTTTTCCGAGGCAGCGGGAAGTGTAGACGGAGCCAATGGCTGGGAGGTTCGTTTGTGTGATGGACTGGGCTACGTTCACAACCCTTTGTAGTTTCTTGTAGTCTTGAGCAGAGCAGGAGCCATACCAAGCTGTGATACATCCAGAAAGGATGTTTTCTATGATGCATCTGTAAAGATTGGTGACATGCCAAGTTTCCTTCGCCTCTTGAGAAAGTAGAGGCATAAGTGGGCTTTCTTAACAATAGTGTCGGCATGGAGGGACCAGGACAGGTTGTTGGTGATTTGAACACGTAGAAACTTGAATCTCTCGACCATTTTCACTTCATCCCCGTTGATGTGGTCAAGGGCATGTCTTCCACTACGCTTCCTGAAGTTGACGATCTCTTTTGTTTTACTGACATTGAAGGAAAGATTATTTGTTGTCGCACCTTTTCACCAGATTCTCAAATTCTACAAACCTGTTTGAAAATGTCATTCTATTTCCTGCATGCCTAATCACTGCCCTGCAGAACCCCTCCCAACCTCCACCTTATGTGAGTTTCAAATTGAGTTTCAAATTGCCCAGAGCTCTGCTAGCTGCTTTCAGTCTGGCACTAAGCTCACTTATCCATCACTCCACACAGTGGCTCCCACACCCTCGTGCATTGAATTTCATGACTTCAACTACAAACCTTTCCATAAACTTGCTCAATTCTACCGCTGCAACCTTGCATATCCTGTGCCACCCATTTCTCTTGCACTCAAACACCTAGCGTACTCCACTTTTCGCTGCTCTACTTTTCAGATAAAGTTCAGCCATTTTTGGCTGGCTGCTTTCCAGTGATTTTAAAAAAACGAAGTTATGGAAAAAAACTCAGCAGGTTTGGCAGCACCCATGGAGGGAGAAACAGAGTTAGAAAGGTCATGGAAACCCTACAGAAGGAGGCCATTTGGCCCATCGAGCCTGCACCGACAGGCCCTATCCCCGTAACCCCACACATTTACCCCGCTAATCCCTCTAACCTACACATCATGGGATACTAAGGGGCAATTTAACATGGCCAATCAACCTAACCAGCACATCTTTGTTCACATTTTCAGTCCAATCCAACAGTTATTTGGAAATTGGGTTGGACCCGAAACATCAGCTCTGTCTCGGTCTCTTCTCCAAAGATGCTGCCAGACCCGTTGAGTTTCTCCAGCGCTTTCTGTTTGTATTTCAGATCTCCCACATTTGTGGTATTTTATTTTTATTTGGTGCTTTCTAGTACTGTTAGGGGTATCGCTTAACACACGCAACTGAATATTGATTCTTAAAACCTCAGTGTTAGCTCCTGGAATTATTGGAAACTAATAACCTTTAATTTAAGAAAAAACTGTTGCCATAGCTGCATCCAACGAAATGTGCCATAGGTTACACAGAGCTAACAGTATATTTTAATTAAGATACTTTTCTAGTAATGGAGTGCTGTGAACTGAAGGAGAGTGGCTCTCTTGTTGTCAGCCACCCTCATGAATATAAATCGCCAAACCTCTTATGAAGCTGAAGAATGCAGCAAACCACTTTGAACGTTATTCTTGCAGGCCCGAAGCTGTAAAGTTAAAGAGGCATGAATATGTGCAGCTGCTTGTCAAATGAAGTGTTCTTTTTACAGTTCATTAGCTTCGAAAGGTTAACCATCCTGATCTGGTGAAGTAACATTGTGAAACATCCCCAAACTTGGCAGATACAAAAAGCGGACACCAAAGGTGTGTTGAAGCAGGCAGCAAAGCTCATAGTCAAAGAGGTCACTAGGAGGAGGTTATTAAACGGGAGGAAGGTGGTGCCACAGCAAAGGGATGTAGATGAAGTACTTCTGAATGTAGGATTGAGTCAGCTGACTTCTCAATCACTGAATCATTCTGGAAAGGTCCCCAGTGGATAGAAAACTGCAAATGTTAAATTTCAATTCAAGAAAGGAGGAGACTAGTTAGCCTAAGATCTGTGTTGGGGAAAATGCTAGAATCCATTATTAAGCTGCAAGGCACTTACAAAATAATTGTACAATTGTGCAGGGTCAACATGGTTTTGTGAATAAATCATATTGGACAAATTGATTAGAGTTCTTTGAGATTGTAGTGAGTAGTGTAGATAAAGGGGTACCAGTAGTTGTAGTGTATTTAGATAATCAAATATCATTATATTAGATGCCATACAAAAGGTTACTGCACAAGATAAGAGTTCATGGTCTAAGGGGTGATATAATAGTGTGATAATGTACCTTTAAGAGATTTCTTTTTTAAAATTACGTTCTGTGCAGCTCTCTCAGTCTTGGCTCTCATTGTTGCCGGGCTATCTGTAGAAGTCCTTTTATTGCTCCTTCAGTGGTTTAAATGGGGTTTTGTTTATTTTTACTCTAGGATCTTTGACCCTGCATTGTTAAAAGGGAAACTGGTTAGCGGGTCATGTGTTCGGGACAGTTTTCTTTCCTTCCCAGTGAATTTAAGGTTTCACTTTCTGTTTGGCTGGCAGCAGTTTTAGTTTTTAGAAGGGACATCAAGCTGAAAAGAGGTGTTTCTCTCTCTCTCCCTGTTCTTTGGAAATTCTGCTGGTTAGCTGAAAGCAAGGCTTCTTGCCTTCCTGGAGCAGAAAATCTGCTGTTGGCGGCTTAACCAGAGAGTCTTCCTGGTGCTCTGGGAAACTGTTCTGACTTCAATTTGTTCTGAGTGTATCCAGAGGGCTGCTAGAAGTTCTAAGGCTGAGAAGTCAGGGTTTCAATTCTCTAACCAAAGAACTCAGTTCTAGTATCACGTGAGCATTAGTCTTTGCTGCGTTAAACCTGTGGAAAGGGTTTAGTCTATGGGAAGTTTTGTTTGATTGGAACATTTTGGAAAAAGTTGTTAAGGGTTATACATTATCATGGTGGTTTTGTTTTTGTTTGTAATTGATAAAAGTTATAGCTATTTTTCTTTCTATACATGTTAACTGTATTCTTAGATAAACTTTGTTTGATAAAAGCTTCCTATTGGTTCATTTGAATCTTGCCTGAAGTGAGACATATCATGCTTCCTCTAGCCAAATTCAAAGTGCAACACTTATGATCCAGGCAGGCTTCTTAAAACACTTGGGAGTTTCTGACCTGAATCGTAACAGTAGCATGTAAAGAAGATTGGCTCGGTAACAGGGACAGAGTCAGGATAAATGTATCATTTTCGGGTTTGCTTAACTATAACAAGTAGAGTTTTACAGGATGAGTGTTAGGGCCATATCTATTTACAATCTATATCAGTGACTTGGATTGAAATTGAAATTGAGTGAAAGGGATTGACTGTATTGTAGCCAGATTTGCTGATGATACAAAGATAGGTAGTAAAACAAGTTGAGAGGAGGATACAAAGCATCTGCAAAGAGGTATGAATACATTAAGTGACTGAAACATTAGTAGATGGAATATAATGTGGGAAAATGTGAGATTGTCAACTTTGGCATGAAGAATAGAAAAGCAGAGAGAGGTATGCAGAATGCTGAGGTACAGAAAGAACTGAACATGCTTGTACATGAATCACAAATGTTGGCATTTGGGTACAGCAAGTAATTAGGATGGCAAGTGGAATGTTAGGCTTTTTGCAAGGGGGCTGGAGGATAAAGATTAGGGAAGTATTGCCATACTATAGAGAGCATTGGTGAGATCGCACCTAGAGTACCATGTCCAGTTTTGGCCTCCTTAAGGAGTGATCTACATGCATTGCAGACAGTTCAAAGAAGGCAAGCAAGGCTGACTCCTGGGATGGCGGGGTTGTCTGATGAGAAACGGTTGAGCAGGTTGGGCCTATAATCATTGGAGTTCAGAAGAATGAGAAGTAATCTTATTGAAATGTAGAGAGAGGAATTTTATGGGGCCTGTCGATTTAATTTGATTTATTGTCACATGTACTTGGATACAGTGAAAAGTATTCTTTCTTGTGCGCTATACAGGCCAAACATACCGTTCATGAAGTACACAGGAGAAAAGGATGGGATGCAGAATATAGTGTTGCAGTTACAGTTAGGGTGAACAGAAAGATCAGCTTAATATATGATAGGACCATTCAAAAGTCTGACGGCAGCAGAGAAGAAGCTGTTCTTGAGTTTGTTGGTACGTGTTTTCAGACTTTTGTATCTTTTTCCCGTTGTAAGAGAGTATATCCATGGTGCAATGGGGTCTTTGATTATGCTGGCTGCTTTCCCGAGGCAGTGGGAAGGGTACATGAGGCTGGTTTGTGTGATGGACTGGGCTATGTTCACAACTCTTTCTAGTTTCTTGCTGTCTTGGTCAGAGCAGGAGCAGTACCAAGCTGTGATAAATCCAGGTAGGATACTTTCGATGGTGCATCTGTAAAAATTGGTGATAACCGGAGTGGACATGCCAAATTTCCTTAGTCTTCTGAGAAAGTAGAGGTATTGGTGGGCTTTCTTAACTACAGTGTCGGCGTGGAGGGTCCACGACAGATTGTCGGTGATCTGAACACCTAGAAATTTGAAGCTATCAACCATCTCCATTTCTTCTTCACTGTTGATGTAGACAGGGGCATGTTCTCCATTATGTTTCCTGAAGTCAATGACTAGCTTCTTCGTTTTACAGACATTGAGAGAGAGATCATTGTTGTCACACCATTTCACCAGATTCTCTATCTCTTTCCTGTACTCCGTCTCGTCATTGTTTGAGATCTGACCCACTACAGTGGTATCGTCGGCAAATTTAGAAATGGAGTTGGAGCAGAGTTAGGTCACACAGTCATGGATATATAAAGTGTACGGTAAGGGGCTGAAGACATAGCTTTGTGAGGCACCAGTGTTATAATCGTGGGGGAGGTGTTGTTAGCTATCCTTACTGATTGTGGTCTGTGGGTCAGGAAGTCGAGGATCCAGTGAGAGAGGGAGGAGCAGAGCCCTAACTCGTAGAGTCTGGAGATGAGTTTTGTTGGAATTATGGTGTTGAAAGCTGAGTTGTAGTCAATAAATAGGAATCTGACTTTTTAAATTAATCTGTGGGACATGGATGTTGCTGGCTGGCAAGAGGTCAGCGAGAGCACAGCCTCCGCCCCGGAAGCCTCAGATGAACCTATATCCGAGGTCACCATTGCAAATGTCAGAGCAGCATTCTCGAAGGTCAACCCACGGAAAGAAACTGGCCCGGATGGAGTACCCAGATGAGCAATCGGGTCCAGCATGGACCAGCTGGCGGGAGTATTTGTGGACATCTTCAACCTCTCTTTGCAACAGTCTGAGGTCCCTATCTACTTCAATAAGACGACCATCATCCCGGTACCAAAGAGAAGCCAAGCAGCGTGCCTTAATGACTATTGTCCGGTGGCTCTGACATCCATCATTATGAAGTGCTTTGAAAGATTAGTCATGGCACAACTCAATTCCGGCCTCCCAGATTGCCTGGATCCACTACAGTTCGCCTACTGCCACAGCAGATTAAGTCAGTGGTGCGTTTGTTGCGGGTCAAAGTCTCAAGGTGGGTTCCTACTTGCAATACTTTTGTATGCATGAATACTCATTATAATATGTTTTGTAATTATATCTTGCATTCAAGATTATGTCAGTAGTGCTTGAAAGTCTAATGAAACATCTGGTTCACGTTCTTTCCAAAGTGACACGAAACACTCAGCTTTGTGCAGTCAGCGGTTTTCCTGGTTAACCGCTGCAGCTCGAGTGAGGGGTGCAGTAGACAGCAGCTTGCATGGAGACTCCAGACCAGAAAGGGCAATGAGAGGGGTTGTGGAGTGGGGTCAGGGTGGAAGGAGGATTCAAGGGAGGTTAGAGGTTTGGGATTGAGGAATGGAGGAGTGCAAGAGGGATAAGCATGGCATCCTGGGTTTCATCCTGGGTAAGTCAGTCAGGGTAAGAAATCGAGGGGCCCAAAGGGCAGAAGTCAGCCCTGTTCTCTCGTGTATCCCTGTGTGTGTTATCTGGCATGGTCCTTCTAGGACGTTGTGTTCACCTACAACATTTCAAAGATCCAATTATCCCCACAGTGTGAGATCTCGGGCAATCTTCTTTATAAAGCATGGAAGGGTGGGCCAGCTGAACTTGCAAACTCAGCCATGCCCCACAGAATGACAAGTGGACACTAATGCCAACATTCAAAGAACAAAGAACAAAGAGAACAAAGAACAGTACAGCACAGGAAACAGGCCCTTCGGCCCTCCAAGCCTATGCCGCTCCTTGGTCCAACTAGACCAATCATTTGTATCCCTCCATTCCCAGGCTGCTCATGTGACTATCCAGGTAAGTCTTAAACGATGTCAGCGTGCCTGCCTCCACCACCCTACTTGGCAGCGCATTCCAGGCCCCCACCACCCTCTGTGTAAAAAACGTCCCTCTGATGTCTGAGTTATACTTCGCCCCTCTCAGCTTGAGCCCGTGACCCCTCGTGATCGTCACCTCCGACCTGGGAAAAAGCTTCCCACTGTTCACCCTATCTATACCCTTCATAATCTTGTATACCTCTATTAGATCTCCCCTCATTCTCCGTCTTTCCAAGGAGAAAGAGTGAACGGCAGAAATGCATAATCATTTCTCCTGTACTAAAGAAATGTCCCGAACTCCCCAATAACCATCAATGCGTGTCAGAGGTTTCCAGTACATTTAGATCCCTGACTAAATTGGTCTCAACAAATAACAATGATGCACACATGAATAAAGTCTTAGCACTGTAATGTGAACTATTTGTCAGTGAAATTTATATTTAACCCACGCCACATTTATGCTCCTAGTAAGTTGTATGTTAATAGCAATGGTGTTTGGCAGTGAAGTTGTGGTCATAATGCAGAACCTTCCTATTTGGCTAGGGGGCTCTGTTATTGCCCCTACATAACTTTTATATCGTCAGCTGATGGTGGATTTCACTATAGCCCCACTGTGTGACTGCAATGTCTCCCAAGCACACCGCCGACATCTTAAAGTTTAATTGGAATTGTGTGGGGAAACTGGCAAAAAGCAAGAGAGCGGAAATAATGTCAGTTTCCGGTTCCACCATGGGGGAATGGTGCACCATGGTTAAAATCCTGTCCATATAGGGGGGACTTGACAGATTAGATGCCGTGTGGATGTTCCCCCTCATGGGGAAATCTCGAACTAAAGGGCACAGTTTAAAAATAAGGGGGACACCCGTCTAAGACGGAGATGCGGAGGGATTTCTCTTCTCTCAGGATTGTTCATCTTTGCAATTCTGTCCCATGATGGGCAATAGAGGCTGGGTCACTGAGTGAGTTGGACAGATGTTTGATCTACAAGGGGATCAAGGATTGGGGCGGGAGGCAGAGAAGTGGAATTTGGACAACAATCAGATCAGCCCTGATACTGAATGGCAGTGCTAACTCAATGGGCGGAGTGGCCTACCCCTACTCCTGCTCTTATTTCATTTGATCTGATGACAGCCTAGAAAGTTGATGGCTTGGTGTTCATTCTTCAGTGCTAGAACGGGTGATTCAATATCCAATATGGCAGCTTGAAATATGCACTCATTGGCATTGGAAGTGTGCCATCGGTATATAAATACAGGCAGATAAAGAAGCGTGTAAGGCCTGCTCCTGAAACAGGCATTGGGCACTTTACATAAGCAAGCAAGGACCTAATACCCCATTCCCCAGGATCACCTCACCCTTACTTAGGATTTACCTGGTAAGAAAATCAATTCCAGCTTAAATTTTACTGGGTTCTCGACATTTACTTGCAGTACTTTTGCTTGTTAACACCTTGATGCATTAAAACTAATGCTTGCAAGGAGGGAAGCAATTAACGGATGACTCAAGGAGAGCAAACGGCAACTGACGCCTGACACAATGGGGGAGTAAAGGCTGACGTCTCCTCTCAGCCATGAGAAACATGACATGCCTGTTTAAATTACCTATGTGCCTGACTTCAGAAGATAAAAATTTCTTAGCATGCCCAAAGGCAAGAGAGACAGGCCGACTAGAGGAAGCAAACATAACACTGACCATCACGACATCAACCAGGCCTGACACCAGTCGTTGGCAAGGAAAGGATATTAACAAGCATCTGAGGCAAACAACACTTTATATTCCAGAGGTGATCAGTTTAAATAAAGCATTGTTAGTCACTCTAACTGAAAATTGACAAACTTTTGTGGAGCTCCCTGCAGATATTATTTCAGAGAAACTTTCCAGTGAAAAATAATCTCCTTGAAGCTACGTAAACTGATGAATTGTAACTTGGAGATCTTAGTCAACATTCTTTTAGGCATTTATAGTAAACACATCATTTTTCTATCAGCTATTTCTTCTTGTGTACTCACTGATTGTTCTGAGCTCTAACATTTGACATTTGCAGATGCTTCTTGTCATCATCTCTCCCTGAAGTTTTGATTGTATTTTAACACGAATGTTTTCAGTAGGATATCAAAGCGGCATTAAATAGATTTCTACAGTCATCAGTAAGGCGTTAGGTGTAATTTTGACTGCCATGATAGATGAGCCTGAAGTCTCCTCTACTATCCCACCCTGAATTGGGCAGGATAGGAGTGGGTAAACAGGGATAATAGTTTATGCCCTTTCCCATGTTGAGTTTGAAGGCCGGGAGGGTATTTAATTGAGCAGGATGGTGGCTGGTGAGAGCCCCGCTGCCTCAGTGCCCCCATCCTGATTAAGTAGGTGGTGGGAAGGTACAAGGATGATTGAGTGGGGGAAGTTGGGAACACAGTGCCCCAGTAATGCTCCAGTAAAGGGCTTCTTGCCATGGCAGACAGGTCAGTCACCATACAAGGATCATGAAATGCAAACCGTTGCTTGTGGTCTCCCAGGGAAGGGTCCTGCATTTACAGACACTCGGCGCTCAATCAGGGTTCCAACTTCAGAAAGAGGAGGCCCTTTGAGAGACACTGTCCTGCCCTTGCCGCTGAAGCGGGACACTTTGCAATCTTGGGCTCTCGTGAATGTATTTCCAGACACCATCTTCCCGGTGGCAATGTGGAGCAAAAGAGCTGCTGATATCTAATTGGCCAGCAGCTCAGCAGGCTGGTTTTCCCATTCCAAGGTTCCTGAACACGTGAAAGGCTGACCATTGACCTCTGAACTGCCTGACAAGCTGGTAATGAAGAGGCAGCTCTGCTCTCTCTCCAGCTGATGGCCGAGACCCCTGCCACCTCCATAAAATTCCCCCTGGGGGATATCGGGTGGTGAGGCCCAACACCCTTCCCTGCCTCTCTGATGCAAATCTCAGTGGAGGCACAGAGCCTATGTTCCCAGCTTCTCCCTCCCATTTGTTCTCTGGGTTACCTCAGGTGTTGGGGTTAGGCCTTGGCTAGCAGTAAGAATCTCAAGGCTGGGGTAATTGGCAGAGATCATAACCCTTTAAAGATGGGGAAAAAACGCATTTCTCCTAAAGTTGAATAAAAATCAGACCATCAATTACAGAAGACTAGGGCAGCTCCTCGGAAGAGCAACTTGCCTTGTGCCATTTCCCAAACTTTCTCCCATAGCCCTGCATCATTTTCCTATTCTGATAATGGTTCAATTCCCATTTAAAAGCCACGAATTGGCACTGCTCTCCGGCAGACTGACAGGCAGTGCATTCCAGATCCAAATTATTGTGATCTAGAATACACTGCCTTAGTGTTCAAAGGTCTGTAGTTTAGGTGGATTAGCCATGGTAAATGCGCAGTGTTACAGGGATAGGGCGGGAGGTGGTCCTGGAGTGGGTGTTCTTTTGGAGAGTTGGTGCAGGCTCGATGGGTTGAATGACCTCCTTCTGCACTAAAGGGATTCTATGGTTCTATTGATTTACTAAATGAAAGTTATTGGCCAGAATTATACCTCAGGAATCGGAGCGGACCATGGAAAGATCCATTGATCCCGGGCAGAATTTTACGGATTCGGGATGAGTGAGGCTGCAAAATCCCGCCCTACATGTTGTTGTTAACTTAAATCAATGTCCCCTCATTTTCATTAATAACATCAATAGGAACTCCATAAACTCTGCCCATGCCCCTCACAATTTTAAATAGCTTTCTGAAATCTCCTCTCAACGTTCTCCAAGGAGAAGAGCTGTGGTTTCTTCGCTCTATCTGCATAACTGAATTTCCTCATTCCTGGAATCATTCTGGTGAATTGATTCTGATGGTTAGGTGCATTGATCCGAACAGGCTCCGGACTGTGGCGACGAGGGGAATTTCACGGTAACTTCATTGCAGTGTTAATGTAAGCCTTACTTTTGACTAATAAATAAACTTTACTTTTGCTTTATTGTTACACCATGAAAATAAAGAAATTCCAAATGAGGTTTATGTCCAATTATGCAACTGGATAAAAAGGATTGAGGATATAGTTCCTCATAATTCTACAATTAGCTTCTCCAATTCATGGAATCGTGCCTATTTATTACTTTTGAGTTATTTCGTGAACCGTGGATGGAAGATCACGGGAAGATGCGTTGTCCATGAACTGAATTGTGGAAACACCCTTGATACTCAAACATACCGGTTTAATCCATGATGTTTTCCTTGCCTGAATGGGCATCAGATATGGGAATTACTCATTGCTCTCACTCAATAACCTATTTACAGGTGTAGGCTTAACACACAGGTAAAACAGATGCCATTTGTGTTCATGAAGAATGTACACATCTATTTCTCATTTATAAGATAATTTAAAATAAAGGGATCATTAAACACCTCATGTGTAGTATTGCTACTGTTGGTGAGTGAGCAGGCACTGCACATAACTGGGCACAAGTAAGCTGCCCGTGTAGGATAATGAATAGCTCTGTGGTACTCTGCACGACAGGTGACATGCTTGGAACCATAGCTGCATTATCATGCCCTAGCAGTTAAGGACCGCTGACTGCCCCTTGGGCTCTGGGAAATTCTCTGCAATGGGGAGGAGGGGTACTGGGTAAGTAGAAGAGGTGGTGTAGTCTAACACTGAGACGATTCCAGGGCTTTATGTTTCTTTAAAAATGGCCTCACCTACAGTCTCCTTTCCAAATGGGGACCTCACAGATGCAGTGATCCTAAACTAGTCCAGCCACAGTCTTGGGCTTCACCTGATTTATATGAAAACCTTGGCCCTGGTGAATTTTACATCCAGATTGTGCAAGGGGTTGGGGGGAAGCGGTGTTCCCCACCCTTCCATAGACCCTTCACCCAATTTTGGGTGTGATGCTTTTCTTGGTCAAGTTAGACGTTATGGTCTTTGTGAACTCGAGTGCATCTTGCCTTTCAAATACCAACCAAATGATTCTTGTATCATACTGCTGTATAACCTGCACCTTTTATTCAGTGAAATAATGAATTTAGTTTTAAATGAGGAAAGTGTGCACTTTATTTCTTCCTTCAGTGTTTGACTTACGCCTCCTCATCCAAGCATTTTTTGAATTTTCATTCTTGCCAGGCAGTCACATCCACAGGAAGCACGTACTGAATATATGGACTCCTAGCATGCATGCACTTCCAACCTTTCAAAGCAATTGTCTGAGAATTATCTACGTTGTGTGGCTGTATTTCTGATATTCGCTGCCAGTGGCTTAGACTCCCGAGGAGCATAAAATTACCCCTTGCCTTTTTTGCCTTGCAAATTCCATTCTCTGTTTACAGACTGTTGTAGTTTGACACAACCAAATGGAAATCTGTAATGACAACAGTTCCACATTTTAACGCAACTTTGGAGGTTAGCTTGCCATCTGCACTCAACACAGCAGCTGAATCTGAGAGATCCCATTTGATTTTGATTTGATTTATTATTGTCACATGTATTGGGATACAGTGAAAAGTACTATTTTTAGCGCACCACACAGACACAGCGTACCATTCACAGAATACATAGGAGAGAAGGAAAGGAGAGGGTGCAGAATGTAGGGTACCAGTCATTTTTTATTTTTATTTTAGTTTATTCGTGTCACAAGTAGACTTACGTTAACACTGCAATGAAGTTACTGTGAAAATCCCAGCTGGAGTGTGGAGAAAGATCAACTTAATATATGGTAGGTCCATTCAAAAGTCTGATGGCAGCAGGGAAGAAGCTGTTCTTGTGTTGGTTGGTACGTGACCTCAGACTTTTGTATCTTTTTTCATACAAAAGAAGGTGGAAGAGAGAATGTTCGGGGTGCATGGGGTCCTTGATTATGCTGGCTGCTTTTCCGAGGTAGCGGGAAATGTAGACAGAGTCAATGGATGGGAGGCTGGTTTGCTTGATGGACTGGGCTACATTCACAACCCACTGTAGTTTCTTGCTGTCTTGGTCAGAACAGGAGCCATATCAAGTAGTGGTACATCCAGGAAGGATGCTTTCTTTGGTGCATCTGTAAAAATTGCCGTTGGTTCCATAACAATGAAGTGCAATGTGCTGTCAAAGCATTATTTGCCATGATAGTCAACATTGACACTGGCAAGCTAACAGTTCATGGATGCACTGCAGAATTCAAATTGTCAGTTTCTGAACTGAAGGTCCTTCAGAGGTTATTCTTTACCTTGGGAGCTATGAAGATAGTGCTGATACTGTGAAACTCTATGCTGGGCCTTTCCTTCCCAAATGTTGCTACATCCCAGAACTAATATTGATTGGATTTTCATGTTTGAAGCATTAACTCCTCCAGTTTTGACTTCCGGACATTAATCACACTAACTCTTGGAGTAAAATACAAATACCCTGACTAACTGAAGTTGTTCCCTGTTCCGAAGGGAATAAGTCCATTTTCATACATGTCACACGGTTAATTTTCTGATTTGAGTTTCAATTTATTTCTACCCTTGGATTTTGTGGTGTGTGTGTTATTTAAGAAGGGGAGAATTTACATTTATATAGCGCCTTATCAAATTCTCAGGCTCATTCAAAGTAATTTGGTGCCGGAGTGGGATTGTCATTGGACTAGAAATCCAGGGACCCAGCGTAATGCTCTGGGGACGCAGGTCCAAATCCCACCATGGCAGATGAGGAAATTTGAATTCAATATATATCTGGAATTAAGTCTCGCGATGATTGCTAATTGTTGTAAAAGCCCACCTGGGTCATTGATGTTCTTTAAGGAAGGAAATCTGCCGTCCTTACCTGGAGGCTTGCATGTGACTCCAGACCCACAGCAGTGGGGCACAGCAAGCCACTCAGTCGAAGGGATGAGGCAATTAGGGAGGGGCAACAAATGTAAGAATTAAAAAAAACTCTTCCATCTGACTATTGCTGGGCACTATCTTTATTTATTTTTTAATCATTCGTGGGACATGGGCATCATCAACATTCATTGCCCATCCCTTGTTGCCCTTATTCAGAGGGCAGTTGAGAATCAATGACATTGCTGTGGCTCTGGAGTCACATGTAGGCCAGACCAGATAAGGACGGCAGATTTACTTCCCTGAAGGACCAGATGGGTTTTTCCGACAATCTACAATGGTTTCATGGTCATCAGTAGATTTTTAATTCCAGATATTTTTAAAATTGAATTTGAGTTACACCAAGTGCCGTGGCGGGATTCAAACCCGGGTCCCCAGGACATTAGCTGAGTTTCTGAATTAATAGTCCAGTGATAGTACCACTCGGCCAAGGACGCTGATCTGTGGAAGACTAAGCTTGCTGGTACAATGAGATCAAGTGAGGTGCTTGTGTGCAACTCCATCTGAACCAGTGAGTGGTCGCCAAAATTAGGCTGATCTGTGAAGCTCTGCAGTCAGGTCAGTCCAGCTGAAAACAGGCAACATGATTTACATCCGATTTACTGGAACAGAAAATCCAGGACGTAACTGCGCTATTTAATGATTTCAAGCTTTTCATTCAAAAATTTTCCTTGTTTGAAAATCTATTGAGATTGGTAGTTAGGCAAAGCTGGGCAAGGTAAATCCTTAGGATGACGAAGAAGAATGGGGTGAATTCTCCTCTGATTCCATCAGGGTGGGCCACCAGGCCGCACTTCTGATTCTACCCTAATAGTGCAATGGGATTATTGAGTTCATGAGGAAACCCTGTGGTGTCCAACTCCAAAATCCCACTGCAACGGCACCAGAAGCTAAGGCCTCGCTACTGGAACTTTCTCTGCTGACATCCTGCCTGAAATTGTGCAGGACGACTGAGGAGAGTAAGGTCAATAGACCTTGTGATGGCTCAAGGAGTCAGAGTTTTGGTGGCAACAGACATTTTACATGTGTTGTGTGGTCTCCAGTGTTCTTTTCCTTATTTGACTGACCAGGAGACTCTACTGCCTGCCATTGATGTGTGTTGGAAGGGTTTGCAGGTTGGGGCTCAATCTGTCTGACTTTATGTATCACCTTTCCTGGCCCAGGGATGGGACTCGAACCCAGAACTTTTGGCTTCGAGGTGGGGATGCTATCCACTGTACCAAAATACCTCCCATAATGGGCTCTGTATCAGAATCTTGTTGTTATTTCTAAACAATCGGTACATTGTCGGTAAAAGTTGTAAGAACATTTAATAAAAGTTGATCGTTTTGAATCAATTACATTTTAATCACTTCAAGTCTATGCATTTACCGATTTTAAACATCAAAGTGCTGCAATTAAGCAATAACTGATTACTGTTTGAATAATTGGACAGCAAAATGCAATGGCATAGTCAATACAAAGGCTGCTCTGTGCTTCAAGGTAATATAATGCGTGCTGGGTTTTTTTTGTCACTGAGTCAACAACTGCATTACTGAGCGTGAGGAATCTCAACCCTGGATCAATGAATCACTGTCTTAAAAAATATCTAATTGTATACCATTCTATTGGTTCTTAGAAAACACCTTAAAAATCAATGCTCCATTAAAACCTCATCAACTGAGAAATAAATCTGGTGTGCAGCAACTCGGTGTCGATCCAAAGCAACAGCAAAACTACTCAACATGAACCCTCTTATTTTTCGTATGAATAAACAAAATTGCTTATCATCTTGACAAGGTGGCAGCGTGCCAGGTGAGAAAATGTGCTGATCCTGGGAAGGGTTCATTGTGCTCCAATAGTTCTTCTCTCTCCTGAAAATTATTACTCACCGTAGGCTAGGGTTGAGAAGAAAGAAGCAACCATGCTGAATATCTCTCATGTTCCCCACACACACACTCCCGCCACGCGCACAACGCTTGCCGCGCACCACTCCCACGTGCCCAGTTCACCCCATGCACACAACGCTCCCCATGCACACACCATTGTTTGGAAAGAATGTATGATAGTGGAGTGGCTGCCTGATGTACAACCTGTTTAATTTTCCTTTCCCTCGAAGTCAAAATTTAAAGTTAAGATTGCCCTCACTTTTTCTAGCACGCATCAGCAGGTGAAAACATCAGTCAGTTTTTTTTTTAATTCCTTGCTAACTGACAGCTGTCGAGGCTAATGTTACCCTGCTGCCATTTTATCCAAGATTAGATAATTTAGATAATCCAGATCTGAGAGAGAACTTTAGCTTCAGTACCTGGGCTAAGGGAGGTAGAAATCATATCGTGGTTCTTGCTCCTGATTATATGGGAATATATCCTGAAATATTGATATATTTGGCCTTCAGGTCAAGACAATGACGTGGATTTTGGGGCAATGATAGCATTAAGGCTATAAGCATTCACTGTTATTACTTGGCAATTTCTGATGCTCATTGTTAATGTTGTAAATGCAGTGACAATTGAGTGCATGCTCTAGATATGAGTAAGAGCCTCTGGTACTAATTGGGGAAAGGTTAGGATACACATATAAGAACCAATTTTCAGTGTGTTGGAGGAGGGGAGCTATGCGGAAGGGAAAAGTAGTCTGCCTTTAGGTCTTACTGAGATTTGTGAATAAACCTATTATTTTGATGGGTAATTGCTACCCATGGTGTGTACTGCTTAGGCACCATTCAGCAGTCTTGTAGAATTTACCAAGAAGTCTTGAACTATGTACATATTTACAGTAGAGGTATGGAGAGGACTCCGTGGCATGTCCTTACATGTTGCTACCTAGCTCTGCATGACTGACCTACGCTCTAGGTCAGATGCCTTTACATCACCAGTGAGCAGCACCATACTCAGTCTCAGGTTAGCCCTTAATGTACTGGATCCTTTGACTACACCTATATTGAAAACAGACTGGCTCCAGCTTCTTCCTTTGCCAGATGGATGTTCACTAGATTAACATTCACTCTTGCACATTTGAATGAAGAAACCCGGAGGTTGCTGCAAGAGAATCCCCGTTCACCCACAGGGTGTGCTGCAGCAATTCTTGCTGATGGACTGTGCGTTGAAATTACTGCAGAAAGGTGAATTTGCTCATTAGTACGGTGTCAAAAAAGGCCGAAAATGTTAGGACTGCTGTACTGAGGAACGTATAAATTCTTTAATGAAGTGGTAAGTGATAATTCCTACCAACCAACCTTTACAAACCTGAAACATGAATTTACAAGTGTGGAGTCTTATTCCCTCAGGATAAAAATAGTGTTGGTAATTTTAAAACACAGGGCAGAATTTTATGCTCCCCAAGGCAGGTTCTCAGGCAGGGGAGGAGTGTAAAATTGAATGGACCACCCCCTGCCCTGCCCACCTCACAAAACACTCCTCCCAAACCCATACACAAGTTCGTGCTTGGGCAGACTGGGCCACAGGTGGGAATCCTACCCCGGCCCTTAAGTGGCCGCTTAAAGGCCTATTCCCACCCAGCCTCCATTTTTAAGCTGGCGGGAATGGGTTCAGGTAGAGGGGGAAACAGACACAAAAATTCAGGCAGGAAAGGGGAGTTGCCTCACTCTGAAGGCTCCCTCAAGAGTTGGGATGTCCTCCCTGCTGGGACCTTGGAGCTTTAGGGCTCCTTCCCCACCCTGCCCCTGGCTTACCACCTGACTCCACAATTGCACCCACCCCCTCACCTCCTCCTGTGGTTCCCCCCCCCCCCCCCACTCAAGTCCCACCAGGGCATCTCCTACTCTCGTGCCCCTGGGACTTAGTTCCAGGCGGAGTGCTGCAGTACCACTTCTGGCCACTGTAGTGCTGTGCCTGGCAGAATTGGAGAGCTGATTGGCTGACAGGTGTCTCGGGCGGAATTTCTATCCAAGGCCAGATGGATATCCTGCCCACTGTCGATCAATGTTCAAATAAGCATTAAATGATGGTGGGATTTCTAAAGTTGGAGATAATGCATTACATACTGATCACTCATTCAATTCAAATTCAACCCAAAGTTTTAAAAAATTTGCTCTGGTTTTTCTCTTTTGTCTCTCTCTTAATTCCATCTGTGTTTCCCAATCATTGCTTTCTAAACATCATCACCTGGAAGTTATCTTCCAAGCCACACACCATCCTGACTATTGCGTTCCTTCACTGTCACTGGGCCAAAACCCTGGAATTCCCCTCCCCCCCACACACCCCACCTCTCCCCTAACAGCATTGTGGATGTACCTACACCACATGGAGCTGCAGCGATTCAAGAAAGCAGCTCACCACCATCTTCTCAAGTGCAAGTCGGGATGGGCAATAAATGCTGGCCTTGTCAGCAAAGCCTACATTCCTTGAATGAATCAAAAGAACATCATTTAAACCTGGGGCGGCACGGTAGCACAGTGGTTAGCACTGCTGCTTCACAGCTCCAGGGTCCCGGGTTCGATTCCCGGCTCGGGTCACTGTCTGTGTGGAGTTTGCACATTCTCCTCGTGTCTGCGTGGGTTTCCTCCGGGCGCTCCGGTTTCCTCCCACAGTCCAAAGATGTGCGGGTTAGGTTGATTGGCCAGGTTAAAAATTGTCCCTTAGAGTCCTGGGGTGTGTAGGTTAGAGGGATTAGCGGGTAAAATATGTGGGGGTAGGGCCTGGGTGGGATTGTGGTCGGTGCAGACTCGATGGGCCGAATGGCCTCCTTCTGCACTGTAGGGTTTCTATGTTTCTAATTAATATTTCCTGCTTTTTGTATGTTCTGGTTTGGACTCTGAGTGTCTCGGTGAAGATTCTGCAATTTAATTGGTTACACAAGATTGAAGAACCATACTGTTTCTTGCCCTGCTCACAGATTCCGCTAATCTTCTGTAAAGGTCCCATGTTGGAAAAGGCATCAGATTAGAAGAAATCTGCATTGAGAATCTCATGAAAGCTGTGACCATTCAGCAAGTGCTGTTCCTTTGTCACTGACCAGACAATCTAGACCTAGATCGGTATCTGCTATATTGCGCTCTCAGATCAAATTATCCCCTATTTCATTACAGGAAGCAATATACCAGTGTTTGATCTTATCATATTTGGACATTGAAATTTGATGTCGCTACATAAGATGTGTCCCCCCTCCATTCTACCCACTTACCTACTACCTGGAGTGGCTGGGCATTCGAACCTATCCGCTAGTGCCATCAGGAGTAGCAATCTGATGGTGATTGCCAATCCACGGAAGTTTTGGCCCTTAATCATTCAGAATGGTACGTGCATATTCCACCCGCCATCCTGCACAAGGCTCATTTTAATTAATAGAGAACGATTTTTTAAAATTTGTCTGTCGATAACAGCGCGTTAGAAAGCTAACAGCATTTGAACAAAAGCCCTAGTTAGATCCAAATTGTAGAGGTGACCACATCTGAAAGAATGCAACAAGGTTGCCATAGGAACTGCAGACTTTCCTGTTGCTCTTGGGAATCTCCTTTATGGATCAATGATTTCTAAGGTTAATGACAGCGTGCTGCGATGAACCAGCCTGTGAGATCTAATCACCGCCAACAAGGTTGACATTTTTTGGATTTGCTCAGGTTAAGTGTGCAAAACAGCTGGGCTGATTTGATGTCGTATAGCATCTGCATTTTTATTTTATTGATAAGATTTCAAGCACTGCTCAGGGAGACTCCAGGCTGGGAGTGATGGCTATCTTATAACAAAATGAAGAAGCGCAGTCTTGACTGTGGCAACATTGCTGAAATAATATAAAAGAGCTTGGTTAATGAGGACACCTTCATTAAAGATTTAATAAAATTAGATTTAATGCTGATTAAAAACACCTTTCCTTTTCCACAGTTCACTGTTTTCAAAACTACCTGACAAAAGTGTCCCCAGGGATGATGGATCTCGGATCTCATTGCTGTTGAAGCCAGCCTCAGCTTTGATATCTGGTTTTCGACTAACTCATCCGCTTCAGAACTTGTTCATTAAATTCCAGACAAAGGTGTTTCAAAACTTGACAAGGATGTATTCTGTATTTCTTCTCATGAAATTTACTCTGTCCTGTGTCCGACAGTACTTGTGCAGGACTGGGGATGTGTACGGGGCAGGGGGGTGTATGTGGGGTTGGGGGTGGGTGGGAGGTGGGGAGGGAGTAGTAGAATTTTCCCCTGAACAATATTTGGCAGAAACCTCAATATTGTTTTGTCAACTGGGGTAACATAAATATTTCAATTACTTTGTAGTTCCTTTAATCCAGCAACATAAGTCACTGCCCCCACTCTACCCAACTTCTGAGGGAAAGTTCGTCACCAGTTTGATTTTTAAAATATGTCTTACAAATTGTCACTTTGAAAGCAGTTTAAGAAAATCAATAAGCAGCAATGGATTAAATTAACCAAGAATTTTTGAAATAGACCTTAAATCAAAACTGTTAAATTCAGAATGGATTGCTGGATCTTGAAAACATGGAATTATATTAAAATATCTGTCTTTCAATAATATTCACTGCTAATGCTTTGATTTGATTTATTATTGTCACATGTATTAGTATGCAGTGAAAAGTATTGTTTCTTGCACGCTATACAGACAAAGCATGCCATTCATAGAGAAGGAAAGGAGAGGCTGCAGAATGTAATGTTACAGTCATAGCCAGGGTGTAGAGAAAGATCAGCTTCATGTATGGTAGGTCCATTCAAAGGTCTGATGGCAGCAGGGGAGATGCTGTTCTTGAGTCGGTTGGTACGTGACATCAGACCTTTAACTTTTTCCTGATGGAAGGAGGTAGAAGAGAGAAGTCTGGGGTGTGTAGGGTCCTTGATTAACATTGTATAACTTTGTAATATCTCGAGCACTTGACAACCATTCACTTTTGAAGTTTAGTGACTGCTTTTATGTAGCACCTCAGTCAATCCTTTGCACAAGGTGAGTGACTGGACGATTAATTCAGCTGAGAAGATTGGCTTCAATGCCTCTCGGCAACTCAGAGCAAGTTGGATAACCTGTCAGCTTTGTCTCTGAGCTGAGGACCTTGTATTGTGTGCCCTAGTGGAAAAAAAAGACTGAAATCTAATCACATATCTGGCATATTCTGACATGGAGCTCTGCAAGATCTTAAATCTATAACACTGATGTGCAATGAGTTTCAGTGACAGTAGTAGCAAGCCAGCCATGGATGTGATATTCAATAATTAGGTGGAAAAGAGTGTCATGTCATTCGAGCCCATCCAGAGATAATATCCAGTAGATTCTGCTAAAGAAAAGTCCGTATACTTTTGACTTTGATTAAAATTAAAATCTCATTAATTCACACTGATAATTGAATTTTTAATATATTTTTGCCAGATCTTATTTGTCTTCAGCTACATTAGTATTTAAATAATGACGTGTAGCATATGTACAAAGTTTCATTATGAACTAGAATATTCCACGACAGACATCTCCAAAGATTTTGATGGGATCAGATAAAGAAGCTCCTGTGAGTCATTTGTGAACACTCTTTTTCAAGGATCTAACACCTGAGTTTTATTTTAAAAAACTTGTTAAATGTATATCCGATGAAATGGATGCTTGCCAGAACCTAATGCTGTGTCTGTGGCCATTGCCCTCACTCAATTCTGAATGGCAAATTAGCTAGCGGGTGAATAATTAACACTGGGAAGTGTGGATTGAGTAACTCGCAGGTTTTGTTTTGTTGCATGCATTACTTTGCCATTAAGCAGATCATTTGCTGTTTTAAAAAAAAACACAACTCATGAAAACATGAGCCCGGAAGAGTCTTGGTAGATATTATCCAGCAGAGATATCTACGTGGAGAGACCCTACACAGAGTACAGAAGGCGTTATCTAAAAGCCTAGAGTTCCCGCAGAATAATGTGGCTTTGTTGCAACACTTCTGGAGGGAGATATAAAGGAGTTTCCTGGAACCATTACCATTGATGAAAGCTTAACAAAGGCAAGAAGCTGGTCCACCTGGAATCTTCTGTGCAAACTTTAAAACTGCAGCATTTTTTTGTTATACATGCACAGAATTATGAACATACTAACACATTCTGTGCCCAAAAGGCAAGAAGACATGACACTAAAGCAGAGAAGGAGAACAAAACTTCATTCATTCAGATCTCTCATCAACTTCTAAAACAAGTAGGATGAAGTCCCAGAGAACTGAAACAAGCTTCCTAATTAGTCTGCCTTGGTACGTGCCTGCCCCTGTGGCTGCATATAGGATCTGTTTCCAGCTTCGGCTGGCCTGACTCAGTCCTGACCTCACCACCCCGAAGTGAAGATCAGGTTTAATGAGATCTTTTGAAACCAAAGCGGGTATATTGAGTCATGATATTTCCCAACTCAAGCTATCTGCCTTTGTGGCACAAATCTGGCCATCAGTGTCTAACTGCCTTTCCTTCAGATTCATCACAATTCAAAGCAGAAGACAAGGATAGTTAATGAGGAGGCTGCTAAGGACCTAGCTGCTCAAGAGTCAGAGCGGCAGCTCTCAGGATAGTAGCACAGGCAACCATCGAGACATCCCTCTCCTCGCAGTACACCATTGGAGCATGGGAAGTGACAAACTCAAGTAGCAAGGCAGACTCCTGTATGGTTATTTGGCCCATCATGTGTGTCTACTGTATTCCAATGTGAGTGTAATCTAAAATTGTATTTCTCTTTAATTCCCATTCTTTTTCTTATCCAGGCAATCATCTTAATTCTCAATGTAAATAATTAATGATATCTTCATGGGTTGTGGGCATCGTTGGCTAGGCCAGCCCTTGGAATTGGTCATGATCCTAAATGTTTATATTAGATCATCCTTAATCTTCTCAGCTTTGATTTTGAAAATATCAATAACTTTTCAGGTTTTGCTTCTCAAGATTGACTTGTTTCCTCCAGGTAGTGTCCTCGCGATTATACATTGCACCTTTAATAATGGTTAGCCCGAACCCATGGCTTAGGATCTTATACAAGTTAAGTGTTCCCTCTGTTCTATAGCTACAGATCTAAAGCCCAGGATTCTTTTTAAATTTTATATTCATTTAAATTTCCACTTTCAATGGTCTGTGTATCTTCATGATGAGGTTCTTAAGCTACGCTATTCTGTTAAAGTATATTTTGACTGGTAAGATTCTAATGTTTCAGTTTTACTTCCAAGTGTGTTATTTTGTTTTTCTTTACTTTGAACTGCATCTCCCACTCGTCCTGCCAGCCCTTGTCTTCCTGCAGTTATTAACTCCCAGTAGGTTTAGTCAACTTTGTTTCCTTGCTTTCTCTGTAACAGCTAGTAGTGAGCCCAAGATTCCCCTCTGTGGGACATCACTCACCCTAGGAAATGTCTTTTTATCCTGCTTCTCTGCTTTCTGCCCGACAGCAACATAAACTTGGCTTTAAGCTGTGCTTTTGATATTGTAACATGCAAGATGTGTTACAAAAATGTTGTCAAACAACATTTAGCACTGATCCAAATGAGGAGGGATTAGGTTAGGAGGCCAAACAGGCTTTAAGGAGCCTCTTAGAGACAGAGATATGGCGATGTTTATGGAGGAGGATTACAGAGCATAGGGCCTTGGTAGCTGAAGACATGATCACCTGTGGTGTCGTGATAAATATTGGGGATGCTCTAGAGGCCAGAATTGGAGGAGCAGCAAGATCTCAGGTGGCTGTAAGGCTAGAGCTGGTTAGAGTTCTTTCCAGGTATGATACTACCCTGATTCCATGTGCTTGGAATTGACCCTTAGATTTCACTATCTGTATAATGACCTATCTGGTTCACTAATATCCTTTAGGGAAGGAAATCTGCTGTCCTTACCTGGTCTGGCCTACATGTGACTCCAGACCTACAGCAATGTGGTTGGCTCTTCAGGGATGGGTAATAAATATTGGCCCAGTCAGTGATGCCCACATCCCATGAACATTTTTTAAAAAAATAATGTTAATGTTAAAACAGTGGGTGCCTTTACTCAGTTGGCCTATGGAAGAACTTTGCCATCCAAAGCTTTAAATAATGCAGCCGTGACTGTACTTGCCAGACCCAATATAGTTTTTTATTGTCTGAAATTGAAACCATGGTGCAAAATAAATTGAGCTAACCACTTCTGATTCTACTTCAAATAATTCAAAGCTGTGAAGAAATTTTGAAGGGATAAAGGGATGTAGTTTCACATAAATCTGAGTCAGTATCTGACAGCTGCAAATGTAATATGTTACCTGAACTGAGACAAATGCTGGTCTGTTTAATACTTTTATTATCAGATCCAGCTGACGTGTCTGGGACTCGCTGTTTTTTATCAAACGTATGAAGGGACATTTTCTCTCAATTGCCTTCCTAATGTTTGAGCCTTTCTCTGCTGTTGTATTTGATCACGTCTGGTGTTTACTGTGACTCTTAATTGTCCAGAAATATGTTTTCGATTTCTTCCTATAACAAAAAATTTGATTGAATATTTGCCTGTGCGGGACTGAAGTGCAATGTAAACACACAGGCTGTTTTATTCATTCGGGCCTGAAGAAAAATAACTTAGTCAAATATTTGGGCAGACAAATGTAGAGTTAGCAGGGAGCTGTTTTCAACAAAGTTAGAAGAAGTTAATTGTGCCAAAGGTGTAATTAGCCCACAAAGTCGATACTTTTAATAATATTGTCCTTTCTGTTATTCAATTTTCAATCCATCAAATCCTACTTTTAAACAATTAATTGTGGCGGGGGTGACAGAGATAAAATGATGCAGCTTGACCGTGGCCTTGTATTCAATATTATTGATGCACTCAACACTTCTTGAAAAATGGCTGTACTAAGGTGTATATTGTTGGGTTGTAAATTGATTCCTTCAGAACCTTACCATAGCTGTTGATCATTGTCAAGCTCTACAGAGCTAGAAGACATTCTTTCTCATCAACTCCCTTACTTTGAAATTCTGTGAAAATTTTCTACAAGTCTTCAACCATGTTTTCATGACCCAGGTTTGTACCCACTTCTCCCCTCACTCGCCTTCTGTTCTGCTCTCTGCCCGTTCCCTCATCAAAACCTGACAATGGTGCCATGCCTGTGATTACAGTGCTCCACCCTCCTCCGGCTTCTCGGCCTCTGAATTCCAACTTCATCTTTCGCTCCCAGCTCTTTAGCTTCAGTGTAAATGCTGCAACTTTGTTCCAATTCTACCTGCCACAACAACACCAGCACATCTCCTGTGTTGGTATTTCAATCTTCTCTGTATGGTCATGTTTGGCATGCCTTGAGATTTCATTCATGGCCCCAACTTTTCCCTATTTGCATGCTGCCTTTGGTGACAGCATCCATAGTCACAAAGTCAGTTTTCCTATACAGGAATGGATTGCAATTAACGACATCCAGCTTCATCACCATGCCAATACCCTTGACTCCTCAAGAATTTGAGCTCAACATCAGCAAGAGCAAAGTTATTCCACTAGGCTTCTGCCTAAAGCTCTGCCCGCACTTTACCACCTAACTGCCTCTAGCTACTTCCACGGAGTGATGCTGATTGTGTGAACAAAGTCAGACTGTCCTGTTTGAATTTGAGCTAAATGTCAAACTCAACTGCTTTTCCAGCACTGAGACAGGCTATACCCTCCACCACTACATTGAACATATCTCCAATCCAAGGTAGTCTATATTCTGCATCACAACATTGTCTCACTGCTGAGAGATATTCAATCTATATCCTCCACCACAACATTGAACACCTTCTCTACCACATCTTGATTGCCATTGAAACCTTTATCCATGCCTATATTGCCTCCAAAAATGTGCTGGTAACCTAACCCTAAGTTCTCTCCTTCATTAATTGCAATCCATACCAAAACCTCAAAGGCCAAAGTCCTCACAGACTAATTTCTTACTCCCCTGTTACTCTGTATGTGCCAACTTTCACTGGTCGACTATCTGCCTATGCATAAATCTCAACATCCTTGTGCACATTTACAACACTCTTTATTCCTTACTCCTTTCAACCTTCACAATCTCATTCAGTGCCAGTGACTTGGCTGCAGCCGCTAGTCTGCATGTTTCATATCCTCCTACCCTCCTTTACATTGTCCTTTCTATCTGCCTCCGTTTTGGTTGTAGGCACCTCGGATGTTTTAGCCCAGTACTCCTGAAGCATTTTTGCTAAAACATGATACCTCTCCAGCCACCTTCAAAAAACCTTCCCAAAACGTGCTTTTTGATTCAAACCCTCATTTTATTTCTCAGTTGTGGTCATTTTTGCCCCTACACAATACCTTAGTACTTGAGTACCCTGAAAGCATTAAACAATTACGTCATTGTTGTTGTCCTCCAGGTGTCATAGAAGTAGGGTGATGACAATTCATATAAATTGTCGCATTTGAGAGGCCATTAAAATTACTATCATGGTTACTGAAAAGGTATTTTATTTCTTTTCAATTTTCTTCTCAATTTTCTTCTCCATTCCCAAAACCTTGTTGAGTTTGCTAATAGTGTGTGGGAGGGTGGGCGAATGACAGATTCAGTGTTGAGCAACATCAAACGCATTGTTAATTTCTTTTCAGTTCTCTTTCAAGATCCTATTCAATCTGCGGTATTTTCATTTTTAAAAGAGCTTGACGTTTGACAAGGAAGTTTTACACCTGTACTCAATTGATTGTGAGGCAGCAATCACTGGTATTGATTTGGAGGCCTCAGCTTTCTGACTAATGTTTTGTAGCTTGCTGTGATAGTAGCAATGAAGCAATATTGTCAGCATTTTTAACTTGATAAATACCAACCAATAAATTGTTGCACCATTGAAATATTGGTGCTGTAATCTTAAAGTTGCATAGGGAGCAAATGCAGAATCTAAAGTGATCGCCAGCTTGCTGCAGATTGTTTTTACTACTGATGATTTGGGGATACTTCATTCTCATTATATTGAAGGTGTCACTTTTGATTAATTCAATTACTTTTTAAAAGTTGTATTACCCAAACCAAATGCCCCACTGTTGTGTGTGCCGGTGCATCTTTCTCCAATGAAGGAAGGAAACCATAAAAAATATGCAGGACTGTATTAAAGAGATCTTTGGCCCATCTTGCTTGTCCTTGTTCTTGCCAAAGCAATCCAAAACTAATCCAGTTGTGTGGCCCGCTCTCCATTATTCTACACCTTTGATTTTAAATGTTTGTGCTGTTCCTTTAAAAACACAAGTGCCGTTTCTTCAACCAATTCCTCGGGCAAAGCATTCCATGCTCCTAACAACTCAGTGTAAAGACATTTCCCTTAACTATTCTCCTCAACAGTTGTAGATTGATGATCCTTGTCACTCAATCCCCAATTAGAGCAAATGGCTTTTCCCTATTCAACCTAACAAAACACGTGTAGATCTCCAGTTAGTCTTCTGTCCAATGAGAATAATTCCATTACTTTAAGTCTCTAGCCATGACTATAATTTTCCATCCCTGGCTTCATTTTTGTAAATTTATATTGCATACTCTTTGTGACATTAATGTCACATTGTGTTATAAAGGTCCGCATTTTTACAGAATGGCAATGACTCCAGAGCCATTTAAAAATGGCAGAGGGGACCCAATTCTTGGATTCCCATCACAGAATCCCTACAGTGCAGAAGGAGGGCATTCAGCCCATCGAGCTTGCACCAACAACGATCCCACCCAGGCCCTTTCCCCAAACCCCATGCATTTACCCTGCTAGTCCCCATGATACGAAGAGGCAATTTAGCATGGTCAGTCAACCTAACATCTTTGGACTGAGAGGAAACCGGAGCACCGGGAAGAAACCCACAGATACGGGGGAACATGCAAACTCCACACAGACAGTCACCTGAGGCCGGAATTGAATCCAGGTCTTTGGTAGTGTGAGGTAACAGTGCTAACCACTGTGCCACTGTTCCCATTGCTGGTGACCCAGTATTTGCTAGCACAGGATAAGACTAGCAAGCTTGTACCCCTGAGTTGGCCACTCCATTGCAGGAGTTGGCATCTCTTAGCCCATCACGATTTCCATGAGTTGGGTCAGCTTTTGCATGACATGGTTCATGGCTCCTCAGAGGACCTAAATCACTTCTATGATCCCCATGCCCCCTCCATGCTAGCTTATGCCCCTACTGTCCATATCAACTCAGTACCAACTCGTGTCCTTTCCATGCCTTTTCACCCAGTATGCACTGTAAATAACCCACAAGCCATATATTAACAATGATCAGCATGGAACTGCTGAGAGGGGGAAAAAAAAGCTATTCGCAAACATTCTTTTGAAATAAGTATTGCCATCTATAATAAACACTGCCATTCCTATAACTCTCTCAATGTGTTACTCAGTCTATTAATGTGTCAGTGACATAGGGGGGATTTTCCACTCCTGTTATCGGTGGGGGGGGGGGGGGGGGGGCGGAATTGGCAGCGGAGACAGATAATCAATCATGCGGGCTTCTCAAAACGTGTTTTAGGCTGACGGGATTTCCTGTTGCAATTGTCCCCACCTCCCACCAATGACATCACGGGTATCCTGACGTTCAACATCGATTCCCATTTGAATATATTTAAATATCATTATCCGGCCTTGACGCCTGATAGTCCCCCAGTGTTAGATTGTCCATTCAAATGGGCGTGAGGGCACACTGATGTGAATCATCACAGGTCCCTATGACATGCACCTGGCGAGCAGAACCTGCTGGAGGGCGGGGGCACAGCTGAGCACTGACCCCAAGGGGAGAGGATCGTACCTGGGCAGTGCCCTAACACTCACTCATGGCAGGCTGGTGCAAAAGGTTAAATCTCACGGGATAAAAGGTGAGCTAGCTAGATGGGTAGAGAACTGGTTTAGCCATAGAAGACAGAGGGTAACAGTGGAGGGGTCTTTTTCCGGTTGGAGGTCTGTGATTAGTGGTGTTCCACAGGGCTCTGTACTGGGACCTCTGCTGTTTGTGATATATATAAGTGATTTGGAGGAAGATGTAGCTGGTGTGATCAGTAAGTTTGCGGACGACACAAAGATTGCTGGAGTTGCGGATAGTGATGAACATTGTCAGAGAATACAGCAGGATATAGATAGGCTGGAACATTGGGCGGTGAAATGGCAGATGGAATTTAATCCAGATAAATGCAAAGTGATGCATTTTGGTAGATCTAATGTAAGGGGGAGCTATACAATAAATGGCAGAACTATCAGGAGTATAGACACAGAGGGACCTGGGTGTACAAGTCCACAGATCCTTAAAGGTGGCAGCACAGGTGGAGAGGGTGGTGAAGAAGGCATATGGCATGCCTGCCTTTATTGGACGGGGCATAGAATATAAAAGTTGGCATATGATGTTGCAGCTGTATAGAATGATGGTTCGGCCGCATTTGGAATACTGCGTCCAGTTCTGGCCACCACACTACCAGAAGGACGTGGAGGCTTTGGAGAGAGTACAGAAAAGGTTTACCAGGATGTTGCCTGGTACGGAGGGTCTTAGCTATGAGGTGAGATTGGGTAAACTGGGGTTGTTCTCCCTGGAAAGACAGAGGATGAGGGCGACCTAATAGAGGTGTATAAAATTATGAAGGGCACAGATAGGGTGAACAGTGGGAAGCTTTTTCCCAGGTCGGAGGTGACGAACACAAGGGGTCATGGGTTCAAGGCGAGGGGGCAAGGTTCAACACAGATGTCAGGGGGACGTATTTTACACAGAGGGTGGTGGGGGCCTGGAATGCTCTGCCAAGCAAGGTGATTGAGTCGGACACGCTGGGATCGTTTAAGACTTATCTAGATAGCCACATGAACAGACTGGGAATAGAGGGATACAAACGAATGGTCTAGTGGGGCACATGAGCGGCGCGGGCTTAGAGGGCCGAAGGGCCTGTTCCTGTGCTGTATTGTTCTTTGTTCCCCTGGCACTGTCCAGGGGGGTGGTTGTTGTATAGGTGGGTGTTCCATGGGTGGAGAGTCTCCGTGGTGAGAAAGGGAAGGGAATTCTGTGGTCGGGGTTTTCTGGGGCGGGGGGGGATGAGGAGCGAATTTCTGTGGTGGATGAGAGGAGGTTGCATGTGGTGGGGTGGGGATGCTGTTTGCTGGGGCTGTGGGGGTTCTATTTTTATTTATTTTTTAAAGGGGTGCCCTTTTCAAGTGACGCCCAATATTTTAAATACATAAGTTACCAGAGGGGCTGACTCATTCAGAACCTGCCCCACCAGCATGAAACTTGCCCCTTACCTTTTTGTTCCACTTAGTGTCTAAAATTACAGCGTCTTCGAGGCCGATGGCTTCCATCCCGCTTTTCCTGCCCGCTGTGCCGCTCTGCAACAAAAATGAGAAAATTCTGCTTTTAGGCTTCAACTTGTCCAAATCAACATTGAGACATTGCTAAAGGAGGTCGCAGAAAGAACAACTTATGATACTCACTTAATGATGTCAGGCAACCCTGTGTGGTGTTTGCACACACTCCCTGTGTCTGCGTGGGTTCCTCCGGATGCTCCGGTTTCCTCCCGCAGTCCAAAGATGTGTGGGTTAGGTGGATTGGCCACGCAAATTGCCCCTTAGATCAGCAGGGTAAGTACATGGGGTCACGAGGATAGGGCCTGGGTGGGATTTTTGTCTGTACAGGATTGATCGGCCAAGTGGCGTCCTTCTGCACTGTAGGGAATCCATTACAGGAGAGCTCAACATAAACTGCTCAAGTATTTCTTTGTTGGTTTCTAAGCATCATGTGAATCATGTGCACCCTGTCACCTTCTCCTGGGAATTATTATTGTATGTTTACTGATTGAAGGAATGAATTGCTTTATTAATGACATGTTTCAAGTTTCTGTTGTTTGCAATCATGTTTGTCATTTCCGTGGTAAGTATCAGGCATGGTTTTCTTACCCGTGCGTGTACATAAAACCGACAATGTGACTGGTGCCAAAATAATTGCTGGTAATGCCTGCACTGTTGTTGCTTGCAGGATTTCAGTATGTGATGAAGATAAATTCCGTCATAACGAGTTTATTGGTGAGACCAGAATTCCACTGAAAAAATTAAAGCCAAATCAAACGAAGACTTTCAACATTTGCCTGGAGAAACAGCTGCCAGTGAGTGTTAATCCTGTTTGCATTGAATACTTACTTGAAGGCCATAAATGCAAGGTCTTCATGGTCAATAACAGACTAGATACTCACGTTTCCTTTCAGCTCTCAAATAACAATGTATCTTTAATCCCCCCCCGCTATGAAGCACAGGGTTTGTTCCTCTGGCACACATGATGTGTGATCTGTGCTGTTTGAAATTATGGCTGTAATATCATCAAAAGTTATCCCATTTTCTCTGCATTTTCTTTCCACTGGGCAAGATAATAATGAAAAAGGCAGGTTTTTTCCTTAGTGGGTGCTCATAGATTTTTGTTATGTCTTTGTACTTGTCTCAAAAAGCCTTAATATCCTGGAGCAGTTACAAACATTAAAGGTTAACTTTATTGCTAAAACTTTCTCTCAGGAACTTTAATCATACCACAATGAAGAGGTTTAAACACGAGAATAAGTTTACAATGAAGGATGTGATGAGGCTTTTGGTTTTCCCCAATATTTAACTGGAGGAAGTAGTGATTCCATAGAATCCTTACAAGCAGAAGGAGGCCAGTCAGCCCATCAAGTCTGCACTGACTCTCCAAAAGAGCAACCCACCCAGGTCCATCCCGCCCCCTTTATTCCCGCAACCCCGCGCATCAACCATGGCCAATCCACCCAATCTACACATCTTTGGACTGTGGGAGGAAACCAGAGCACCCGGAGGAAAGCCACGTGGACACTGGCAGAACGTAACTCCACACACAGTCGCCCAAGGCCGGAATGGCACCAGGGTCGCTGGGACTGAGAGGCAGTAGTGCTGACCACTGGGCCACCACGCTGCCCACTCAAGTCTTGCACGATGGAAGATAAAAACAGCCCGACAGCACTGTCCAGACAGATGGTGGGGAATTAGAACTGGAGGTCATCAGCATAATTGGGGAAGCTGACCCCATGCCAGTTGGTACAGTTGCAACATTCAGATCAGAATGAGGAAGAGGAAAACAAAAACAGTTAACTGTGTGGAATGGGAAGCGATGCTGTCACTCTGAGATAGGTAAGAGTGAATCCAAGAGAGAATGAACCAACTGAGCGGGACAATGGAGGAGACATTAGGGGAGAATAGAGTGATAACTGTGCCACAAGAAACAGGGAAATCACGAGGAATGAGGAAGGATAGTGCACCTAGGTCACAGAGGATGTGATTTGTGACTTGGATTGGAGCAGTCTGGTAAAGTGGCAGGCTGGAAATCTATTTGGGAAGTTTCAACAATGGAGCTATGAGAAAGATTGGTACAAATTTGGGAAGCACCAACAAATTTGAGGACTTTGGAGAGGAAGGGTAGATTTGGAGTTGGGTATTAGTTTTACAAGGACAAAGGAGTGAAAGGAAGGGCTTTTTGAGGGGGGAGAATGATGAACACGTTGTGTAATTTGGTTACCAGTCTGACATTATTGTCAAATGTGTTTCACAATTGATACTTTTCAAAATGAATTTGAGAATTCATTCCCAACCATGTCAACTTTATTTCTCATTCAGGTCAGTCTCTGATGACAATCAAACTTTTTAATGCTATTTTTTAATCTGTGACAAAGGGAGAGAGAGAAATTGCCAATGTAATTCTGCCTGGGTTAGGCATGAAATAGGTATTGGGTGTAATGCTAATCCATGTTTCCATTGCAAAGCAGCCTCGAAGAAACTGCAGCAATGTGGCAAACACTCTTCCTTTATTCTGGCCGTCTGTTTCTCCCCCCCCAAAGATTGACCCAATAGAACTGGCTTTGCTGTTTGCAACACAATCAGAATGTTTCCATCATCTCAGTTTGCCACATTAGGATTCCCAAACCTTTGTGCAGCAATCAATTGCACATCATTAAGTGTCATTTACTTCATTCATCCTTTCTGTAAATCCCTCTTGGCTTGTGACAAGCTTGTGAAATTTTCCAGCATGACTATTTTCAGGGTACTTGACTGATTGTGGCCTCTCTTCCATCTCTGAGGTTTCATCTGCTCAAGTAAGAGGCGTAATGACCACAAATTGCTGCAACAGTCATTTTCTGCTGAATGAGAAAATAAATAAAATTGTTGTTAATGTGCTCGACATTCACACAGTTCCTCCCGTTGAACACCCTGTCCACATACAGAAAACCTTTCAATGCTCCTTTATTCACCGGCCAAGCCTCCATACTGTCACGTATTTTGCTCCTAGTCCTTTGTGAATGTTTGGTTCCAGAAACACAATTTTGGTGATTGTGCAAAAACAGAAATTATTTTTCAAGCTGGCCTGGCTTACACGTGTTTTCAAGAATAAGTCTCTAACGCTTGGCAAGTGCTGCTCTGCCTGCATTCCCTACTATTCCCTACAATGGTTATTAACTTTCCACTGTCTGTGTTAACAGAGTCAAGACTACAAATTGGGCACAAATCCATCATATGAGGAAAGGAAACAATTGGACTCTAGTCAGGGCCTGGGAGAGAAGGGGTGCACATGGTGTTAATCACCTTGCCTTGCGGATGTCCAGGCTCTCAAATGGCTGCCTCATGCCTCAATGCAAATGCTCACCTCTGGGTCAAAGCTCTGTAGGATAAGGGGTTATTGGAGTGAGAGCCTGAGTCTGTGCAGTCATTTGTTTTCACGCACGCACTGTATTCCAGGTGATGTAATCCACCCTTGGCCACACTGCCATCCTCGGCATAAGTGCTGGAGTGAAGCTGGCAGAGCAGGACAGGGAACGCAGTTGCATCAACAGTGTGATGTGGGGCAGTTGTAGTCTGAAAGGAAGTGTGCCCTTCACAGCCATCCCAAAATGCTCCTCAGCAATAAAATCTCTAAACCTCAAAGGGCTGGAGGAAGTGAGTGAGTGTGTGAAAGAACCCTAAAGCTGGGACTAAGGCACACACGCGTACTTCACATGTGCTTCACACGCACACTCCCAAACACACACATGCACATGACACGCCGCGCGCACACGACACAGCACACCACGCACACACAGAGGTAACCTGCTTCTGATCCCACTTTCATCTGAATTCTGCTGAAGCCAGCTCAGAGCCTGTACCACCAGAGGCAAATACAAGATGGTTGTTTTTTAAACCCAACTCCTTCGCTCAGATCCAGTTCCTTTCCCTTTCTCTGGTGACAAGGACTTGGGGTCTAATTTGTCTCTCTATACCTCTCCTATATAAACAAAAGGACAAAAGAGATTGTTGATTCTTCTGCTTAGCACTCTTAAATGGTCATTTTTAATAGTTACTAATTTTTAAAAATTATCAATTCATTGCTTTGTCGTTTTCTTTTTGTTCAGTAAATTTCTAAATGTTTCCTTCATACCTTAACTTTATAAAAAAAAAGATGTTTAACATTGTGCCAAACTGGCCCTCTGGCAGCTGCTGCTGGATTTCTTGCTGAAAGGGAACAGGAGGCTCACAAGAGTCTGATTGCTTTTTGGAGGGTTGGAAAAAAGGAGTTATTTTTTGCTCCTGTAGAAATGTGAAGCGTCGAAGTTGCAGGTCAGACAGTGTCTGTACAGGGAGAAAAAAATGCCAGTGACCCCTTTCAGAACAAGTGCAGAACAAAAACCTGAAGAATTGAATCCATTTCACTTTCCACAGAGTGTTTCCAGCAATTTCTGTTTATATTTCCCATTTCCAACATCTGCAGTACTTTGCTCTCCTGTTGTCTGCTTCATGCTGGCATTTGTAAGGGTGTTTTATTTCAATTTAAAATGAAAAAATATTTATCACTCAGTGCAAAGTGTAATTTTTAAGTCAATAAAGCCTATTTGTGTGGCCAGTAAGAGCACATTATTGAATAAATTGGTGCTAATTTACTGGAAGGTTGTATCCTTTCTAAACTTGAAAATGAAACCAGGAGTCATGTTTCAATAAAGTATGTCACCAATAATTTGAGAGATCCTCATTTGTACACGGGATTGTTGTTTGTGGTGCTTGTGATTATGAAGTCTTTTGGATGTTTAGCTTGAATATCGCATTGGGCCAAGTTCAAAGAAATGAAGTTGGTTGCATGAAAGACCCAGTTGTGTATAATTGTCTAACAAAACCAGGGTTGTCAAGTGCACCATATTGAAATCTGAACTTTCAATTGGGTTTTTAAACAGAAGCATGGAGTACAAAAGCCAAGAAGTTTTTGTTAAACCTATAAAACTGTTTGACCACACCGTGACAATGGTTCTCAGTTCTGGGCACCGGAAGAATGTGAGGAGAAGGGTTAAGGGGATGAGTGTAGATAATGGACCCAGAAACAAGAAAAGCACTAGGGCTCATGATTTTTCCCCCTGGTCCTGGCTCTCATTACCATTTTGGTATAAAAGGCAGTATCCTCCTCTGATACAAAGAGGGGAATTTTCCTGTCCCGCCCACCACGGGAATTGTAGCGAGTGAGGGGCGGACCATGGAAAGGTTTGTTGACCTCGAGCAGGATTTTCTGGTTTTGGGATGAGCGTGGCCGGCAAATCCCGCCCAAAGTAATTTTGTTGTAACAAGCGGTTATAACAATGTATAGTTTTATATATATTGTGTGATAAGAAAGGTAAAATTGTCTTCAGTTTCATTTAGATTTTATTCATGAATCTTGATGCCCGGGAGTCTGGATAGACTTGGGACTAAACTGTTTCAGATCTTTTTGGTTTGTTTGCATATATACATTTTTAATGAGGTCTTACAATCCATGGAGTTAAAGAGATGGATCAAAAGGGGTTGAAAGTTCAGTGATTCTGGAAACGAAACACAAAGTAGAAAAGATTTACCATTGCTTAGCAACAATGATCCAGTGACACAGAGACGGAAAGACAGGAGTTGAGAGAGGAGATGTTGAGAGTGAGTGTTTGTGTCAAAGAGAGAATGATGTGGAGATGCCGGCGTTGGACTGGGGTAAACACAGTAAGAAGTTTAACAACACCAGGTTAAAGTCCAACAGGTTTATTTGGTAGCAAAAGCCACACAAGCTTTCGAGGCTCTGAGCCCCTTCTTCACCTGAAGAAGGGGCTCAGAGCCTCGAAAGCTTGTGTGGCTTTTGCTACCAAATAAACCTGTTGGACTTTAACCTGGTGTTGTTAAACTTCTTACTGTGTTCAAAGAGAGAAGACAGGGATTTTTATCCCCCTGAGAAAAAAGCTAACTGCAAGGCTAATACAACATTAGTTAACTGAGGAATCAGTTATGGGACTCAGTGAAGTAATCAGTTTCGCAGAGGTGCTACTCAAAGACCGAGTTGCGGAGGGTCATTTGTTTGCTCTGCAGTTGAAGAATGAGAGTTTATGCATTTTTGTTTGGATGTCTGGGGGGAGTGGGGGTGGGCGGGGGGGGAGGGGGGGCGGGTGGTGAGAGAGGTGAGCAGCATCAATTGAATGTTTAAGAATTCACCAGAAGGAATCTGTTTGCAACTGTGCAAGTGTCAAGCTAGTGGCAACTCTTCACTAGTGTATGTGTCTGTGAAGAATAATTGCAAATTGAATAATCTTTTGGTATTTGTATAGAGATCTTTCCAACCTTTTTTTGTCTGGTGCAATATGGTTTACTTTTTGTTTTAATAAATATTTTATTTTTTGTATTAAAAGTTCATCAGACTCCTGTGAATTTGTTCAGTAACTATCCTCTTTAAAAAAAAAAGTAGTTTTAGGATCTATCAAGCCCGGTTTCATGCTGGGATCTGACTTGTCCAGTAATAACATCAACTGGAATTGTAACATTGGGCGGAATTTTGCCATTTTTTTTGATAGTTTTATAATGGGTGGGAAAAGCCAATGGGCTGACTTTTGTTTTTAATGGGTGCCCCGATGTTGTGAAAAGATTGAACCCCCCTCCCTCCCCCCCCCCCCCCCCCCCCCCCCCCCCGCCCCAACATGGAACTCTCCCACTCTCCATGGAGTGCTGGGGGCAATGTCCAGGCAAGATCCCCCAACCCCCGGGGCTGTACTCACCTGTGTGCCTCCTCCAGGTGCACGTCATGGGGGACCTGTTGTGGTTCATCCCCTCACATCTATGTGAATGGACAATTCAACATGGGGGGGACTATCAGGTGTAAAGGCCCGAAAAGCATATTTAAATGAATGCAAATCCTTTTACAGTCAGGATTCCCATTATGTCGTGGGAGGGGACGCGAGGACAATCTATCAGGGAAAATCCCGCCGGTGTAAAAACCAGTTTGGGACTCCCCGTGCTATTGTCCACCCCCCCCTGCCATTCTTGCCCCTGAAAACAGGAGTGGAAACACCCCCACCTCCCCCTGTCCACCATTGTATCGATTATTTAACATAAATTCAGTTCAAGAAAGCTGAGTGTGTGTATTCAGTTCTTTTGCAAATCGAGGCACTCGCCGTTTCTCTGTGTGGCTAAGATTGCTATTCAGCAAATGATAGATTGAACATTCTACCTCTTTGCAGATAGACAAAACAGAAGACAAATCACTGGAGGAGCGTGGTCGGATCCTCATCTCTTTGAAGTACAGCTCACAGAAAACTGGGCTTGTGGTTGGCATCGCACGATGCGCACACTTAGCAGCTATGGATGCAAACGGATACTCAGATCCATATGTAAAAATGTAAGTAACAAACTGTGACTTATAAATAAGGGGACTTGCAACTTCAATTTAAAAATCATAGCTCATATCAACAAAAGGAAGCTTGTTTTCAAATACTGCCCCCAGGTTCTTGTGAAAGACCGCACCAATTTGTTGAAAATACTCAGCTATTACTAAATTGCCTTCAGAACATTTTTACTCCATTGGGAAAGTTGTTAATGTGCAATTTCAGAGCATGTTTAAATCTGAGAAATGCTGCACCTATAATAATGCACAGTCAACGATGCATTACCGACATTTCTTTGTGAAAAGCCGCTGCAACCATTAAGTAACGCCATCAATGCATTGTGACTCGATCACTGAAGAAGTATCTAGTTAGCAGTCCAGTGGGAATCACAAGATAAAAGCTGTTATTTCTTCCCTGACCTGGAGGGGCTGGAAGCTTTTGAAGTACAATGAAGCAACATGGCTTAAATTTGTTTCAGGGTTTTTCAAAGTGGCTGTTGCATTGTTCAGCCTTTTATCTCTCTCGCTGCAATTGTCTGTCAATCGGCACCTGCTTTAGTTAAACCTTTGTAAATACTGAGTTTGAAATTTATTGAAGGGTTCCTAAACAATCCCAATTTTGAGACTATAAACACAATTTCCCCATATATTTAGTTTAGCACGACGGACCATTTTACCACCTCCTTTCCAGGTGTATATGATTGGGAAATTGTGCAAAAGCACTGAGCAAAGTTTACTTTACACTGATCTGGCTCAGAATACTGAGCTGGATGGCACAGTGGTTAGCACTGCTGCCTCACAGCACCAATGCCAGGGACCCGGGTTCGATTCCTGGCTAGGGTCGCTGTCTGTGTGGAGTTTGTACGTTCTCTCCGTGTCTGCGTGGCTTTGCTCTGGGTGCACCAGTTTACTCCCATAGTCCAAAGATGTGCAGGTTAGGTGGATTGGCCATGCTAAATTGCTTGTTAGTGTCAGGGAGACTAATATGGTAAATGCATAGGGTTATGGCAATAGGGCCTGGGTGGGATTGTGGTCGGTGCACTTGATGGGCTGAATGGCCTCCTTCTGCACTGTAGGATTCTATGGTTCTATGACTTGCGTTCTTATTGATCCTTTCAGAGTGTCGTGCCATCCCAAAGCACTATACAGCCAATGAAATACTTTTGAAATGCAGTTAGTGCTGTAATGTAGGAAATCTGTCCGCCAATTTGCAGCAAGTGAACTCCCACAAACAGCAACATGATAAATAAGCAGGTCATCAGTTTTGATGATGTCAGTCAAAAAATAAACATTGGCCAGGACAATTGGCAGAACTCACCTGCTCTTGAATAGTGCCATGGGATTTTGTTTTCAATTCCAGCTGACAGGTAGATGGCACCTCCAACAGTGCAGCACTCCATCAGTACTGCATTGGAGTTTCAGTCTTGGGTGTTCACAACATTCCAGTCCAGAGCCGAACATGCTTTCAACTGGGCCAGAACTGACACCGCCAATTAGCAATTGGCTTATATCAAAATAAAGCTTTAGTTTTCAATATTATTCTCCTAAATCCCAGTGCCAGTATGGATAAGATTCACTTGCATTACATGTGGTTGGTAATTAAATGTGTTGTGCCTGCCAATCCATCTCCCTGGAATCCAAAATATATAGTGAGCTCACTGCAACTATTAATCATTTCAATATCCTGTCACTATTAGAAGTAAAATTATAACCCTAATAAGCAATAAGAAAGCATGCATGTGTTTACAATGCACTCAACTGGCACTTCACATTGCCTTAGAGGTTTAGTGCACAGAGACTTTGTAATTTATTTTGTTTATAATTCCAGGAACAGAAATGTTGTGGAACATTGTGGAGGGCCAATGGATATTAATTTCAATGCTTATCAATCATTTGTTACCTTTATATCTTCCTCTGTTTGCTGTTCCTCCACTTCCCCAATTCACTGTGAATCAAGTGGGTGGTCAGAATCTATTGCGTGCGAGAATGGAAAATTTGGCATTTCAGCCAAAACTCAATTCACTTTCCGTGGCACGGGAAAACTCCAGCCGCTCACGAGGATGGAAGTTTTCAGCCAATGTATGGTGGGATTCAGAAGTCGATAGAGAAAATCATGTCCATGGTGTCCAATGTATTCTCAAATTGTACTTTTTTTTATTCATTCGTGGGGCGTGGATGTTGTGGGTCCAGCTCTAGTTGCCCTTGTTCAGAGGGCAGTTGAGAGTCAACCACATTGCTGTAGCTCTGGAGTCACATGTAGGCCAGATCAGGTAGAGATGGCAGATTTCCTTCCCTAAAGGACATTAGTGAACCAGATGGGCTTTAACGACCATTGACAATGGTTTCATGGTCATCAGTAGATTCTTAATTCCAGATTTTTTTATTGAAATCAAATTTTTCCATATTGGCTTAGACATTGTGATCAGTGGCAAAGGAATGACACTCACCTTGTTGACAGCTGCCCACAAAAGAGCACAAACATCCTTAAATTCAGCATTGGTTTTAGCATGGAGTCCCCTATGAGAAATGTGCTGTGTCAATGAGTTGAGCACAAAAGAGTGAAGCTCTTCCCTCCAATTGAAGATTCCTCGCTGAGAGTCTAAACCAGAAACCTTAATGCAAAAAATAAAAATGACATTGAAATGATGTTGGGAAAGTGAACTAAACACTGGGAAATACAAATGTGATTAAGATAGAGATATAAAAAAGACAGAAAAAGTAAAAACAAATGTAAGTTTTCAACACTAATTTTCTTCTAAGGGAATAAGTCTCCACAGTTGTAAAAATAACTTTTTCAGGGATGGAGAGGTTGTCCAGAAGTAATTGTCACCTACAGCACTGTCAAATGCACAATTCTGAAAGCACTGGTGCTAACAATTTTATTAAGACGTTTAACAACACCAGGTTAGTCCAACAGGTTTATTTGGTAGCAAAAGCCACACAAGCTTTCGGAGCCCCAAGCCCTTCTTCAGGTGAGTGGGAATTCTGTTCACAAACAGGGCATTATAAAGACACAAACTCAATTTACATGAATAATGGTTGGAATGCGAATACTTACAGCTAATCAAGTCTTTAAGATACAAACAGTGTGAGTGGAGAGAGCATCAAGCCAGGCTAAAGAGAATACTCACCTGAAGAAGGGGCTTGGGGCTCCGAAAGCTTGTGTGGCTTTTGCTACCAAATAAACCTGTTGGACTTTAACCTGGTGTTGTTAAACTTCTTACTGTGTTTACCCCAGTCCAACGCCGGCACCTCCACATCATGGCTAACAATTTTAGCCATCCATAGTAGGGAACTAGTTTTTAAAAATTCATTCGTGGGACATGGGTGTTGTGGGTCCATCTCTAGTTGTCCTTGTTCATAGGACAGTTGAGAGTCAACCACATTGCTGTGGCTCTGGAGTCACATGTAGGCCAGATCAGGTAAAGATGGCAGATTTCCTTTCCTAAAGGACATTAATGAACCAGAAGGGCTTTCACGACCATTGACAATGGTTTCATGGTCATCAGTAGATTCTTAATTCCAGATTTTTTTTATTGAATTCAAATTCCACCATCTGCCATGGCAGGATTGGAACCTGGGTCCCCAGAACATTAGGTGAGTTTCTGGATTAATAGTCCAGCGATCATACCAGTGGGCAAGTATCGCAAGTTCATGTGTCATAGTCATTTAAGCGCCCAGTCTATTGGGTAGCACTGCAACAGTGCACCTCGAGGAAGAGTGTTGTATCTCTAACAATGAGAGTGGTGCATTTGCTGAGGTTCCATATTTAATTGCTAATGCCAGTAGTTTCTTTCAGATTTACCCCATAATACAGTGAGCGATGGTGACCTGTCGTTGTTATGACCATAAAATCTGGGTCAATATACTGAGCCCTCAATCTCTGGCCTGAGCCCCAGTATCTATTGCCATTTTTTTCAATGTCTCCATTAAATGTATCGATTCTCAAATTCAGACACAAATTCAGTCTATTGACAACCTACTTTTGCAGATATTGAATACAGGAGTTGGAATGTCTTGTTGAAGTTGTACAAGACATTGGTAAGGCCACACTTGGAGTACTGTGTACAGTTTGTCACCCTATTATAGAAAGAATATTATTAAACTAGGAAAGATTTACTAGGATGCTACCGGGACTTGATGGTTTGAGTTATAAGGAGAGGCTAGATAGACTGGGACTTTTTTCTCTGGAGCGTAGAAGGCTGAGGGGTGATCTTATAGAGGTCTATAAAATAATGAGAGGCACAGATCAGCGAGATAGTCAATATCTTTTCCCAAAGGAAGGGGAGTCTAAAACTAGAGGGCATAGGTGTAAGATGAGAGGGGAGAGATACAAAAGTATCCAGAGGGGCAATTCCTTCACACAGGGTGGTGAGTATCTGGAACAAGCTGCCAGAGGTAGTAGTAGAGGCGGGTACAATTTTGTCTTTTAAAAAGCATTTAGACAGATACATGGGTAAGATGGGTATAGAGGGATATGGACCAAATGTGGGCAATTGTGATTAGCTGAGGGGTTTAAAAAAAAGGCGGCATGGACAAGTTGGGCCGAAGGGCCTGTTTCCATGCTGTCAACTTCTATGATTCTATAATCAGCTCTTTACATCTTCTTCGATATATATCATTGCCAAGGGACTATCTATTTGACTTATTTCTTAGCATGGATCTTGAATTTTGCAGCCAAGCTTAATGATATATTCTTATAGTATCAGTTTCCTACAGTTCAAATGTTTTGGCAGGATATTCCTGCCCTGACTATCAAGAAGTGTGAATCTTCTCCAGTTTTGAAATTAGGATCATTCCTTGATAGGAAAGGTGAAAACACTTGGCCTTTGGTTTTACAATTTGAATGTAAATTTGATTGTGCTGTGCCAACTCCACTGTCAGAGCTAATTAACAGTCACAGAGCAAGTTCATTAACAGTGGCAGCTGAATCTACAAAAGGGAATTGCAATAACTCCATTGAGTAATATTATTCGTTTGGAATAATATATTTTCTTCACAGCTTGGAGCCAACTGAGATCTTTGTGATATAAAGCCTCCAAGTAGTCTGTTTAAAAAACACTGTTTATAACCAAACCCAGCTATATTACACCAGCAATGAAAGGAGAACAGTAAATGCAAGGTTTTGTTGCTCTTGTGAAGCCTCATGAGACACAAGTACGCATTGGAGATAAGACTACAACTCTGATTCTCCAAGTCTATATCAGTAGTTCAGTCATATTCCTGTACTGTAAAGCGTTCTGACTACCTCAGTGAATTTGTTAAAAATTAATTTATAGGACGGGGCCAGGTAAGGACAGCAGATTTCCTTTCCAAAAGGACATTAGTGAACCAGATGGGTTTTTCCGACAATTGGCAATGATTTCATGGTCATCATTAGAGTTTTAATTCCAGATTTTATTGAATTCAAACTTCACCATCTTCAGTGGTGGGATTTGAACCCGGGTCTCTGGATTATTAGTTCAGTAACAATACCACTGCGCCTCCCCATCAATTGCAACACGGTAAACATAGAAAATAGGAGCTGGAATAGATCATTTGTCCTGCCATTCAATATCATCATGACTGCTGCTCTGTCTCAATGCCATACTCCAACCCTCTCTTCATACTCCTGACATCTTTAGAGTCTAACAATCTATCTATTCACTCCTTCAGTATAATCAGTGATTTGGCCCCCATGGCCTTCTATGGTAGAGAATTCTGCAGGTTCACCACCCTCTGAATGAATCATAGAATCCTACAGTGCAGAAGGAGGCCATTCGGCCCATCGAGTCTGCACTGACTGCAATCCCACCCAGGCTCTATCCCCATAACCCCCTGCATTTACCCTAGCTAGTCCCTCAGACACTAAGCGGCAATTTAGCAGGGCCAATCCACCTAACTGCGCATATCTTTGGACTGTTTCTCTTCGTCTCAGTCCTAAATGGCTACCCCATATCCTGAGACTGTGACTTCTAGTTCTAGATCCCCCAGCCAGAGGAAACAGTATCCCTGCATCCAGTCTGTCCAGCCCTGTCAGAACTTTAAATGTTTCAATGAGGTCCCCTCTCATTCTTCTAAAATTCATTGATTACAGGCCAAGTCAACCCAATCTCTCTTTATACGACAATCCTGTCATCTCGGGAATCAGTCTTGTGAACCTTCGTTGCACTTCCTCTATGGCTAGTATATCCTTTCTTAGGTAAGAAGACCACAACTACACACAATTCTCCAGGTATGGTCTTACCAAGGCTCTAAACAGTTGCAGTAAGACACCCTTGCTCCTGTATTCAAATCTTCTTGCAATAAAGGCCAACATATAATTTGCCTTACCAACTTTTTGCTGAACCTACATATTTGCTTTCAGTGACTGGTGTACAAGGACACCCGGGTCTCTTTGTACCTCAGCATTTCCCAATCTATCACCGTTTAAAGAATACTCCTCCATCACTTTCTTCCTATCAAAGTGGATAACTTTACATTTATCCATGTTATACTGCATCTGCTTTGTATTTTTGTTCACTCACTCAAACTGTCTAAATCACCTTGAAGCCTCTTAACATTCTTCTCACAACTCACAGTCCCACCAGTTTTGTGCCATCAGCAAACTTGGAAATATTACATTTGGTTCCCTCATCCAAATAATTGATGTATATTGTGAATAGCTGGGGCCCAAGCACTAATACTTGTGGTACCTCACTAGTCACCGCCTGCTGCTCCGAAAAAGACCCATTTATTCCCACATTCTTTCCTGTCTGCTAACCAATTCTTGATCCATGCCAATATATTACCCTCAATCCCATGCATTTTAATTTTGCGCGCTAATTTCTTGCATGGAATTTTATCAGAAGCTTTCTGAACATCCAAATACACCACATCCACTGTTTTTCCCTTATCTAGTCTGGTAGTTATATCCTCAAAAAGACTCCAGTAGGCTTGTTGAACATGATTTCCCTTTCATAAATTCGTGTTGACTTTTTCTAATCCTGTTGATATTTTCTAAGTGTCCTGTTATCACATCCAAAACACCAGCAATTTCCCCACTATTGAAATTTGGCTAACTGGTCAATAATTCCTTGTTTTCTCCCTCCTTATCTTTTTTAAGTAGCGGGGTTACATCTGCCACCCTCCAATCTGCTGAGATTGTTTCAGAATCTATAGAATTCTGGAAGATGACAACCAACACATCTTCTATTACTATGGCCACCTCCTTTAGAACCCTGGGATGGAGATTATCAAGCCCTGGGCATTTATCAACTTTCAGTTCCATTAATTTCTTGAGCTTTTTTTTCGTAATACTAATTGCCTTCAATTCCTCCCACTCGCTAGATCCTTGATTCCTTAACATTTCTGGAAAGCCGTTTGCGTTTTTCGCCATGAAGAAAGAACTAAAATAGTTGTTTAATTGCTCTGCCATTTCCCTGTTCTCTATATTTATACATTCTCCAATTTTGGACTATAAGGGACCTACGTTTGTCTTCACTAATCTTTTTACATACTGAAGTTTTTACTGTCTGCTTTTAAGCTGCATGTTTACTCTGATATACTCCATCCTTTGCTCAATTCGAAACTGTTCTCAATCCTCACGTTTGCCACTTTTTCTGGCAACCTTCTATGAATCCTCTTTGTAGTTAATGCTATCCTTCATTTCTTTGTTAGCCATGGTTGGGCCACTTTTCCTGTTGTGTTTTTGCACCAGAAAGCGATGTATAACTGCTGCAATGCATGCATTCCTTCCTTAAATAATAATCATTGCCTGTTCTCCATCATGCCGATTAAATGAAGTTCCCCAGCTCGCCCCTCATAACCTTCCCAGTTTCCTCTGTTTAGACTTGGGACCCTAGTTTCAGATTGGACTACTTCACGTTCCATCTTAATGAAGAATTCTATCCTGGATGGTCACTGATCCCACACACAAGATAATTAATTAATCCCTTCTCATTGCACAGTACCAAGGCCTGAATTTTTCAGATCGCGGGGGCTCAACCAGTGCTCAAATGAGCATTGATTTGTAGCAGGCGGGACATCTATCCTCACTTGGAAGGGAGGCCCACCTTGGAAAGCTGTTGGCCAATCAGATTGCCTGACACCTTTCAAGCTCATCCAGACACAGTAAATTATCGACTGACTCCTTTCTACCCCATTGACTGACTCTTCCCTGCCCCATTGACTGGTTCCACTCGGTTTCGGAATCCCTACAGTACAGAAGGAGGCCATTCAGCCCATTTGAGCCTGCGCCGACGACAATCCCACTCAAGTCTTATCCCTGTAATTTATCCTGCTAATCTCTCTGGCACCAAGGGTCAATTTAGCATGGCCAATCCACCTAACTCGCACATCTTTGGACTGTGGGAGGAAACCGGGGCACCCGGAGGAAACCCACGCAGACATGGGGCGAATGTGCAAGCTCTACACAGACAGACACCCGAGGTGGCAATTGAACCCGGGTCCCTGGCGCTGTGAGGCAGCAGTGCTAACCACTGTGCCACCGTGCCGCCTACTGACCGGTTTCACTCTCTCTCACTGACCAATAGTCCTCTCTGTTCCACTGACGGGTTCCTCTCTGCCCCATTGGCTGACTCTTCCCTGTCCCTGAACCGATTCTACTGTCTCACTGACCAACTCCTCACATATACCAACCCTGCACCTCATTTCATTTATCCAGCCAAACCTCAAGCTAGGTTCCAGATGAAAGTGAGGTTATTCAAAAAATAAATGAGTCACTTTTAACATGTTTTTCTACCACTGTTTCACATTCGCATTTTTGTGCTAAGCAAATTCACAGTTGCTTGGTTTGAACTAAGAATATGTGACAGTATCTTGCCCCTGGCATCAGAGTTCATCGACCTGATGCAGGAGAAGAATTAATGTTATTACTGCTTGAATAAATCAGCAGCCAGATACCTAATTAATACTGGCCCAAAATGTTTTAATAAAAATATTTCCATATATACAACATATTAAAACCTTATGACTGCACATGGGTCCTTGTGCAATTATAAAGTCCTATGTTTATACTGGTGTAAATCTGCCAATACTAAAATTGCACTGTGTGACGACGCTGTAATGTCAGCACGGCTAGAAGGTATCATTATGTGTTTTATGTAGTTGGTTGCCAGGATAAAAGTGGATATAGAGAGTTTTGATGGAATATTAAAATACAGGTAGAATCTGAATTTAAAACGTTGGCTGAATTAGATCTGTGTCCCCTGCTCGAATTAAGTTTCATCTTCTAACCCTGAAAACGGCACACAAGGCAGAATTTAATGAGGTGGTGGGGGCCCCGGCGTCCGCCACAGAAAGGGCAGGATCCCCACTGACCTGATCTCTGGCAGCTCCAAGGGAATTAAGTCCCTTATTCTAAGTGGGTACATCCTGCCCCCGGGACCCCCAGCTCCACAGGGATTTTAATTGCTGCACTTCCCTAATATGGCGGAAATCCCACCCTTGAGAGCAGCAGGCCGATCAGAGGCTGGCCACTGTTCATTAGCAGCGCACCACCAGGAATGGTAGATTCTGTTGGTAATCCACTCGGGCCTTCACCCAGGGATCCCTGGAGAAAGGTAAGTAGCAGCGGGATGCAGGTTACGGGGTGGGGTTACTGGCGGGGGCCAGGTCTGAGGATTCGGAGGAAAGAGCAGGGGGCATCCTCCTTTGATGATGCCGTGTCCCTTGATCTGACAGTGAGTGTCTTTGAACAAGGGCCACCCACAATGCCCCCTGCCCACCCCACCCTCCTCCCCCAGGTGGGCCACAAGCAAATCTGACTCTCCTGCATGGTAAATACTCTCTTACTGGTTGGATATCAGCAGCGTTGGGCTTCGGCCCTCAAATGGGTATTAATTATCCACCTAACATCCTCAACTGGTTTACTGGCAGGAAGGCCAGACACCAGCCTTCCCGCAGGGAGGCAGTGGGGTTCCCATCCCGCATCCGCCCACCTGATCGGACACCAACCCCCCACCCCGATCCCCGACCTTCGAAACTCACCTCCGGGGCGGGTATTATATTCTGTCCAAGGTCTTTACTCACCATGTGAAGAGCCGTGAGAGGTCAACTTTTGTGCATTAAATTTAGATGAATGAGGTTCTCTCATTTCTACATGTCCTCAGCCCACTTCTCTCCTTTCACTTTGGAACTTCTTGGAGCCAGATTGTTTACACAACAGAAACCGGGAAGTGTTAGAAATGGACATCATTAAGCAAGTGAAAGAGAAAGCTATCAATGCTCAGTGATTATTTCAGATGTTCTGAATTAATGTTCCTTTTTTAATTATCTCTATTTACTGGTTACAAATAGTGAGGCAACTAAGGCAGGAAAATGCGCACACATGCAAATCTCTTAAAGGCGAACAGAGATATGTACAGTCTTCAAAATGTCATTGATTTCTATGAACTTTATGTATAGCATGTACTGTCAGCATTGAAGCCAGAAACATACATTGATTAAGTGCTGTCATCATTTTCAAAGAGTGAAGCGTTGCTCTTATGATTACAATTACATGTTAGATTTTTTTTCTCTGCCATCTTTTCCTCTGATTAACTTTTATCATCTCTCATCGTTTTATGTTGCTTTTGATTATCCCTTGGATGGCAAACAGTTCCAGGAAGATTGAGATTGTAAATTGAAGTGATGAAAATTTTTTCCCCATTCTGAACCCAAGGGCAATGAACCCAACTGAGGTCAACCCATACACAGACACTGGATGAGTTTGATGCCACGGCCCACTGGCCAGTATTTCTTGGAGGCAGGACCTCTGATCTTAAAGGGATGGATGCCCAACGCCAGGCAGTTAATTTCCTGGTGTGCGTGAAATTGCTTCAGGGTTCCTAAAGCTTTCTGAACACCATTTGAACCTGTTGGTGAGGTCCTGAAGTCCTCAGGAAAATCCTGCCCATGGTGTCAATTTTATTAACACTGTCACCTGGCCAATTTTGTTACCAACCTTTTCAAGCACTCAATATTTGTGGTGTTATCTAACCAAGCTACAGGTTTAAGGATGTTTGAGCACAGGCTGAAACATACCATCTGTTTAGTATCCAGAAGCATGTGTACGGAAGCAGCGTTCATTAAACAATGTCAGCCTTGTGGCACAGTCAAATGATTCAATTATATCCAGGTAAAAATTGAGCACATCACGATGAAAATCGGATAATCTTTTGTAAAGGTTTTGTGCTTCAGTGCCAGTGAAGTGACCAGCATTATTCTCTGAGTTAATTTACTTTAAAGCTTCTAATGCAGAATCTGATTTTTTGATAGACTGAAAGAGGTTGGGGAAGACGGCACGTAAAGTATAATTAACCTATGGTGTCTTTTATGAATACTAGTAGGTTTCCCACAACATTATTCATAGTAACTGAAAAACTCTGCTGTTGCAAGGGATGCATGTAAGTGGGGAGGGTGAAAATCTCCACCGGCACTGACAGAAATTAAAGGAAGACACAAGAGATTTCCCCATAAATAATGAAGTATTTTTGATTAATCTCCGAAAAATGACAAGTGATAAATCCATTAGTTTCTGCCACCTACATAAATACATGTCTGCATGTAACATGGGGAAGCAACACTTTTTCTCACTGTCTAGCCAGGGTATGACTTTTAATAACAAGTATAAGATGTTTATAAAAATTAAGGAAACATTAAATATATTTTTATCTTTCCTCCTTTACCAACCATCTCTGGAAAATAGAGAATAAAAATAAACAAACATTGGAATTCAGAACATATATTTGGAACTTCCTCCGAGCGGCATGATGGCACAGTGGTTAACACTGCTGCCTCACAGCACCAGGGACCCGGGTTCGATTCATGGCTTGGGTCACTGTCTGTGCGGAGTTTACATGTTCTCCTCGTGTCTGCGTGGGTTTTCTCTGGATGCTCCGGTTTCCTCCCACAGTCTGAAAGACATGCTAGTTAGGTGTATTGGCCATGCTAAATTCTCCCTCTGTGTACCCGAACAGGCGCCAGAGGGTGGCAACTAGTGGATTTTGATAGTAACTTCATTGCAGTGTTAATGTAAGCCTTACTTGTGACACTAATAAATAAATAAATATTTTTCTAAGACATGTCGCTCATTAATAGGAAGAAATGTTGTTTTGAGTATAAGAATACCTGAGAAATATAGATTTGATTTTGATTTGATTTATTATTGTCACGTGTATTAACATACAGTGAAAAGTATTGTTTCTTGCACGCTATACAGTCAAAACATACCGTTCATAGAGAAGGAAACGAGAGAGTGCAGAATGTAGTGTTACAGTCATAGCTAGGGTGTAGAGAAAGAACAACTTAATGCAAGGTAAATCCATTCAGAAGTCTGACAGCAGCAGGGAAGAAGCTGTTCTTGAGTCGGTTGGTACGTAACCTCAGACTTTTGTATCTTTTTCCCGAAGGAAGAAGATGGGAGAGAGAATGCCTGGGGTGCGTAGGGTCCTTAATTATGCTGGCTGCTTTGCTGAGGTAGCGGGAAGTGTAGACAGAGTCAATGGATGGGAGGCTGGTTTGTGTGATGGATTGAGCTACATTCATGACCTTTTGTATTCCTTGCGGTCTTGGGCAGAGCAGGAGCCATACCAAGCTGTGATACAACCAGAAAGAATGCTTTCTACAGTGCAACTGTAAAAGTTGGTGAGAGTCGTAGCTGACATGCCAAATTTCCTTAGTCTTCTGAGAAAGTAGAAGCGTTGGTGGGCTTTCTTAACTATAGTGTCGGCATGGGGGGACCAGGACAGGTTGTTGATGATCTGGACACCTAAAAACTTGAAGCTCTCGACCCTTTCTACTTCATCCCCATTGATGTAGCCAGGGGCATGTTCTCCTTTATGCTTCCTGAAGTTGATGACAATCTCCTTTATTTTGTTGAGATTGAGGGAGAGATTATTGTTGCCGCACCAGTTCACCAGATTCTCTATCTCATTCCTGTACTCTGTCTCATCATTGTTTGAGATTTGACCCACGACGGTGGTGTCGTCAGCAAACTTGAAAATCGAGTTGGAAGAGAATTTGGCCACAGTTATAGGTGTATAAGGAGTATAGTAGGGGGCTGAGAACAGCCTTGTGGGGCACCGGTGTTGAGGATAATCGTGGAGGAGGTGTTGATGATCGTGGAGGAGGTGAGAGAGCATTACTGTACTCAAGACTTTGCTCTCCAAATGGTGGCCTGCAGGATTCTTTTTCCCTCCAGTGTCTGCGTTCGCTTCTCGAACTGAATCTGCTAACCACAGTTGGAGGATATTAATTAGAACATCATGTAAGCATTTTTACTTTTAAACTTGCCTCAGAAAATGTAGAACGACTATTGTTTTATGATTTTGCTTGTTTTTATGATATAAAAATGTTTTACCTGCATGTTGGCTAGCTGAAGTAAAAACAAGCTGTTGTGAAAAACTAATTTGAGTTACTTAATTGTGGTATTTTGTCTCTTTTTGGAAATTTTGTATATTAAAAAAAGTTGTGAACTTTGCGTATCAACTGAGCAGCTGTAGGTTTACATTTGGAGACGTGAGCACCCGTGGAAATGGTGATATGTTTCCAAGTCCTGTGACAATTGCAGGTGGTGGCATTCACATGTGCTCGCTGCCTTTTTTTCTAGATGGTAGAGGTCGTGGGTTTGGGCGATGCTGGTGAAGAAGCTTTGGCAAGTCATTGCAGTGCATCTTGTAGCTGATACAAACTGCTGCCACTGTGTACTACGGATGGAGGGAGTGACTGATTAAAGTGGTAGATGTGGTGACCAATAGCTTGTTCAGAAGGAGCAATGAATTCATCAGATTCTCAGCATATGTTGACAGTCAGGCTGCTCGAGCAGTTAGCTTCAGAACCATTGCTCAGTTTGCACAGGTACAGGGTGTAATCGACTGGCACACGTGGCCCTTCGAGCACCCTGGGAACAGCCAGCGACATTTGTAAATTGGAAGGTGCTTCACCCCCTTAACGTCTGTGACCACAAGACAAGAATTATGCAAATGTGACACCAGAGTGTCATCAATGAAGCACTGCAGAGGAGCTGCACACTTCTCAACAAGAACAACCATAGAGCAGAACATAGGATTGTCCAAAATGCACTTCTGATACCTGGACCAGCCCAGTGGCGCTTTACAATCCACACCACAGAGTGTGAACAGGACTATTGTTGTCTGCTCTGTCTTGCACAAGATTGCACAGACGAGAAGAATTGTCAATCCAGGACTTGGAGGAGCTGCGAACCAAATCAGATGAGGGTGTCAGGGAGGAATATGAAGAAATGGACTGAAATCTTGTGGCAGCTCATTGAGATGTCCGAACCATAGTGAGAGACACCAGGGCTGTCAGGCACAACCTGAATCCCAATCGTTTTGACTGGGAGTGATGCACATACCTGATCAGAATTTCCTTGCCCGCAAACCTTTACCTGCTCTGACTGTGCACCCTCTCTCTGGTCTCACTACACTTTCACCCACTGGGAGAAAAGGGAAGTGCACTGTTCTCTCACAGGATGAAAATAGATGACTCACCTCAAGGATACTGGCTTCCCACTGGTACGCAAGTCTTTGAAGCTATTATAAGCCATCCTTGCCTACATTGTCAAGGCCATGATTCCATGAGTATCGCACTCTCGCTTGTCAATGACCTTGGTCAATCTCCTTGGCAAGTCATTTATGGAGAGGTCAGCAAAGGTTGCATATTCAGCAATGTCGCATTACCTTGAGAATACAAATCAACCCATACAAATGACTACCCAATGAAGACTGACCTCTAACACACTGTCACATTGTTGCTGACACAGGTGGGATGTCCCTCAGTCCCTTTCATACAGCAATAATAGCCAAACATGAAGCATGACAGTGTAGTATGTCCTCCGAAAGGGAATCTTCCAACAAATGCACATAGTACAAACAAAATAAATTGTGATCTCTGTATACATATAACCATAAGTGACTCAGCACTGGTGCTAACACTGTGCCCTCAATACTTACTTTTTCTTTTGATGATCATTACATCTTGGTGTGACCCGGACATTAACAGTTAATGAGATAGGCTCCTGAGGGGTGGTACCCCATTGCATGTGATGACCTTGGGGGCCATCCTCTTGTGTTCTGAGGCCTTGAGGACTACTGGGGCACTGCTGCACAGGTGCAGGACCTCCATACTGGGCTTTGCCTGCTGGAGGCCCCAATGTCACAGGGAAAGAGATCATAGAGTCATAGAGGTTTACAGCATGGAAACAGGCCCTTCGGCCCAACTTGTCCATGCCGGCCTTATTTTTTTTTAAAAACCCCTAAGCTAATCCCAATTGCCCGCATTTGGCCCATATCCCTCTACCCATCGTATCCATGTAACTATCTAAATGCTTTTTTAAAAAATTAAATTGTACCCGCCTCTACTACTACCTCTGGCAGCTTGTTCCAGATACTCACCACCCTCTGTGTGGAAAGATTGCCCCACTGGACACGTTTGTATCTCTCCCTTCTCACCTTAAACCTAGGTCAGGAGTAAACCTAGGTCCCAGATCAGGAGTAACCATTAATCGCAAGGCTGGATGGATTCCTCCATTGTCTGTGCAAGGTTCCACACACACACATTTTGGCATCTCTGCCAAATGTTCCCCAATCTGCCTTCGCATTTCCAGCAGGCCTACTGTGGCCAAGACCAGAGGCGGCTCATCAGCATGGGCCAGATCCCCAACAGTCATCTCTGACTGTCCGGGATCTCAGCTGACAACCTCCCTCAGCTGCTGGGATGTAAATGTAATTGATCATCAGCATGTAGTGGCACGGTAGCACAATGGTTAGCACGTTTGTCTTACAGCACCAGGGGACCTGGCCTCAATTCCAGCCTCGGGTGTGGAGTTTACATGTTCTCCTCGTGTCTGCGTGGGTTTCCTCCTGGGGGCTCTGATTTCCTCCCACAGTCCAATGCACGTCAGGTGGATTTGCCATGTTAAATTGCCCCTTAGTGCCCAAAGTTTGTAGGTTAGAGGATCAGCGGGGTAAATATGTGAGATTACAGCGTTAGAGCCTGTGTGGGATGCCGCGTTGGAGAGTCGTTGCAGACTTGATGGGTTGAATGGCCTCCTTCTGCACTGTAGGAATTCTGTGTGCCCCCAATTCCAAAACAACCCACAGAAAGCCATGTGAGTGGAACTTCCATGGCGGAGTTGAGGGAGAGGCAGATTATGGTACATCCTCATCTTCATCTTTGTCAGGGGTGGGGTCACTGGTTGGCACTCCATCTCTGGTGACGACCACTGGTTCTCCGCCTGTGGTGAAGATATTTGGGAGCAGCTCAGTTTATCAGGAAGCAACACCTGTCTCTAATGTGCCGATGTCTCAACACCAGATTGGAGGCTTTCTCATTCTGCTGGCTGGCTAGTCCGGCCTCTCGATCTTCAATGGAGCATCTTCCCTGTCATTCAGCTATTTCCAAGGCCTCTTGCTCCAAAGGTATGGTGATTCTCAGCTCAGCCATTCCTCCTCCTGTTCTGACCCTCTCCCGAGCATTGTATATGTCCTTATCCTGCATGACAAGTTGGAGAGCTATTGGCATGTCAAGAGATATCCAACTCCCTTATTCCCATGCCACATACTGGTCCCACAATATAACTGGCACCCCATCATCTGAACTGCCACATGCTACCGGTGAGGAACATGCAATTTCCAGCTGGACCTCTTTCCCCATTTACAAAATCCCTGGATTTGATGCTCTCATGTGTGGCCTTTTAGCGCAGTGCCGCATTACCACTTGCCCTGGCTGGTCGGAGCAGGTCATTCACCCAGTTTCTGCACTTGACCCCATGTCTTCACATCCTCTCTGCAATCTCTGTCCGGGCCACCTTGATCTGCTGTTGCCATCCCAGAGGAAGAGAACTTCCTGCTTTTCCTGGGTGGGCTGGAAGGAGACATCTGTAGGGAGACATCGCTAAACCGTGGGGCCGTTCTTTCCGTGGCAAGACATCTTGATGAATGGGAGAGCAGTGGGGGGGGGGGATATGATGAGGTCCATGATGGGGGTCCAAAAATATGACAGTGGTGATGAAAGGAGATAGTGATAGAGGTCCAAGAACATAAATTGACAGATGAAAGGGGAGGATTGGATGATGGTTGCATGATAGGGCGAGATGTATTAAGGAGGATTGGAGGTTGCAAGTCACTGAAAAATGTTAAAAGAGTGGATAAGTGCTTCTCCCTGCCTGTGGAGATTGGATGCTTGCACGTGGGATATGTGCGCACTGCACGCAATTAAGATTTAAATAGCGCTTGTGTGCGTGGTGGCTCCTGACACTGAGTGGAAGTGGCGTTCACTTCCTGTCCTGCTGTAGGGAGCTGTGCTCCTCTTATTAAATTCTACCGTGGTATCTATTATTGAACCGACAAGAGAACTATTGTGATTTGTTACCCTTTCCATTTTGCGTCAGCAAGTGAAGGATTATCAGATGGAAAGCCAAGTTAATTTGGCAAGTCTTTATTGAAAAGCCTAATCTTTGATCATTGCTGGATTTAATGACCAGTCACACACATCACACAACTCCTGCCTTTGTTTTTTAGACAAACTAAAATCGGATGCATCAGGTCTTACTCGAGTATAAGTTACATCCCTATTTCTGAACAACTTAAAGGAACCTCGCATTGCAGTAACTCCCCTACCCTTGAAGACTTAAAAGTAAGAATTAAATGAAGACTCATGTATCTGATTTTAGAAGGATATAAATTTGCAGTGTTACAACATTGCATCAGCAGCATGTTATAAAGTCAGCCATTTTCTACTTCTTAAGTTTTCCCACCATTGGAGTTCATCCCAAAAGTGGATTTGTTTGTGCAACAAGTTCCAGATTTGCCGCATGTTGGTTAATATTTCTTAAAGGATCAGTTGCTGCATCTGTGGACAGTAGAGAACCCTAACATTTTTAAGAAGAATCCAGGGGTACTGTGAAAATGCTGCAGCCAATTAGCTGGGGTGGAATTTAGGATGGAGCTTTGCTGTACTGGGTCCACTGCATTTAAATTTTGATTGAAATGGAGCTGCACAGGTGATAAACCTGATATGAAAATGGGGGAATTTGGTCATGCAGTCCATTGCCTGTCACTCACACCTTAGCAGGGAGGAGCCCCTATGCACTCTTGACATCCAATGTTACAAAAGGCCTTGGGAGTTTTCAAATTTAAAAAGTGCTCTGTTTAAAAGCAATCAATCACCAAGTTAAGTATCAATTTTTTGGCTAAATTGGCCTCCTCATGGTGGCCAACCCCCCTCCTGAGGTGTCTGCTGGAAGAAGCCAGCCTAGCCACTAATCCCCCTCAATATAGTCCCCACCTCAGTAAATTAAGTTGAATTAAACCCACCGCTGCAGCAATGTAATCTCTCAGGAAAACCCACACATCACTATTAAACCACTCAGTAAGCCACTGTTACAGGACTAAAAGACCCCCACCACTCCTGACAGCCCTTCTAATAGCACAAAAAACCTCCCAATAACTCCCAATAAACCCAATAAATATGGCTCCTGCTCGATCCAAGACTGCAAGAAATGAAAAAGTGTTGTGAATGAAGCCAGACCATCACTCAAACCAGCCTCCCATCCACTGACTCTGTCTACACTTCCCGCTGCCTCGGGGAAAGCAGCCAGCATAATGATGCGCATCAATTGGACACGAGGCTCAAAGCTTCGGTAAAAGAAGGCTTTTATTAACTAACAATGGAACTATCAGAACTTTAACACACTATCCCAGACTGAAGGGGTCCCGTCCGAGCAGGGGGTCTTATACCTCTCCCAAGAGGCGGAGCCCGACTGGGATGTGCCACAACAGTAGCAACCACAGGTGTATCAATCCCACCCTAGCCCAATAACAACATTAGTACAATCCCACAGTAACCTATATACATTCCTATAGTGCTGGCCAGCCCTGGCCCAGTACTATCCAGTGGGAACCAACGATGGTTCACCACACATAATCAAGGACCTCATGCACCCTGGACATTCTCTCTTCCACCTTCTACCGTCGGGAAAAAGATTCAAATGTCTGAGGTCACGTACTCGAGGACAGCTTCTTCCCTGCTGCCATCAGACTTTTGAATGGACCAACCTCACATTAAGTTGATCTTTCTCTACACCCCAGCTGTGACTGTAACACTACATTTCTGCACTCTCTCCTTTCTTTCTGTATGAACGGTATGCTTTGTCTGTATAGTGCGCAAGGAAGAATACCTTTCACTGCATACTAATACATGTGACAAATCAAATCAAAAAACCACAGTATTAAGCCACCCAACAAGCCCTCAACAGACCCACACCCAAATGGTGTCCCTTACAATTTCTGATCTTATTATCCAATTCTATCCTCTGACAATGTAACCAGAGTGGGGGGAATACATAATAGAAAAGATATAGAACTTGAAGGCTTCCTCCCAGCTGGAGGATAATGGCACGTTACATTATCAGTCCATTCACATAAATAAGCATGTGCTTTTGATTCCAGTCCCTTGCTGCAAGATCAGTTTATCTACAAGTTTTTTTTGACGTTAAATGTCAGTCCTGGGTAAAAATGCTTCTTACAATTACTCTACAGAGTGCACCCACTTCATCTGCTATTCAGTGCATCTGCTTATTCCATTTATCTGACTTCACATTTACTGGGAAATATTCAAGAGCTTGAAATGTGTTTGTTTGTTTATTTATTTCTTGCCTGTTCCCACTCTTTTTGAAGTTTCTACTATCATCCTGTGCACTGTGCGCCACAATTGTACGACATTGGAAGCACGGTGTGAGCGTGTTGCTAGGAGACGGGTCCCCTGTGAGGAGCAGATGTAAACAAAAGAAATTCTCATTCCCTTGGAACAGCAACAAAGGACAAAAAAAAGCAAGAGATTAGTCCAACCAGAAACAGCTGCCAGCTCTTACAATGCAGAAACATTTAGTGACAGAAGCCAACCTTTGTATTGTTGTTGTTTGTTGTTATGCGGATGTTTTGCTATGCTGCTTTGTGATGGAAGGCAGTGTCTGCTCAGAAACATGCTGCGGAATAAAAGGGTCCACTTGGTGGCCTGTCTAAGCAAATTCAAATATCTCACTTTCTAGCACAGTTAGAATCATAGAATCCCTGCAGTGCAGAAGGAGGCCATTCAGCCCATCGAGCCTGCACCGACAACAGCCCCACCCTGGCCCTATCCCTGTCATTGCACCTTGCAAATCCCCCTGATACTAAGGGGCAATTTAGCGTGGCCAATCCACCTAACCTGCACGTCTTTGGAGTTGAGGAAGACAGCCTGCAATTTTAATGCCCTAGAGGAAATATTATGTGCAATTGCTAATGGATAATTTGTTTATCATCATTAGAAAGGAAAGGAAAGGTCTGATGGCAGAATCTCGAAGCAGGATGTTGCTCAGCCCACATGTTAGCTGAATGAAAAGTCTCAGCTCTTTCGTTGCTCATTTTTAAAAATTGATTGGAAACCTCGAAGCACACTGGACATTCCTTTCACTGGTTGTCAGAACGTTGATGTTGCGTCATTTATTCTCTATTTGAAACTGAAAGGTGTTTTTTTTTAAAGAGTGGATGGGGTTATGTGAAGGGTAAAAACACCCGCAAGGCAATTAAAGTAATAGATAAAGGAATTTTATCAGTCGTCTTTTCCTAACATTGCTCAGTTTAATTATTAGGCCCAGGAGACTTTAATCTTGGGTGCTTTCAGTCAATAAACAGGAAGTGACATAACAAAATCTTAACCAATCAATGTGTGGTGCAAGACTGCTTTCTGGGCTAATATGATGTACGGATCAGCCCCCGCCCCATTGTAGAAACAATGGCTGAGGTTTTACTGCCATGCTGAGGGTTATACCACCAGGATCACATGCCGATCTCAAGCTCTTAGATGGTACCGATGGAGGAGATCTTACCCACGGTTGCCAGGTAAGAGGTTGGCGCCAGGACCTGTTCTCCGAGCTGTCGACCCAGTCACAGTCGGTGGTATTGGCAGCCTTGATGGTGCCATCGGTAGAGGAGGCTTGCTGCTGAGGCTTCAGGGAGAAGGGCGGGGCACTTCCAAATTGAGGCATATTCGAAGAATGGGTAAGTAATTATTTTAATATGCCACAGCCAGGCAGGCCCCGGCAATTGGAAGGCAGAACCACCCAGTGGCAGCCGCAGAGACACGGGTGTGGCAGTTGCCTCTGTTGTGGCGGGGGAGAGAGAGTAGGGCGGAATCTGTGTGATGTGGAGGAAGAAAGCCCCCCCCCCCCCCCCCCGCCAACCCAAGGAAGCCAGGAAAGATCGGGGAGGAATTCTCCCAAAAAATATGTAAGTGTCACAATGGCGAGTAAACAGGAGTGATTTACGTCGGTGTCTCGGGTGCAGTCTGCAGCGCAATCATCCCACACTGTCACTTTTTTGCAGAGTTTGGAGTTTTGAGCTGGTACTGGGGGTGGTGCCAAAACACGCCAGTGAGCATGGCTTCTGAGCGCTCGGGCGCATTTTTGCAAGGCCCTCACAAGCCCCCCTCCCCCATCATTACTGCCTCCATGATCACCCTTGCACAACCCCCAACCCCCCATCAAACCGCACCCCACATGGCCCCTTTGGCACAGCCTCTCCCGTCATGGCACCCATATCCTGGCACATTGGTGGTGCCCAACTGGTACTGCTGTAGTATCTAGTGGGCACCACCAGGTGGGCTTTGCCTGATGGCCACCACCCAACCATGCCTCCGACCACCTGGGCACTTAATGGGCCTCCAAGCCTCCATAACCATCACGCCATGTCTGCACTAGTGGAGACCAGTAGTGATTTGTGCTGTTATTGCACCACACCCAAAGGCCGGAAGATTCCATGCGTTGGGAGTTGAATGGGCTTTGCATATTTAAATGCTACTTTAAATATACTAATCGAACTCGCACCCTTTCGGTTTGCATCATTAGAAAGAGGCCGGGAGAATCACATCATTCGGCATCAATCTTTAAAATAGAGGGGTGAACAAATAAATAAAATAGGCGAATATTTTGATTCAGGTCAAAATAGAAAACACACACTAAGGATGCTAAGTGTATAGGGGGAAAGATGGTAGAGAATCCAGGAATTTGCAGAAGGATTAAAGAACACTATAAATGAAAAGACCTACAGTAGAATATAGTTAACAATGTTAATATAGGATATGTTCGCCCTGGGTTCTTTGTTTTTTTTTAACCTAAACATGAGATTACCTTCCAGACTGTATCCAGTCATAATGCTCTGGGTATTGTGGCTTCGGGCAGGCTTGTTGGAGCAACTGATCTTTCCCTGCCTGTCATTCCAAACTGTGGAAAATCTCCTGGGTCCAATGTTATATAGCCCAAGATGCTGGCTTTTAAGGATGGATTTCTCGGTCCTTGTGCAGTATCAGAGGGCATGAATTGAAGTTAGTGAAAAGTAAATGATAAAGTCTCAGATCGTGCAAGAATAATTGGGCTGGGGAATGAGTTCAGTGATCAAAACCATTTTTTTCTCATTACTGATTTTTCTTATGCAATGTGGACTTAATTTTTACAACATGAATACACCAATGGGAAAGATATGTGGGTTAGGTGGATTGCCCCTTAGTGTCAGGGTGAGTAGCTAAGTTAAATGTATGGGGTTATGGGGATGAGGCCTGGGTGGGATTGTGATCAGTGTAGACTCGATGGACCAAATGGCCTCCTTCTGACCTGTAGGATTCTGAGAGTTTTCAGGTAAGTGTCAATATATAGTTACTGGAAAACCAAAATGTTTGAGACCAGTCTGGAAGATAGCAGATATTTGGCACTAAATTCAAAATGGTTAGAGTTTTTTATGTGAAGTGCTGTGGGAAATTTACCACTTCGGAGTCAGACTTGGAGGTTTCAACAATACAGTTTTATTTCGGACACGAAGCTTTGGGAGAAAGCACTGGTACTCCGCAGTACTTGGCAGCTACCTTCTCAACTATACAATGGTAGTTGACCGTTTTTATACCTTTTAGACAATAGGCAGTACGGACATTAGCCGTTAACACAACATTACAAGTTAAGTAGACAGATACGGACATCGATAGTTAACACATCGTTACAAGCAGACAGGTACAGACATGGACAGTTAACATAGCATTGTTCATAGAATGGATACATTTCCTCTATCAATTATTGGTTTCGATCTATACATTCAGTGGCTGATCTTGTTGCATTTATGTATTTATGTCCCCATCTGTGGCTGACCTTGTTATCAGACCCTTTGTTCTGGGTCTGCCCTTATCGAAAGTGCCTCAAGCTCTGACCAGCTTCCTGCAGTATTTCGGATCCTGCATGTTTTAACTTTTAAGTAACTGTTAATGTCCCTTCCCAGGTAATCATTTTGTGTGCCAGGCAACCATTTTGCGTCCATCACTTTAATTCCCCCACAACAGAAGTATAACTAACAAAATAATACAAAATCCAACTTCCTCACAAAAAGGGTTATCCCATCTAGAGCATTGTGGATCTGTTCTTCAGGTAAAATTGCATGGCAGATTCATTGTCTCATATCATTGCAATGACTATGTTGCTCCCGACTTTTCTGATCCTCGACTGGTAGCCCTGCTGGCAATAAGTCAGATGTCAACTTTTACCTCCCATAAGGACAGTGGGAGCCGGAGGTCTGTGGAGAAGTATGAAGCGTTTATATTTTTTTCCCTAAAGGAAATATATATGTATAATAACAATGTATTCAGCTATGTCACAGATTAAGTTAAGATAATGGACCAGATTGTCTGGTAATGCAGCTGGTGAAACTGTCAATGTTCACCATCATTACTCCTTTGAAACTGACAGCAACATCTGGGGCCCGATTTTACTATCAAGTTGCGCCCGTTTTCGGGTGGACAAACTTGGTAAAGTCGGGCATGAGGTGAATAGCACAATCTGCGCCCGCCTCTGCGCCGGTTCCCCCTTTACCAAGACCTGAAAATGGCTGCGATCAGGACCATGCCCGAAATGGGTGCCACGGCCATTTAAATGCATTTGTATGTATTTGAATTGACTTAATGGGTTGCACGTCCAACCTTAGCAGCACTTCCCCCTTTACCACTGCGTTTGCCCACCCAGAATCGGCGCAAAACAGACATGCTCCACAAAAGTCCAATTCAGGCATGGGGAGGAGGTCTGCTGCCACTCTGCCTGAGATCAGTGGGGGGCAAGGGGGGGTCCGCTGCCACTCTGCCTGAGATCAGTGGGGGGAGAAGGGGGGATGGGGCCTGCGACTGGTCTAGGTGGTGGAGCGGGTGGGGGGGATAAGGGGGTTAGTAATGTTGGGGGGCAGGGGCAGGCGTTATCTGGTCTGTGAGCGATGTGGCGGGGAGCGGCATTCTATCATTTTTTTTTCTGCGCATGCGCTGATCAGAGCTGCAGGATTTTGGGTGCGTTAAGCCCCGCCCACAGGCTTCTGCCACGCGATTCGGAATTGCTGATATTTTTGCAGGCAGAGTGCGTGTGGGGACGCCTGAGAACGGGTCTAAAAGTCGGATCTGAAACACTCCCAGTTTCAAGTCCGCCCAGCACTTAGAATCAGCATGGTAAAATAGGGCCCTTGGAGTCCGCACATGCACAGTTAAACATGCAAACTCACAAGTTGCTTCAGTGCGGGGGATTATCCATCTGTTTCCAGTGGGTGGGAAAGACGGGGGGGGGGAGGGGGGGTGGGGGGGGGGGGGAGGGGGGAGGGGGGGAGGTGGGCGCGGAGAACTGAGCAGTAGACCCAACATGGCTTTCACGTTCAATTGTCCCCATCTTCCTCCGCCAGTGATGTAATGGCGGGAGCCCCACTATGATGCATTTAAATATAATTAGTGGGCTTCCCCACTGTAACATCCCCCCACATAAGTCGTCTGTGCCACCCATCCCCTTGCCACTGGTAGCATGACCTCGCATCAGTGTAGTTTACAATAGGATCTTAAAAAGGAGTACTGGTGAACAGAACCTGCCAGGGGCACACAGCTGAATAGAATCCCTGGGGAGTGAAGGTTATGCTGGGATAGTACCCAGGCACTGCACAGGCATTGCCCCTGGCACTGCTCTCTGGCATGGCTTGGGCACTGCCCCCTGATATTGCTGGGGCAGTGCCAAGCAGGGCTCATGAGGTGCTAGGAGTTCCATATCTGTGAGTGGTGGGGGGGCGGGGGGGAAGGTGGGGTTATTTCATGATGGTGGGGGATGGCTGTGAAAGGGTGGTGGTGGTTCTTTTTAATCTATTTCTCTTGTTCTGACATCAGGGCACCCTTCAAAACTGGTGCCGGGTGTGCTGGCGAGGCGGACTCTGATGTGACGTTGTGGGACTCGCCCCTTTGATTTATTTTGTCTGGGTTTTAAAAATATGGCTAGAGAGCCAGTGCAACCAGTGGGTTACACTCTGCTTTTCCCGCCTAAGTTGACACTTGGAGACCAACTCTTGGGCAGCACGGTGGCACAGTGGTTAGTACTGCTGCCTCACAGCGCCAGGGACTCGGGTTCGATTCGCGGCTTGGATCACTGTCTGTGCGGAGTCCGCATGTTCTCCCCGTGTCTGTGTGGGTTTCCTCCTACAATCCGAGAGATGTGCTGGTTAGGTGCATTGGCCATGCTAAATTCTCCCTCACTGTACCCGAACAGGCACTGGAGTGTGATGACTTGGGGATTTTCACAGTAACTTCATTGCAGTGTTAATGTAAGCCTACTGGTGACTAAGATTTAAATAAATTTAAAAACAGAGAGCTGCATGTTTTACCTGGCAGACTATCCGAATAGAGGGGATTTTCCAAAGAGCAGGAGATGACCACGGTTCCGCAAATATCAGAAATAGGGTAGATTCTTTAAAGATGCGTATTGCTGTCCGAATTTCCGATCTTCCCCGTGTACCCGGGCACAGACCATGGGAAATCACCCCTGGTGATTTTATATTTTCAGAGCAGATTTTCTCACTCAACAAAATGAGCATGTTATTGAATCACCTTCGCAGCGTTGCTAAAGGAAGCATCGGTCAATGGAATCGCAAACAATTAAGATGATTTATATTGCAAAGATGAGGCAGAAGCCCACCAATTTGCCGTGGCGTTGTGAAACATTGCTCAGTGATAAAAAGCTAAACATCTTTCAGACTTTTGAGGGCTGATTTGTCATGCTGACACAGTTGTGTAAGTGACTTGAGTCCTCCCAGCCGCAATTACTGTCCTCTTAAGTATGATTAATGTAGAAATCCGATGGTGGAAGGAGATTTCACCATTTAGATCAGCGCTGTTTTTACCCCTCGGATGCCATTATGATGTTCCGATAAAAGTATATTTTATTAATGGCGGGAATCCCGAAAACCTAATCAATCAATTTTTAACCAGACATGGTTCTTGTAGTAAAAGCAAGGGGTCATATATTTCAGTGCGTGATTAATTTGTTTGGCACTGAGCAACATGTGAAGCTGTTTTCCTTTGTATGTCACCTCTGAGGATCTTGTCAAATTATCGAGCAGTTCTTAAACCCCAACAGGGGGTTGGAGTTTAAGAGCCGTGGGGTTATGCTGCAACTGTACAGAACCTTGGTGAGACCGCATTTGGAATATTGCGTGCAGTTCTGGTCACCTCACTATAAGAAGGATGTGGAAGCGCTGGAAAGAGTGCAGAGGAGATTTACCAGGATGCTGCCTGGTTTGGAGTGTCGGTCTTATGAGGAAAGGTTGAGGGAGCTGGGGCTGTTCTCTCTGGAGCGGAGGAGATTGAGGGGAGACTTAATAGAGGTTTATAAAATGATGAAGGGGATAGATCGAGTGAACGTTCAAAGACTATTTCCTCGGGTGGATGGAGCTATTACGAGGGGGCATAACTATAGGGTTCATGGTGGGAGATATAGGAAGGATATCAGAGGTAGGTTCTTCACGCAGAGAGTGGTTGGGGTGTGGAATGGACTGCCTGCAGTGATAGTGGAGTCAGACACTTTAGGAACATTTAAGCGGTTATTGGATAGGCACATGGAGCACACCAGGATGGTAGGGAGTGGGATAGCTTGATCTTGGTTTCAGATGAAGGTCGGCACAACATCGTGGGCCGAAGGGCCTGTTCTGTGCTGTACTGTTCTATGTTCTATGTTCTATGTACTGAGTTATAAAAGAGGATAAGAATCGACAACAGATTCAACTTTTTAATCAATTGGTTTCTCTTAAATTATATGAAAAAAATAAATGTTATTTCATTTCACAATTGTGCAGAAATTTCACCACACTATTTTAACCATGAAATCCTTGCTGATTAGAGCCACAGTCAGTTAATGGCTTTGTAAATGCACTGTGCCTGTCAGAATTCGTCTGATAAGAATTTATATGAAATTCTAAAACTGTGATAGGGCGATTGAGCTTTTTTTCTGGTGATTTTAATATGAACACCTTTTTATTAAAGCGAATGGGAGCATTTCTTGTATTTATTTGATTTGGTCAAACTGCATATTAATTAGAAATAGCACTGTGAGGGGGAAGAGTTGATGGAATTCTATGATCCGTACTTCCTAGAATTTCGGAGTTTGCCAGCAAAACCGCTGACTGAGATTCTATGGGTGAACTGAATTCCATATTTTATTTTCGAGGTGAAGAAGGCATCATAATCTAAGGAGATTTGGCAAGCTTAATTTTGTTTGGCAGGTATTTATAACACCGCTTTATTTTCCTGTAACTTTGGATGAAAATAACATGGAACTGGTTTGGCTGCTCCTGCTTGTCATGATGAAGACAGTAATTGAGCTTCCACTCAAATCTCTTCTCCCTCACAAAAATAGCCAATTCCCATCTCTCTAAGATTGCCTGCCTCCAACTCTCCACCCCCCCCCCCCCCCCCCCGCCCTCCTTCAGTCCATTTGACACTGCAACCCCTCAACTTTACATTTGCCCCTTCCAGATTAGTTTGGCACAACGTTGTCCTGGCTGACCTCCATTCTCCACCCTCCAGCTACCCTGCAGCCCATTAGCACCCGCTGCTGGCTGTTGTTTTCGTCTCTTCGATGTAAACATACCAATTATACACGGGGATTGGTGAAGCAACAATGTGGGTTCCTTATTCCAAGATAAGACAATATACAGACAGTTAACTGGAAGACACTGCATGGCTTATCTGATTCCTATTCCTGCTGCTTGGTGACTGACTACAAGTCATGGGACTAACACATTACATCCTGTCGGTGTGTAGTGATTGGCAGCAGTTTAAAGATGTACGTCATCATTATCACAATATTGGCCCCTAATCCCCTTATTTGCTCTTAAATCCCTTTGTGGTCTTGTATCCAGCTCTGTATGCACCTACCTTTCAACCTCTGCCCCACCATCACCCCGTTCTATAAATATTTGGCAGTTGTGTCTCAACTGACTATTCCCTGCCTTTTAGAACTCCTTTCCTAACATCCTCTGCCTCTCCTCCTTTACAGTCCTCCTTCAAACCCATCACTTTGACCTCACAGTGCCAAGGACCCGGATTCCATTCCCGGCTTGGGTCACTGTCTGTGTGGAGTTTGCATGTTCTCCCCGTGTCTGCGTGGGTTTCCTCCGGGTGCTCCGGTTTCCTCCCACAGTCAGAAAGACGTGCTGGTTAGATGCATTGGCCATGCTAAATTCTCCCTCAGTGTACCCGAACAGGCACCAGAATGTGGCAACTAGGGGAGTTTCACAGTAATTTCATTGTAGTGTTAATGTAAGCCTACTTGTGACACTTACAAATAAACTTTAAAATCGTATTTGGTCACCACGATTCATATCGCTGCCTTTGTCTCGGCATACATTTTTGTTTGATGACACCTCTGTGAAGTGCCTTAGAATGTTTTTAGCAATTTAATATCGGGAAGATCAAAGCCATTTTCTTTGGTCCCTCGAACAATCTTTGTTTCCTAGTCACCAAATCCATCAGGCTCTTCAGCAACTGTCTAAGGCTGAACCAGACCGTTTGCAGCCTTGGTGTTTTTTCAGAGATTGAGATCTAATAAAAGAGCGGGAGAGAGGAGGACTGGAGATAGATAGTGACAACTAAAAGAGCGGGAGAGAGGAGAATCCAGAGATATTTGGACACTTCGTGCCAGGAGGTGATCACATCCTTTAGGATAGGGTCATCTGATTTGGTCCATGGTCAGAAATGTTGATCCAGCAGAAGGAATACTTCCGAAACTAAATCAAAGAAAAATGTTTAATAAAGAAACTTCATTACTCCAATACTTGAGGCTTCACCGTAGGCCATACAAGCACCCCCCCAATTCCCAAACTGCTGCTTATTTATACTGGATCAGCTTATTAGCTGACCACTACATCATTTTGTCATTGGTTACATTGTCTACTGGGTCAGCTGACCCTCGCAGCATGTTACCATCGGTTACATTCTAACAGATCCAATGCTATCATTGGTTACATTCTAACAAGCGATAGATGGAATAACTACAAGTCAGATAGGTATGGGGGTCTCGGAGGTAAAATTGGAGGAGCTGCAGCCCGAGCAGTTATCCAACAGATCTGGGCAGAATTTTACGTCCCCCCCACCTCTTCTGAGGCGGAGAGGACGTAAAATGAATACATGGAAATCCCCCCGGGAGCCCGTCTGCTCAAACCCAGATGCAGTTTCACGCTTGGGTGGGCAGGACCCTTTCACATCAAGGTTGGTAGGTGGCCACTTAATGGACTTATCCCTCCCAATCGCAATTTTTAGGCTGGTGGAAGTTAGTTCAAGGAGGGTGGAAAAGTGATATTTGCACTTTTCCCCATCTCAGATGGGAAGAGGGGTAGTCATCACTATGAAGGTTTCCTCAGATTCAAGGCACTCTCCCCCCAGGACGTTGGGGCTCTGGGACCCCCTGTGCCTTTGCATACCTCCGACACTACAATTGCCCCCACTCATCGCATACCACCCACCCCCCCTTTCTGTGTCCTCTACCTTCCTGCCTCCTGGGATGTACTTTTTCAGAGGTTTAGAGATTTAATCCCAGGGAATACTGGCCAGTGCGGAGCTATGCCTGGCTGGGTTGAAGAGCTGTTGGCCTATCTGAGTGGCCAACAGCCTTCACAGGCGAGACTTCCTTCAGAGGCCGGATGGAAAAAAACCACTGACATAGGTTAGGTTAGTAAAGAGTTTCTACTTAGAGTATATGAGCAGCGAGAGAATAAATTAAAAAGCAGAACCTCGAGCATAATAAGCTCTGGATTATTACCTGAGTCACGAGCAAATTGGAATTGGGTAAATAAGATTAGAGAGTAAACTGCGTGACTCAAAGATTAGTGTAGGAGAAATGGGTTTTGAATCATGGGGCATTGGCACCAGTACTGTGTTCTTAACTAAAGTTTGTTTTCATAAAAAATACCTAGTGGGTCAATAGAATAGCACCTGGAGCAAAATACCATGGGGGTGATTCTCCCCCAAAAATTCTGTGATTCTCCCAAAAAACTTCCAAGTGTCGAATTCAAGTGAAAACTGGGGTAAATCCCGTTTGTTTTTTCAGCGGGAGTTTAAAGATGAATCTCCCACACTCTGTCACTGCTCAGTGTACCAACGTGAGTCACTTTAAAAAGCTGTGGGTGGGGCTTACCCCCACCCGAGAGGCCGGCAGCAAAGCACTGAGCGGGCTACTGCGCACGTGTCAATCTGTCATAGCGGAGATTGACGCATGCACAGTGGTCATGCACTGCTAGCCTCCCAATTGCTGGCCAGCTCAATCGCTGGCCAGCCCTGCGATCTCTGCATCGCCGGCCCTCTCACCACCCCTCTTTTCCCTCCCCCCCATCCCCCAGCCTGATCACTGGTCTCCCGGACATGTCCGGGCCAGTCTCCACCACCCCTCCCAGCCCTGATCACTGGCCCCTCCCTCCCCCACCGATCCCAACTGCAAAGTGGCAGCAGGACTGCCCCACACCCCCATCGATTGCCCCCACCCCTTGGCACTGCCCCATGTCCAGTGAGCAGTGCCAAGGTGCCCCCTGAGCATTTGGCACTTTGCTCCTTGGGAAGTGCTGGGGGCCCAGGCTGGCACTGCCAAGGTGCCAATGACAAGGGGACACCTCCCTGGTGCCCAGCCCTCTGGTGGGGGGGGGGGCGAGGGGGGCTTCAATTTCCCCCCCCTTCACTCCAGCGGGGTCGGGCTGCCAGCTCCCGCAAGTGGGAAGCTATACTAAACCCTGCTGGAGTGAACCACTACTGGCGGGGGTGGAAGATGCTAGCGGGCGCGGCGATTTCAGTCCCAGGCCCACTAATTACATTTAAATTAGAGTATTATCGCCCTGCATATCTCCCAGCACCGAATTTCTGGCGCTGGGAGACACGTTCAGGGCTGGACGTGAATTGCATGAATCAGTTGGCGCTTGAATCTCTGGACCCGCTGCGCAGCGGGATGGGAGAATGCCCCCCCTCCCCTCCCCCCGATATGCTCGCACAAATATCAAAATCAAATAAAACTGGGTTCAAGGCTAACTTCATAATATACCTTGGAGTTTCTGATCTGGACTCTTACACAAGGTAGCTGATTTTTTTTAAAAACGTCATTCATGGCATGTGGGCTTTGGTGGCTAGGCCAGCATTTATTGCCCATCCCTAACTGCCCTTGAGAAGGTCATGATAAGCTGCCTCCTTGAACTGCTGCAATCCATGAGGTGTAGGTACACCCGCAGTGCTGCTATGAAAAGAGTTCCAGGATTTTGACCCAGCAACCCTGAAGGAACAGCAATATATTTGCAAGTCAGGATGCTTTGAGGCTTGGAGGGGAACTTCCAGGAGGTGGTGGTGTTGCCATATGTCTTCTGCCTTTGCCCCTGTAGATGGTAGATGGTACTTGCAAGATGCTGCCTAAGAAATCTTGATGAATTCCTGAAGTTCTTGTAGATGATACTCACTGGTAGCGGAGGGAGTGAATGTTTGTTGAAAAAGAGTGTCAATCAACCTGGCACTTGCGTGGCATGAATTTTACTTGCCATTTGCCAGCCCAAGCTTGGATACTGCGCAGGTCTTGCTGCATTTAGGCATGAACTGCTTGAGCATCTGAGGAGTCAAGAATGATACTAAACATTGTGCCGTCGTTAACGAACATCCCCACTTCTGACCATGTGTTGGAAGGAAGGTCATTGATGAAGCAGCCGAAGATGGTTGGGCCTAGCGCACCACCCTGAGGAACTCCTGCAGAGATGCCCTGGAGCTGAGATGGTTGACCTCCAACTACCACAACCATCTTCCTTTGTGCCAGGCCTGACTCCAATCAGTGGAGAGTTTTCCCCCGATTCCCATTGACTCCAGTTTTAATACCATTGATAATTAAAAGTTGCTTAAGAACTGCATGACCGAATTTAGAAACAGACTTTTCTGCTTAAAAAAACAAAGGAATACATTTTGATTCCTTTGGAATAGCCCCAAGGGTGGCAAATAAAATGAATTTCACTGGTGTTGATCCATCTCTATGCAAGACACAGCATTGAGCTTCTGATGCAAAAGAGGGTATTTCAGTGAAAATTGTCACTGGTGCAGATAGTCTCTGTAGGGCATTGACTATAGTTCATGTCGGGTTGTATAGGGGGAAGTTTTCTCTTTAATAAACCTATGCTGTGCTTCTGCCTGATGCTGATACAAAAAGAACATTCTTTAACACTGAAATTCTCACTTTTAAAAACAAAACTTGACTGGAGTTTGCAGCAAAAGCTTATAATGATGAAGGAACTGCAGTGCTATCCTCATTAATAAAGATCATGGAGTTGGCCAATCGGACCATTGATTGTTCACCAATTAACTAAATCAATTTCATATGAAAGGAAATTGCAGTCAATACACAAAGTTCCACTTCTAACGTTACAGCTCTGCCCTCTGCGTACATGTTCAAAGAGGCAGCTTATAATGTCATTCAGTACGTCTATCGATTGTTGTTTGCTGTCACTGGGGCAGTTACCCTGACTGATTGGATGTGCTAAGCTGATTAGATTTTGAGTATGTGAGAAGCCGTTAACTGGTCCGCTGTATAGTCTAAGCTGCTTTTATCTATCAATCGGCAATCTCTTGTGTCAAAGGTGAACTTTCTGGTGGATGGCTGGGTGAAAATGTTGAGGTCATGTTGGCTGTGGATTCGCAAATGGCTCACGAGCTCTGTCTTAGCCTTCCAGACTCTTCCACAATGAGGACAGCAGTCGTTGGCAGGTAAAGGTGTTGCCAGTTTGTTGGCTCGAATTGCTCAGCCTTTTGGCTAAGATCAAGTGTCAGATCAAGCCCAAGATGGAGCGCAATGCCTTATCTTGTCAGCTTGGATTTAATTTGTCTCTCTTATGGGGACCTTGAATTGGATTCAATTGGATTTTGAATTTGGTTTTTGAAGCAAGCAAGGAATGGATTTGAGTTTGTCCGGTCCATCCTGAGCATTGGCTTTGTAATGTTAAGAATGGAGCAGTTGCCCTCTCTTTCCATCTAATCACCATTCTCTGTGTCGGCACTTAGTGATTGGAAGATCTTGACACCATTTTTGATGATGCATCACCATTTTCATCTTGATATGACATCTGCTTCCCATGTGTTGCTATTAAAAAGAGCACACCTTCATGGTGGGTTTCAGATCGAACTTGAAATGTTTTCTTTGGCCCCCAAGTTAACGGGCTTTCTGACTAGAGCACCTGCTCGGACAGCCTTGAGTAAGGCTTTCTGGCGACATATCCTATCCATCTCAGCTAATGTGCGATTACAATGGCCTCTATGCTTGGCTTGTCCGTGCCTCAGAAGATGCTCATGTGTTGTTTTGTCCTCCCACTTGATTTTCAAGATTCTTATGTCCGTACTGATGATGTTGTTCTAAGGCCTTGATACAACATCTATAAGTTATCCAAACTCCAGCACCATAGACTTTGAGTTTAGTGTTGGGTCTGATATCAAGATTCTCGAAATTTCAAATATGTAATTTACCACAAGCTGAGCTATTGGATTCAGTTGTATACCTCTTCATAAATTTTGGGATGGCTGGCTTCCAAGATGTGGATGGTAAGAAACATTTCACAGCACCTCTCCACGAATCTCAATTGACAGCAAAGATGGCAAGACTCCCCTCAAAGACATAGACGTTATCAACTGCCGGAAAGAGTATCTTGTAGAAATACTCAATCAGAACGCCATAGTTGACATGGAGAACCTCCCACAAGATACAGTTGGAAGTGAGCTAGGTGACAATGTGGCAGAATGAAGGAGTTCCAGGTGACCTTGAAGCCATATTGATCATAATCTACGAGAAAGAAGACAACTTGAACGATAGCACTTGCAGGGGTATACCATTTTTCTCAACTGTTGGCAAAGTCTTATTGAGGTTACTTGTTAATCACCTCTTGCTGGGCGTACAGGACATTCTTCCAAAATCCCAATGAGGCTTCCAACTCACCAGAGGAGCTCTATCATACTGTTCCAAGCACGCTGACTTTGAGAAAGGCGCAGAGAGTAGAACATCCCTTATTACATATTTTCTTTGATCTCTCAAAAATCTTCGATCTCTTAAAAGCCTCCGACTCGGTGAATCAAACTGCCTTTCAGAAGATGTTACAGTGAAATGGATGCCCAGCTAAGTTCACAAATATATCCGTCTCCTACATGACAATATGCAAATAACATTTCTTTACATTGGTTACACCACTGATCCCCTTCCCTGTTAAAACAGCATCAAACAGGGATGTGTCGTGGGAAATGTACCACTGAGTCAGGCTTGAAGGTTTCAAGAATACAGTTTTATTTTAACGAAGCTTCGTGGAGAAAAGGCACTAACAAGCAGCAAACCTTCTCTCAATGCGACAATAGGAGCAGTCCAGCTTTATACTCTTTACACAATAGATGGACCGGACATCTAGCCATTATCACATCGTTGTAATCAAGTAGGTGATCGATCGTTAACACATCGTTATAGACAAATACAGACAGATACAGACATGAACATGTTAACATCGCATTGTCATGAATGGATACATTTCCTACGTCAGTGGCTATCAATGGTTTTAGTTTTGGCCTATTCATATAGTAATTTACAGTAATTGGTTTTCCTGCAGTTATGTATTCCCGATCCCACCTGTAGCTAATCTCATTATCTACCCCTATTGTCCTTATCCTTAAGCCCTGGCTGGCTTCCTGTAGGATTTGATTCCTGCATGTTTTACTTTGAATAGCTGTCTGTCCTTTATGTTTTAATCTCAGGTGGCTATCTGTACTGAAAGTCAGTGCCTGTTTAATGTCTCTTTCCCAGGTGACTGTTTGTGTGCCAGGCAGCCATCTTATGTGTACCCATCTGTATATTTTTCCCCCTTCAGATGTATCATTGCACCAACACTATTTCCAATCTTTCTCACAACAACACTGTAACTTACTCCTGGCAGGCCAGTCCCAGGTGTAGTGATAACATATGACACTGATAGTTTATTCTTCAACAATTTGAAGGTCAAAATCAAGACAACAACCATTCCTGTGATCAAACTACAGTATCCAGATGATGCATAACTGTGTTCTCGCTCTGAAGAAGAATTGCAACAGAGTTGATGCATTCACCAAAAGTCTAGAAGAGCACAGCACTTGCCCCGAAGACCAAAATCCTCTACCGATCCATGCCAACTGTGTAAAATTGTACTAGTGTCAGTTGTTTTAACTATCCGGTTTGTTGTCAGTCAACTGTATTCAAGCAGTGGTCACTGTGGTTTCTTTGCTAACATGGTTAAAATAATTGCTGAATTTCCTCGGCGTAATGTATTTACCAAGGTTTAGAAAAATGTTGATTAAAGTTTAAAGTTTATTTGTTAGTCACAAGTAAGGCTTACATTAACACTGCAAGGAAGTTACTGTGAAATTCCCCTGGTTGCCACAGTCCGGCGCCTGTTCGGGTCAATGCATCTGATTGTCATAAGATGTAGAAGTTGCTGTGCCTCTGGTGTTCGATGTGAAGCGAGATTAAGGGAATAATTTTAACCTCCCCCCCCCCCCCCCCACCCCCACCCCCCCCCCCCCCACATAATTGACAGAAGCGGGTTGGGAGGGGGTTAAATTTCAGAACATAAAGCTGACACCAGCCTGCTGCGAATGCGCCTGTTTCCTGTTTAATTGCAGCAGGTTTGGGGTTTGGATGGGTGACCAGCTGTGGAAAAGCCAGTCAGTCACTATAATTCAAGGAGCCTGCATAATTTTGCCATAGTTAGTATTTAGGCTGAGAGCCAGATTTCACAGCTGAAGAGAGGTGGGAACTGCCAGATCCATCAAGTAACAGTTCTCCCAACCTTGTTTGTGGGATAAGAGATCTAGAGTAGCGTTTGTGTTATCTAATATCCTAATATTTATAACATTTAGGATCTAATATTTATACCTCATATTTTCAAACATTTTCCAGGATGACTCAATGTTAACACTTGAAAATTAACACGATCCCAGATGCCAACAGAAATAAAACATTATTATAGCAGCATGGTAGGCGGACTGGTGGCACAGTGGGTAGTGGCCCTGCCTTTGAGCCAGAAGTTCTGGGTTCAAATCCCACCCCAGGGCTTTAATGGCCAAGGAAGGTGCATTCATAAAGGTCAAAAAGGTTGAGTGTCAACCTGTAAATCCTCCAAACACGCTAATGGCTGCCAAAAGGAGCGGGAGAGACTCCTGGTCAGCCACACTTGATGTGGAGTGGTGCCCCTCAAGCTATAAGCCCCTGGAGACAGACTAGCGACATGTTCCAGGAATTAGTAGCTGTGGAAACTGATGAAAGTCTGCCTTAGTGCACCACTAGTTGCAGGAAGAGAATTGGAATTGGGAAAGCAACATGGTAACATAGTTTCTATTAGGTAGGTCTAGAAGGTAGAGATGTGTTCAGCACAACTTGTGGGCCGAAGGGCCTGTTTGTACTGTAGTTTTTCTATTTTCTAATATTCTGTATATAATTATGCAACATATATATGAAAATCTGTGTTTTTATTCTTTGTGAAAACGTTATGATTTTATGTACTCATTATTACTTCATCTGAACCACTCCAGCTCATGGGCAGTGGCTGGGAAACAGCAGACGTGCAGCTTGAGGTGGCTGACTTTCATTCTGCGGTACAGGCTAATGGCTGGGCTCAGCCAGGCATCGCTACAGATGCAGAGGGATATAGGTGTTCTAGTGTATGAGTCACAAATGTTAATATGTGACCGAGAAGGCTAATGGAATGCTGCTTTATATTACAAAAGGAATTTAACATAAAGGCAAGGATGTTGTTTTTCAGTTTTACAGGTCATTGGTGAGACCACATCTTGAATACTATGTGTAATTTTGGTCTCCTTAATTAAGGAGGAAGCCAAATGAACGGGTTGTCTTCTGAGGATAGATTGGAAAGGCTGGGGTTGCTTTCGCGGGAGTTTAGCAGAGTGAGGGGTGACTTAATCGAAGTAAACAAGATCCTGAGTAGTCTTGACAAGGTGGACATGGAAAGGACGTTTTCTCTTGTAGGTGAGTCCGGAACTCTGGGGCACTGTTTTAAAATTAGGGGTTGCTCTTTTAAGACAGATGAGAAGTTTTTCTCTGAAGGTTGTGAGACTTTGAACTCTCTGCCTCAGAAGGCAGTCGAAGCAGGCTCGTTGAATATTTTAAGGCAGCAATAGATAGATTCTTGTAAGTCAAGGGAATCAAAGGTTAGCAGGTATGGATGGGAATGTGGAACACGAAACATAAACAGATCAGCCGTGATCTTATTAAATGGCAGAGCAGGTTTGAGGGGCTGAATGCTCTTCCGCTGCACCTATTTTGTATGTTCATTATCACGGCCAGGCTTCAGAACTCGGTGAAGCATCAATAGGCAAGAGTCCATGGCCTGGAGAGAGAGATCAAGAGATGAGGAAGGTCAGGGCCTGACACCGCTTGGGTCTCCGTGCTGGTGTGGGCTGCAGTCTGAGAAGGTGAAGCTTGTGACCCTAATCCCTGATTCTGTGACCCCAGTTGGGGTTGCGACTCATAGTTTTTGAATCATTTTGGTGCATGCTTCCCTGAGTGAAAACTGCTGCCATCTCATCCCTCCCCGAGCCCTCACACTATGATCTCCTGTAAACTCCTCACGATCGCTCTTAACTCTCCCCTCCCACAATGTTCCCTCGGGTTCCAGCAATTTTCCCTGGAGCCCACCACAATTTATCGTAGAGTCCCTACAATCCTCCTTTACAACCACCGTCATCTCTCCAAGAGACCCGACAAGCTCGCCAATCCCTCCCCTACAATTTCCATACCCCTGCAGTCTCCCTGGAGCCCCTCTCTTCCCTTACAGTCTCTCAAATATCAACTGTAACCTTTCTGATCCCACCCCCCCTCACAACATTCCCAATTCTCCTGTGCTCTATCTGATCATTCTGCCCCCTGTGACCCCAATGATCTACCATGTAATCTCTTCCATTATCCTAAAATTTCTCCATTCCCCCGAGATATCTGTTTCCGTTCCACCCCAAAGCAATCTCTCAATCTCTTCACTATCCTGTACGCAGCCTACATGCACCACCCCGCCGTCTCCTCCTCCTTCCCCCCCCCCCTTAATCCCCAGTACTCTGAGACTATCTTCTATCCAATCTTACTAGTTACCAGACACCTTCCCCCAGCAACTCCAGGCTGCTGCTTACTGCAGGCTTTCCCACTTGACAGCTAGCCAGCCCCTCAATCTGGCTGACTGCCGGGTGAGAAAGGGAAGAAATGGATTTGAATGCAATCCTGTCATTAAACTCAATAGAATCTCCACTTTGCTGGCTTTTCCAGGTGTCCCTGGTGGTGATATCGCCGTTCCCGCTCCTCTGCCTGCTGAATACTGGGGATGAAACAGCAGAAATCTCGAGTAGTTGTCGATTATATCTGTCTTCACAAACAAGTGCTTTCACTGTGACATTTACAATATAGAAAATTATGAAAACGAAGTCAATGCCCAATGTATTTTACTCTTTTTACGAGCTTTCAATAACTCCTTGTTTTATGATATGTCTTCAGATCTTAGCCCTGCCAACATTAATTTGTATTCTATGGCAGTTGATAAATGGCATATTCCTCACTTTGGACATAAATTAGGGCCATTTGCTTGAAGTGGCAGATGTGGGGATGATTTCTGGGATTAACAGCTACTAAATTATGTATGATAAGACACTTTCAAAAATGTGCCCATGGGGTATTGTAGTCTGCATTCTGGTCTCGCTATTAGCGAGATTTATTGGAAATGGATCACTGGCAAAGCTGTAACTGGTGAATATTAAAAAATGCTGGGCCAAGCGGAACACTGATTATGCAAATTGCAATAACTCAGGAAGATGCAAGAAATATTTCTGTTCTTGTTGGAAGTGCCATTATCCTGTTACTTAATTAAAAAGGTGCAATTTCCAGATTAAAAACTTGTACAATTAACATGGAAAGTCGTTTAAAAATAATACTGATACTAAAAATCAAGAAAACATGAATGATGTTCCTGGTTTGGTTTTGAATGCTTGTTCCTCCCGGGCTTTTGACAACTTTTGTTTCGTACTTTGGCCAAGAATGTCCTCTTGTCACAATAATGCAGCAACAGGCAAGATTAGTCCCTGAATGCTTGGAAATGAACAATTCTTTACATTGACCGCCAGCTATTCGAACAATGGATGAATTCACAAAATGGTAGCATAATCTCAGAGTTCCTGATGTGGGAATGCACCCCCCCCCCCCCCCCCCCACCTTCCAGAAGCCTGCACACAAACCCACATGCTCTCCATATGGCTTCCACCCTCCCTCCCTGCCGATGGATTAACATGATGTGGAGATACCGGCGTTGGACTGGGGTAAACACAGTAAAAAGTCTAACAACACCAGGTTAAAATCCAACAGGCTTATTTGGTAGCAAATGCCACTAGCTTTCGGAGCGCTGCCCCTTCGTCAGGTGGAGTGGGAGATCTCCCACTCCACCTGACGAAGGGGCAGCGCTCCGAAAGCGAGTGGCATTTGCTACCAAATAAGCCTGTTGGACTTTAACCTGGTGTTGTTAGACTTCTTACTGATGGATTAACAGCCAGGGCATCAATTGGCAGCGAGATGGGGTTGGCCTCTGTGAGCCTTCTCACCAGGGATTTAATCGGGGTGGAAGCGTGAAGCCGGTGGTGTCCCCACCTGCCTGAATAAATGCTCCCCCTCCCCCCATTCCTACCATCAAACTCACCACGGGGGAGGGCATTAAATTCTGCCCAGTGTTTCATTTCCTTTGACAAAGCCAACATCAACCTCACTGTTTCCTCCCTGCTGTCTTACCTATCACTGTGGGAGCTATACTGGTTTGAGTTACATCCCTTTGAGGTTTATATTGCCAAATGATTCAGTGATTCAAACAACCACTGCTTCGTAATTTCCCAAATATAGTTACCAAGACATCCTGGACTTGACTAACTGTCACATTTAAAAATAACTGGGTTGTCTAACACAAAATCGGAATAGGTTACTCAGCCTGCCCTTGTTCAAAAATAACTTGCCTCTGCTATCAATCTTTGCAATCAATGGAAAGAACCCCAACATCAAAGCTGCTTTAAGAAAATTGGCAAACAGACAAGCATAGACTGGAATAAATAATTTTTACCCAGATAATTGTTATGATCGAGTAAGAGTGTTAAAAGTCAATTCAATAATAGCTTTCAAGTGGAAATGTTGTACGTATTTGAAAAGGATGGAGCTGGTGAGTAGAACAATTTGGATATCTCCTTTACCGGGCTGGTCAAGGAATGATGGGCTGAATGACCTGCCTCCGCAGTAAGATTCTGTGATTACATGTGAAGCATTTAACTCTTATGACAAGTGGCTAAATTAAAAGTACCACTGGAAAGCTAAAACAAGGCAGCAGCATTCCTTCATCTTTGTAACATCGTGTATGAACTGGGAGTGGGAAGAAAGAATCTGTAATTATCTGGGGTAGGAAGGAGAATACCAGAATAAAGTAAAGAAGGAACAGTGGCAGCAGGGAATGGGGTGAGGAAGAAAAGTGACAACTTCGATTCAGGACACGGAAACAATAAATATTCTCAAATGAGGATTGAGAAAACTGCCGGGATGGATTGTAAGGAATTAGAGAGCGCCAGGATGGACTGTAGGGAATTGGAGCGAGCCGGGATGGACTGTAGGGAATTGGAGCGAGCCGGGATGGACTGTAGAGAATTGGAGCGAGCCGGGATGGACTGTCGGGAATTGGAGCGAGCTGGGATGGACTGTCGGGAATTGGAGCGAGCCGGGATGGACTGTCGGGAATTGGAGCGAGCCGGGATGGACTGTAGGGAATTGGAGCGAGCCGGGATGGACTGTAGGGAATTAGGAGCGAGCCGGGATGGACTGTAGGGAATTGGAGCGAGCCGGGATGGACTGTAGGGAATTGGAGCGAGTCGGGATGGACTGTAGGGAATTAGGAGTGAGCCGGAATAGACTGTAGGGAATTGGAGCGAGCCGGGATGGACTGTGGGGAATTGGAGTGAGCCGGGATGGACTGTAGGGAATTGGAGTGAGCCGGGATGGACTGTAGGGAATTGGAGCGAGTCGGGATGGACTGTAGGGAATTGGAGCGAGCCGGGATGGACTGTAGGGAATTAGGAGCGAGCCGGAATGGACTGTAGGGAATTGGAGCGAGCCGGGATGGACTGTAGGGAATTAGGAGCGAGCCGGAATGGACTGTAGGGAATTGGAGCGAGTCGGGATGGACTGTAGGGAATTGGAGCGAGCCGGGATGGACTGTAGGGAATTGGAGCGAGCCGGGATGGACTGTAGGGAATTGGAGCGAGCCGGAATGGACTGTAGGGAATTGGAGCGAGTCGGGATGGACTGTAGGGAATTGGAGCGAGTCGGGATGGACTGTAGGGAATTGAATAGAGCCGGGATGGACTGTAGGGAATTGGAGCGAGCCGGGATGGACTGTAGGGAATTGGAGCGAGCCGGGATGGACTGTAGGGAATTGGAGCGAGCCGGGATGGACTGTAGGGAATTGGAGCGAGCCGGGATGGACTGTCGGGAATTGGAGCGAGCCGGGATGGATAGTGGATGATTGAAGAGATCAGTGTGTTCTGGGAAAGGGGGCATTGAAGAATGAGAGTTTGATCTGCGGACGAAGGAGAGCACCCCTGTAAACCTGTGATAATTTAGAGAGGAATTATTTCTCATGTCTGTGACAACTATATCTCGGAGTGATGAACAGGAGTTCTAACAGGAGTCTGAGCTTTCCTGTAAAATGGGTGACAGTGGGTTTAACCTTTCTGCTGATTTTGCTGCCATTTCCGTTATGGTATTGTGAAAATCCTGGAATGAGGGAGCAGCGTCAGGTAGAAGCTGCAGTCAGGATCAGAACAGGTGTACATCAAGGAATTGGAAAGTTTCTGAAACGGGAGCAAAATTCTATAGAAGCTGGATATGGAAAAAAACCCAGTCAATTCTGGGAACACTTCACAGGTCAAGCAGCATCTGTGGGTGAGAGTCCACGGCCAGAGTTTTCCAAACCGCCCCTGCAGCGGGGGTGGCTCACCATTGCCTGCTGGTGGGATCTTCCAGTCCCGCTGAAGTCAGTGGCCATTTGCATGGCTCACCTGTCCCCAACGCCAGGGGACCCGCAACAGGGATTGACTTTGCTGAAACTGGAAGATCCCGGCTGTGGGAAGGGCTGGAAAATCCTACCCCACGTTTCAGATTAATGACCTTTCACCTGAACTCCTGATGTAGTTGAATAGGATGCTGCGTGGGACAGCCTGAGACAGAATGGAATTGGTAGCGTGGGCTCAGATATTGTAATGGGGGCCAAAAAATAATAATTGCATTAATCACGTTTGCACTTCGTTGGAGGAAACTGAAGCTCACCCAAGACTAAATGAATGTTGGAAAAGTAGCTTGATAACACTGACCCAGTGGAGGAGTCCAGAGGAAGGGTCACAATTAGGACAAAGAATCACATGTGGATGCTGGCTCCCATTCCCACAGCGCTAGCTGCTGTATTACATAAATAGAGAGCTTAAAAGGTCCCAGTGCCATTTTGCGAAGCTATGGAGAGAAGGTAATGGTATAAGGAAAGTGAGTGAAGAAGTAGGGTGGCAGTTGTGGGCAATGGGATAGGGTGACAGGTTGGTGAGGGCATAGGGATTATGTTGCTAATTATGCAGGAATTGCCTGGGCAGTTTGGAAGTCTGATGGACAATTCTCGTGTGTGTGGAGTCCTCCAGAACTCTTGAGTTAAAGTCAGAGACGTTGAAGGGTTCCAAACCACTTACCAGAACAGCTAGCCAGAAAAGGTTACTAGGGTTAAAACAGTCCTAACTTCTGGGTAACCCGGACTCCCCACTGGACCCCCCTAAGACAATACCCACCTGTTAGTGGGGTTTCCGAGGTGACCAGGTATCGCCAAAACTTCAGGCAATACAAGACTCATGAAGCCAGTGTCTTAGTTTAAAGTCGTAACTTTTATTTAACCAGCGAGTTGTAAGGAGAGATTATCAGAGTCCAAGGCCTCACAAGACGAGGAGCAGCCTGTCCTCCCTCTCCAATAAACACTGATGTACAATGGTTAGGAAAGGCCAATTACACTCTTCTTATCTGATACATCTGCCTTTCATTAGCTTTGAATCAATCATCTTCAATATACATAAATCAACAATAATACCTGTCATATACTCCAGTCAATTGCACCTTACCTTCTGGCATAATGGTATTTCATTAGTTCATAAAAATCCAGACGTATCCTCCCATTTTGGCTAACTCAACATCCTGTATTCCTTAGTAACCAGACGCCTGGCCACTAAGTTCCAAGTTAACATTCCCACAAGTTCCCCTCCAGGTCATTGCCAAGTCAGGCTAACACATGATCCCGCATCTGGGCATGCACCATCGTATCTGGACAGTGAATTAATCCTATCATGGTTGCCCTGAATGTTCCACCATCAGAAACCCTACTGATAAAAACTTGCATATTTCCAAGGTTTCGTTATTCCCTTTGGATGTGGTTTAGTGGTTTTGTCCTTTTGCCCTCTATCATCGTGCTTTCACAGCAATCTGCCTTTGGCCAAAGCGAACAATCACTTTTATAAAATACATTTATAAAGTAATTTAATATGTTCAAAATATCAACATATATGTCTTAAATCATTATCACTTATTAAAATTTCTTCTTGCATTTCACATGTATGCAGATTGCTCCCTTATGGGTCTGATTTAAAATCATTTATCTTAATGCTGATAGGTCTGTCAGTGTCTTAGATGTCTAATGATTTAAAATCTTCACTAACCTATTAGGATGTGTTTCCCCCTTCCTTCCTACCCATCCTACCCCCACCCACCTGTCACCCTACACCCTCACTTAGCTGCTACCAAACACCCTCACCTATCTGCCAGCTTACCGTTTTGCCCCACAACTGCCGTCCTATTCCTTCACCCACTTTCCTTACACAGTTACCTTCTCTCCACAGCTTCTCAAAATGGCTTTGGGACCTTTAATCTCTACTTACAGAATCATAGAATCCCTACAGTACAGTGACCTGGCAAGATTACCGTTGAGATACTTGCTTCATGTTTCTTCAATTTAGGCTTCATGTATTTTTAAGCATTTGAATCTGATCGCCAGTGTACAATAATGTAATGATTTTTCATCGGTTTTCAGCTGGATTTACCTCTGGAAAACATATCATTTGGCCCATCGAGCCTGCCCCGACAACAATCCCACCCAGCCCCTATCCCCATAAACCCCCCCCCTCCCCCGCCATATTTATCTTGATAATCCCCTTGACACTAAGGGGCAATTTAGCATGGCCAATCCACCTAATCTGCACATCTTTGGACTGTGGGAGAAAAGTGGAGCACCCGGAGGAAACCCACGCTGACACGGGGAGAAAGTGCAAACTCCACACAGACAGTCGCCCGAGGCTGAAATTGAACCCGGGTCCCTGGCACTGTGAGGCTAACCACTGAGCCACCCATACAGCAGCTAGTGCTGTAAAAAGGGGGACAAGGCTTGGCCTTCTCGGATGATTCTGCACTGCAAACAAAGGATTCCTAGGACAGGTACACTCCGCATTTCTGAAGGGGTCTGGCTTGGAAGTCTGGGTGTGAAATGAAGAATTTCGGTGCAAGGTTAAAAAAAAAAGAATAGACGATTGCCACTGCTTGGAAGATGCGGCCTATCAGTGGGTGCAGGGGGAACAAGAGAAAACAGTGTAATATGGGAACTGGCACAATCCTTTTTCTAAACAGGTGGATGATACCTGGTTGCTGTTCCTTTTCATTGATTTTTTGGACCATCGAAACAGTGACTCTCAACTAAATTGCACAGTATTTGGTGTTCAAGTGAAAGAAAATATAGAGCGAGTTCTCCTCATAATGTGGGGAGGGGACGTCAAAACTGGCAGCCTGCCCAACATATGTAAATGAATAATCAAGGGCCATTCAGGCTTGTTATCAAATCAATTGAGCATGGTAATCCACTGCCTACATTATAAAATAATTGGCATGGGCTGTCAGCTGGAGATTTTTTTGTTAACTTACCTACTTAAAGGCTTAGAGGGAAGGGAGTTTGTTCTTCGAGGGTTGTCCTTTGCCAATCATGGGGCTTCCCCGCTAGATGGACCACCCCCTTCTTTCCTGCCTGCTCTGTCTCTTAAACATAGAACATAGAACATAGAACAGTACAGCACAGAACAGGCCCTTCGGCCCACGATGTTGTGCCGAGCTTTATCTGAAACCAAGATCAAGCTATCCCACTCCCTATCATCCTGGTGTGCTCCATGTGCCTATCCAATAACCGCTTAAATGTTTCTAAAGTGTCTGACTCCACTATCACTGCAGGCAGTCCATTCCACACCCCAACCACTCTCTGCGTAAAGAACCTACCTCTGATATCCGTCCTGTATCTCCCACCACGAACCCTATAGTTATGCCCCCTTGTAATAGCTCCATCCACCCGAGGAAATAGTCTTTGAACGTTCACTCTATCTATCCCCTTCATCATTTTATACACCTCTATCAAGTCTCCCCTCAGCCGCCTCCGCTCCAGAGAGAATAGCCCTAGCTCCCTCAACCTTTCCTCATATGACCTACCCTCCAAACCAGGCAGCATCCTGGTAAATCTCCTCTGCACTCCTTCCAGCGCTTCCACATCCTTCCTATAGTGAGGTGACCAGAACTGCACACAATATTCCAAATGTGGTCTCACCAAGGTCCTGTACAGTTGCAGCATAACCCCACGGCTCTTAAACTCCAACCCCCTGTTAATAAAGGCTAACACACTACAGGCCTTCTTCACAGCTCTATCCACTTGAGTGGCAACCTTTAGAGATCTGTGGATATGGACCCCAAGATCTCTCTGTTCCTCCACAGTCTTCAGAACCCTACCTTTGACCCTGTAATCCACATTTAAATTTGTCCTACCAAAATGAATCACCTCACATTTATCAGGGTTAAACTCCATTTGCCATTTTTCAGCCCAGCTTTGCATCCTATCTATGTCTCTTTGCAGCCTACAACAGCCCTCCACCTCATCCACTACTCCACCAATCTTGGTGTCATCAGCAAATTTACTGATCCACCCTTCAGCCCCCTCCTCTAAGTCATTAATAAAAATCACAAAGAGCAGAGGACCAAGCACTGATCCCTGCGGCACACCGCTAGCAACCTGCCTCCAATCCGAAAATTTTCCATCGACCACCACCCTCTGTCTTCGGTCAGACAGCCAGTTGCCTATCCAATCGGCCAACTTTCCCTCTATCCCACACCTCCTCACTTTCATCATAAGCCGACCATGGGGGACCTTATCAAACGCCTTACTAAAATCCATGTATATGACATCAACTGCCCTACCTTCATCAACACACTTAGTTACCTCCTCAAAAAATTCTATCAAATTTGTGAGGCACGACTTGCCCTTCACGAATCCGTGCTGACTATCTCGGATTAATCCGCATCTTTCTAAATGGTCGTAAATCCCATCCCTAAGGACCCTTTCCATCAATTTACCAACCACCGAAGTAAGACTAACCGGTCTATAATTACCAGGGTCATTTCTATTCCCTTTCTTAAACAGAGGAACAACATTCGCCATTCTCCAGTCCTCTGGCACCATCCCCGTGGACAGCGAGGACCCAAAGATCAACGCCAAAGGCTCTGCAATCTCATCCCTTGCCTCCCAAAGAATCCTAGGATACATTTCATCAGGCCCAGGGGACTTATCGACCTTCAGTTTATTCAAAACTGCCAAGACATCCTCCCTCCGAACATCTATTTCCTCCAGCCTATTAGCCTGTAACACCTTCTCTTCCTCAAAAACATGGCCCCTCTCCTTGGTGAACACTGAAGAAAAGTATTCATTCATCACCTCGCCTATCTCTACTGACTCCATACACAAGTTCCCACTACTGTCCTTGACCGGCCCTAACCTCACCCTGGTCATTCTTTTATTCCTCACATAAGAGTAAAAAGCCTTGGGGTTTTCCTTGATCCGACCCGCCAAGGACTTCTCATGTCCCCTCCTAGCTCTCCTAAGCCCCTTTTTCAGCTCATTCCTTGCTAACTTGTAACCCTTAATCGAGCCATCTGAACCTTGTTTCCTCATCCCTACATAAGCTTCCCTCTTCCTTTTCACAAGACATTCCACCTCTTTTGTGAACCATGGTTCCCTCATTCGGCCATTTCCTCCCTGCCTGACAGGAACATACCTATCAAGGACATCCAGTATTTGTTCCTTGAAAAAATTCCACTTTTCATTAGTTCCTTTCTCTGACAGTTTCTGTTCCCAACTTATGCCCCCTAATTCTTGCCTAATCGCATCATAATTACCCCTCCCCCAATTGTAAACCTTGCCCTGCCGTCCGGCCCTATCCCTCTCCATTGCAATAACAAAAGACACCGAATTGTGGTCACTATCTCCAAATTGCTCTCCCACAACCAAATCTAACACTTGGCCCGGTTCATTTCCCAGTACCAAATCCAATGTGGCCTCACCTCTTGTCGGCCCATCCACATATTGTGTCAGGAAACCCTCCCGCACACACTGCACAAAAACTGCCCCATCCAAACTATTTGACCTACAAAGGTTCCAATCAATATTTGGAAAGTTAAAGTCCCCCATGACAACTACCCTGTGACCCCCACACATATCCATAATCTGCTTAGCAATTTCTTCCTCCACATCTCTATTACTATTTGGGGGCCTATAGTAAACTCCTAGCAACGTGACCGCTCCTTTCCTATTTCTAACTTCAGCCCATATTACCTCAGTGTGCAGATCCCCCACGAAGTGCCTTTCCGCAGCCGTTAAACTATCCTTGATTAACAATGCCACTCCTCCACCTCTTTTACCAGATTAACAATGCCACTCCTCCACCTCTTTTACCAACCCTCTCCTCACTCCTCTCCATAACCTTACCAAACCTTCCTGGCCCGAGACCCTGTACGTACCTGCACCGGGACCCGTGGGCCTTGATCACCTTCTGCACACACACACCTAATTTTTCAAAACAGTATCATTAAAAAACAGTATCAGCAGCAAGTTGAGTTTGGGGGTGGGTGAGCCCCTCTGTAACCAGTTGGACAGAGAAAGTCTCTGAACTTGCTTGGAGCACTGGTAGTCCAGTTTACTGCTAGTTTGTCCCCTTCAGGCACCTAAACTGATCCCTGCTATGTTTAGAGAGCTGGAGGGCAACTGGAAAAGTCTTCAATTAACTTCTTAATGAGCCTGATCGGCTATCCACCTTGTGTCTTCCCAGTGAGTGTTTAACTACAGGTGGTATGGCTGTCTGTTGTGAACAACAGGTGCTACTGGATTTAATTTTTCCTAAGGAACAGTCGTTTAGGAGGTGACTTCTTGCAAGCCGTGCCCAGCATACCTTCTAATTCTATCTTTTACTCTCGTTCTATGCTTCTAAAACTTTATTCTAACTCATTTAAACTCTAACAAAGCTTTAATTCAATCTCTTGAAGTTGACCTTTCTCTACACCCTAGCTATGACTGTAACGCTACATTCTGCACTCTTTCCTTTCCTTCCCTATGTACAGTAAGCTTTGTCTGTCTTGCGCAAGAAACAATACATGTGACAATAATAAATCAAATCATTCTTTGAATGCGATCACCTTTTGCACATTTGATAGTTGCACAAAGAAATGTGAGAACAAAAATAACGTTTCTTGATTAGAATCTTCACAGAGTTGAGTCTGAACATATTGAAATTCTATTTTAAAAATTGGATGTGGGAGCATTTGCACAAGTTTGCCTGTGCCACGTGCAATCCTGTCTAGTCTAGTCCATGCTCACTTTAGAATGCATTGACATTTGACAAGGAGCATCCTGAATTGTAACTACTGATTCAGCATTTAATTTGTGCAAGAGCATTAATCATCTATGAATATTTCAAGAGCATCAAACTAGATGCTGACACCACATCACAGTGCTCTATTCCCTGGTAATTTGCAGCAAGTTATTATATTCAAGGAAGTCAGCTGGTGAAGGATAGTACTGGAGCTCATCTTTACTCGGTTTAACATTTATTTACCAAGTGAAACATTACAAGCATATACCTCCCGACTCAACTACTCTTCCTCCATACTTTAAGTAAGTCTCTCTTTATATGTGCTCAGTGAAAGATCCAATAATGCCCTGAATCAGCATATAAATAAACACCGCTAACAGTAAGGGAGAGGTTGTCAAACGTTTTCCTTCTGAGGTCATCTCCCATGCTATAAAAATTCCCCAGGAGCCGCTGTAACACAAGTATTTTTTTTTTCAATGTAAAAATATTGCCATAATGAAACATATACATTTATCTTTTTGGTTTTAATTTCTTAATGTGGAATGTGATAGTTGTGCTGGGCACCAGATTGAAGCTTGTGTGACTTGTTGCTGCTGCATAGTTTGTTAAGCCTGCAGAAGCAGCAAATCTCAGTTACTAACTCCTGATCTAATCGAATGGCTGTAGCATTGAAAGCACAGGTTTAATAATTCAGTAAAGAGAGAGGGTGCTGCATTCTGTACCTTCTCTGGTTATGTTTGGCAGACCCCTTGAAACCTTCACACCCCTCCTCTGGTTGAGAACCCGTGTCATATTTCGTATCATATCCTGCTCATGCTCTCCTTCATTGGCTGGTGGTCCCCCTATGTCTCAAATTTAACATTTTTATCTGAATGTTTTATCTGAACTTCTCCATGGCCTCACTCTTCTCTGTCTCTGTAACAATGGAATGCTGGCCTTCATATCTAAAGGGTTGGAGTATAGGGATGCAAATATTATGCTGCAGTTGTACAAAACCCTAGTTAGACCCCACTGTGAACGGGTATGGGCACCACACTTTAGGAAAGATGTTTTGGCCCTGGAGGGAGTTGAACACAGGTTCAGGGTTAAATTACAAGGCAATATTGGACAAATTAGGCCTTTATTCTCTCAAATTTAGACAGTTGAGGGGTGATTGATGGAAGTCTACAAAATATTTACAGGGGAGGACAGGGTGGACAAAGATGAACTGTTTCCACTAACTGAAGGCTCTAGAACCATAATCTAAAAATTAGGGCCAAACCATTCACAAGAGAAAACACTTCTACATGCAGAGCGTGCTGGAAGTTTGGAACATTCTTCCTCAAACGGCGGTGGAAGCTGGTTGAACTGTTAGGTTTAAGTATTAGAAAAACAAACTCTTATTGAGCAGGGATATCAAGGGGTATGGGCCTAGGGCAGGTACATGGTGTTGGGCCACAAATCAGTCATGATCTTATTGAATGGCGAGTGCTCTCAAGGGGCTGAATGGCCAACTCCTGTTCCTATGTTCCTAACATACTCCAGATCTACAACCAGCCAAGTACTCTGTGTTCCTCTAACTTTGGCTTCTTGTGCAACCCTGTTTCTTACACCTTACCATTTGCAAAGATGTGGGGAAGAAATGGATATGGGAGTCAGGAAGCGATAGGATTGGATGTTGAGTCAGAGAGGGATTTGAACAGAAGATGGGAATTTAGTTTTGGTGGGGACAAGGAACCAGAGTAACTCAGTGATAGGTAAAAGGGACAGAGGGAGCTGGAAAAACTCAGCTGGTTTGGCAGCATCGATAGAGATAGAAAACAGAGTTAACATTTTGAATCCTTTTGACCCTTCTGCAGAGCTAAAGAGAGGGAAATTGTGTTGGATTATATACTGAGTTCGAGGGGCTGAGACAGTGATTAGCGGGAGCTGGGAGTGATTGCAAGAAAGATGCAGCCAAATCTAAGAACAACGTGAAAGGGACCTGATGTTAAGCTGGAGTAGCGTATGTAGAGACTCTAACAGTGCAAAAACCCACTCCCTAACAGAATATTACGAGGAAAATGGAAAGTAGCCCATCAGTGCCAGAGCTGAGCAACCCAATTCCACATTAACACCTCCAGTCCCAGCCCACCCACCAACCATTAACCTAAATGACAAACCCAAAGTGCTCTTTTTGGTAACAGTGAAGTGAATGAGGTGAAAAAATATCAGCACGCGGCGAAGAAGCAGCCTCGTGAGGTAAAGTGATACAAACAACTCTTGGGTAAGAAGGTAGTGGATGAAAGCAGCAGAAACATAAACAGGCCGAGAGCTGTGAGAAAAGCAAAACAGTGCAGATGCTGGAATCTGAAATCAGATTCCAGAGCTATGAGGTTGAAACAAATGGGTGAGAGGTCCAGGGCCAGCCCACTTCGCTCACTCACCCACACTCCCTTCCCTTCCTTAGCCTGCTGTACGAACCTGCCCCAGCGGGTTTGAATCTCACAGCCTCAGTAAGCTCCAGTGATGCTGCTCTTGATGACGGCCTACTCCAAGAAGTGCTATTTTGCACAGTTGGTTGGCTGTTTGATGCAAATTCGTTTTGGCAACTCTCACCAGAGGACACGTAAAGAATATTTTTAACTGGTAAGTGCATATCTGAAAGGAAATACTTTTCTGATTCTGATTAGAGATGGAACCTCTTTCAAAAACCGTAATCAGAAATTTTGAAAAGTGCAGTAAACATTAGTTGGAGAGAGAGAGAGAGAGACTTGGGCAGATTGCAGATCTACAAATTGGTTCTTTTTGGTGAATCCCTCAAAAGCTCCTTGTAAGTCCCTCGAGAGCTGTAAACCCCAGGATTGTGAACCATTTTTTAAAAAATGTATTCCTTCCTTCAAGTTATCAAAGTAAAAGTAAAGTTTATTTATTACTCACAAATGGGCTTACATTAACACTGCAATGAAGTCACTGTGAAATTCCCCTAGTCGCCACACTCCGTCACCTGTTTGAGTAAAAGTACCTAACCAGCACGTCTTTCAGACTATGGGAGGAAACCGGAGCACCCAGAGGAAACCCATGCAGATATGGGGAGAACGTGCAAACTCCACACAGACAGTGACCCAAGCTGGGAATCGAACCTGGGTCCCTGGCACTGTGAGGCAGCAGTGCTAGCCACTGTGCCACCGTGCCGCCCCAAGTCAAGTCAATGTATGGAGTGAACCAGGCAATTTGCTCATCCATCTCCTTGCTTCCTCCAAACACCAATTCGATTCATGGTCCCCAGACAAGGGACATACTAGATGCAAGCGGATATGAACAGGTATTAGACCTCATCTCAGGCTTGATCTTACACTTGATATTTGCCAAAAGGCCAAGAAGTGAAATCAAACTTTTTTTTGCAAAAATATACTTTATTCATAAAATATCTGCAAGAACATTACAAACATTTCAAAATCATCATTACAAATGATGTAATGGCATTTAAGTTGTCTACATTAATCAGTTTGCCCTTCAATACAATTGTGATACATGTAATATTCACTGTTTACATTCAGTGTGAGTTATACAGCCCAAGGAGGCCTATACAATTCACCTCCCTTTGGTTCACTGCAGCTGTTAGGTCTTAGACAGTGACCTTTCCCCATTGCGCCTCTGTGGTGATTATCCCAGACAATAGTGAATCACTCATCATGTAGTCCTGAGCTTTGGAATGTGTTAATCTGCAACATTCGATCGAGGACAACTCTTTACACTGGAAGACCAAGAGGTTTTGAGCAGGCCAAAGAGTGATCCTTCAGCAACAGCTCAGTGTGCAACCCTGGGAAAAGCCCATAGAGCACAGATTCCTGTGTCACACAGCTGCTTGAGATGAACCCTAACAAAAACCACCTCATCTCTGTCCAGGCCTCTTTTGCAAAGGCATATTTCCCATGGAGGTGGACAATAGTCTGTCCCCCACCACGAGGGTAACGTGCAAATTGGGTGAGACTTCAGGCATGTAGGAAGGATTTGAAGGGGAGAGCCATTCTCTCTACCAACCAAGCTAGGTCTTGGTGCTTATTTGAAGGTACTAGTGATGAAGCATTCTGCTGAATGACTTTGACAGTCTGCACAGGAAACCAATCGACAGGACGACCATCTCCTTTTCCCCACAGGGCTTCTAAGACATTACCCAACCACTGCCTGATGGGATTTGTGGTTAAAGGTGTTTCTCTGCATAACTTTTTCCATGAGGGACAGGTGGTAAGGCATGGTCCAACTGCTTGGAGCATTCCATGGCAGCTAGCCAGACCCATCCTTCACAACACTGGGGAAGGTAGAACCTCAGAAGCGAGTTAAGTCACTGAGTAAAGGAAATTCAATGCATGAATACTGAAATATTCATGAACACCAGAATGGTGAATCGTACTCCAGCCACACAGTTGATATGTCTTCACTATTACTGCCTGGAGGGAAGGTGGGGGTTACTGCATCAGCCATCTGTTTTGATCATACCCTGAGCCAAGTTTTTGGGCTAATTAGATAGAGCTTTACAGTTACGCATAAACTATAGCTTTTCCACTTAGCTGCTTTAGGTCATAAGTGGAAGTTAAATTATTGATTATGACTGAGCTGTCATTTAATTGTTACAATTCTTTCATATGAGCATGAGGAATTTTAGATTAAGAATTGTAGATTAAGAACTCCAACGAGCTCATAATGTGTTCACAGAAACAATTTTGCTGTTAAAACTATAATAATAAGGCAGCGTGGATTTCTAACGGGGAAATTGTGTTAAAGTGACTTGCTGGAGTTTTTTGAGGAGGTAACAGAGTCAATAAGGGTAATGCTGTTCATGTGGTGTACAAAGACTTTCAGAAGGCAATCAATATAGTGCCACACAACAGACTGTAAAGCATTGAATAAAAGGGATAGTAGAAGCGTGGATACAAAATTAGCTGACCAATAGGAAACGGACAATAATTGTCAAATCATATTTTTTGGGCTGGAGGAAGGTTTGTATTGGAGTTCCCCAGGGGTCGGTATTGGAAGCCTTGCTTCTCCTGATGTATATTAGTGCTCTAGATCTTGGTGTACAGCGAACAATTTCAAAAGTTCACAGATGATGCAAAACTTGAAAATATTGTAATCTGTGAAGAGGACAGTGTAGAACTTCAAAAGGACATGAAAAGATTGGTAGAGTGGGCAAATAGGTGATAGAAAGTTCAATGTGGGGAAGTGTGAGGTGATGCACTTTGATAGGAAGAACATGGAGAGACAATATAAAATAAGGGGTCAAATTCTAAAAAGAGTGCAGGAGCAGGGGAATGTATGCGTAGATTATTGAAGATGGCAGGACAGGTGGAGAGAACAGTTTATAAAGCATATAGTATTCTGGGCTTTATTAATAGGGGCACAGAGTACAAGAGCAAAAGGTTTATGCTGAACTTGTAAAAGTCTAGTTAGACTTCAGCCAGAATATTGTCTACAGTTCTGGGTGCCACACTACAGGAAGAAAATGAATGCATTGGTAAGAGTGCAAAAAAGGTTTACAAGAATGGTCCCAGGGATGAGAACCTTCAGTTATGAAGATAGATTGGAGAGGTCGGGGCTGTTCCCCTTGGAGAAAAAGCTAAAAGGAGACTTGCTAGAGATGCTCAAAATCATGAGGGGGCTGGACAGAGTAGATAGGGAGAAACTGTTGCCGCTTGTATAAGGATCAAAAACGAGAGGGCACAGATTTAAAGTGATTTGCAAAAGAAGTAAATGTGTGATATGAGAAAAAAAATTCACGCAACAAGTGATTTGGACCTGGAATGCACTGCCTGAAAGTGTGGTGGAGGCAGGTCCAATTGGGGCATTCAAGAGAGCATTAGATGAATACTTCAATAGAAACAATGTGCAGGGACCCAGGGCAAAGGCAGGGGAATGGCACGAAGCCATAAATCTCGTTTGGAGAGTTGGTGCAGACACAATGAGCCAAATGGCTTCCTCTGCGCCGTAACTATTCTGTGATTCTGAATGGATATATGATTGTGCTTTACGTTAACTGTTCAATTAGCTGTGGTCAATTTGCAAGGTAGATACAATTTACCTCTTTGTTGCCCCTTATCCTTTTACATATAAATCTCATACAGTTGCTGCAGGTTCAGCAATTAGGCAATAAACAGTTGTTATTGTGCGATCATTAGTATGGATAAAGGCATGAAATAGGCCTCTGTAGACTGGAAAGTCTGTGAGGGTCCTGGGAGCAGAGTAAAGATGGAAAGGAGTAATTGGCATGAAATCTACTGGAATTCCCCACACGACAGGGACTGCACCAGGGTTACCCTTGGATAATGAAGAAAAACAGCTCATCAACTCCTAGCCTATGCCTTTGGGAAAGACTGACACATTCAAACAAAAACTTTAATTTAGATACTCAAAACTTTATAGTTAAGTTTAATCATATATTACTTTTTGATGTATTTTTTATGTTACAAACCTTATTTTGGAATGGTAGTTATTGTGACAAAGCAAAAATAGGGCTGGAAATGTAACAGCATATAATGGCATGCACAACTATTAATATGCAAATGGGACTGCAAATAGGGGATTTTCACAGTGGCACAGTGGTTAGCACTGCTGCCTCACAGCCCCAGGGACCCGGGTTCGATTCCCAGCTTGGGTCACTGTCTGGGCGGAGTCTGCACGTTCTCCCCATGTCTGCATGGGTTTCCTCACACAGTCCGAAAGACATACTGGTTAGGTGCATCAACCATGCTAAATTCTCCCTCATTGTACCCGAACAAGGGCCGGAGTGTGGTGACTAGGGGATTTTCACAATAACTTCATTGTAGTGTTAATGTGAAGCTACTTGTGACACTAATAAATAAACTTTTAAAAAAAAACTTGAACTTAAAAATTAAATCTCTCGAGCTTGCTGGTCGGTTTTTGCACTGCTTGGTACAAACAGAATCTCACCTTTCCCCTTCCTGTTATTTTTAAACCTTGTTAGATTTGTACATTGATTGTCATGGGAAGTTAGATCTGATAATTAATGCAGGATTTATTTAACAATGTGATTATTTTTAAAATAATGACAATCAACCTCTCTGCCCATAAATGGAACAGTTTAAGCCATATAGTCACATTATTTCAGATGGTAAATTGTTCTTGGAGACTTAAAACATTTTTCTTTGCTTTTCCTTCTGTCAGTTTTTTCTCTTGTTCCGGTCTGTCCTTCCCTCTCTTTCTCTTTCTGTACCTGATTTGAGACAAATTAATTCCCTCTAATTTACTCTCTAAGTCACTCCTCCAATTATTTCTTTATTCTTAAAACCCATTGGTTAAGAAGAGATACCTCTTGTCACTGATCCCATTGTTCACTGAAGTCCCATGCAGCCCATTACTCTCTCCATACCATGACCAGCTCACACTTGCAGTGATTTGCACAGAAACATGTTTGAGTTGAATGCAGGCACCGAATATCTGCTGCATTCAACCTCGCGCCTGGAATGGATGCGAGGTTGAATGCATTATTTAAATGTATTTCAATGCTTATTTAAATGGAATTAGCGAGCCTGGGATGGAGTTGTCCAGGCTCACTTGCTTGTGTAGCCTCGCTGGGGAAGGTTCTCTCCGCTAAGGATCTCGTATGGTGCCCATCAACGGGGACCAAACGTGATGGCCTCGCCAGTCCAACCAGAGGTCATTGAGGCCCTCCCAGGAGGTCAGGGGCAAAGGGTGTGCCCCTTGGCCAGTGCCAGCCTGGCACCCTGCCACTACCTGTTGGCACCCTGTCACTGGGCACCTTAGCACTGCCAGCCTGGCACACTGGCAGTGTCCACCAGGCACTGGGTAGTGCTAAGGGGGGAGGGGGGGCTGCTAAGGGGGTGGGATCTATTGGAGGTGGGGCCAGACCAGGGCTTCATTGGGGGGGCCCACTGCACACACTGCCTTGGTGATCATAGAATCATAGAAATCATAGAAACCCTACAGCACAGAAAGAGGCCATTCAGCCCATCGAGTCTGCACTGACCACAATCCCACCCAGGCCCTCCCCCCATATCACTACATATTTACCCACTAATCCCTCTAACCTACGCATCTCAGGACACTAAGGACAATTTTAGCATAGCCAATCAACCTAACCCGCACATCTTTGGACTGACATCAACCTAACCCGTACATCAGTGGGGGAGGATGGACTGATATGCACTCTGTACACTCTGCGCACTCGGCTTAGTGATCAGCGGGAGTGAAAGGGAGGCCGCGATCTGTCCGCGGGAGGGGGGGGCGTGCTAATCATTCCAGGTGGGGGGGGGGTCATGATCGGCTGCAGGGCCCCACGATAGCTTGGGGGTGGGGGTGGGCTGGGCTTAGGCCACGGAAGCCAGCTACAGCAACAGAGGCAGTGACACGTCTCTACTGCTCTCAGCACAGAGACCTGCACAAGCACAATAGTGCTCTCTGCTGCTATCAGCTGGCTTTCGGGTGATTTGGGACCCACCCAGTCCCCCTGCAGATGGAAATCACTTTGAGGGTTTTTTATTGCACGTTGTGCATATGATTCGACTGTAGCGTTGCTGCAAAAACGGGTGTAGAGGGATATGGGCCAAAAGGATTAGCTTAGGGGTTTTTTAAAAAAAAGGGCGGCGTGGACAAGTTGGGCCGAAGGGCCTGTTTCCATGCTGTAAACCTCTATGACTCTAAAAACAGATCCGAAACTCTCCAGTTTTCCTGCCCTTTCTGGACTTAGAATTATTTTAGTAAGATCGCCCCCAGTGTGTTTTGATTGAGCTAATTGGTGCACCTTCTTTGCATTGGTCATTTAGCATTGATTGATTGTTTTCATGAATCCTTACCACTTCCGACATGATATTTTTCGGGCTACTTTCTTCACTTTTGACTAATTTGACCTCCAACCTCTGCAGTTCCGTTTTGGTACTCTGAGCCAATCAACAAGGTATGATAACAAAAGTATATTACCAGGAGCAAGGGTGACTAACCAAAGCACGTGATAAATGCGAGATTATTTTAGACAACGTATAGATACATCGATAGATAGATACAGGTGCCAAGGAGTTATTTGGTTTAAAAACTGTGCCAGCTTTGCCCTGACAGCCTGCTTGATTCAAGAGTAGGCCCAGGAGATTCAACACATGCCAGCCTCTGGCAGAAATGCACTCGGAGCCAAGACTGCAAACCTCAGCTGAATAAAAGCATGCATTTTAATGTGGAAATCTGCATATGTTGAGGTGTTTGTAACACAGCCTGTACATAATGATCTTGGTGTGTTAACTAAACTGTAGCATGGGACTCCACTTGCATTACCTGTCGTGTGTACTCTGACTGGAGCCAATATCAGGGAGCGAGGCACGCAGAGTGAATGCAATAAAAGTGTACTTTGATGGTAATTACCTTTTGTGTTGAGGTCTCGGGTTGACTCCTTTGGCTGCTTTGCAGTTTTTTTTATCATTGCGATGCAGAGCAGCTCAAAGTCCAGAGATAAAACAGTTGGACTTCAAATCATTCAAGGTCCTCTGATTCTCTGACAAAGATGCGAACATGACTAAAAATCAGATCTACAAACGAACAATTTTATCTTTTAAAAAGCATTTAGATGGTTACATGGGTACGATGGGTATAGAGGGATATGGGCCAAATGCGGGCAATTGGGATTAGCTTAGGGGTTTTTTAAAAGAAAAAGAGGGGCATGGACAAGTTGGGCTGAAGGGCCTGTTTCCATGCTGTAAACCTCTATGAACCACTTGGGACATAAATTGTGTAAAATATGAATATGATTTTCCAAACAGTGTACCGTTTAATTGTAATAAAAGCAAAAATACTGCAGATGCAGTAAATCTTTTAATTGAGATACCTCTTGTGTAATTTCCGACTGCAATGAGCCACCAAAATTTTATTTCGCAAACGATGACTCACTTGCTGCGTTATGAGTTCTTCAGCTGAGCTGCATTGTATTCTCTCGACTGAGTTCAATGATGTGAGACCGTGACTCAGAGTGAAGATGTATAGTAAAGAGAAATAATGCACTAGACAATCATCATTCTAGTGTGGAAGGTAATATTTCAGTTGCAGTGTTCTCATTTGCATATTGAATATCACCATTATTGACCTTTGCGTGATTACACGCTCCTGATCTATCCTTCCTCCCTCGAATGGGATCAGCTAATGACATCACAGGTTGTGGTGCAGTGAAGTAATTCAGAAGTCAGCAGGAATATAATACACATTTGGAAATACAGCATAAACTATATCATCTTCATAACTTTTGGGCATTATGTATTAACCCTTAGTCTTCATTATTTTAGCTCCACCATAATAGAAATGTAGAAACATTAGGAAATAGAAGGAGGAGTCGGCCATTCAGCCCTTTGAGCCTGCTCCGTCATTCATTTTGATCATGGCTGATCATCAAATTCAATATCCTGATCCCACCTTCTCCCCATATCCCTTGATTCCTTTAGCCCCTAGAGCTATACCCAATTTCTTCTTGAAATCACACAACGTTTTGGCCTCAACTACTTTCTGTGGTAGTGAATTCCACAGATTCACTACTCTCTGGGTGAAGAAATTTCTCCTGGCCTCACCTTGGCCTCAAGCTACAACCCCCTAATTCTGGACTCCCCCACCTTCGGGAACATTCTTTCTGAAGCTATCCTGTCTAACCCTGTTAGAGTTTTATAAGTTTTTACGAGATCCCCTCTCACTCTTCTAAACTCCAATGAATATAATCCTAACCAACTTAGTCTCTTCTCTAATGACAGACCTGCCATCTCAGAATCAGCCGGGTAAATCTTTGCTTCACTCCCTCTATAGCAAGGACATCCTTCCTCAGATAAGGGCACCAAAATGGCACAAAATGCACCAGGTATGGTGTAGATCTAGAATTAAGTGGCTGACTGCTCGGAAATATCCAGTTCTCAAAAAAGTCTTGCCAAAACTTTCTTTCAACTGGCTCACTGAGCACAGAAATGTCATTTGGATCAGAATTCTGCTTTGCAGGGAGAATTAAGTGTTTCGGAGCTTAGTGGGCACTTATGAGAATAGACCTTTCCAACAGTGAGTGGAGCTGATAAAGTCCAAAATACTGCCAGGATATTCCAGCACTAATTCAGTGTGTTAGTTATATGTCCCTGACGGTTCCCATCAGCCAACTTTTGTTTCCTTTGATAATAACTACATTCGAGATGCCAAAAGAATCACATCAATTCCAACTTCCAATATGAGCTATTGGGCAGCATGGTGGCATAGTGGTTAGCACTGCTACCTCACAGCGCCAAGGACCCTGGTTCGATTCCAGCCTCGGGTGACTGTGTGGAGTTTGCACATTCTCCCCATTTCTGTGTGGGTTTCCTCAGGGTGCACTGGTTTCCTCCCACAGTCCAAAGATGTGCGGGTTAGGTGGATTGGCCATGCAGGAAAAATAAGTGGGGTTACAGGGATAGCACCTGGGTGGGATTGTTGTCGGTGAAGGCTCAATGAGGTGATTGGCCTCCTTCTGTACTGTAGGGATTCTATTCTATAATACTTAGGCTATTTCAGTCCATAGATTTCAAAATTATCAACAACAATAGTTTGAGTTTTTATTAGTGTTTCTCACAGGCTTAAAAAAGGATTCTGATCCAATGGATTAAAGATTATCAGGGGTTAGAAAACTCAGTTATGGAGGAGCTTTTCCAGAGTGTTCAAAGGCAGGTGGAGAATTGGAAAGGCAGTGAGGCTTGAGGTAGACAATTTCAGACTGATGATAGGATGCTGTACCAACAACTGTGGGCTGAAAGGACCAAAGCACCTGATGTTATAGTCAAGAGGAGCAGAGAGTTCCTGATGGGTGATAGTGGGGAAGGTGGTGGCATTGTAAGGCTAGAGAAGATTGCAGAGATAGGGAGAGATAAGGCCAAGGAGGTGTTTAAATCAAAAGCTGGGAACATTAAATCTTGCTTCTCATTAAGATTCCTTGGAAAGGGTCCAGAGGAGGTTCACAAGAATGATCCCTGGAATGAAGAGCTTGTCTATGAGGAACGGTTGAGGACTCTGGGTCTGTACTCATTGGACTTTAGAAGGATGAGGGGGGATCTTATTGAAACTTGCAGGATACTACAAAGCCTCGATAGAGTGGACGTGGAGAGGATGTTTCCATTAGTAGGAAAAACTAAAACTACCTCAGGCTAAAGGGACGATCCTTTAAAACAGAGATGAGGAGGAATTTCTTCAGCCAGAGAGTGGTGAATCTGATGAACTCTTTGCTGCAGAAGGCTGTGGAAGCCAGGTCATTGAGTGTCTTTAAGACAGAGATAGATAGGTTCTTGATTAATAAGGGGATCAGGGGTTATGGTGAAAAGGCAGGAGAATGAGAAAAAAATCAGCCATGATTGAATGGTGGAGCAGACTCGATGGGCCGAGTGGCCTAATTCTGCTCCTATGCCTTATGGTCTTATTCCAAAAGTGTGAGCACATCTCGCTCACGGACTGGCCCTTTCACAGTTTGAATGATGGATTGGTTGCTATCATCCATAAATTCCACATAGACTTGAATACATTATCCCTGCGAGCTAGTCCTTCCCAGAACTTTGGAATATTGCGCCAGTTTTACGATCTGAGTCAGCAGACCCTCGATCATGGAGGAGCCAAGGAGAAAATCAGGAGCCATTCTAGATCAGCAAAGACAGAAAAGCTGGGTGAGCAGGATGTGGGAGAGGAATAGATTATGTTTTGCAGCGTTGTGGGTGAAATTTGTTTTACAGAGAGCAAAATATGGGAGAGCTGCCAGGAGAGCATTGGAGTGATCAGTTCTGGAAGTGATGAAGACATGGTCTGAGGTTACAGTGGCAAATGTGCTGAAATAGGGGTGACAGTGGACAACATTACTGAGTTGGAAGGGGTGAATCTTTGCGATGAAGAGTGTATACAGTCAGAAATCTGATTACAAATAGTCTACTGTGTAGTCTGGGAGAATAGCAAGGGCGTACGTTATTGGTGGCAGCTGAGGATATTGGCTTTGGCTTTATCGATGTTCAACCAGAGGAACTTGCAGCTCATCTAAGATTAAATACCAAACCAGCAGTCTAATCATCTGCATGCACATTTCCCTGGTACAATGAAGAGGAAGATATCTTTTTCTGGGCGAAGAAATTGTATTACATTCCTCTCCCAATCAACGCTACATAAGCGGAAGAATGGTTCTAAAGTGGGTTTTGTCCCTACATATCAGTGATGGGCAACCTAGGCTCGTGAATGGACCGCATAAGTGACGTTCCTTCATCTCGATGGGCCACAGGATTGAAATCAGCCTTGTTCACTAACTATGACTCTTGGATGAAATTGTATACATTTAATGTACACTGAATATTTCATAAATTATCGAAAATGCTTAATTTTTTAATACATTAATAGAACTGTCATCAATTTCAAATGGTAAAAATAAAATATATATGTTTTGATTGGGTGCAGAGGGAGCGCAGGGCTCTGAATCAATGTTGTGGAATCAGCACGCACCTGATATAACTTGCTCTTGCTTTATGTGCATGTGACCACAGTTACACCGGTAGGAAAAAAGCTACGCAGGTGGAAACCAGTGGAATGTCGCAACCCTATGCGTGGGCAACAGTGAACAAAATATCTCATGGGCTGCACTCAGATTAGTCATTAAATACATTTTTTCAAGAGCCGTGTGTAACCTACCTTATAGTCTCCACCTCACTCATTTTATCTCCTGTTGCTGAGAACTGCATAAAATCTCTCTGATTAATCCCCAAACAAGGCAAAACTTTACAATATCCATCCAATTTGACTATTCAATCCCAACCCGGCGCCATCGTCATCCAGCAACACTGGCTTTGTCATGTAATCTGAAGCATGTGACCATCTCAGTGGATGCTTATGGCACAGAATGTGGACATCGCTGGCATGACAGCATTTATGCCCTCTCTGATTGCCCTTGAGAATGTGGTGATGAAGTGCCTTCTTGAAATGCTGCAGTCCACGTGGTGTAAGCATTCCCACGGTGCTGCGAGGAAAGGAGTTCCTAGATGTTGACCCAGCGATGATGTAGAAACAGCCATATATTTCTGATAGGATGATGTGTGACTTCAAGGGAAACTCAGAGGTGGTAGTGTTACTTTGTGCAGCTTCCCTTATTCTTCTAGCTTTAGGATTTGGGAAATATTGTCAACGAAGCTTTGGTGAGTTGCTGCAGTCCAATTGTTGATGATGCATACTGCAGCCACATTGCACCATAGTGGAGTGAGTCAAGGTTTATGGTGTTGGAAAGCCAATCAAGCAGGCTGTTTTGTTCTGGATGGTATTCAGCCTCTTGAATGTTTTGGAGCTGTACTCAACCAGACAAGTGGGAGAGTATTCCATCATATTCCTGATGTATGCCTTGAAGGTGGTGGAAAGGCTTTGGGAATAAGAGGTGAGTGATGCACTGTAGAACACCCACCTCTGACTTGCTTTTGTAGCCACAATATTTATTTGGCAGTTCCAGTTAAGTTTTTGGTCAATAATGACACCGCTCCTCCCCCACCCATGTTGATGGTGGAAGATTTGATGGTTATGGCTTTAAATGTTCTTAGCCTAGCGCTTGTGTGGCACGAATGGTACTTGCCACTTATCAGTCCAAGTCTGGATGTTGTCCAGGTCTGACTGCATGTAGACAGACAGAGGCTGCTGTATGTTACAAATGGAACTAAACATTGAGCAATCATCAATGAACGTCCCCACTTCAGACCTCATTATGAAGAAAAGTTCAGCAATGAGGCAACTGAAGATGTTTAGGCCCAGAATACTGCACTCAGAATCTCCTGTAGTGATGTCCTGGGATTGAGATGATTCATCTCCAACAATGACAATCTAGGTATGTCTCCACCTATTGGAAAGTTTTCCCCTGATTACTGTTGGCTTTTAATTTACGAGGGCTCCTAGGTGCCACACTTTGTCAAATGTTGCCTTGATGTCAAGTGCTCTCACTCTCAACTCATCTGTGGAATTTAACAATTTTGTCCATGTTTGGACCAAGGTGTAATGCAATCTGGAGTCATGTGGTCTTTGTGGAAGCAAATTGGCCATTGGTAAATTGGTTATGAGTGAATAGGTGCAACTTGATAGAACTATCAATGACATCCCAGAAGGAAAAGGCAGTAAAACAGGGAAATAAGAATACTGGTCTGAGCTGTTTTCTCCTTCTGGGACCTTTCATCATTTTGCAGATCATTGAATTTAGACTGATGGGGTGGTTATTGACTTCATTAGATTTTTGTGGACTACAAACACGTTTGTTTAGCTAGATGCCTGTGTTTTGCTGTACTGGAACAGCTTCGCTGAAGGCACGGTTAGTTCTGGAACACATTTTCAACACTACAGCCAGAGCCCATAGCCGTTGCTGTATCCAATGTGCTTAGCTATTTCTTAATAGCACGCAGGTTGAATCAAATTGACTGAAGATTGGTATATGTGATGGTCAAGGTGGATGACCCACGCAAAACTTATGGCTATAGATGCTTCAGTTTTGTCTTTTTGTGCTCTCATGCTGGACTCCATCATGATTGAAAATGGGGGTGTTCATGGTAAGTGGTTTAATCAGCCACTACCATCCACAATTGGATAGGGAAGTACTGTAGAACCTTTGATCCATTGGCTGTGTGATCATTTGGCTTTGTGATCATTTGGCTTTGTCTGTAACATGCTGCTTCCGCTGTTTAGCACATGTCTAGTCTATTGTTGTGGCTTCACCCGGTTGACATCTCATTTCCAGGTATATTTGGTCATGCTCCTCTGCAGTCCTCATTGAACAGGTAGGTTGTTGCCTGGCTTGATGTTAGTGAGATATATGGCAGTCCATGAGGCTACAGATTGCAGTGGAATACAATTCCACTGCAGCAGACAGCCCACAATGCCTCATGGATTCTCAGTTTTGAGATGTATTCTGGACCTATCCTATTTGGCCTGGTGGTAGAACTACACATGATGGAGGGGGTCCGAATGCTGAACTTTGTCTCCACAATTTAAATCTTGTTTTATATCTATAATGATACACAATTCCACATTTTAGCTGTGGAATGTCATCCAAAAAACGCGATTGGTCAGAGCACCCTCTGCTTGATACTTGTTTAGTGCAGCAGTTGGATAAGTTCAAGCAGTTGTGTCAAAAGGGTCAGAATACAAATAGACCTTTATAGCCTATCTTCACATGTACAGCTTGTGTACCTGAAGGCCATTTCATCTCATATCAGTGTGCCGTCATACAGGATGTAACTGCCTCTAGGGTAGCCCCAGTGTTTGCCTATTTGTTGTTTGCTTTCAGACACAACTGAAATACGGTTTGATAAGGTTAGCTGAGGCCTCTACTAAGAATTGGCGTTTATCACTGCTCACCGGGCATTTGGGGATTAGAAACTGTAAAACAGTGATGGCTGATTTCAGTACGTGGTCTCCTGTGAATTCGCCCGAAGGACCGCTCATGCAATTTAACGTTCGGTAGATGTTAATAGTGGGCTGACTGTAGCTATAACTAAAACCATTCACAAGTTTAAAATATTTTCTTGAATAGAACTGGGCAGCTAATGTCTCAAAGGATGTAGCATTTATTCCAGCTGTATTCACCTGTCCATTTCTCTTCAAGATCAGAACTGGTTTTTGTTCCCATAACTAAGGAAGTATGGGTTGCTGGTATCTCTGTTCAGGGTGTTTAAAGATACACAGATCCCGTCTGTAAGGTGGACCAAAAGTGCCTGTTTCACTTTTCAGAAACACTCCCCGACTCATGCCAGGGACTTACGAGTGAGTTATATGCAAAACGTTCGCCAGAATTAGCATTTCAATATGACATATCGCATATAGACACTTCAACTAGCATAATTACTTTGAAAGAAATATTGAAATTATTTTGACGGAGAGATTCGAGTTCCCACAGAGGGTGAAGGAACACACTGTCACTACGGAGAGGCAGGCGTTTGTTTCTATAGCAACATGTGGGCTCAGCGTTCCATCAGCAGGGCAAACTTCAAGCTGAAGGGATTACCAAAGGCTCCCTTTTATTGGATAGAATATATAACTTCAAGCAGATGGCCCAAGGGTCATGAAATTCTGAATCACAAGCAACGAGAGGTTTAGAATTATCGAGTCTGTATTATTGAACTTGAGGACTGTGCACTGTCATAACAAAAACACTTGAATTGCCAAATTCTTAGAAAATTTCAGTGGGTGATTCATACATATTTAGTGATGTTGTGGGAAGTTTGACCTGTCAAAAATGATATGAAAAAAAAACTGATGTAAAGTGAGGAAAAAAATCACTTTAATGTCAGTACTTAATGATAGACCTTCTGCTGCTTTTCCTGCAGTGTGTGCAATTTGCTGGTCCATGCTTTTATTGGTGGGGTGGTTACTGGTACTCAGTGAATGTGACTACTGCTGAGCTTCTCTTTGTTCTGTACATTGTGTGGACAGTGTTTTATAAGGGTACATGTACACCTTCGCTTGAGCGTTGTATTGCCTTTATACACACACACATTATGGTCTGGATTTTACTATACTATTAAGGGCAAGGTTGTCAGTGCTCACCGTTGTTACTAGGTAAAATTGATAGCAGTTTCTGGACCCTGCACATGTGCTATTAAAAATGTGGAAATTTGCAAATGGATGTCAAGCAGATGCTCCATTGACTGTATAGTTTGTTGCATCCTTCACTGATGGAATCTAGACAGGGTGGCACAGTGGTTAGCACTGTTGCCTCACAGTGCCAGGGACGTGGGTTCGATTCCCGGCTTGGGTCGCTGTCTGTACAATCTCCCCATGTCTGCGTGTGTCTCCTCCAGATGCTCCGGTTTCCTCCCACAGTCCAAAAGATGTGCTGGTTAGGTGCATTGGCCATGCTAAATTCTCCCTCAGTGTACCCGAACAGGTCCGTGGCGACTAGGGGACTTCCACAGTAACTTCACTGCAGTGTTGATGTAAGCCCACTTGTGACACAAATAAAAATAAATTTTGAATAAAAAAAGTAGACAAAAATCAGTGTAATTGTGTGAAGTTGGGCGAATTATCTATACTCTTGCGGTTAAAAAAAAAGATGGTGTGGATTTTAAACCGCGGTGGTGTTTCCCGCTCTGCTAGCCAGAGAATTTACAGGGAACATGTACCCCCAATGCCAGCTGTCCATCAACTGTTTAACACTGCCTAACGCGTTCATTGGTTGGAGGCGAGACTTCCGCCCCTCACTAGGATGGAAGACCCGCCCCAGAGAGCTGCTCATCTATCTGATTGGCCAGCACCTCTGGAGTCCCAACAGTGCCACCAGGAGCAGTGGCCACTGCTGGGATTACAACAGTGCCACCAGTAGGTTCTGAAGCGAGGATGATGTTAAATGTCAGGGAGATTTTATGATGGAAAGAGGAAGGGAGACCCAGTGGAGGATCTGGGGACGTTGGAGGTAGGGAGAGTCATGATGGGGGGGGGGGAGTGGGTGTATTTGGGGGGTGGGGTGAGGAGTTAGTCGGGGCAGTGCAAATGGATGATAGTGTGGTTAGGGTGGTAGTCAGGTGGTCTGGGGTGTCAGTACTGCTGGGAGAGTCGTAGGATGGGGTTATCAGGAGTTAGCTAGGGGATGAAGGATGTGAAAAGGGTAGCTGGGTGGTCAGGCAGGGGTAGGGGGTCGTGTATAGTTGGAAGGTGAGTGTGGCTGAGGCTTCCAGTGGGGGACTGAGGGAGTTAGTTACCCATGAATTAGAACTGGTTTTAATCATTCCAACAACTTCTGGCTAACTATTCTGCTAAAAGAGACGGAACCATCCAACTTGAAATTGGAAATTTGGAGGATTCCAATCATGGGGCAATTACCCAGTGGCTCTTCCCGGGAATTCCTGTGCAGTCCTTCCAACGGGGTTCTCCAGAGCATCATCTGGGGTACGCCCGTCCAGAAGACCTGGGTCAAAATCTTTATTGCAACAGTATTGCTTTAAATACAAGATTTCTCATTGTTCTTTCGCCAAAAGCTTTAACAGATTCCAAATTTTCTCACTCTGGAAAAAGCAAACATAAAGCTGTAAAAACAGGCTCCGAATATGAATCCAAATGTTGTTGAGTTGGGCCTTGTGACTTGTCTATAGTTACGGAATATTAGAGTTTAGTTGGGAACTGTTTTCTCTCCAGTTGAAAAATCAGGTTAACGTCTGAAATATTATTTATTCATGGAATAAGCAATCTATTTTCTTGAAATTTGCCTGGTATAATCTCAGCACCTCTCATCAAAGAAAACTAACTACCAATCTTACTCCATGAAAAAAAAGTATTTGTTTATGGTACAAGTTCAACAACATTATAGCAGCTTCTTCCTTATTTTGTCATGTTGCATGCTGATCATAGAAATCATAGAAACCCTACAGTGCAGAAGGAGGCCATTCAGCCCATCGAGTCTGCACCGACCACAAGCCCACCCAGGCCCTACCCCCACATATTTACCCACTAATCCCTCTAACCTACGCATCTCAGGACTCAAAGGGGCAATTTTTAACCTGGCCAATCAACCTAACCCGCACATCTTTGGACTGTGGGAGGAAACCGGAGCACCCGGAGGAAACCCACGCAGACACAAGGAGAATGTGCAAACTCCACACAGACAGTGACCCGAGCCGGGAATCGAACCCTGGATTGATTGGGGTTGGATTGTTGTTATGATCCCAGTTGGCATTACCATTTGACAGGAAGGTTCCAGAATAGAACCCTGGTTCAAAAGACAGCGGTTTGAATTCTCCAGACGTTCATGACGGTGGGATTCTCCAGTCCCGCCAGCATCCCCCCCCCCCACCCGCGGGTTTCACAGCGGCATGGAGTGACATCAATGGAAAATCCCATTGACAGCGGCAGGACCTGAGAATCCAGCCACCAGGAAAGTGCACCACCTCCCACCACTGAGAGAAACATAGCTGGGATGCCGTGCATAAATTTTACTTTATTTTTAGAGTGTGTTGGTGGGGTACCCAAGGTGACCGGTACTGCCCAAAGTTTAGATGATACAGGACTCGCGAGACAGGTATCTCTGTATAAAGAGATAACTTTATTTAAATCAGTGGCTGCCAGGAGTTCATCAAAGGGTTAAGTAGCTCTGACATAGCGCAGCAAAACCTCTCCAATGAACCTAACATATACAATCAGAATCAGAAAATTATTTTTAAAAATTTTATCAATCATTCCCGCCTTTCAGTAACTTTAAATCAATCATCTTCAGGATACAAAAGTGAACAATAATACATGTCAAATACTTTAGCCAGTTGCATTCCACTCCACAGCATAATGGTACTTTATTATTCCGTGAAATCTGGAAGCTGACTCCTGTCTTGGCTGACCCCATTCCCCGGTTGCCTAATAACCTAAGACGCTCAGCCCAGAGTTCAAATAAATGTTCTCATGGGTTCCCTTAAAGATCACTGTCTAATCAGACTAACTCGTGACACCACGTCTGGGCACCAGTCCATCTTGTCCGGATAATGAATAAACCCTATTCATGAAATACGATTGTGTTCTATATGTTCCTTCCATCCAAAACTGTACTGATAAATCTTGCATATTTCCAAGGTCCAAATATTCTCTTGAAATACGGCTTTGCCCTAATGACTTTTACCATGATGCCTTGCAGCACAATGCTTTTTGACTAAAGTGAACAATATTCCTTAAAATCAATAATAATACATTCAAAATATCATTTTTGTTTTACAATCATAATCGCTTGTTTGAATCAGTTACTGCATCTTATATGTGTAAATATCTTCTTGTCAGCTCATAAGTTTATTTTAAATGTCATTTAATGGAATGCTGCTAGTTCTGTCAGTGCCTTAATATCTGCTGGTTTAAAAAAATCTTAGCACCCCATTTAGGTGTTCCACTTAGAGAACATGGATAAAAGAGTCACAGGATTGCCAATTAATTTTTAACAACAAAAAACATTTATTAAACATGAACAATTTGACTATAATACAATACTCCTTCACTCCCATTTATCTTCACAAAGATACACTGATTTTAAGAATGCACAGATCGCAAAGTATATCTTATGTTCTTATTGAATGCACAGTTCCTGTAAATCAATAGGCTATCTGTGGTCAAATAGACCCCACTCTGAACCAAGTGGTAAATGTCACCCCGATTGAACTTCTGTGGATTTTTCCTCAAAACCTCCCAGATGATTATCACAAGTGTTTCCAAATGCTTACCTGAAAAGAAATGTCTTAGAAATACCTTTCAAACAATGCTTTCCCTCAGCTGTTTTCAGCAAGGATCTGTTTCCAAGATTTCCAACTCTCCTTTCAGTATTCCTTTGTCTTGAATAACCATTTGCATTCAAGCTTCCACCCAATCTCTCAGGTACTCAAAAGTAGAATATTATTGCTCCACAGACTAAAGATAAGGACACCAACTTTACGATTGCTTCAGATATCTGGCTTTTCTCTCGCCAACTTTACCCAGTTTGCCCTTGCCAGGTCTGCCTTTAGCTTCACTGAACAGTTCCCTGCTCAAATTCCAGTTCCTGTTTTCCTTTTTACTTCAATCTTCCTGGAACTGTTTTCTTCATTGCCTTGTTTCTATAGTCAGCCGTTCCTTGCTTTCATGTTCATTTTCTTCTTCTGGCTGAGCTGAGAGAGCTGTTCCTTCGCTGCTATGGGTCCAATTAAAACTGAACTCAAAAAGGCTCCCTAACTTAAAAAAGTGGTCCCTGTTTGCTAAGCAACAGCTCAATCCTTCTCCAAGCTCATGTTTACTTTTCACATCATAAACTCTCTAAGCACAAGAGACACATTTAAAATGAAGCCAAAACTCCCATACATGTAAACACCTTTGTTTAACATGAATCTAAAGAGAGTTTAAACTCTTTCTTACTCGGACACATTAAATTAAACTCACTTAAATCTATATCTTATTTCTAATATCCAAAAATACAAATATTGGTTACTTGAAGCTATCTCTGCTTCCTGGCACTGTGTTGAGACTCTGGAGGATATAGATGTCGTCTTCATCTATAAATTAATGCTGATTTAAAAAAAAATTCATCTGACACTTTTATTCCAATCTTACCAATTGTCATTTTTAGCGTAAAGAATATCTTTTGCATAATTTCTATCAAACTGCCATTTTGCCACACTTAACCAATTCCAGCACCTCATCCGTCCCTCCTGTGTCATCTATTTCATTCTATTTGCATCCTCATCCCTCCCATTAATCCAATCCCACATGGAAACAATCACTCCAGCCAGGGTCCTCTTAACTGTGCTTTTTCTCTACACCAACCCTGCCATTGCTGCCACCATCATGTGTCATGTGTTCGAATCCTCCACGCACCCCATATCCTTCCGTCTGCACCAGGCACTACTCACCAAATAAACCCACCAACAGATACACCCCTTAAACGGACCAATTATAATTTCCTGGACAGACAAAAACTGAGCATTATTCTAGAAGATTCCATATATTACTAGACCTGTCTTCTCCACGACTGAAGACGGATTCCAACACATGTTGTAGAGGATCTGTTAACATTGACAGATTGGGAAAATTGACTTTTTTTTTTAGAATGTTGAAGTTTGTTCTATTTAGAATGTTGTCTTTTAAAATTAAGAGTAATGGGGATTAAAACAGATTGATTTCACCCAAAACTTGTTTTCCCTCCCATCAAGGCATGTAAAGTGTAATTTGTATTATAGTTGTTACATCCGTGCCAACTTTATTCTCAACCAACATGGTTTATTGCATGAATCTTGCATTACTATCTCTATGAGCTGAATTTTCATTTCGGGGGGGGTCCCAATCCTGCCATTGGGATGAAATGCGAGTCTGGAACTTACTAGTGCCAACAGCAGCACCTAGAGGGTGATTTTAAAGGAGAGAACCAACTAAGTGGCAACCTGCAGGAGCCCCAGGTAATCAAAGACTATGGACAAGTCCCTGGGTGTGGAGCACCAAGAGAAGGCCTCCAGCAATCAAAGTTTGGCAGCCTTGCTGTCAGATGTGGGAGCTGCTGAGGTATGTAGGGTGGCACGAGGGTGACTCCATTCCCAGTTACAGGCCACAACTCGGGTCATTAAGGTGGCCAGAAGGGTTGGGGGTGTTCAGAGATCGGGGGAAGCTCCCCCACGTTAATGAGCCCTGCCATGGTGGCTTCCAAATAGATTGCAGCCTACGGCCCCAATGTCTACAAACCCTGCCGCTGGGAGGCTGCCACAGTTTCATGGATGGCCTCCTGACACAGTAGCAGTTTGAAAATCCGGGTGGCATCGACAGAGCGCCCATAATTAAAGGAATGAGTTGATTACCCACCATGGTTAGGCAGGTAACCATTCTCGCCATAAATCCAGCTCCTCCATAACCACACACAAGTGGGATGTGTCACAGCATCGGAACATTTTCAGGCCTCCCACCCCCTGCCTCCAGTGCCGCTACAACAGTCCATTTAAAAATTCGGCTCCTTTGCTGCTCCTTTTTGATATTATTTGTGTTGTATCTTTGTGTATTTTTATGTCAAGAGTCTTTTCTTTCCCCAGACCTCCCGCTTTCTTTACATATCGGTTGTCCTTTCCTACTCCCCGTCAAAAAAGTGCTCACTTTATTCCATTGCTGTGTTGGTTAAATTGATTCAGCCCCAGTTGGTGTTCAAACAATTCCTCCCAACAATCGCGCGCTTCAATGCTTGATTATTGAATTTTGCTCACACTGTGAGCGTGATTGCCTGCAGATTTTTGTTGTTGCCATTAATGAAACGGCATTCTCACAAAGCACGTTTTGAAAAGTTGCATGTTCTTTTAAACTCATTCGAATAGCATTGACTTTCATGAAAACTTTGGTTGTTTTTCCCCCGGGGTTTGTTGTGGGAATGGGAATGTCAGACCCATACTGACATAAATAATAACCCATTTGCGGTTGCTTTTTGTTTTTTTTAAAAAAGTGCGTTTGCAACTTTAAAGTGCAGATTTGCAATATGTTGGGTGAGCACCCTTTGATAAGAAATCAGATCAACCTGAATATTGCTGGTCTTTCTGATTGTTTGTAGTTTGTGCAAGCCAGGGCAAGTTCTTCCCTCCAGCCTAATCCATGGATGTTTGATTTCTTTAAATCTTTACCCCCTGCTGCTGTGGTGATCCTGGGCACCTCCTTCCCACATTGCTTGCTTTGACCTTCTGCTAGTAGCAATCCCTGTCTTCTCAATAAACGGTCCCAAGGTTTCCTGGCCTGCTATCAGTCCTGGTGGCTATCTAACCCACAGCAGACTTAGGAGGTGCGATTGAGAGATGAAGAAAATGGAAGGATCCATAAGATATAGGAGCAGAATTAGGCCATTCGTCCCATCAAATCTGCTCCACCTTATCCCCGTAATCTTTGATCCCCTTACCAAACAAGAACCTATCTATCACTGTCTTAAACTCACTGAATGACCTGGTCTCCACAGCCTTCTGTGGCAATGAATTCCATAGATTCACCACCCTCTGGCTGAAGAAATTCTTCCTCATCTCATTCTAAAGGGCCACCCTTTTACTCTGAGGCTGTGCCCTAGTCGCTCCTACTAATGGGAAAAGAAACAGAGAGGAAGAAGCAGGAAGGAAAGAGAGTGTGATCTGGAAAAGAAGAAGAAAGAGAATTGAGCCAGATAAAGGAAAAGACAGTGAAAATCAGAAATGGTGAGGAGCATATTGAAAGACTAAGAAAAAGAGAGACATGCAAAGAGCAGCTGGCCTATTGAGCATACCCTTTCATTTTTGACATGGTGTAACTTCTGCACACCCGCACCCCAAGCTAACCAGGCAGCCTCACACACTCCCGGGAGAGCAGAAAGGAAAAAGGTAGGTTTAGGAAAAAGACTGAGGAAATTTGTCTTCCACTCCTAAAGGCAATCAGGCATGTTTGGAGATATTGTGGTAACTGTGACACGCCCCTGAAGAAGCCACTTATCTTCTATACACAGATATTAAAGACTGTATGAATGCTTACAGCAAATCTGGACTCAGTGTTGCATGCTGGCAAAATGCTCCAGAATCAACGACTCTGTGTGACCATCTTAGTATCTGTCCCAGCTCTGTACTATTGTTCCCAGCCCGCTTCCATACGATCTGATTTGAATATATAGCCTCTCCAAGTGGACCAAGTCTAATCCTTTCATTATTTGGAAGGCCTTGATCAAATCTCTTTGGCTCTAGAAAAGCAATGTCTTCAAAGGTTTCTCGAAACCTAGCATAGTAAACTAGGTAAGAATCCAATGATTGCGCTGTCGGTCTTTTCCAGCGGCTGTATATGAGGGCATCAAAATTGGACAGGTTATTAGAAATACGACCTGACCTACAGGAAAAGAATAATAGGAGTGGAATTGGTTTTTACAGAAGTGCAAACAGGTAAGAGTAAATGGGAACCTCAGGTTTACATCATTCCCCATTCTCCTTTCCACTATAAATGCCAGAGCCTTCCTCTCATCAGCTGCCTTGCACACTCTGCATAGTGAACACATGCTTAGAATTATCTTTACCCAACTGTTTCTCTATCTATGTTTAAACATCTGCCCATTCTCCATCCTATCTAAGCTCTTTGGACCCTTGCAAATCTTTTTGGCACAGTGGTAAGCACTGCTGCCTCACAGCACCAGGGACCCGGGTTCGATTCCTGACTTGGGTCACTGTCTGCATGTTCTCCAGTGTCTGCATGGGTTTCCTCCAGGTGCTCCAGTTTCCTCCCACAATCCAAAAGACGCGCTGGTTAGGTGCATTGGCTATGCTGAATTCTCCCTCAGTGTAGCTGAACAAGCGCCGGAGTGTGAGGACTCGGGGATTTTCACAGTAACTTTATTGCAGTGTTAATGTAAGCCTACTTGTGACACAAATAAAATAAACGTAAACAGAACGCTTACAATGGAGGAGACAATTTGGCCCAGCATGTCCTTGTCAGCTAATGTAACCAGAACCTAACTAGTCCCGCTCCCCTACTTTTTTCCCATAGTCTGCAAATTTTTTATCATGGACTTCCATAAACTGTCTGCAAGTTCATAAAAGTTCATCTGATGCCTTCATCCAGATCATTAATAAAGGTGGTAAAGAATAATGGTCCGAAAACTCATGCAAATCGCAGTGTTCAGTTGTCACTCAAGTATTCAACCAGGTTGGTGAGACTGGATCTCCCTTTCCAGAAGCTACGTTTTAGAGATTTTGGGGAAAATCTTAACCTGAAGGTAGGTTTGAGTAGGGTAGAGGTTAAAGTCTGAAAAGTCTGTTCAGCAACTCCATCCATCCACCTGTGATTTTAACTGAGGCTCAAAGGCGGGTAAGTGATAAAGCCACTACACGGAAACTAGTTGGAACTTCCACTATGAAAATAAAGTTGTGAGCCCTGTATTTCAGCTTCAACTCTGGTCGAACAGGTTTCCTGAGCCTTGAAAGAACTGGAGGCTCCATCAAGGGCCTTTACACCTACCTCCTGGATCTCGGCTGTATCACTTACCCACCTTGAGCAGACACTTCACTGCTGATCTTCCCCACGAGGCTCCAATCCCCATAGCAATGTTCCATTGTTAAGCATTGTTCCCAGGGGAGGTGGTGACACAGTGTCCAGTCAACTAAACTAGTTGTCCAGTGACCCAGGGTCATGCTCTGGGGACCAGAGTTCAAATCCCAGCATCACAGGGGATGGTGAACTTTGAATTCAAATAAAAGTCTTTAGAGAAGGAAATCGACTGATGTGTGACTCCAGATCCACAGCAATGCGGTTGGCCCTTAAATGTCCTCATAGCTCAAAGGCAATCAGTGCTAGCCACCTCCAGGCCCCAACCTCCCACTACCACTGAGGCAGTCAACCTTCATGGGATCAGCAGCACCCAGGTCAGGAGGAGGCCATTTGGCCCATCGAGGCTGCACTGACCACAATCCTACCCAGGCCTTATTCCCATAACCCCATATGTCCCTTCACATCCGCCTCCCACTGATCAACTCCCCCACCCCGGCGCAGACTTTGCTTGTCCTGTGGCCATCAATGAGTTTCGCTTGTCCAACGGGAAAAGATTGAGAATTAGAAAAGGAAGAGAGACCAGTTAATCTATTTGTAAGAGTTGGGGATGAATGTTGGCCAAGACATCAGTACAATTTTCCTGCTTAGCTTTGACAAGTATGATGGGACTTAACAACACTTGGCCACTGCTTATTTTTTAAACGTGTTTTTTTTTCCAGATACTTGAAGCCAGATGTGGACAAGAAATCAAAGCATAAGACAGCTGTGAAAAAGAAAACGCTTAACCCAGAATTTAATGAGGTATTAGGGCATTGTTATAAAAATAAATTGAGATAATAGTATGTTTAACTTTATGAAAGCAGTTCCCAGAAAGCTACTCCAAGAGCAGCAAGGCAGTGACACAATGCATTGGAGCACAGTCACACTGGAATGAGAAGTGCAATGCTTCCCCAGAAACTGTCCAGAATGTTAGTGAAAGGCTGAGTGAGGTAATACATTTTACAGACAAAAAACATCAGGTGGAATTTTCAATATCAGTTAGCAGCAGGAACCATGGTGGGCGGAGTCACAAAATTCAGAGTGATTGTAAAATTCTTTTTCCCGTCATTGAGGAATCAGTTTAGAATTTTTGTTCTCCCAAGTTTGATGGTGGGTTAAAGGCAGATCAATGCAGGGAATCGCAATTGCATCTCATGAATGTTCATTAAAAGGCCAATTTGCCAGAATCACTCCCCCTCCAAATGAAGTGCCCCTCCCAGCAAATAATCAGAATGGTTTGTTCTCCAATAAACATACGAAATAGCTGCAGAATTAGGCCTTTCAGCCCCTCAAGCCTGCTCCGCCATTCAATAAGATCATTTCTGATCTGTTAGTGTACATGACTGGTGTGCACCTGGCGAGCTTCACTTCATCAACGACTTTGAGGTACATAGATATTTCTTTTGACTTTAAGAATGCCACAATTTGGATGTATGTGTCATTGGCATCTCGAAGGCTGGACAGGGAAGGAAGGCTATTGGGGTTAAAGTGGTGGGTTCTGGGCAGCAGAGAGAAGGGTGGGATGGTGGCATTGCAACCAGAGAAGGGGGGGAAGAGTGGCTTAAAGGGTGGAGTTAATAGTCGGGTCCTGGGGTGGGCAGGGAGTTGTGAACCCAGGGTACTGGTCATAGGAGGTCATCATTTATGCCTACTCTCTGGGGGTGATTCTCCTACCTCACCACGCCATTAGCAGATCACACTAATTCCGGAGAATAGCGTGTGGGCCTAAAAATCCGTTACGCACCCAGCGCCAAACATTTTGAGAGTCTCCCAACCCCTTCCCCTAATTGGATCGTGCCCAGAAAGGGCAATTAGCATATTTAAAGCAACATTTCAATATGCACAGCCCGTTCTAATCCCAGCGCACGGAATTCACCAGCCTTCAGACGCAGTGCAATAACAACGAGGATCATTAGTGGGATCTGGCGTGATGGTCACGCCAGGGGTCTCTTAGGCCATGGAAGCCCCCGAGTAGTCGGGGGCATGGCTCAGCAGTGCCCACCAGATGCCTCAGTGGGGCAGTGCCGTGGGGGCTATGACATGGAGGGGGGGAAGCTATGCCCAGGGGGAAGGGGGGGGGGGGAGGTGTGTCATACAAGGGTGGATCATGTCAGGGATCGTGATGGGTGGGCACATCAAGGGTCCCATTGGGAGAGCCCCGATGCTGAAGATCAGTGTTGGAGAGGTGGTAGGGAACATGCCGCTGGTGGAAGGAAGTCTCCCACTGCACTGAGAGATCGGGGCACCCTTGCACAGCAAAGTCGGAGCGCTCTGAAGCCAGACTCACTGCACCGGCGTGTTTAGTTCAACATGATTTCTCCTCTCGCTGAACGAAGTTGACTCTGCCTGATTACCACTAATGTATCTCAGTGCCCTGTTACAACATCTTTAATAATAACCCTTAGTATTTTTCCCTGTGGCTTATATTAAGCTAATAGGTCAGTAGTTTCCTGCTTTCAATCTCCCTTTTTGAATGAAAGAGTTGCGTTAGCTATTTTCCCCGATTTGAGTGAATGTGGGATACCAGCCAGGGTTTAAATAGTTGATGTATGGCCTCTTGGGAAGGGGGGTGGGTCCTACAGGCCTTTGTGGAATAGCACCCATGTACAATTTGCAACAATCAAGGAGGGGAATGGTCACAATGAACCAAAACTGGATGAAATACAATTTGAGAAGTAACAAACAAGATTGCAGAGTGCAATTATGTAAATATTTCCATCTGTCCTTTTGTGTAATTTTTATCACGAACCTTGCATAGTCCTTGGTTATAGCAGCAGTGGTAAATGTAGAGCAAGTCTCCCTATAATCAGCCACAACAATGGGACCAATTGTCATCTTGGGCCATTGTTGGGGAATGCAGTGGAGATTAGTTCTACTGGTTTTCCAGTCTGTTTCTGGACCCCACTCTATCTTCCAGTCAGGTCTGGAGAAGCTGGCAGAACCTTCTGCTTGAAGCAGTTGGGAGTTTCACCATCCGATGCAAGAGAGACAGGAAAGGTTAGCTTGTCATTTTCTAAATGTGAGAAAGCGTGACACCAAATCCCCAGCACACCTGGTGTAAAGGAGACCTCAGCTGAACCCGTAGGGAGGAGGACCTTAAAGACTCAAAAGTTTTCAAAGTAAGTGAATAAGGGTTTTCATATACCCTCCTTGCATTTATTTTCCAAATGGGGCAGCAATGTGGCACAGTGGTTAGCACTGCTGCCTCATTGTGCCAGGGACCTGGGTTCAATTTCAGCCTCGGGTGACTGTCTGTGTGGACATTCTCCCCTTGTCTGCGTGGCTTTCCTCCGGGTGCTCCAGTTTCCTCCCGCAGGCCAAAGACGTGCGAGTTAGGTGGATTGGCCGTGCTAAATTGCCCCTTAGTGTCAGGGGGATTAGCAGGGTAAATGGGGTTATGGGGATAGGGGCCTGGGTGGGATTGTTGTCAGAAGAGGCTTAATGGGCCGAACAGTCTCCTTCTGCACTGTAGGGATTCTATGATTCTACGACTTGCTGATTTGTGTCCCAGGACATTGTGGCCGGAATTCTCCAGCCACCTGCCCCTGCCAATGGCCGCGGGATGGACTGGAAAATCCCAAACTATATTTTACTGTTAGAACCCTATGATCCTGTTCACTCTTTGATAGTTACAGATATGATTTTGAATAGCATTGTGATCACCACCTTCAGAAAATAGAGACGGACTATAGAGGGAGACAATAGAGGGTGATACTATTTTTTCAATCAAGATGGAAGTTTGATTTTAATTACCACATTGGAGCATTAGCAGGTGAAGTTTCAGAACGTTAGTGAGGCTAATTTGGAAAAGTGCCTTTTGATCCTTCCTCTAGTTTCAAAGAACTCATTTATACTCCAAGTTGATAAAAGTTAGTAAGTATGCATCAATTTGCTGTAATTTCATTGAGTTATGTAGAAAAGGGTAAGTGCATTGTATCAGTATATCTATCAGGGTTGCACCGTTGCAGACTGAATGGCAAATGGAATACAATGTGGAAAAGTGTGAGGTTATGCACTTTGGAAAGAGGAATGGAGGCATAGACTATTTTCTAAATGGGGAAATGCTTAGGGAATCAGAAACACAAAGGGACTTGGGAGTCCTTGTTCAAGATTCTCTTAAGGTTAACGTGCAGGTGCAGTCGGCAGTTAGGAAGGCAAATGCAATGTTAGCATTCATGTTGGGAGGGCTAGAATACAAGAGCAGGGATGTACTTCTGAGGCTGTATAAGGCTCTGGTCAGACCCCATTTGGAGTATTGTGAGCAGTTTTGGGCCCCATTTCTTAGGAAGGATGTGCTGGCCTTCGAGGGTCCGGAGGAGGTTCACAAGAATGATCCCTGGAATGAAGAGCTTGTCGTATGAGGAACGGTTGAGGACTCTGGGTCTGTACTCGGAGTTTAGAAGGATGAGGGAGGATCTTATTGAAACTTGCAGGATACTGAGAGGCCTGGATAGAGTGGATGTGGAGAGGATGTTTTCACTCGTAGGAAAAACTAGAACCAGTGTGCAAAACCATAGGCTAAAGGGACGATCCTTTAAAACAAAGATGAGGAGGAATTTCTTCAGCCAGTGAATGGTGAATCAGTGGAACTCTTTGCCGCAGAAGGCTGTGGAGACCAGGTCATTGAGTGTCTTTAAGACAGAGATAGATAGGTTCTTGATTTATAAGGGGATCAGGAGTTATGGGGAAAAGGTAGGAGAATGGGGATGAGGAAAATAAAATCAGCCATGATTGAATGGCAGAGCAGACTCAATGGGCCGAGTGGCCTATTTCTGCCCCTATGTCTTATGGTCCATTGCACAATATTTGCTTTTAATTGTTTAAGTTTTTATAATTGCTTTCACTTTAATGTATATTAATTATAGGTAGCAAACTGCAGATAAAATGATCCAATATTATGTCACAGGAGTGATAGCAGATAATTTGAATGCTTCTATCTTGCAACAAATCAATGCGAAAATACACAGAACATCTGTTCTGTATTTTAAAGAAGCTTAAGCTAAAGGATTATTAAAAATTCATTTGCTTTATGATCGAGTCGACAAATTACTCCAGGCCCGATTTTTAAATTGGCCAATGTTTGGTCAGGTGGGCCCTCCACCTGACTTTCAGTCCATATGAATGAAAATGGTCAGGTTGTATGCAGAAGGAATAAGCTGCTTAGCCCAGTTATCAACCAGGTGGTCACAATGAGGAAGTAACCATGAATTTCAATCAGGATAATGAGCATAAGATTAGAAACTCATATCTTTTTTTTTAATCCAGGAATTTTGCTATGAAATCAAGCAAGCTGACTTGGCAAAAAAAACTCTGGAAGTAACTGTTTGGGATTATGATATTGGAAAATCAAATGACTTCATTGGTAAGTGAATTTGACTTGTACTTTTTGCATAAAGATTGTTAAAATACTAAGTTGGGTTGAAGGCTCATGTCCAATGTAATTTCAATGAGGCAACTCTCCATTCAACTCATCTACTCGGGTTCAGTTCCTAGCTTGGGTCAATGTGTGTGTGGAGTCTGCACATCCTCCCTGTGTCTGCGTGGGTTTCTTCCCACAGTCCGAAAGACGTGCTGGTTAGGCGGATTGGCCATGCTAAATTCTCCCTCAGTGTACCTAAACAGGCGCCAGAGTGTGGCGACCAGGGGATTTTCACAGTGGGCAGGGTTTTACAGCCTCACTCGTCCTGAAACTGTAAAATCCCACCTAAGGTCAACAGATATTTCCATTGTCCGCCCCTTGCCCGCTCCGATTCCGTGGCGGGCAGGGTGGTAAAATTCCGGCAAGTAACTTCATTGCAGTGTTAATGTAAATCTACTTGCGACACTGATAAATAACTCAGTCACCCAAGGCTGGAATTGTAACCAGGTCCATGAAGCAGTGGTGCTAACCACTGTTCCGCCCTTTGGGAGCACAAGGATTTGCATAAGCAGTTGAATGCTGTATTTGTGAGTCCAGTGCTATTAGTCCATTGATTTAGATCCTTGTAATTCCTGCGTTGTCCATATGTAGTTTGTAGTTGTTCCGCTGGGTAACATCCTAGATTTCTATCTAGATCTAGAAGAAGCATTTTCCGATCGGGGCCATTGTGATCTCCTGGACTCGTTTCGATCGCCTCAGGGGGTCGGAGAGGAATTTCCCAGATTTTTTTTCCCCATATTGGCCCTGGGGTTTTTCACTCTGGGTTTTCGCCTCTCCCTGGAGATCACATGGTCTGGAATGGGGGGGTGGGGGTAAGTTAATAGGTTGTAATGAACAAAGCATCGTAGCTGTGAGGGACAGCTCGGTGGATAGGATATTGGTATGTAGATAGGCTGGAAAATTGGGCGGGGATCCTGGATTCAGGATTCAATCCTGGACCGGGGAGCGGCGCGGGCTTGGGGGGCCGAAGGGCCTGTTCCTGTGCTGTATTGTTCTTTGTTCTTTGTTCTACAATTAGTCTCCTAAGTTAAAAATACTTGCTATTTATAGTTATTAGTAATATCCTTGTAATATGCAGGTGACTCATTCTACTCCAAAGAATCCATGTGGTGAAGGATATAACTGGAGCCGATCTTTATAAACATGCCCATTCTAACTCGACAGCCACATTTCCAACCTGTTCCTATTGATAGGAGCATAAGTGAATTTTCAGTTACTGCCCACCACTTGAATGCAATTAATAAACAGTAAACAGTTCTGTAGAGGTACTGGACAATGCTGATGGAATTACATTCTTAACATTCTGAAATATTGATGTAAAATATTAACTACAAATAATCTAAAACATGTATTTTAATGAATATACTGTTGTGGACTGCAGTGTCACTTTATATCCATTTCTTAAATGAGGAATGGAATTATTTCACTTTGTTGGAAGATTATGATCATACGGATTTGGACTCCTGTATATTTTTCCATTTTGACCTCTTCTGATCAATTAGACTATTTTTCCCTTTGTTTGCGAAAAGCAAACAGTATTTTTTTTAATTCAGTCATGAGACATGGGCATCACTGGCTGGCCAGCATTTATTGCCCATCCCTAGTTGCCCTTGAGATGGTGATGGTGAACTGCCTTCTTGAATCGCTGCAGTCCAAGGGTTGACTCGCAACGCTGTGAGGGAGGGAATTCCAGGAATTTGACCCAGTGACTGCGAAGGAACGGCGATATATTTCTAAGTCAGGATGGTGAGGGAAACTTGCAGAGGGGAATTGGTTAAATTTCTAGTTTGTAGAAAATAAGTAACGCCCTGACGATTGCTCTGTTTAGGTGGGGTGACGCTTGGAATTAATGCAAAAGGGGAACGTTTAAAGCACTGGTTTGACTGTCTGAAGAGCAAGGACAAGAAAATTGAGCGCTGGCACACACTGACCAATGAACTCCCAGGATCTATTCTCAGTGATTGATGCCAGACATCCATTGAGAATCCTGCTCTGCAACTCAGCACATGACAAGTGAGGTTCTCTCCGAGAGCAGACAGAAGCAACCGCCGCAGAAAGGTTGGGCCTTTTGCACTTTTTGTTTCAGAACCAACACACTCTAGGCCTCTTCACGGATACCTAACTTTGCCTGGTAATCTTGTGGCTTACATATTGGCTTATGTACATGTTTACATGCATTTGTGATAAATATCAGAGTTGTACCTTTGGATGACTTTTTATAACTGGTGGAACACCAGGAATTATCCATTTTTAACGATTGATACTTTTAGTCACCCAGGCCAAGCAAATTATTTACTGTTTTGGGAAGGTTTAATTTTTATTACTACAAAAGTGAAAACGCCTGAAGTATTTAAATATAGCTATCCTCTCTATTGCAGAAATGAACCAGTCCTAAAAGACGTAGCACAAAGAAAAGGGTTCTCTCCTGCATTTAGTATTATTTTGGAGAAATAAAGTACTTTTGATACAGTACTGGAGCATGATGGTCATAATGGTGGTCAATATTCCATAGGCTTTAATTACGTTATTGAAAGCTAACCTGTTCGGGGCTTGTCAATATCCCAAAAACAAAAATTGACAAGTTTGAAAGGAAGCCGAAAATGGCGCACACAAAATCATTGTAGCATGGATCACATTTTAACTGTTGTATTTTCGTCACCAGAATTTTAATAGAGGGCCTAAGTTTTTAAAGGACTAGGTTTAAATCCAGTGCAGGGATTGAATAATTCTCCACTGTTCCGTAACTCAACTTTTCACTGTTTAATGGGTCACTTCAGTGAACGTTACTTCCTGTGGAAATCCACAATACAAGACTGCTTTCCATTGCCATTTGTAACACTTCAAGCCCTTTGTTGAATATGGGGAAAATGTCTTGCGGTAGCACCATAGTTAATAGCTCACCATCTGAAATATAATAATTCATAGCAGGGCTCTGGTAAAGGAATGAGGGAGTGGGACAAAATGGATAGCTCTTTTCAAGAGCCAGCGTAAGGCCGATGCATAAACCAAGAAATAAGTTATCTTTATAAAATAATTTCCATGTCCTCAAGCTTTCTTCTGTGATGTACAATTCTATGATTGTAGCTAACTAAATCTTAATGACTTAATCAGTTCTGTTCCTCCTCTGTAGCTCATGGCTGAGAAAATATTCTTCCCTTGATCTCCTAGATCAATGTCTGCAGAGTTGGAAGATGTTACTCTGGGTATGAGGCTACATGTTTGGCTCAATGCTTCCTTGGAGTGATGCTAATCTGTGCTGTTCCTGGGCCACAAGTACCTAGTCCAGGCCTGGTGCAAAGACAAAAGAATATTTCCACCAGTCAGTGCTCTCAAACTTTCACAAAATAACTCCTTTATTGGATGTGGGCATTGGTGGCAAGGCCATCCTTAATTGCCCTTGAACTGAGTGACTTACTCTACCATTTTAGAGGGCAGTTAAGAGTGAATAACATTGTGGTGGGTCTGGAATCACATGGAGGCCAGGTCAGGTAAGGGTGGCAGATTTCCTTCCCTAAAGGAACAGTAGTGAACCAGTTGGGTTTTTACAACTATTGATGATAGTCTCAGTAATGATGACCATGAAACAAAGTTTATTTATTAGTGTCACAAGTAGGCTTACATTAACACTGCAATGAAGTTATTGTGAAAATCCCCTAATTGCCACACTGGGTTCAATTCCAGCCTTAGGTGACTGTCTCTGTGGAGTTTGCACATTTTCCCTGTGTTGTGTGGGTTTCCTCCTACACTCCAAAGATGTGCAGGTTAGGTGGATTGGCCATGTTGAATTGTCCCTTAGTGTCACAAAGAATTGTAGGTTAGGGGAATTAGCCATATTTGGAATTATTTTAGTTCACTAATTAATGTGGTGGATCTGGGATTGGAGTTGCCTTTTCCTGTGAAGCCCAGCAGCCACTTTGATTTTCTTCCTAAATTGTAGGTGATCTTTTGCAGGGACTGCAGGGATTTGTCGAGGAATTAAGGGCTATGTGGAGAGAGCGGGTAAATGGAGTTGAAATCAACCATGATTGAATGGTGGAGTGGACTCGATGGGCCGAATGGCCTTACTTCCGCTCCTATGTCTTATGGTCTAAATTGACAGGGACCAGAGTGGACCTGGGTAAGATGCTCTGTCCGAGAGTTGGTGCAGACTCAATGGGCCGAATAGCCCACTGAGTCTGTAGGGATTCTATGAACAGATGACACAACTTCACAAAACTCAGGCCAAAAATATATAAACCAAGAAATATTTCATCTATTACAACATACTTTACAGTCGCAGTTTTGGACATTTCCAAAAAACTCAGCATTTGGTTTTATTCAATGGATTTTCTGACATTTTGGCTCTTTGCTGTGCTCTGCTTTCCAAGCACCAAATAATTTAAGAAAAAATAAAGATCACCTACAAGCAACTCCAACCCCAGATCGACAACATTAACTAGTGAACTGAAATAATTCCAAACATATGGCATTGGCAAGGCACCAACACATCTATCCCTGCCCAGTATTAGGTACGTAATTACATCGATTGTATCAATTTCAGATGTACTGATTTAATTATTTGGGAATTTAAAAAAACTTATTTTTACTAACTGCAGAAAGGAGAAGTATGAATTTGTATAATTGAAGTAAAACCTTACAGTAAAGCAGTTGCACCCAAGACTTGGGTTCGATTCCCGGCTTGGGTCACTGTCTGTGTGGAGTCTGCACGTTCTCCCTGTGTCTGCATGGGTTTCCTCTCAGTCCTTAGGTGTGCTGGTTAGGTGCATTGGTCATGCTAAATTCTCCCTCAGTGTACCCAAACAGGCGCTGGAGTGTGGCGACTGGGGGATTTTCATAGCAACTTCATTGCAACGTTAATGTAAGTCTACTTGTGACACTAGTAACAAAAATGGTGAACCTGCCTTTACCCCTTTTAGATGCTGATCGAACTGCTGTGTGTTTCTAACAATATTCAATATATGCCTACAGAGCCTCCTATTTCTAAAGAAAGCCACATGAATACCTGAATTCCCCACAGTGTTGCTTCCTTAATTGGGCCTCCTCACCCTACAGCTTGCATTTAGTACCATTTAATTAAAGCGGGTGAACAACAGCTGACGTCAACTAATTGAAAAGCAGAACACGGCAAATGCTGGAAACCAGAGATAGAAAGAGCTGAAAATGCTCAGTAGTTTAGACTGCATCTGTGGATGGAGAAAGAGTTAACACTTCAATACCTTTCATCGGAACTGGGAAAAGTTTGTGTTGAAATAGATTAGGAGCAGGAGGTGGGTGGGACGAGAACAAAGGAAAGTCTGTGATAGGCTGGAAGACATGAGAGATTGGACGACAGAAGAGTTAGCCTTACAGAGCCAAATGTAATTGGACGAGAAAAGAAACAAAAGTTGTGCCAATGGGTCTGTTGCTCTCTGAAAGCAAAAAAAAACGTAAAAGCAAAACATGCAAAGGAAACAAATTGGGGGACAGAGTTTACGGTCTAAAATTGTTGACTGCGGACTCCCAAAGACCATAAAGTGCCTAAACAAAAGACAAGGTGTTGTTTCTCAGGCGATAGAAATGTCGGTGTGAGAACAAAGTGAAGAAGGACCGATCTCTGGAAGCTCAGACTGAATGGAAGTGTCCTGCAAAGCAGTCACCCAGTCTACGTTTGGTCTGCCCGAAGTAGAGGAGACCACTTTGTGAACAGCAAATATTGTGGGCTCAATGGAAAGAAGTACATATAAATTGCCATTTCACCTGGAAGGAATGTTTGGAGTCTTGGACGGTGAAGAGAGAGGAGGCAAAAAGGCAGGTGCTACATCTCCTGCATTTGCAAGGAAAGGTGCCATGGGAAGACAATGCGGTGTTGGGATGATTGGGGGGGTGAATCAGGGTGTGATGGGGAACAGTCCCTTCAGAATGCTGAAAAGGATTTAGCAGCATAACTCCTCTCAACACACATTTTGTTTCTCTGTTTCTTTCCTCGCCCATCACCATTCCCTTTGGCTCTGTAAGAATAACTCTTCTGTCATTCAATCTCTCCTGTCCACCAATCATCATTCTTCCCTTGTCCTTGTCCAAATCCTATTACATCCCTAACTCCCAGTTTCTGATGAAAGGTCATCTTTGTTGCAGTCAAATTTCAATGGTGATCTATTGGGATGATTCCATGGAGTGGCAAATTTCCTTGCAACCACCTCATGGAACATCATCTCCACAACATCAGCCATCAAAGGCCAAGTGTTGGTCTGCTCGATATTTGGCTACAGCTTCATACAGCGCCTTTGGTTGCATGTCACTTCACATTGGCTTGCAAATTCTCATTCCTTTGGCTCGTCAGCCTTGGAAAATGCTTCGAATGATGGAGATGCCTTTTATGGTTCACCAAAGAGTTTAGAACTGTATGTTACCATGAAGCATCATTCCTTTGCAATTTCTCATTCCCATCAATAGCAATTCCCTTTCCCATCAAACATTGCACCTAGAACAATGTATAATTATGCAAATCAAGAAAATTCATTGCTATTAGCATTCTGCTAATTGTGACAATGAGTGATTAATACATGATTTGCACCAGTTTTTAACAATTTAGAACTGAGGGACACCAGTAGGTGAAAATCAGCCCCACTTCCTTCCTAATGGGTTAAAAATATATATTAGGATTACTGACAGTCTATCTCAGGAAAAAAAGAAAACGCATCAGACAGTGATATATTGACTCTTAATACATTACAAAGAACAGTACAGCACAGGAACAGGCCCTTTGGCCCATCAAGTCTGTGCCGACAACTGATGCCTCTCTAATTTAATATTGTCTTACCTCTTCGTGGTCCATATTCCTCTATTCCCTGCTTATTCATGTATCTATCAAGATGCCTCTTGAACGTTGTTATAGAATCTGCTTCCACCACCACCTCCGGCAGCGTGTTCCAGGCATTCACCACCCTTTGTGAAAAACTTGCCGTATACATCTCTTTTAAACTTTCCTCCTCTCATTTTCAACCTTTGACCTGAGTAATTGACCCTTCGACCCTGGTAAAAGGACTCAGACTATCCACTCCATCCAAGCCTGTCATAATCTTGTAAACTTCTATCAGGTCCCCCCTCATCCTCTGACGCTCCAATGAAAACAATCCAAGTTCGTTCAACCTCTCTTCATAGTCCATATGCTCCAAACCAGGCAACATCCTGGTAAATCTCTTCTGCACCCTTTCCAATGCATCAACATCCTTCTGGTGGTATGGCGACCAGAATTGTACACAATACTCCAAATGCGGCCTAACCAAAGTCTTATACAACTGTAATATGGTTTTCCAATTCTAATACTCAACACTCCGACAAAAGGCGGCCAGCATGCCAGATGCCTTCTTGACCACCTTGTCCACTTGAGTTGCCACCTTCAGGGAACTGTGGATCTGCACGCCTCCGTATGCTAATATTTCTAAGGGCTCTACCATTTACTGTATACTTTCCTTCTACAGTAACCTTCCAAATCGCATCACCTCATATTTGTCTGGGTTACATTCCATCTGCCATCTTTTGGCCCAGGTCTCCAGCCGATTTATATCCTGCTGTATCCTCTGACAATCCTCCTCATTCTCCACTACTACACCAATTTTTGCATCATCTGCAAATTACTAATCAGACCACCTACATTTTCCTCCAAATCATTTATATATATTACAAACAGAGGCTCCAGCACTGCTCCTTGTGGAACACCGCTTGTCACAGACCTCCAGTTAGAAAAGTACCCTTCCACTGCTACTCTCTGCTCTCTATGCCCAAGCCAATAATGTATCCATCTTACCAGCTCACCTCAGATCCCATATGACTTCACCTTCTGTAACAGCCTGCCATGAGGAACCTTATCGAAGGCTTTACTAAAGTCCATGTATACAACATCCACTGCCCTGACCTGGTCAATTTTTCTTGTCACTTTCTGAAAGAACTCAATCAAGTTTGAGAGACACAACCTCCCCTTCGCAAAACCATGCTGCCTATCGCTAATAAGCCTATTCTCTTCCAGACGTGAGTACGCCCTGTCCCTGAGAATCTTCTCCAATAATTTCCCCATCACCGATGTAAGGCTGACAGGCCTGTAATTTCCCGCATTGTCTCGTCTGCCTTTCTTAAACAGAGGAACAATGTTAGTTACTCCCCAATCCATTGGTCCCTCGCCTGTGGCTAAAGAGGATACAAAGATTTTGGCCAAAGCCTCAGCAATTTCTTCCCTCGCCTCTCAGTATTCTGGGATAGACCCTATCTGGCCCTGGGAACTTGTCCACCTTAATGTTTTTCAATACCTCCTCCCTTTTTATCTCAACATGTCCTAGAATGTCAACATCCTCCTTTCTACATTGACCATCCACCAAATATTTCTCCTGTGTGAATACTGATGCAAAGTACTTGTTAAGGACCTCACCCACCTCAATGGCTCCACACGCAAATTCCCTCCACTGTCCTTGAGTGGACCTACCCATTCCTTAGCTATCCTCTTCCTCCTTGTATACGCATAAAAAGCCTTGGGATTCTCCTTAGTATTGGCTGCCAAGGACATTTCATGGCCCCTTTTTGCCCTCCTGTTTAAGCTCTTTCCTGCTATCTTTGTATTCCTCAAGAGCCTTATCTGTTTTCAATTTCCTGAAATTTATGTATGCCTCCTTCTTCTTTTTCACTAAGCTCTCAATCTCTCTTGTCATCCAGGGTTCCTGAATCTTGCCATCTTTATTAACAACTGATCAACAATTGGTTCAGCCCCAAGCAAAAAGCTCTGACTGAAGATTTAGGATATTATTAGAAGATGCAAAACAATTGATATCAGGAAACCATAATCCAATGCTGCAGCTGTTATCTGATGGGGGTCTCAAGTTTATACATTGATTTCTATTTTCGTGAAAGAAGGTGGGGAAGGGAACAGGAGAAAGAATATTCAGGAAATCTTTCAATATCACTATTGAAACATTTCAGGTTTAAGTTTTAGATAAATCCAATCGTCGCTACAATTTCAGGCTATTAATAAAGTACACACATTCTCATAAACCCATGACTTGTCTTTGGTACAAAAAAAAAAATCGATTCAGTTTAAGAATTGCTTTCTTCCTTGCGAACTGCAAATACCAAAAATGCTTTACCCTTTAACCTATGTTGATAATACATTCAAACTGAGAAAAGTAATTCACGGCATTGACCAATTAATGGTCCACATCTGTGCCTCTTTCATTCCCACACATAACCCACACTAGATCTCACCTGCAGGCTCTTAGGTCCTGGTTCTTTTGTGATGGTAATTGAACACGAAAATGCAGCAACTTGTCCGACTCTACCTTTGGAATACCAGGGCCATATCCAATTATTGGTCAGAAAGAATGGTAAACACTTGCATTGTATTTAATTTCAGGAGATCCCTGAGCACATTATATTTGCGCAGCATTAATAATTGTTGCACTCCTTGTAGTTAAAAATGTATGGCTATTTAAAGTGCTATGACGCATACTGCTCAGTATTTGAAGCTAATTAAATGTATCCAAGATGAAACATTATGGAATATTGAATTTTTGAGTCTCATTTAAAACTCATGTCACAAAACCTTAAGTGTCAAAAAAAAAATGATTTAAATATTTGGACTTTTATATACTACCTACTTGCGCAATTAATAACAAAACCATGTTGAATGTGCAGAACTTGGATTGAAGATGAATCTTTATGCTTTTTAAGAATCTGAATTTTGTATGGATTTCAATTATTATGCATGAAGCTTGTTTGGCTGCTATTATTGTACTAACTTGCACCGCAACAAGCAAGAAACATTCCAGTTTGAAAATATTTTGTGGGTTATTAAGGCCAATAACATGTTTAGAGTAATGCTCGCAACATTACATCCTGCATGAAGTGTTAACTTCCTTATACCCTTAAAATGTTTGGCAGTTAATCTATATTTTCCGTAAATGAGCCTTGCACTACAGGTTATTGTTCGACAATACACATATCTACTTTGTTGATAATCAGCCAACCTTCCTTAAGAGGGAGAGATATATGTTATGCCAAAGGTTCATTTTAACACACACACTCTACTATTTGTGACACACAGTTCCTTGACTGTCCTCAATACAGCTAATTAGGTTAACCTTGTGTGGAACAGATGACCATGTAATGCAACAGTAAAAATAAAGGCTTGCATTCATCCTCTATTGCCCCGTGACACATTGATTTTAAAGATTTTTTTTTTAAAGTACAAAGTCTTAGTGAACATAAATTTTATTTGAAATGCTTAACTAATGAACAATACAACTATATATTTTTTTGCTTACAATCATAGATACCAACACTTTGATCAGAGTTTACTGTGCTATGTTTCCCAACGTTATCAACACAAACCCTGGTAGAATGTAGTCAAGATTACAATGGACAACAGGTCATCATTACTGTCAGTACAGATTAGCTTTTTTTTTTGCAGCAACATCCAAAGGTTGATCTAAAGTAGATATTTTCAAAATTGTTTGATGGAAAATATTTTCATTTTTAAAAAAAATCATAAATTGACCGAAGAATGCAGCAAAGGGCTTTTGTGATCTTTTTAGTCAAGTTTTGCTTTTAAAATGTCTTGGTTAATTTTTAACTTTAACCTTTGAATCTTTCTCTAAAGCCTTTTCACTTTGAATTGACGATTTGTATTTATAAAGCGACTTTAAGGTAAAGAAACATACCAAGATTCTTCACAGGAGCATTATGAAACAATTTTTGACACCCCGAGCCACATAAGGTGGTATTAGGTCAGATGACCAAAAGCTTGGTCAAAGAGGTAGGTTTTAAGGAGTGCTTTAAAGAAAAAAGGCCAGGCAGGGAGGTGAAGGGAAGGAATTCCAGAGCTTAAGGTAGAGACAACTGATGTCGTGACCATCAATGTTGGGGGGGTTAAAATTGGGGAAGTTCAAGAGGCCAAAATTTAGATCAGTGCAAATATCTTGGGAATGTTGTTGTGAGGCTGGTGAAGATTACAGGAATAAGGAGGGGTTGGGGGGAGCAAGGCCATGGAGAGATTTGAAAACAATAATGAGAATTTCAATAACAATACGTTGCTTGACTGGGAGCCAATGTAGGCCATCAAGCACAAGGCTGATTGGTGATCTGAACTGGGTAACAGGTAAGATGCAGACAGTTGATTTTTGGATGGCGACGTTTTTAGTGGGGGTGGAATGTGGGAGGTGAATCAGGAGTGTGTTCGAATAGTCAAGTCTAGACTTAACCAAGTCATGGATGAACAGAAGATGAGACAGCTGAAAACTGACATCTGTAATGCTGGAAATCTCAGGTAGAGGCTGAGATGGATCATCCACTCTGCGCTTCTACTGAAGATTGCTGCAAATGCACTGATGTGTCTTTGAAGATGGGGATGATTGTTGAACCTCCTCATCCGGTTAGTTGTTTAATTGTCCACCACTATTCACAACTGGATGTGGAAGGACTGCCGAGCTTCGATCTGATTCATTGGGTCTGGGATTGCGTCCACAGATTAGAAAGCAAATAGCCCTGTGTTATAGCTTCACCAGGTTGGCACCATCAGGTATGCTCTCCTTACACTCAATGAAGTTGTTATTGAACCAGGGTTCATCCCTTGGCTTGATCATAACACTGGAGTCAGGAATATATAGGACCATGAGGTTACAGGTTGAGTACAATTCTGTTGCTCATGGCCCACAGAACCCAATGAATGCCCTTTTTTGAGTTGCTAAATCTGTTCTAAATCTAGCTGGTAGTGCCACACAACACAACGGAGCGAATCTTCAGTGTAAAGATGGTTCTTTGTCTCTAAGGCCTGTGTGTTTATCATAACTACCAATGCTGTCATGGAGGCATCTGCAACAGATAAAGGTGACATCAGATAGATTTTTTCCCCCTCATTGATTTCCCTCAACACCTATCATTGGTCCAGTCTGTTAGACATGTTCTTCAGGGCTTGGCCAGCTGGGTCAGTAGTGTTACTACTGAAGGGCAGAAAGATCTCAAAGGGTGGAATTAGTGACATTCATGTGGGATACAGTACAACCGTTACCTTGAGCAGACTCATATATGCAATAGTCGTAAGATTTGTCCAAGGCATGGTGGCACAATGGTTAGCACTGCTGCCTCACGACACGAGGGACCCAGGTTCACTTCCAGTCTCTGGTCACTGACTGTGTGGCGTTTGCACGTTTTCTTTGTCTGCATGAGTTTCCTCCGGATGCTCCGGTTTCCTCCCACATTCCGAAGGTTAGGTTGATTGGTCATGCTAAATTCACTCTTATTGTCAGGGGAATTATCAGAGTAAGTGAGGTTAAGGGTGGGATTGTTGTTGGCTGCAGACTCAATAGGCTGAATGGCCTCCCTCTGCACTGTAGGGATTCTGTGATATCTCTCCTGTTGACTATTCTATTAACTGGTGTTTATTGGCCTTCCGCAGGAATTAGTCGTTTTAGCAATTGGGGGAGTGGTGGGTGAGGTTGTATCAGCTAAAGAAGAGACTAGAATGCCATTAATGGGTTTGTAGACCTTTTTCCAATCTCCTTCTTATCCTTTCCCTGGAAGGGTGCGGCTCAATAGCTTATTGTTCTTTGCTGCATTCTGACTGACTGTTGATGGAAACCACATCAAACTATTTTTTAAAAAGCCTGAAGCATTTTCCAAAAACTTGAGACCCAGTTTTCCTTGAGAATTTAAGATAAACGTACCAGGATTTGAGCGCATCTCTTAAGTGCTGATATTAAATGCCCGTACACAGCAAAACAAATATGGTCCTGTGTTCCACTCATGACAAAACCTCTGACTAGAAATTGATCAGTGCATTAAAGAAATTTGATTTTTTTCCATTTTTCTCTCTAGTTTACCAGGTTTTTCATGTAACTGTATGTAATGCATGCAGATAAATATTGTGAATCACCTTTACATTGGATGTTTGATACTACTCATGTTTTATTACAATGTGGAGAATGCAGCATCAACTTTGAAAGTATCTTTTAATTGCTTCTCACGATAACTGACTTTTGTATCTCAGCCTACCTATAAAAATTAAACTGTGACATTTGAACATGAATTATCGTCTTGTGATTTATTTTCTTGTGATTTTGGTGTCGTTTATAATGATGAAAAGCATCATATAAAATCAACAGTTGGCATCAACTGAAATCGTTACTACTTGGCAAATCTGGCCGTGTCTGTGGAAGGAATATTTCAAAGGCCAGGAAGTCTGGCCTTTGTGTTTGTTTTAAATTTTCAACTTTGCTCGGATTTGAGAATTGCATATATGTAATCTATTTCAACTTTACTAACTGGCCATCTTTGTCAGAATACGTAATAAATTGAGGGCGGTTCGATGAGGCTTCAGAACAAAAGGGCTTTATTGCTAAAGCAACAATTAATATATACAAACATATATGAATAACTATGCGACTGTACACTACCGCTCCCTGGCTCCAACTGTCGATCCTTCCCGACCCGGGATACACACCCTCGCACTCCATTGGCTCAGCTTCCCACCACAACACCCCATATGGTTTGCCCTCTAACCACATGGCCCTCAGGGAAGGACCCCCTTAAAGGGGCCACACTACCACCTCCCCCACCTCATGAGAAAAGAAAAATTGTTAACACAAACACAAAAAGAAAACCATCAGGGGAAACCCACATGACAACTTGTCATAAGTGTAATCGATCTGGTGACCTCCAAACTCATGTAGAACATCTCCACTCCAATCTAGGTTCGTCTGGAAATGAAAAGTTAGGTTTGGCCGAGGCAAATGGCACACTCATCAACCCAGGGTCTAGATCACCCGCGCTAGCTGCAGTGTTACTGCAACAACTGGATGTCCTAGTTCACATCTACGACCAGGATCCCTATTCCCAATCCAGGTGGATCTACATGCACTGCTAGAATCACCTGCTGATCCCTTGCATCAGGCTCCTCCTCAGCTGATCCATATGCTTTTGGATACAACATCCTTGCATCTGTACAGTACAGAAGACTGGCTCTGACCTTTCCAGTCTTCCCAGCCGCCCACCCATGCCAGTCCTGTTGCAAAGTTTCTGACCAAGACTAAATCCTCGTCTCGGAAGACTCTGGTGATCGACTGAGTGATGATTCTCTTTCGGAGAGGCTTGCTGAGCCTCCAGCCACCCTGCCAAATTTGGAAATATCATATCCAACCATGTCCTTGGACGATGTCCTATTAGCAGCTCAGCTGGCATGAGCCCTCTGGTCATATCTGGCGTGGTGTTGTAAGACAATAGGAATATGGTGACCTTTAAAGGCAGAGGCCTATTTATTTGTTTATTCATTGAGGCCTTGGAAGTGTGCATGGAATGTTCCGCTAGCCCGTTTGATACTGGTTGGTAAGGTGCTGACCTAACATGGCGAATGCCACTTGATTTTACAAATTTCTGAAACTCCCCTACCATGAAAGATGTACCATTGTCTGATACTAAGATCTCTGGGATCCCATGAATGGCAAAGATTTGTCTCAATTTATCAATGGTCACAGCAGTAGCCTTCAGCAGGTGAATACTCAGCCACTTTGAGTGAGTCCACGACAATCAGAAACATATGGCCCATTAAAGATCAGCAAAAGATATATATTCCTGCCCAGGGTCTCCTTGATTATGCCCAAGGGTGAAGATTAGCTGGTGGCAGAAGGGCCTGTTGGGTTTGACACTGGGGCATTGACTAACCATCCTCTCTAACTATCAAGACCCGTATAAGAAGCCACGCAACTTCTAGCTAGTGATTTCATTCTGTTTTGACCCAGATGAGAGTCATGCAGCTCTTGCCATTGTTGGTAGGGTTTTAACAACTCAGACTTCCCATATCTCCATCCTTGCAATGCCATTTTTTTTAAAACCTCCGATAACATTAGGTCTCTTCCTGTCCACATCCTTTTGTGCTTCACTGAGACCGGCAAGGACTCTATCATATGCAGTGCCAGCATCATCTCTTGCAGAACTGATAGTGATACCACTGTTTGTGGCAATGGTAACTTGGGTGATAATCATACACGGCCAAATACATCTGCACTCTTGCTGAAGCTAAGGCCTTTCCACTCCATCAGGTGTTCTGTGGGACAAAACTGCTCTTATTCCATACGGTGAGTCATCACATCTCACCAATTAGGGATTAGTTGGATTGCAGTGCACCAATAATGTTGACAACTGGAGAGCCTATTTGATTTTTTGTCAATGTCTCCTTCTGGTCTTCTCTCCACCCCCATCATTGATGTTTCTTTAACAATTGGAGGAGTGGGGCCAAGATGGTCGATACATTTTGTAGAAACCACTATATTAGTTTAGCACTCCAAGAAATGACTTTAATTCGGAGACGTTTCATTGTGGAACCCCTTTTATGGTTTTCACTTTGTCTTCCAAAGGGTGCAAACATTTTTTGTGTCCACTTTAAAACCTAAATAGATAACGTGGAAGAAGTTACAATTCTCCTGTTTAAGCCTAACCCCTACTTCTTTATATTGCATCAAAACTTTCTTCAAGTTCGTCCTGTGTTCTCGAAATGTGACTTCTGTGATTAAAATGTTGTCAAGATAACCACTACATTCGGGATGCCTTATAATCGTCTATGTTGGAAAATGGCGCAGGCTGATGAGACTCAGGTGGGTGTGTATAATGGTGTAACCCTCGAGTGTTGATGGTTACCGATCTCTGCAAGTTCTCGTTCAATTCCAACTGCTGGGAGGCATGACTGAGGTCCAATTTGGTATATTTTAATCCTCCAGCTAGTTTGGCGTAAAGGTCTTCAATTTTAGGAATGAGGTGTCGTTTTGAGCTCCTCTATTAACTGTCACTTTATTGACGCACCCCTCCCCCTGAATCCTTAGTTTTAGGATCGGGACTATAGGTGTGGTCCATTCTGAAAACTGAACAGGCTTTCTGATATCAAAAATCTTCCAGTCTCTTAAATTTGACCTCAATCTTTTGATGAAGTGAATAAGGCACAGGATGAACCCTGAAAAATGTTGGTGTAGCCCCTGGATTCAAACATCTTTCAGTTTTAGCTCCCCTTATATATACACTAGTTCATTTTGGAAGACCTTGGTGTGTTTGTATGGCAGTTCCTGAAAACCTCCAATTCGCAGATTTAATATCTCTAACCTGTTTAGCTTTATTTGCTTAAGCCAATCGCACCTCATTAAACAAGGCCGATGCCCCTCAATTACTAAAACAGATAACGGTGTCATCTGACACTGACTGTTGCTGCCCCTAAAGTCTGTAGGATCTCTCGGGCATAGGTGGACAATATAGCTCTAGACTCAATCTCAGTGGTATGAGGCCTTTTTGAAGGTAACAAAATGCCTGCTTCCCTATGATTGTAGCCACAACTTCCATTTTAAAAGGTCTGCCATTCACCATCAAAGCAATTTCTATAGGGGGCACTTTAGGATAAATGATTCGGGTCCCTTGTCAGGCTCCTCAGCCAGTTTCTTCACAGGAGTTAAACTAACTGCTGTTTTCCTTTGCACATTCTGTCCCGACAGCTTTACTCGACCCCCATGCTTGTAAATGACCTTTTGTTGCATTGGAAACATGCACACAATTTTTACATTGGCTGACTTCTCGGGAATGATCTCCCCCATACCAAATAACAAGCTTTTGCCTTCAATGCTGTATTCCTTTTATTGACTCTTCAATATCCACATTGGCCTTCACAACAGCTGTTTCCTGCCACAAGCGGTTTACTTTGGCACGACTGGCAATTCACTCACACCCTGTTCTGCACATTCACTCACTTGGGCCAACTTTTTCCCTCAAGAAATTTTGGTCTCTGCCAATAACTTTTGTATAATCAGACTGTTTATACCACAGACCAAACAATCCCTCAACATTTCTCCTAAAGCTGGGCCAAATTCACAATTCTCTACTAATCCTCTTAACCTAGCCACGAAGCCAGAGACTGTCTCCCCTGGATCGCCGAGTGAAATTTATACCTCAACATAATAATTGAGTCAGGGATTGAAGTTCTTCTCAACTAGCTCAGCTATCTGGTCAAAAGATTCAGTTTGGAGCATCAGGTGATAAACTTTTGATTAAACTGTAAGCCTGTGGGTCACAAACTATGAAACCTTCCACTTTTCTTCAGTTATCTCATTCGCTACAAAAAAAGTAATGTAGTCTTTCAGTATACTGTCCCCTGTTGCAATTTCAGGGTCGAAATGTTCCAATTTCCCAATCAAAAGCATTTTAACAATGCACCTGTACCTTTTTCTTTTCTTTGACACTCTCTTCCCCCTCTAGCTGTGCACTGCAATCCCCAGGGGCCTCGTCGCCATTGTAATAAATCAAGGGTGTTGCGATGAGGCTTCAGAATAAAAAGGCTTTATTGTTAAAGCAATGATTAATACAAATAGGGTCCAACAGAATAACTGTGCGACTGTACACTACTCCTCCCTGGCTCCAACTGCAGACCCTTCCCAACCCTGGATGTATGCTCTCCTTCCCACCTTGACACTCCATAGGGTCCGGCACAACCACCGAGCCCTCAGGAAATGCGCCCTTAAAAAGGGGTGCAAGCTACACATAATACTGTCTCAAATAAATGCATGAAAGAGACCAAGCACACATTAATCTGACATTTTTGATACATATTTATCCAGCAATCTGTACCTGGTTAAAGTTTTAGAACTTTGATATACAGTTTGCTTTCATAGGTTGATATGCTGCATTCATTTTCCCATATTTCTTAAAATCTGTAGTAATTAACAGCCAATTTCAGTTATTTGGGGATGACATTGGTAAATACCAGCTTATTTTCAAATTATTTAAAAATGAGAATTCAATAAGTGCCAGGAATGCATCATTACCACAATTTAAACTCATTTTATAATCTATGTCCAGCATTTTATCTAAAGCCAATGTAAATGTGTATACTGCACATTATCCTCACCATCTTTTAGCTATTGGATTGTTTAAGCATTAACAGGTGTCTAGAGGGAAAGGAGCTCTGGAATGTTTGACATATTTTCACCATTATAATAAATATATGTGGCTTTGTGCACCATTATATATGGTTTTGTGCACCATTTTCAGTACACAGTGATATTCTTTTTCCTCCAAAGCATAGATTTTTGGAAAGGTAGGAGTCAGCCCTGCAATCATGCATGTAAAACTTAGAGTCATCTAGTGATCAGAGCTGTGTTTGATATATCAGCACCGTGTGCCTGAAGAGCAGCGATGGCATTTTGGATTCGGGAAATGCTACAGATGCTGTTCAAATAGATGGAAGAAGATTACACAGAGTCAAAACTGGGTTGGCAGTAGAAGGGCTCGAGCTCTAGAATCACCAGAGACTGAAAGGAAATGTCACGGAAGCAAGGCTTTGATTTGTATGCAATGTACCTGGAGGGACAAAACAAAGTTTGGGCCAGGATCTCACCGTAAGCAATAGGTGAGGAAGTGATTGATGTGTGTAATATATTCATGGGCAACGAGGGAAAGGAGAAATGGAAAGCAAAGATATTAAATGGACAAGTTCAGAAAATATTTCACATCTCAGGTGAGTGATATCCATGAAAACATGCATTTAGCACCAAATTTCGCATTCATTACGAGTGCCGATCCCTGGGAAGGCAGGCTCATTTAAAAAACAGAATTGTATTTGATCAGGCAAAGCCAGAATATGAAAGGGAGCAAAGCACCTACAGAAAGCAGTTGCTATTTGCAGAGCAGAGGCCAATAGGACACCTGGGAGTTGAGCAGATGCCACTTCATATAATGGAAGACAAAAACAGATCAATATACATCATGAGCTACACCAGAAGTAAAACTTGCTAATCTATCATCATCGGGCAACACGGTGGCACAGTGGCTAGCACTGCTGCCTCACAGCGCCAGGGACCAGGGTTTGATTCCAGCCTTGAGTCACTGTGTGGAGTTCGCACGTTCTCCCTGAGTCTGCGTGGGTTTCCTCTGGGTGCTCTGGTTTCTTCCCGCACTTTAAAGATGTGCAGTTTAGGTGGATTGGCCATGTGAAATTGCCCTTTAGGTGTCTCAAGACGTAGGTTATGGGGATAAAGCAGGTGGTGGGCCTGGGTAGGACACTGTCAAAGAGTCGGTGCAGACTTGGTGGGCTGAATAATCTCCTTCGACACTGCAGGGATTCTATTCTATGAAGTGTGGAGAAAAGAAAATGATTTTGAGAAACATATATACACAAGCAACTTGAATCAGACAAGGAAAGTAATGAAAAAAAATTAATAGAATGCATGAGGGATATTTTTACAAATGCAGTGGGATAGTTAATTGATGGGATTTAGAAAGATAATGGCAAGTAGACTATTGATTTCCCGATGAACAGAAAACAGTTACGTTGTTGAATTTAGGAATTATATGTAATGATAAGTGACAGATATCAAGTAGTATAATGGAGGTGGGGACTAGAGCAAAGGACCTCTGTTCATTTTTCTTCACTTTTGCATCCAAACATCAAGAACAGTTTTTGTGTCGAAGGAAGGGCCAGTGAGGAATGGGCTAATGAGAATCAGCACTGCGGCCTGACACTTGCTTTAATGTTGGCCAGGTCACAGAATCATTGGGAGGGATTTTATGGCCTTGCTCAGGCAAAAAACTGGAAATTCCTACCCAAGGTCAACAGAGATTTCCATTGTCGGACCCTTGCCCGCTCTGATTCCGTGGCGGGCAAGGTGGTAGAGTTCTGGCCACTAGGTGCGATAGTCTCTATTCAAACGACAGGACAGATGGAGTGGGCTTTGCCATGCTTCATTAACTTAGCCATACTAGCTTCATAATTCCAAATTTATTAATTGGAGCTGCTGTGGTGGGATTTGAACCATTGTCCCCAGCACGTTAGCCTGGGTCTTTAGATTATTGGTCCAATGGCATTACCACTACACCATCATTTCCCTCCCAAAATGGCATAATAACTCCAGGTGCCAAACCCCACACTGACTTTTCCAGATTCTTCCACCCAATACTTCGCAGAACACATATTGCAGTTCCACTCATTCCCCTTTCTTCAAGCATCTCACATCCCCATCCGAGCAGCCAACACTCACATTCACCCTCCTTGTATTGACGAACAGAAGAAATGCATGCCCACCTTGTCCACTTCAACATCCAGCATGTACCTCGACCTGCCTCCTCTTGCTGGCAAAACTTTCTCCCACAGAACTTTCTAGCACGGAATGGAGCCATTCACCTCATTGCACCTTTACTGGTTGTCTGAAAGGGGGCACCATTTGTTCAAATTTTCCTTCCATGTTCCACAAACCCTTTTGAAAAGATTTTCTTCAAATAATATATTCACCTCCATTTTAGAAGCTGTACTGACTGTCCTCAGAACTGTATCTGATAATCCCTGTTCATTAAACAGTATTTGTAACCTACACCTTCATTGTTTTGGTGCTACTTTTAAATATGTGCGGTAATTAATCATTCCTTACAATACTTTGGATCATTTTTACAATTTCTTCCAAAACTCCTGATTTCATCAAATGTTGGTAGGTAGATAGATAACTTTTGATTTGGTCGGAGTCTACTGTGTATTGCACTTTTGAAATACATTTTTATTTCAAAGTATCCTGAAGATTTCTTAAGCAAGTGTTGTCTTGCCCTCAAACCATTCTAGCTTCTCGTTGATTGAGGTTAACTAGATTACAGGAAAAAGATGAACTTGAACGTATTACTAACAATCTTGCCATGCATGCTGAACGTCTGTATTACATCACAAATACTAATATCTTATTGATGGCGAAAGTGGGGGATTAATTAAAACTCAGCACGACTCTGACTTTTACAATATTTGATTTTGTATAAAAAAGGAGTTGTAGCTGACAACTAACAATTTTTCAATTCAAAACCTTGAACCTCTTAACACTTACAAAAATCACAAGCAACTTATTTAATTTGTGCTCATCTCTTGCTAAATAGTTCTGGCTGAATAATCTAAAATGACACTTTAAACTGATTCTGTCCACGGGGATGGTGCCAGAGGACTGGAGAGTGGTGAATGTTGTTCCTCTGTTTAAGAAAGGGAATAGAAATGACCCTGGTAATTATAGACCGGTTAGTCTTACTTCGGTGGTTGGCAAATTGATGGAAAAGGTCCTTAGGGATGGGATTTACGACCATTTAGAAAGATGCGGATTAATCCGGGATAGTCAGCACGGATTCGTGAAGGGCAAGTCGTGCCTCACAAATTTGATAGAATTTTTTGAGGAGGTAACTAAGTGTGTTGATGAAGGTAGGGCAGTTGATGTCATATACATGGATTTTAATAAGGCGTTTGATAAGGTCCCCCATGGTCGGCTTATGAAGAAAGTAAGGAGGTGTGGGATAGAGGGAAAGTTGGCCGATTGGATAGGTAACTGGCTATCTGATCGAAGAGAGAGGGTGGTGGTGGATGGAAAATTTTCGGACTGGAGGCAGGTTGCTAGCGGAGTGCCAAAGGGATCAGTGCTTGGTCCTCTGCTCTTTGTGATTTTTATTAATGACTTAGAGGAGGGGGCTGAAGGGTGGATCAGTAAATTTGCTGATGACACCAAGATTGGTGGAGTAGTGGATGAGGTGGAGGGCTGTTGTAGGCTGCAAAGAGACATAGATAGGATGCAAAGCTGGGCTGAAAAATGGCAAATGGAGTTTAACCCTGATAAATGTGAGGAGATTCATTTTGGTAGGACTAATTTAAATGTGGATTACAGGGTCAAAGGTAGGGTTCTGAAGACTGTGGAGGAACAGAGAGATCTTGGGGTCCATATCCACAGATCTCTAAAGGTTGCCACTCAAGTGGATAGAGCTGTGAAGAAGGCCTATAGTGTGTTAGCTTTTATTAACAGGGGGTTGGAGTTTAAGAGCTGTGGGGTTATGCTGCAACTGTACAGGACCTTGGTGAGACCACATTTGGAATATTGTGTGCAGTTCTGGTTATCTCACTATAAGAAGGATGTGGAAGCGCTGGAAAGAGTGCAGAGGAGATTTACCAGGATGCTGCCTGGTTTGGAGGGTAGGTCTTATGAGGAAAGGTTGAGGGAGCTAGGGCTGTTCTCTCTGGAGCGGAGGAGGCTGAGGGGAGACTTAATAGAGGTTTATAAAATGATGAAGGGGATAGACAGAGTGAACGTTCAAAGACTATTTCCTTGGGTGGATGGAGCTATTACAAGGGGACATAACTATAGGGTTCGTGGTGGGAGATATAGGAAGGATATCAGAGGTAGGTTCTTTACGCAGAGAGTGGTTGGGGTGTGGAATGGACTGCCTGCAGTGATAGTGGAGTCAGACACTTTAGGAACATTTAAGTGGTTATTGCATAGGCACATGGAGCACACCAGGATGATAGGGAGTGGGATAGCTTGATCTTGGTTTCAGATAAAGCTCGGCACAACATCGTGGGCCTGTTCTGTGCTGTACTGTTCTATGTTCTATGTTGATAAATCGATTGACCTAGAGATAATACACATTAAAGGTTAATCATTAAAAAAAAAAGTGAGACTTTCCTCAATTGCCCAGGCACAAGACTTGAATGTTTAACTTTGGCTCTTGTCGTAAGGCCAATGGCATTAGGAGGTAATGATTGATGGGAGTACATTTTGAAATACATAAATAGTTTTGCTAAACCTTGTGTTAAGTTGCTGTCTCAGTTATTTTAATCTTAAAAGCATGAAGAATATTGAAATATCCAGTCCCATGGAAAATATAACCTCCTTGAAGACAAGAAAAGCATTTATTGAATGTGATGTCACTTCTCAAAATGTTGAAAATACTAAAAAGATTGAAAATGCCCAGACTAGATTGACTTGGACTCGAAAGATTGAGTTCACATTGGCTGGAATCGGCTATTCAGTGGGCCTAGGAAATGTCTGGAGATTCCCCTTCTTGTGCTATAGGAGTGGAGGAGGTAATTTTACTTTAATAATGATCTGTGTAGTGTACGATTCTGCAATCCTGAGACTATTGCCTTTGTGGTGTTAAACAATTAACTTTTCAGACCTCATGGATATGAAAGCTCGTGAATCAAGATTTATTTTATTTCAATTCTGTAAAGACTTATCAATCTATTTCGCTTATTTGAACTATTCTCCAGTTACAATTGATGGGAACACATTTGGAAATACATAAAGTTTTGTTTAACCTTAAGTTGCTCTTTCAGTGATTTTAAAATAAGTATGAAGAATATCAAAGCATCCTGCACAGATGTATATTCATCCATTATTTTCATTGCAAATTCCTTGCTGAGCCTAAAATACAACAAAGGGGTGAAGAGACTCAGTAGTCCAGAATTAAAAGGAACTCTGATATCTTGGAAGGTTGTGGGAGTGGAGGAGATTCCAAAGTTAGTGATACAACTCAGATGGTGAAGGGCAAAACTGGAGCCTAGCCTGTCTACACTTTGAAGCTTTTATTTACAGAAATGGATAGTGTGTACCCCCAACCCAACAACCACAGTTTCAGGGTACTCTTGTATGTATGAGCAAGGGTGAATTGCCAGTTAATGCCTGCCATCTAATTACAATGCAAGAACCAAATAAGATAGAGGCGAGGCCATAGACCGCTTTGACAACAAAATTGAGGCATTGATTAAATGGGGGTTGAAGTAGGGCAGTGTGCACAAGCATGTTAGGTGAGTGAGACTGGGTTCAAATAACGGCACTGGCAGCAGTTTTGGATGGCCTCAAGTTTTTAAGAGGGTAGAATGAGAGGCCATCCAGGAGTGGTTTGGAATCGAGCTAATAAGGGCAGGGTTACAGATTTCAGCAGCAGATGAACTGAGGCAATGACAGAGCCTGACGATTTTACGGAACTGAAAATAGGTGGTCTTAATAATATCGCAGATATGTGGTCAGAAGCTCACCACGGGGTGAAATGGGACTCCAAGATTGCAAACAATTTCATTCGGGCTCACACAACTGCCAGGCAGAGGGACGCAGTCGATGATTAGGGAATGGAGTTCATCATGATTATGATCTTCCCAATAGAAGAAATTCCTTCTCGTGCAGTGCTAGCAAGGTACAGTTGGTTGTTGTCAGCGTCAGTTGATGTTGCCAAGAGACAATATATAGATGAATAGAGACCCAACATTCCTTTGCTTGCAATATGTCGAAGGTACATTTTGTGAATTTATATGCTTCCAAGTCACACTTATCCACTCATTAACTTTAAAGAATTAATAGTAGGTTGAGAATACACAGATTTGTAATATACACACTTGGCAAATTTTTTTTTTAAAAAACTCATTTTACACCAAGTGGTGTCAAAGAGAGAATAGGTTTAAAAATGAAGCCTTCTTAGGCAGTCCTCTGAGCTCACAGAAGATTTGCTTCCACTCTGATTCAATGGATTTTGAGATGACTGTTAAAGATCCAAAATGCTATCTGTAAACTCTGCCGAGGCAAGTGCTGCTTGAAGGGTTGAGTGGATGGATTTTTTGGAGATTTTATGCATTCCCTCCAATGCCCTGGCTTTGCCATTGCATATTCCCAATGGAGTGTCTCGGTGTGTTTGGTGTCTTCCTGAATAAGCCTTCTCTATTTTGGTCAGTCACAAACCAAGATCTTCCTGGAGTCAACGGGTATGTTTGACCTCTTTAGGAATGTTCTGAGGACATCCCCAAAGAGACTCTGCCATCCTCTAGGAATCCCTTGCCGCAACAAAGTTTTCAGTAGGCATGTGTGGGCAGAGGCGAACACTGTCGTGAATGAGTAGGTTGATTTTGGAATCTGCCGTTATGAAATGTATATTGACACAATGCTTTTTGATTGACAGGGGTTAGAGTTATACAGAACTTGAACATTGCTGAAAAGATAAATATGTTGCCAAAGCTTTTTGGCTTGAACTCAATGGGACAAAATGCAAGATTGCCAAATACCAAATTATCACAATAGGAGTAAGTGGGTGCTGATTGTTGGCAAATTGACTCATTTACTGGAGAATGAAATGGGGAACTTTAGGCTCCCCATGTTTCAGGGTAATTCAAACAAAAGCACAAAGCTTGAACATAGAATCCTACAGTGTAGAAGGAGACCATTCGGCCCATCGGGACTGCACTGACCGCAATCCTACCCAGGCCCTATCCCCATAACCCCTTTCATTTACCCTAGCTAGTCCCCCTAACACTATGGGGGAATTTAGCATGGCCAATCCACCTAACCCGCACACCTTTGGAGTGTGGGAGGAAACTGGAGCACCAAGGAAACCCACGCAGACACGGGGAGAATGTGCAATCTCCACACAGACAGTGACCCAAGCCGGGAATCGAACCCAGGTCCCTGGCGCTGCAAGGCAGCAGTGCTAACCAGTGTGCCGCCCATAATTTGAACATACTGTGTACAAATTAATATCGCTTTTTGAAAAATTAAATGAGCCACATTGTGAGTTCAGCTGATTATTTTTGTTAGTGTAGCTATTGGTATACTCAGGATTGTTCATTAAGTGCTGTCCAATCATGGGATCACATCTAACAGTAGATGTTTTGTTTTGGGTTTTGCAAACATGGGTTGTTGATTTACAGTCTGTACTCCACCTATTATGAACAGTGAAGATTGTGCTGGACGAAACCATACGCCGTTACGAATAGCCAAGACTAAACATCCCGAGGCCTTGTTCATCGTGGCCGGGGATTTCAATCAGGCCAAGCTCACGAGCGTCCTACCAAGTTACCACCAACATGTCTCCTGCTCCACCAGAGGCACAAACATCCTAGATCACTGCTACACAAATATCAAACATGCCTACTGCTCTATCACCCACCCACAATTTGGCAAATCAGACCACACGGCTGTGCTCCTGCTCCCGGCTTACAAACAAAAACTGAAGCAGGAGAATCCATTAAAGAAAGTCATGCAATGTTGGTCTGAGGAATTGGATGATCTCCTACAGGGCTGCTTGGAGTCAGTAGACTGGTTAGTATTTAAAAACCAGACCAAGCTAGAGTCCCAGGCTAGCCACACCGACCCTCGCCGACTATGGCAAGGTCTGCAAGACATAACAGGCTACAAGATGAAGGCATGTAAAATCGCTGGCTCCAGCGCACCCCTCCCTGATGAGCTCAATGCATTCTACGCCCATTTTGAGCAAGAGGTCAGCGAGAGCATGCCCTCCACCCTGGATGAACTTGTATCTGGGGTCACCATTGTAGGTATCGGAACAGCTTTCTTGAAGGTCAACCCACGGAAAGCAACTGGCCTAGATGGGGTACCCAGGAAGTGCACTCAGATCCTGCACGGATCAGCTGGCGGAGGTATTCACAGACATCTTCAACCTCTCTTTACAACAATCTGAGGTTCCTATCTGCTTCAAGAAGACGACCATCATCCTGGCACCTAAGAAAAACCAAGCAGCGTGCCTTAATGACTATCAGCCGGTGGCTCTGACATCCATCATTATGAAGTGCTTCAAAAGGTTAGTTATGGCACGAATCAATTCCAGCCTCCCGGACTACCTGGATCCACTACAGTTTGCCTACCGCCGCAACAGGTCCACAGCAGACGGCATTTCCCCGGTCCTGCACTCAACCCTGGAACACCTAGATGACAAGGACACCTATGTCAGACTCCCATTTATTGACTACAGCTCAGCCTTCAACACCATTATTCCCACAAAACTCATCTCCAAACTCAGTGGCCTGGGCCTCAGCAACTCCCTCTGCGACTGGATCCTGAACTTCCTAACTCACAGACCACAATCAGTGAGGATAGGCAACAACACCTCCTCCACGATCATCCTCAACAGTGATGCCCCACAAGGCTGTGTTCTCAGCCCCCTAATATACTCCTTAGATACCTACGACTGTGTGGCCAAATTCCCCTCCAATTCGATTTTCAAGTTTGCTGACACCACCGTAGTGGGTCGGATCTCAAACAAAGAGAGGACAGGAATGAGATAGAGAATCTGGCAAACTGATGCGGCAACAATAATCTTTCCCTCAATGTCAACAAAACGAAGGAGATTGTCATCGACTTCGGGAAGCGTAAAGGAGAACATTCCCGTCTACATCAATGGGGACAAAGGGTCAAGAGCTACAAATTTTTAGGTGTCCTGATCACCAACAACCTGTCCTGGTCCTCCCACGCCAACACTATAGTTAAGAAAGCTCACCAACGCCTTTACTTTCTCAGAAGACTAAACAAATCTGGCATGTCAGCTACGACTCTCACCAACTTTTACAGAAGCACCATAGAAAGCATTCTTTCTGGTTGTACCACAGCTTGGTTTGGCTCCTGCCCTGCTCAAGACCGCAAGGATCTACAAAAGGTAGTGAAAGTAGCCCAATCCATCACACAAACCAGTCTCCTATCCATTGACTCAGTCTACACTTCCCACTGCCTCAGCAAAGCAGCCAGCATAATTAAGGACCCCAGACACACTCTCTTCCACCTTCTTTCTTCGGGAAAAAGATACAAAAGTCTGAGGTCATGTACCAACCGACTGAAGAACAGCTTCTTCCTTGCTACTGTCAGACTTTTGAATGGATTTACCTTGCATTTCTCTACACCCTAGCTATGACTGTAACACTACATTCTGCACTCTCTCGTTTCCTTCTCTATGAACGGTATGTTTTGTCTGTACAGCGTGCAAGAAACAATACTTTTCACTATGTTAATACGTGACAATAATAAATCAAATAAATAATAAATCAGCTGGAGGGACATGTTGTTTGATTCCGTCAATCATTGGGATGTATGGCCTATGTAGCTGGCATCACCCTGGCAACAAAAGGAATAAGTTCAACTCGTTTTTTTGAATTAGCAGAAGAATTGTCCCCAGTTGCTTTCTTCATGGCAATGCCGCAACAAATGAGTCAACTTCACCCCTTTTCTCCTCTGCTATTAATTGTTGTGATCATTTGAAATTTGACATTCTGGTGCTTGTTGTAATGAATGCAAGATGGAAACACTTGGCACATTAGGGGCGGCACAGTGGCAGAATGGCATTGCTGCCTCATAGCACCAATGACCCAGGTTAGATTCTCAGCTTGGGTCACTGTCTGTGTGGAGTCTGCATGGGTTTCCTCCGGGGGCTCCAGTTTCCTCCCACAGTCCGAAAGATGTGCTGGTTAGGTGCATTGGCTATGCTAAATTCTCCCTCAGTGTACCCGAACAGGCACCGGATTATGGCGACTAGGGGATTTTCACAGCAACTTCATTGCAGTGTTAATGTAAGCCTACTTGTGACACTAATAAATAAACTTTAAAACTAATTTGTGGGCGAAGAGGGTTGTTTTGTCAGGTGGGTGGAGGATTTGAAGGAATGTCCCTTTTAATGAAAACAGCAACTGAAGGTGGTAATCTGTAATCTCAGCTATTTGTTCTAATCAGAAGAGTTCATTCATGACGTGCTGTGAAGCCTCATAAAATGAGTACTGCCATAATCTTCTTTGCGTCATCCTTCACTGTTCCTACGAGAAACAGAGTATAAAGATTTGTCCATGGGGAATAAAACCTGAGAAACCTTCACTGCTGATGTTATTTTATCCATAAAGATATTTTGGTGTCACATATTGCTTTACCAATTAACCTGCTGTCTGAGATTCTTGTGCCATCTGCCAGAAGCTAATCATCTCTCAGATTGCACCTAATCCAAATTTATTTCTCTGGTTAGAAGCTGTTTGCTTAACTCTTTAAAAAGGCAAACAGCCAGTGCGTAGGTTGGCAACATTGCTTCACTCAGGGCAATGTCCAGCGTGTAGGCCAATGGTCTGCTTTGCAGTTTCAAATGCATCAGGGAAGGCCGCATACAGATCGTTAAATGGATTACTGCTCCAAAAACACTTGTTACAAATATCTCTTTCCTCTCTATGACCCTGGAAAAGATTACTTCAGAAACCAATGTTTCCCTTTTGCAAGTTGATCCACCTGCTTCACAATCTCTGCTTGTATAAGACTAACAGTGTGGCTCAAATACTTTAAATGAGGGGGGGGGGGGGATGTGTTCCTCATTTCTGGAGTGTTTTACAGAAAATGGCACGTAACTGAAATGTCGACACCATCTAGTTATAATCTGTGTTTGTAATAGGATCTGGAGGAGGTTAAAAGACATTATGGGCAGAATTCTACCCTGTGCAAGGCTGTTGGCAGATGTGCGTGGCAAATCTGGTGAGGTATAAAATCAAGTTGCATTTCTCCCACTGGTGGGTTAATGGCGTTTAATTCATTCCCCTGGCAGGTGGCAGAAATGCATTCAGGAATGCTCACTAAACCATCTGACCGTTACCATGAGTGAGTGAGGCCTTCCAGCACACCAGCAGGAATTTACAACAGCAATTGGGTTTGACACTAATCAGTGCCATGCGCAAAGCAGCCCTCAGTTCACCAGAGACTTCAGGGGGAATGCAACAACTTTCTTCAGTTGTGTTGCACTGCTCCTGATGCGTTGCTCACCACGCTGCTGGGGCAGACTGGTTCCTACCTCCATCTCCATGCCAACCTGGTCTTTACGGACAGCACTGTGCTGCTGGATCCATGGACCCCCTTATGTTACCAAGTCAGATCAGTACAACGCTTGGATTGGGGAGGCTTTCTTCCCCGGTGCAGCACACTATCTGGACTTCACAGCGGGACTCGAGCAGCCACTGCAACAAAGGTCCACAGTTGACTGGGGATAGGGCACAAGGAGAGGCTGGGGGGGGTGGGGGGGGGGGGGAAACGCAGGGCGGTGTGCAATGTGGAAGGAGGACTGTGCAAGGAGTTGGGGTGGGGAGGTGGTGGGGGGAGGGGTGGCTGAGGGTTCATGATGGCAGGTAGAGGGGCATGACAAAAAAAATGGAAAGCTGAGGGAAGATCAAGGGGCGCTGTTGCTGGAGTTTCACAACTATTTGACTATTGTGTATCTCCCTCCTCATAACTGACCAGGCCATACTCAGTTCAAGTTCTTTATTCGAGAACTAGCAACCTGAACAAAAGATTAGTGGTAATTATGCCCTCCAGTTACAAATGATTTACCACCCAAAAGCTAACATTTAAGTTCACTATTATCTATAATCTGTTAGAATCAATAGTCCTGCTGATGACACTCTACATACATGATTTCAGTTAACCAGTTACAGCATTAATACACTTGGCTAATTACAATACCAGACTATTAATAAGGCCAGTCTGATTGCATCATCCTTGATGATTTATAACTTTTACCTGGAGCAGTGGCGAGTCTCAAAGCTACTGTCTCTGCCCATTATTTGACTCTACAATGAAGTCATAGCTGCTTATCTGATTTTTAACCCTTCAGGAGAGAAGTTGGTCACTGGCAAGGCTGTTTGGAAAGCTCACAAACAAGGGGGGGGGGGGGGGTCAAAGGGATAGCACATCATTTACTGGAAGGGCACGAAAGGAGACTCCAGATGCATTGGATAGAGATCAAATTGGGACATGGACCCCCAGGGGACGAGTGGTGAAGCAAGGAACAGATTTCTTCAAGAGGAGTAGCTTTTTCCCTCTAGGTTGCTGACATGCTGCACTATCTGGAGACAATGATACAAGTCAGAGTGATACTAGTGTGCTAGACTGGTATTTAAATATGGTGCTGGGACCTTCAAACCAGCCAGCTGACCCCTGGGTGAACAAATCAGCTGCTGGCATACCAGCTGACCAGGAGGGGAACATGTTTGTGCATAATTAATGAGGTTCCACGTGCAAAATCTGGCACGGAATCCTGCTATTTTGGCCAACAGGACAGGCACCACTGGAGTCACCCACCACCAGAGCCTTGTTTGCAGGTAATTGGCTGTAGCAGGCGAGAACCCTTTAGGAAAATGCTCAACTTGGACTCCTCCGTATCAAGCCAAAGTTAATATTTAACACAAATAGTTAAGCTATTTATACATTTTGGACTTCAATACCCTGCAAAACATTCCAAATTTCAGAGCTGTGGCACATAGAACAGTACAGCACAGAACAGGCCCTTTGGCCCACGATGTTGTGCTGAGCTTTGTCTGAAACCCAGATCAAGCTATTTCCTCCCTATCATCCCAAAGTACTCCATGTACCTATCCAATAGCTTCTTAAATGTTCCTAAAGTTTCTGACTCCAGTATCCCTGCAGGCAGTTCACTATCTATATCTCTTTGCAGCCTACAACAGCCCTCCACCTCATCCACTACTCCACCAATCTTGGTGTCATCAGCAAATTTACTGATCCACCCTTCAGCCCCCTCCTCCAAGTCATTTATAAAAATTACAAATAGCAGAGGACCAAGCACTGATCCCTGTGGCACTCCGCTGGTAACCGGTTTCCAGTCCGAAAATTTTCCATCCACCACCACCCTCTGTCTTCTGTTAGATAGCCAGTTACCTATCCAATCGGCCAAACTTCCCTCTATCCCACACATCCTTACTTTCTTCATAAGCCGACCATGGGGGACTTTATCAAACGCCTTACTAAAATCCATGTATATGACATCTATAGGTATGTTAGGAGCAAAAGGATAGTGAGGGATAAAATTGGTCCTCTTGAAGACCAGAGTGGTACACTGTGTATGGAACAAAAGAGATGGGGGAGATACTAAATGGTTTTTTTGCATCTGTATTTACTGAGGAAACGGGCATGGAGTCTACGGAAATAGGGCAAACTGGTAGGGAGGCCATGGAACCTTTACAGATTAAAGGGGAGGAGGTGCTCGCTGTCTTGAGGCAAATCAGAGTGGATAAATCCCCAGGACCGGACAGGGTATTCCCACGGACCTTGAGGGAAGCTAGTGTTGAACTTGCAGGGGCCCTGGCAGACATATTTAAAATGTCAGTATTCACGGGGGAGGTGCCGGATGATTGGAGGGTGGCTCATGTTGTTCCGTTGTTTAAAAAAGGTTCCAAAAGAAATCCGGGAAATTATCAGCCAGTAAGTTTGACGTCGGTGGTGGGCAAGTTATTGGAAGGTGTGATAAGGGATAGGATCTACAAATATTTGGATAGACAGGGACTTATTAGGGAGAGTCAACATGGCTTTGTGCGTGGTAGGTCATGTTTGACCAATCTATTAGAGTTTTTCGAGGAGGTTACCAGGAAAGTGGATGAAGGGAAGGCGGTGGATGTTGTCTACCTGGATTTCAGCAAGGCCTTTGACAAGGTCCCTCATGGGAGGTTAGTTAGGAAGGTTCAGTCGCTGGGTATACATGGGGAGGTAGTAAATTGGATAAGACACTGGCTCAATGGAAGAAGCCAGAGAGTGGTTGTGGAGGATTGCTTCTCTGAGTGGAGGCCTGTGACTAGTGGTGTGCCGCAGGGATCGGTGTTGGGTCCATTGTTGTTTGTCATCTATATCAATGATCTGGATGATAATGTGGTAAATTGGATCAGCAAGTTTGCTGATGATACAAAGATTGGAGGTGTAGTGGACAGTGAGGAAGGTTTTCAAAGCTTGCAGAGGGATTTGGACCAACTAGAAAAATGGGCTGAAAAATGGCAAATGGAATTTAACGCAGACAAGTGTGAGATATTGCACTTTGGAAGGACAAACCAAAGAAGAACGTACAGGGTAAATGGTAGGACTCTGAAGAGTGCAGTTGAACAGAGGGATCTGGGAATACAGGTACAGAGTTCCCTAAAAGTGACGTCACAGGTGGATAGGGTCGTAAAGAGTGCCTTTGGTATATTGGCCTTTATAAATCGGAGTATCGAGTATAAAAGTTGGAGTGTTATGGTAAGGTTGTATAAGGCATTGGTGAGGCCGAATTTGGAGTATTGTGTACAGTTTTGGTCACCTAGTTACAGGAAGGATGTAAATAAGATTGAAAGAGTGCAGAGAAGGTTCACAAGGATGTTGCCGGGACTGGAAAAGCTGAGTTACAGAGAGAGATTGAATAGGTTGGGACTTTATTCCCTGGAGCGTAGAAGATTGAGGGGAGATTTGATAGAGGTGTATAAGATTTTGATGGGTATAGATAGAGTGAATGCGAGCAGGCTTTTTCCGCTGAGGCTAGGGGAGAAAAAAACCAGAGGGCATGGGTTAAGGGTGAAAGGAGAAAAGTTTAAAGGGAATATTAGGGGGGGGCTTCTTCACGCAGAGAGTGGTGGGAGTGTGGAATGAGCTGCCGGATAAAGTGGTAAATGCGGGGTCACTTTTAACATTTAAGAAAAACTTGGACGGGTTCATGGATGAGAGGGGTGTGGAGGGATATGGTCCAAGTGCAGGTCAGTGGGACTAGGCATAAAATGGTTCGGCACAGACAAGAAGGCCAAAAGGCCTGTTTCTGAGCTGTAATTTTCTATGGTTCTAACTGCACTACCTTCATTTACACAGTTACCTCCTCAAAAAATTCAATCAAATTTGTGAGGCAACACTTGCCCTTCACAAATCCGTGCTGACTATCCCGGATTAAGCTGCATGCCAAACATTCCTTCAATAAAATCCACAGACTCCATCAGGCTGTGACAGATCTACTTCACTTAACGAAGTGAACAGTCTGTATCTATTTAATCGGAGGTCAATGATTTACCCTTCCACCAGTTATCAGTTTCATTGTTTCTGCAGAAAAGAAACACAGGCCTTTTGAGTAAAGGCTCAAAAACTGAATTGGTTCATGGAAACTGTGTTAGTGAAACCAAAGAAAATCTGTGTGGCTAGAGAGACACTTCATCTATTAGTGAAAAAGGAGTTGAAGGAACAAATACAACAACAAATGGAGGAAATTAAATACATACAACTGAATGACTTGCTGGCCATTTCAAAGGGAAGTTACTGTGGGTCTGGAGTTATTCAAGCTGAATACTTCCATTTGAGGGGAAGAGCAAGATAATCACGAAGGAAATTTTAAAAAACCTTTTGAACCATAGGGTGGCGAGGATGAAGAACTCACTCCCATCAAGGCCTGGGAATGCAGAAGGTGCAAAATACCAAGACCCATGCCAAGGGGGGCCTGGTCTCAAGCAAATATCTCCCCACATACATTTCCAAATGGAAAATCCCACCAGGAGTTGGGCAGCAGATGGGTGGTGATTGGCAGTGACAGGTTCACATGCTAGGAAGCTCGCAGATGTTGGTTGATCATGGGATCTTTAATCTGCTGAAGTCATGTGTTGGGGAGGGGGGGGTTATCATTTGTTGTGGGACTGTGATCAATGATCGGTGGCAACGGGGGGAGGGGGGGGGTCACGGATTGAACAACAGAGGCTATAGGGATGACATGTTGTCAGACTGGGTCATGTGTAGAGTGCCTCACAGGTGGCAGTTGTCGAGTTGACTGCAGGCTAGTGAAGACCAATCGAGTGGCTGACAAAAAGCAGGTAGGAATCAGATTGGGTGACATTAGTCACCCCAAATATTATTGATTCAATTTTATCATAAGAACTAGGAGCAGGAGTAGGCCATCTGGCCCCTCGAGCCTGCTCTGCCATTCAATAAGATCATGGCTGATCTTCTTGTGGACTCAGCTCCACTTACCCGCCCACTCACCATAACCCTGAATTCCTTTACTGTTCAAAAATGTATCCATCCTTGCCTTAAAAACATTCAATAAGGTAGCCTCAACTGCTTCACTGGGCAGGGAATTCCACAGATTCACAACTCTTTGTGTGAAGAAGTTCCTTCTCAACTCAGTCCTAAATCTGCTTCCCCTTATTTTGAGGCTATGCCCCCTAGTTCTAGTTTCACCCGCCAGTGGAAACAACTTCCCTGCTTCTATCTTATCTATTCCCTTCATAATCTTATATGTTTCTATAAGATCTCCCCTCATTCTTCTGAATTCCAATGAGTATAGCCCCAGTCTACTCACTCTCTCCTCATAAGCCAACTCTCTCAACTCCGGAATCAACCTAGTGAATCTCCTCTGCACCCCCTCCAGTGCCAGTATATCCTTTCTCAAGTAAGGAGACCAAAACTGTACACAGTACTCCAGGTGTGGCCTCACCAGCACCTTATACAGCTGCAACATAACCTCACTTTTTAAACTCTATCCCTCTAGCAATGAAGGACAAAATTCCATTTGCCTTCTTAATTATCTGCTGCACCTGCAAACCAATTCCTTGAGATTCCTGCACAAGGACACCCATGTCCCGCTGCACAGCAGCATGCTGCAATTTTTTACCATTTAAATAATAGTCCATTTTGCTGTTATTCCTACCAAAATGTATGACCTCACATTTACCAACATTGTACTCCATCCGCCAGACCCTCGCCCACTCACTTAGAGTTTTTAAAAATGGTTCCAGCTGTTGGTAAATATAGGAGAGGATTGGTGGCCACCAGTGACAGGTCAGTGGCTTCAAAGTCTCTCTCTCCAGGACCAGAGCCCATCCAAGTTAAAGCTGCCTGCCTTCAGCACCACATGGGTAGAGGTGCAGATTATATAAAAAAGGAGCCATTTTCCACTCCTTCCACTTCAGCTGGAGATTAAAGATCCCATGGCCCCAGTTTGAAGAATTATTCCCTGCTGTGGAAACCAACATTACTCTATCCAGACTCGCACCATTCCTCCCTATCTCCCCCCCTTCTCCACCCCCAATAATTAAAGGGGGTTGGGGAATTAGGGACCTGGAAACAGGAGAAGAAGCAGCTGCCATGATTTCTTAGCTGGGCCCTGGCTAACATAGTTGGATTTAAGGGGAAGCTATGCATCTGAGAGAGAAATAAAATAGAGGACTATGCTGACACAATGAGAAAGAAGGATGAGAAATTTCTCAGCTGGAACATTGACTGGTGGAATGGAATGAATGCTTTCTGTGCTCTCTATTCTATGTAAAAACAATGGCCTAGATCGGAACACAGATCTAACTGGAGAATTGCCGCTGTGCAACGTGGCACATGGCTTGCTATAGGCATAGGACCTCTGATATCATAGAATCCCTACAGTGCAGAGTGGCCCATCAAATCTGCACCAACTCAGAGCATCCTAGCCAGGCGCTCTCCCCCGCCCTATCCCCATACATGACCAATCCATTTAACCTGCACTTCTTTGGGCTGTGGGAGGAAAGCCACACAGACACAAGGAGAATGTGCAAACTCCACAGACAGGGATCCTTGGTATATATAAAGACTGAGAGCAGAAGCCACTTCATGCTCCATTTGGAACACAGTGCTGTTGTTTCCTATTGAATCTGGAAGATTTCACATTTTGTACTAGCATCAGCACCTTTCCTCAAAGCGATTGCAGCTGTTGACAGCATGTCAGTGATGTACATCTGCTTCCCCTGCTCATACTTCACTCCCAAATGAAGTCACATTCTTGGCCAACACTTGAGGTTAGAAGCGATTTGAGAAAGATGCTTTGAAGCTGCCTTTGGTCAGACTCCATGTGTTTGAGCATTTTAATCAGGTCGGGTTTGGGAGAAACAAAGACATTAACCAGGCACACACACAATCCGTGTTTAGCATTGTTCAGTTTACATTAAATACTCTGGATGAAAGGTTCTCCTTGCTATATGGAGGGTCAAATAGTATAAATACCTTTATCTACAGGCTAAATACCTTGGGAAGTCTCTAGTTCATGGTGATCATGGGCCTAAACCATCAGGTATTGGCCATATTATGCGAACATTCGTTGTGGAAATTTTTTTTTTTTTTTTAAACGTACTTTTTCCTGAGGTTGGGTTGACATATGTTACAAGAAAATACAAGGAAAACTCTTGAATGTTTTCTGAACATGTCACTTACAAGAGGAGATAACTTAGTTGGCCAGATTTTCACAGTAGAATAGTATTTCTTATCGATTCAACCACATTGATTATGTAGCTGAGAACAGGTTATAATGGGTTCCTATAACCCATCTGCAATATCCCATAACCCCAAGAAACTACAAAAGGTCATGAATGTAGCCCAATCCATCACACAAACCAGCCTCCCATCCATTGACTCTGTCTACACTTCCCGCTGCCTCGGAAAAGCACCCAGCATAATTAAGGACCCCACGCACCCAGATATTCTCTCTTCCACCTTCGTCCTTCGGGATAAAGATACAAAAGTCTGAGGTCATGTACCAACTGACCCAAGAACAGCTTCTTCCCTGCTACTGTCAGACTTTTGAATGGATTAACCTTGCATTAAGTTAATCTTTCTCTACACCCTACCTTTGACTGTAGCACCACATTCTGCACTCTCGTTTCCTTCTCTATGAACAGCATGTTTTGCCTGTATAGTGCGCAAGAAACAATACTTTTCACTTATGTTAATACGTGACAATAATAAATGAAGCCAACTTTTCTTATCACCGATGCTTCGAGAGATTGTAGGGGCCTCTGGAAAGGGAAATAGATTGGATCTGGAGTGGGGTAAATTGCTTGCTTGGAGTGCTCAGTATCCGACAGGATCAACATCGTCTGAATTCAGTTCTATTCTTAGCCATTTTGCTAGCAACACTTTTTGTTGAGTGAACATTGTCCAATGGAGACCAGTTATCAATACAAGCACGCCTCAGGCAAACTTTTTTCATTGCCCCTTGTATAATACTACCATCTGTATATGGGATAAGTAGCCCCCATATCTATTGCATAGTGTTTCAGCAGCTAAGGCAACATTTCAGTTTCAGGACTCAGGCAGCCTTTCTATCTCTGGGGCCCACAAAATGAGAGAGACACAGGTTAATCTCATTGATCTTTAGTGCCAAGGCAAAGACCAGAGTGAGAACTCTAATTGTTTGTGGTGAAAGAATGAACTCCTGCCTCCGGTGACTGTGTGGGTTTCCTCCCACAGTCCAAAGATGTGTGGGTTAGGTTAATAATTCCCCCTAGTGTCAGGGGGATTAGCAGGGTAATTAAGTGGGGGTTATGGGGATAGGCCTGGGTGCGATTGTCAGTGTAGGCTCAGTGGGCCGAATGGCCTCCTACTGCACTGAAGAAGATTAGGGCACACGGAGTTGGGGGTAGTGTGTTAAAGTGGATTGGGGACTGGCTATCCGACAGGAAGCAAAGAGTCGGAATAAATGGGTGTTTTTCCGGTTGGAGGAAGGTAACTAGTGGCGTGCCGCAGGGATCGGTACTCGGGCCGCAACTGTTTACCATTTATATCGATGATCTGGAGGAGGGGACGGAGTGTAGGGTAACGAAGTTTGCAGACGACACAAAGATAAGTGGAAAAGTGAATCGTGTGGAGGACAGAGAAGATCTGCAGAGAGATTTGGACAGGCTGAGTGAGTGGGCGAGGATATGGCAAATGGAGTATAACGTTGAGAAATGCGAGGTTATACACTTTGGAGGAAATAATAACAAATGGGATTATTATCTCAATGGAAACAAATTAAAACATGCTACCGTGCAAAGGGACCTGGGGGTCCTTGTGCATGAGACGCAAAAGCCCAGTCTGCAGGTACAACAGGTGATCAAGAAGGCAAATGGGATGTTGGCCTATATTGCGAAGGGGATAGAATATAAAAGCAGGGATGTCTTGATGCACCTGTACAGGGCATTGGTGAGGCCGCAGCTGGAATACTGTGTGCAGTATTGGTCCCCTTATATGAGGAAGGATATATTGGCATTGGAGGGAGTGCAGAGAAGGTTCACCAGGTTGATACCGGAGATGAGGGGTTTGGATTATGAGGAGAGGCTGAGGAGATTGGGTTTGTACTCGTTGGAGTTTAGAAGGATGAGGGGGGATCTTATGGAGACTTATAAGATAATGCGGGGGCTGGATAGGGTGGAGGCGGAGAGATTCTTTCCACTTAGTAAGGAAGATAAAACTAGAGGACACAGTCTCAAAATAAAGGGGGGTCGGTTTAAGACAGAGTTGAGGAGGAACTTCTTCTCCCAGAGGGTGGTGAATCTCTGGAATTCTCTGCCCACTGAGGTGGTGGAGGCTACCTCGCTGAATATGTTTAAAGCGCGGATGGATGGATTCCTGATCGGTAAGGGAATTAAGGGTTATGGGGATCAGGCGGGTAAGTGGTACTGATCCACGTCAGATCAGCCATGATCTTATTGAATGGCGGGTCAGGCTCGAGGGGCTAGATGGCCTACTCCTGCTCCTATTTCTTATGTTCTTATGATTCTAAGATTATGACACCCCTCTTTCTGTAAAACCATCTAATTTGTTGACTTGGGTCAACCCATTGTAACTTCGAGATCTCCCTTCTCTTAACATTTCTTTTATGCTTGCTTGGTCTATTCTTAGCAAAAAAGAAACGCTGCTGCAAAATGGCTGAGTGAACATTGTGCGACAGAGACCAGTTATCAACACAATCATTCCACAGGCAAACATTTTTCACATTGCGCCTTGCATAATACTACCATCTGTATATGGGACAAGTAGCCTCCATATCTATTGCTTCTGTCAGGGTTTCAGCAGCTAAGATTACTTTTTACTACCCTTGGCTTCCTAAACCAATGGGCAACATTTATCACTGTGGAAATTAATGAAGTGTGTTGATGGGCTGAATATATCAAGAGTGTGGAGCTTTCTCATGAGGTCAATCCTGGTGAAAGTAGCTTGCTTCCAGTTAAGGGCAGACTCCGCGATGTTTATTAGTATCATGAAGAGAAACTTGCAGGAATCTTTATTGTGCATTTTGATGACTTGCTGTGGGGAGGTTCTATAGAATTTGATCAATGAGCGATCGATAATCAATCCAGGGACCTTCAAATACATAAAGCAGATGAAGTCAGGAATGACTCTTAAAAAAGACAATCACATCCCAATAAACTGAATTCAGCATCAGGAAAGAAACAGACCAATTGAGAAATTTGATCAGGTCAGCTGCCCAGATTAGATCTGATACGATTGTTGGAACTGAGCAACATGATGAAGCGTGCCAGGATTGAGGAAGTTCCAGAAGCAAATAAAACGTTAAAGAAGTTAAATTCAGGGAAATGCACTCAAGTTTCCAGCCTTGGGTGAACCAGAAGATATGAAGTTAGTCATTTTTACTGATGCTTCATATGTAATCTTCCAGATGGATATTCCAGTTTTCCTAGTCTCAGGCAGTTCCAAAAATACTTCCCTTGCAAAAAAAAACGAAGCTTTTTTAAATTCATCAATTTGCACTCCAATCCCATGAGTACACTGCTGAAATAGCTTAAAAACCTTCAAGCTCACTTTTGCCTGCCACAGGAGAGTCCACCCTGATATCTTAATCACCAAGTCTTTCCTCAATCCATTAGTCTAGCTTTAGCCTTGTGCGTGCCATCAGGGAGTAGCTTGTCCACGTGTGATAAGACTGGCTGGCCAGTCTGGTTGCTTTTTTTTAAGTGCCCCAACTAGGCTTACATTAGAACTGCAATGAAGTTACTGTGGAAATCCCCTAGTTGCCACACTCCGGCACCTGTTCAGATACGCTGAGGGTGAATTTATCATGGCCAATGCACCCAACCAGCACATCTTTCAGCCTATGGGAAACCCACACAGATAATCACCGGAGGCAGGAATTCATTCTTTCACCACAAACAATTAGAGTTATCACTCTGGTCTCTGCCTTGGCACTAAAGATCAATGAGATTAACGTGTCTCTGTCTCATTTTGTGGGCCCCAGAGATAGAAAGGCTGCCCGAGTTCTAAAACTGAAAGGTTGCCTTAGCTGCTGAAACACTATGCAATAGATATGGGGGCTACTTATCCCATATACAGATGATTATATGATTATACAAGGGGGAATGAAAAAGGTTTGCCTGAGGCGTGCTTGTTGATGCGCGATAAATCACATGGGAGGCAGGATGTACCCGGGAAATAAAGGCTTTTATTGCCAACAATAACAGAGCTACTATATACAATCCCAGACTAAAGGGTCACCAAGCAGAGCAGTGACCTTTATACCTCTCCCAGGAGGCGGAGCCAACTGGGGTGTACCATAGGACTATATTAACAGGTAGAACAGCCCAACCCTAACCCCAACAGTAACATATCTACAGACTCATAGTACTGGCCAGACCATGGCTCAGCACTCCTGGTGGTAACCAACAATGGTTCACCACACTTGTATTGATAACTGGTCTCCATTGGACAATGTTCACTCAACAAAAAGTGTTGCTAGCAAAATGTCCCTAGCACTGTGAGGCACCAGTGCTAACCATTATGTTGTCCTGTCCTAAATTGTTTTATAGCTCCCCTGTGAGCTTCTACTTGCCTCCTTCTCCATTCTGTTTGCAAGTCTGTGATCGTTCCCAGTTCATTATCAGAACTCTGTGCTTTGACCGGTCACATTTTGCCAGTCCATGTGTCTCCCTTCCACCTCTATATTTAACCAGTGTTTGTATTGACCAGTGACCTTCCCTGCTCTCCCTATGATGGTGGCCCTTTCTAGCAGGTATGTAACCTTTGTTCCCACTTTGGGTAGTTGCCCTTTTGGATAAATAACCTTATCATGCACCTGTTACTTTTGTTTATCACCAATCAATTCTCTGCCAGTCTGCCTTCAATGTCCCAATATGTGTACATGCAAAACCAAAAGAGAAAATGCTGGAAAATCTCAGCAGGAGAGAAAAGAGCTGACATTGCGAGTCCAGATGAGCCTTTGTCAAAGCACATGTCAAGTGCATGGCACCTCTTCACTTTATGATTTGTAGTCAGGGCCAATTAGACTTGAAGAATTACCCTAACAGTTAGCATCTACAGTCCCCATCCTAGACCCAACTCTCATGTAGACTAAAATTACAACCATCTTCAGATCACCAATTGGCAACCCTATCTTTGTATTGGAATCAGTGTTTTAATATTTTGTCAATCTCAGCTCAGCTGCCACTATTTACTTTACCACAATCATCTGGAAAGTAGCTACAAATGACTATCTTCTAGAATTTATTCTTCAGGATAGAGGCCATTTGGAATAAAAATAGAATCTTTACTTCAGAATTGAAGTTCTATCAACGTAAGAAATGCATAAAATGAAGTAACTTAAAATGTCCCAGACACCACATTCAACACCAGAAACCTCCAAACTCATCCATAGCTGGGATGTTCTGGTACTACTGCAGTGAAGGGAGTTTTAGCCAAGAACCAAATTCTCCATTTTTACTGGGCAGGAACAGACCAGAGCAGAGAATTCCACCTCAAAGCAATCAAGTGTTGGCTTAACTCTGTCAAAAGACTCATCAGGTTGCCAATAAGTCAACCTTTATTTTGGTAGAATTTATCCAAAAACTGTAACAAAAGTTCCAGTCTCTCCATTATTCAAATCATCCATATGCCATGCTGAAAATACTTTACTCCTAATTTTCCTGGAAATAAAGCCAAAACTACACTTCTTTCAGGGTAACAAAGTTCCCCATGTCCACATCCGAAATTCAGGTCACCATTGCAGATGTGGTTCCACTTCCAAAAAAGAAAAATGGTGGATAGTTAAAGCCTATTTATTTTTAAATACATCACCCTTCTGCAACTTAAGTTGTCAGCAACAGTATGCTTCTTTTCCCTCAGAGGATAGAGACTTATTTTTACAGCAACCATTCACACATGAAAGTTTAATGTTCATCCCTGCCAACTCCATTGATTGTATACGGTGGAAGAATGAATCTATTTTTTACCTTAGGCCAGGTTCATGTTTTTTTTTTAGACAATTTAGCATACCACACTGCTCCAGCTGTGTCCATTTATACTCTTAAATCAACATAAAATTAAATGAACAAATTAAAAAGGGACAGCCCACTAAAGGGAAACTGTAACCAAAGAACAAAACCACTGTGTCCATTTTACCCTTTTGGAGCAACCAATTAAACATGATTTTAAAATAAACCAAGGGACAAATTTAAAAAGGCAGCCCCTTAAAGAAAGGGATATTGCATCACATGATCATTTATACTATTTTCAGTATAACCAATTAAACAAACTAAGTGACAAATCAAAAAAGCCACCCCTTAAACATCACTGCAACAAGCAAAAGGCAACTTAAAATATTAAGCCGAAAGAGGGTCCATAAAACTCACCAGTTTTCCCTCCTCAGTGCCCCACCCAGTACCAAAGGTTTGCCCATTTATACGATTTTGGTTAAACCAATTAAACTAAATTACACAAACTAAAGGATAAATCAAAAGAGCAGTCCCTTAAAGGGATCAAGCAAAAGGAAACTTAAAGCATCAATCCCAACTGTGATTAAAGGGAGTCACTAAATCACTCCAGTCCCCATAATGCCTACTGGGCATGTAAGCTCCCTCCAATTATAAGTAAGTCAATACTTATCAGCTGTCTTTAACAATACATTTGGCTCATTAACATAATTGCCAAACAATGGAATTGCTGATACATTGAGTGGCTTGGAAATGGGAGGATGCAATCAGATGTTTACTGGTACATTCTTAGTCCAAACAAGGATAAAGGAGGTGACATCCAGAAGTGAGTTGAGAATGACTGCCCTGGAAATCAAGGCAGCATTTGACTGCATATGACACCAAGGAGCCCTAGTTTTTTAATTTAATCAATTAAAGTGAATTAGGGAAACAGGGAGAAAATTGTGACTCTAGTTGAGTTTCTCACCTTCTGGTACGAAAGAAGATGATTGTGGTTGTTGGAGGCCAATAAGTGTTGCAATAATTCTTCACGGTAGTGTCCGAGACCCATCCACCTTCATTTGCTTCACCAATCACCTTCCTTCCATCATTAAGTAGAAATCACTGATGATTGCACCGTACTCAGTTCCATTTGCAACTCCTCAGATAGTGAAACTACCCTCGTGTAGCAACTGAGCAGCATTCAGGCTTGGGCTAATCAGTGATGAGTAACATTTGTGCCACACAATAGTCAGGCAATGACCATCTCCAATAAGAGAGAATCTAACCACCTCTTCTTGACTTTTAATGGGAATATCATCACTGAATTAACCACCCATAACATCCTGAGGGTCAGCATTGACTGGAAATGTTACTGGACCAGACTACAAGCACAGGTCAGTGGCTGGATTTCCTGCAGCAAGTTGACTTCCTAAAGCCTTCATATAAGGCACAAGTTGGGAGTGTAATGGAACATTCCTCATTTTTATGGATGAGTGCAGCTCCAAAAAATGCCGAAGGAGCATAACTAGATCCAGAATAAAGCAGCCCACTTCATCAGCATTGGAATGGCAAAATTAATCACAACTTTCTCAAACTCCATTATATCTGCTTGTTTTGAAAATAATATACAAGAATTTGTTGAGACAGCTTTGTTCTGGTTTTAGTCTTTTTATTTGCCAGTCATGTCAATGTGAAGATTGACAGCCAGACATTCCATGAGTTAATTCCCAGTGGCATCTTCAGTGAGGGATTAATGATTGCGATGTAAGCACAGCATGGTTATTGAGTGAAAAGCAATGGTTGACAAGCAGAAAATAGCACTATCTGTGTACATTAGAAACTATTAATCCACTCCACTAAATGCAAACTATAGACAAATCAGAAGATTTAATATATCTGCTTCATCATTGTTGAATTATTCTTGAAAATGTCAACTTTGAATTGTGATAAATATATTGGTCTTTACGTTACGTACTCTTATAGATGGCATTCTCAGGCATTTGATGAATCGCAAATTATTAGGAGTTGCTTAAAAGTGAACAAAACTGAAGGTAGACATTACACATAGCTTCTTTCAGAAAGTTATTTATTCAATGCATTAGGAGAATTGCAACTTCAGTTGGATATCAGTAGCTAACTGAAACTCCTCAGATATAAGTGGGCACATCTCTTTATCATCTGTAAGATTTTATAAATTATTTTTAATTCATTCATGGGATGTTGGTGTCACTGGCGAGACCAGCATTTATTGCCCATCCCTAGCTGCCATTGAGAAAGCGGTGGTGAGCTGCTTTCTTGAGCCGCTGCAGTCCCTGATTTGTACCACAGTGCTGTTAGGGAGGGATTTCCAGAATTTTGATCGAGTGACATTGAAGGGTTGCCAAGATATTTCCAAGGTAGGATGATGAGTGACATGGAGGGGCATCTCCAGGTGGTGGTGTTCCCAATGATCTGCTGCTCTTGTCCTTCTAGATGGTAGTGGTCGTGTGGGTTTGGAAGGTGCTGCCTAACAAACCTAGGTAAATTCCTGCAGTACATCTTGTAGATGGTACACACGGCTGCCGCTATTCATCGGTGGTGGAGAGATTGAATGTTGGTCGAAGCGGTAGCAATCAAGCGGGGCTGCTTTGTCCTTGATGGTGTCGAGCTTCTTGAGTGTCATTGGAGCTGCACTCATCCAGGCAAGTGGAGAGTATTTCATCACACTCCTTACTTGTGCCTTGTTGATGGTGAACAGGCTTTGGAAAGTCAGGAGGTTAGTTACTCGCCTCAGGATTCCTAGCCTCTGATCTGTTCTGGTAGCCACAATATCTATATGGCTAGTCCAGTTCAATTTTTGGTAAATGATAACCCCAAGGATGTTGATAATGGGGGATTCTGCGATGGTAATGACATTGAATGCCATGGGGTGATGGTTAGATCCTGTTTTGTTGGAGATGGTCATTGGCCTGGCAATGTGTGGCGCAAATGTTACTTGCCATTTATCAGCCCAAGCCTGAATGTTGTCCAGGTCTTGCTGCATTTGAACATAGACTCCTCGGTATCCGAGGAGCTGTGAATGGTGCTGAACATTGTGCAATCATCGGTGAACATCCTCACTTCTTTGCTCATGATGGAAGGAAGGTCATTGATGAAGCAGCTGAAGACAGTTGGGCCTAGGACACTAACCTGAAGAACTCCTGCAGTGATGTCCTGGGACTGAGATGATTGACCTCAAATCACCACAACCATCTTGCTTTGTGCCAGCTGTGACTCCAACCAGTGGAGAGGTTTCCCCCTGATTCCCACTGATTCCAATTTTGCTAGGGCTCCTTGGTGCCATTCTCGGTCAAATGCCGACTTGATGTCAAGGGCTGTCACTCTCACCTCCCCTCTGGCATTCAGCTCATTTGACCATGTTTGAACCAAAGCCATAATGAGGTCAGGAGCTGAGTGATTCTGACAAAACCCAAACTGAATGTCCACAAGCAGGTTATTGCTGGGTAAGTGCTGCTTGATAGCACTGTTGATAACTCCTTCCATAAATTTACTGATGATCGAGAGTAATTGGTTGGGTTTGATTTGTCCTGCATTTTGTGTACAGGACATATCTGGGAAATTTTCCACATTGCCAGGTAGATGCCAATGTTGTAGCTGTACTGGAACACTTGGCTAGGGGGTGCGGCAAGTTCTGGAGCACAAGTCTTCAGTACTATTGTTGGAATATTGTCAGGGCCCATTGCCTTTGCAGTACCAGTTCATTCAGCCATTTCTTGATATCACGTGGAGTGAATCAAATTGGCTGGAGACTGAGATCTGTGATGCTGGGGTTGAGATGGATCATCTACTTGGCATTTCTGGCTGAAGATTGCTGTGAATGCTTCGGCCTTATGTTTTGCTGATGTGCTGGGTTCCTCCATCATTGAGGATGGGGATATTTGTGAAGCCGCCTCCTCCAGTGAGTTGTTTAATAGTCCAACACCATTCATGGCTGGATATGACAGGAGCTTAGATCTGATCCGTTGGTTGTGGGATCGCATAGCTCTGTCTATTACTTTCTGCTTGTGCTGTTTAGCACGCAGGTAGTCCCATTTTGTAGCTTTACTGGGCTGAAATCTTATTTATAGGTAAGCCCGATGTTGTTTCTGGTATGTTCTCCTGCATTCTACATTGAAGCAGAGTTGATTTCCTGGCCGAGTAGTAATGGTAGAGTGGGGGATATGCCGGGCCATGAGGTTAAAGGGTTAAGGATTTGGTTGAGTACAATTCTGCTGCTGCTGATGGCCTATAGCGCCTCATGGGTATCCAGTCTTGAGTTGCTAGATCTGTTTGAAGTCTGTCCCATTTAGGACATAAGTAGTGCCACACAACACAATGGAGGGTATATTCAATGTGAAGTTGGGACTTTGTCTCCACAAAGACTGTGCGGTGGTCATTCTTACCGATAATGTCATGGACAGATGCATCTGCGGCAGGCAGGTTGCTGAGGATAAGGTCAAGTATGTCTTTCCCTCTTGTTGGTTCCCTCACCACCTGCAACTGTGTCCTTTAGGACCCGGCCAGCTCGGTCTGTGGTAGTACCACTGAGCCACTCTTGGTGATGGACATTGAAGTCCCCCATCCAGAGGACATTTTGCGCCCTTGTCACCCTCAGTGCTTCCTCCAAGTGGTGTTTAACATGAACATACCCAGGTGTAGGTGGTGTTGGTGTCGGGGACATTATCTGTAAGGTATGATTCCATGAGAATGAGTATGTCAGGCTGTTGTTTGACTACTCTGCAAGACAGCTCTCCTTGTTATGTTAGCAGCAAGGCCAATCAGGTATCGAATGTACCTCAATTGTTTCTGAATATAATGTTAAAGAAGTTGTGGTATTATTGCATATATCTTCATAATTTCTGATCTTAAATGTTAAACATAGGAATTAAGTCACTGGAGTTATCACACTTACGATATTATCACATTTGAAATAACTTGCTTCAACCCATTCTCTGTAATTGGAGAGTCTGAGCAGAGGTGGAATGAAACCTCCCAGACATCTGAATGGGGGCAAAATGTCTTTGGGTGTAAAACGAGGCTTTACTCAGTTAAATTTAAGCAAGAAAAGCAGGAGTCTAATTTAAAGGATGCTAAGGTGAAGGGTCACGGCGCAATGCAATCGACAACACCACAAATCGCTGGTATAATTTGCAATTTGAATCATTTCAATCTAACTTATTTCTTCTCTTCTAGGGGCGTTTTTGATTCCCTTCTTCATTATGTTTGTGCTGCTCGGGATTCCACTTCTCTATTTGGAGATATCCGTTGGACAGTATTTAAAAGCTGGACCAGTGCAAAGCTTAGCCAAAATCTGTCCCTTACTCAAAGGTCAGTTCAATAGGTTCACTCACTGACTCGTCAGCCATCTTTCAGGTTGAGATGCCTACAAAGCAAAAACATTTTTAAAAACCTACTTAAACCCCTTCAATTAGTGCTCTTGAACAGTAATGACAATGAAAGCACAATGTAAGGTTAGTGAATCCAAAAAGAAATATGTCTCCTTAAGCAAAGAGTGATTTATAAACCAGACTGGCAGTACTTATTATGTAGCATCATTGTATTTGTTCTAAGGAGTGTAATACATTACTCTCCAGTTGCCTGGATGGGTGCAGCACCAACAACATTCTAGTAGCTTGACACCATCTAGAACAAAGCAGCCCACTTGATTGCTACTCCTTCCAAAAACATTCAATCCCTCCACCACCGACAAACAGTAGCAGCAGTGTGTATCATCTACAAGATGCACTGCAGGAACTCACCATAGACAGCGCATTATAAACCCATGACCACTACCATCTACAAAGGACAAGGATAGCAGATACCAGGGAACACCACCACCTGGAGTTTCCCCTCCAAGTCGCTCACCATCCTGACTTGGAAAAATATCGGCCGTTCTTTCACTGGCACTGGGTCAAAATCCTGGAATTGCCTCCCTAACATGACTATGGGCGTAACTACACCTCGGGGACTGCAGCAGTTCAAGAAGGCAGCTCACCACCACCACCTCAGGGCAACTAGGGATGGGCAATAAGTGCTGGCCTAGTCAGTGACACATACATCCCATAAATGATTTTATAAAAGTCATCCTTCCAATATGGCAAATAATAAATGTTCATCTATACAATGCTTTCAGGATCAGCAAACATGTCTTCTATTCTTTTTCCTATAGGTGTTGGTATAGCAACAGTGGCCATTTCCTTCGTTATGTGCACATATTACAACCTTATCATTTGCTGGGCCATTTATTATCTCATCCAATCCTTTCAGAGTCCACTGCCTTGGCACAGCTGCAACAATACCTGGAATATTCCAGAAACCTGCACAGATAGTATTACCACCAACAACTTCACCATTTCAGCAAGTCAGCAATTCTTTGAGTAAGTCCTCCATGCAATTTACATTAAAATGGTGAAAAAAAAGAACCGTAAAGAAAAGGGATTAAATATTTGCAAAGTCTGTGAGCTGTCTGAATTATGTCTGTAAAAAGAGAGTTATTCGATGGGGCATGATAGCCCCACCTCAGCCTCAAACACAACATAAAATCAGATGAATAATTTAAATATTAAGCTCCAGAAGAAATCTTTCATGTTTTGAAAGGGGCTCCACGTACAGTATGAGCCCCTACCCCGCATAGAACCGCTATGTCCGGAATCCCAGGCACTTCTGTGTTTTCATGTGCCCTTTGTTTAAAGTTTATTTATTGGTGTCACAAATAGGTTTATATTAACACTGCAATAAAGTTACTGTGAAAATCCCCTAGTCGCCACATTCCGGCACCTGTTCGGGTACACTGAGGGAGAATTTAGCATGGCCAATGCACCTAACTAGCACGCCTTTCAGACTGTGGGAGGAAACCGGAGGACCCGGAGGAAACCCACGCAGACACGGGGAGAACGTGCAGACTCTGCACAGACAGTGGCCCAAACCAGGAATCGAAGGTCTTTGCAGAGCTTTGCACCATGCGTGAGATGGTTCTGCTGGGTTATCTCCCATTGGTGGATTTTGCTTACGTTCTCTCTACCAAATTCTTTTGTCACTAGTGTTGGATTTGTCTGGCTTTGACATCGCATCCCACAAGGTGGCGAGGATTAGCATTCCCTTGGGAATTCCCACTACACGGCACCACTGAGCAAAAGGGGACGTGTTTGTAAGTGGGTGTAACAACCACTGAGATATTTTTGCCTGGTACGCGTTGCTCCTTTGAGACCTGGGAATATTTTGGAACTTGTACCTGCATTTCTGAAAGGGTTTTACTGGATGTAATAAGTTACATATGATACCTGTGTTGTATCAGCCCAGTGGCCTTCATTACACTCAATTGCACTCAATTAATGTTTAGAAATTGATTACAGAGATGTATGTGAGCACGACCCCAGCTCTTATCCATGGTGCCTTCATTGTACAGCATTTAGCAGACACTATTTGAAGAAGAAACATGAGTGTTAAACCTAGAAAAATAGGGCTATTTTCTGCTGCTCTGGCTATTTAGAAACTACACCCCCCCCCCCCCCCCCCGCACCACCGTGTTTATCAATCTTCAACTGTCTTATCTGCTTTGAAAATAATTGTTCCAAGCACCTTTATGTATTATGAGAGACAGCGTGCAATATTTGAAATTCTATCTTCAATGGAGGTGAGAGTTTGCAGCTTATGTTTGAGCCTTGCTTGTAGATAATGAGGAGTACAATTTTCCTGTGTCAGTAGCTTATTGAAATTGGGAGAGAGAATCCCATTCTAAAATTCCACCCAGATTGCCTCACGTGCTACTGGTCATGGTTCCACCTGGAGTAAGGATGTACACAACCTCAATTTTGGCATAATTGCAAAATCAGAACCTATGACTTCAAAGGTATGAACTTCACGGACACCCCATATGGAGCAGTAAATGCTTCCTAATCTATGCATTCAGAGGGTTCCTTCTTCAATAGTTCCAGATTTGGGAGATGTGATTTCAAGATAAGGACATTGAAAGTTCAGCTGATTACGATGAGTTCTGTGCACTCAATGGCTGGAATTCTCCATCCGTTCATGCCTTGCTGCCACTGCCAAAGAGTTTAGTGCTCAGCCAGAACTCCATCCACTGCATCGGGACCGGAAAATCCCAGCTGCGGCCAAGGTCGGAGAATCCAGATCGACATCTGTGTCACATGTAGGAATTCTTTTGCTGAGCTCAAACTGAGCAAGTTATTGCTGAGTAGATGCCGCTACAGCATTGATGGGGCAGTAATTGGCAGATTGAATTTGTCCTGCTTTTTCTGGCTAGGACAATCTGGGTAATTTTCTATTTAACTGGGTAAATGCCAGTATTATAGCTGTACATGAACACCTTGGCTAGGGTTGCAGCTACTTCTGGAGCACAATTTTTCAGGATTACTGTTGTCAAATGCTATAGCTTTTGTTGGATTCAGTGCCTTCAACCATTTCTTGATATCACACTGAACTGGCTGAAGACTGGCATCTGTGGTCCTGACGACCTCTGGAGGAGGCTGAAATGGATCATCCACAACGCACCTCTGGCTGAAGATGGTTGAAAATGCTTAGCCTTGTCTTTTGCACCAATGTGCAGAGCACTGCCAGCATTGAGGGTAGGAGTGTTATAGACCACCACCCCATCCACCCACCCCATCCACCGGTTGCTTGTTTAATTATCCACCACCATTTATAACTCAGTGTAGCAGGACTGTAGAACTTTGATCTGATCCTCTGGTTCTGGGATTGCTGAGCTCTGTCCATAGCAAGCTGCTTCCACTGTCTTGTAGCTTCACCAAGCTGGAATCTCATCTTTAGCAATATCACATCCTAAGGTTATGCTCTTGTATCGTTAGATATAGGGCAGCAAAGGCATTATTCTGAATGTAGATGCTCAAATCACTTATGGAATGTCCAGCACCACTCTACCCAATCATAAATTTGTAAATCTCACTGCCTACAATCAGTATTATATTCTGAAATATCCGTAGGTTGTTTCTTTTTTACATTTTATTCACTAATATTGATTTAATATAAAAATAATGGGCGGCACAGTGGTTAGCATTGCTGTCTCACAATGCCACCGACCCTGGTTCAATTCCCAGCTTGGGTCACTCTCTGTGTGGAGTCTGCACGTTCTCTCCGTGTCTGCGTGGGTTTCCTCTGGATGCTCTGGTTTCCTCCCACAATCTGAAAGACGTGCTGGTTAGGTGCATTGGCTATGCTAATTTGCTCCTTAGTGTACCCGAACAGGCATCAGAGTGTGGTGACTAGGGGATTTTCACAGTAACTTCATTGCAGTGTTAATGTAAGCCTACTTGTGACTAATAAATTATCTTTAGCATGTGGTTGTTATTACAGATTGAGTGAAAGGCCATTATTCAGTCTTAGGTTTCCACTTTTGTCCATTCCTGATGGCTATACACTTAGGGCAAGCTTGGTCAAAGAGATGGAGCTAAACCTTTAGGCTGGAATTTAGTGCTGACCGTGGGGATCCCACCACAGGCCCCAAAACAGGGGTGAACCTGCTGCAGTGGTCAGTGAGACCTGGGGGTGCATCCTGATCGCAGCAATGAACGGCCGTCCCTACTGAGACCGGTTGCCCACCCCCCCCCCCCCCAAAGAACTGCTCGCCCCCTGGTGGGCCAGCAGCTAGGTAGCCTTTATAGCAGGAGTGGTGGCCATTGCTAAGACCAGTTAAAGGGTCCTAGCAGGTGTGGGGTTGGTTGGTGTTCAGGGGATGGTTGGGGGCGGGGGGCGGGGGGCGGGGGGGGGGGGGGGGGCAGCTCTTCCATAGGCCAAGACATGCCCAAAAAAGAGTACACACCCCCCCCACCACTCCACCCCACCTCCAAAATCTCAGAGCCTGCTGGGAGGCTGCCAGAGTTTACTTGTTCATCTCCACATGTGGCACAGGGTTCCTTGTCACAGGCCCCAAGAAGTCCTTATTCAGCCATTTGAGTAACTCAATTGTGCTCTGAACAGGAGGGCCATCAGCCACCTTCTATGCCGTTGACAAGATGGGAATTCCAGCCGTCACCTTCCCTTTCATTTTACAGATCCCACTGCCTCCCAATGCATCCCCATGTCGGCTGGTAAAATCCAGCCTTTTGTTATCCTCTTGGACACAAGGGAGGGAATAATCTTGAGCACCAAAACATGTTTGCAAATGAGTGGGAAAAAAAAATTCAACCAAAGCCAGAATAATAAATAATGGCTTCTAGGGTTAAAAACAGTAAAAAACAAGGAACGTAAACCATGCTAAAAACATTTCCAAGTATATAATGGCCACACAGCCTCTCTCCATTAACCCCTCTGGATTGTCCTTACGGAATAGAAAAATGCAACTCAACAGCCCAGATTGATAAAATGTACAGACCCCACACAAACCTGCCTGAGCCCAATCGGATTGCAATCATGTTCAGGTTATTAAAACATCCTCATTTTATTTTAATAAGCTGAAAAAATTAGTTCCAACAAAGGAAGTTATGAAAGTGCACTTAAAAATGTGGCAGTAAATTGGTTTGACATGCAGGGGAATACATTCCTCTATTAGCCAATTGTTTTGCAAAGTAGATGCAAGTATAATGTGATGTTCTCTGCTTTGTACTTACTACCATTCTCCTTCAGTGGCACTTGCTGTAAGTACATGTATTGAAGGTTTGAACAGCAACAGGGTCATCTGCCAGCATTCCGTGTTCATCACAGCTTTTGGTCATCCAGGACTGTGGCAACTTCACTTTTACCTTTAGTTGGTAGCATTTTTCCTCTGAGTCAGGAATTTGGTGGGTTCAAATCCTACTCAGGGGCTAAGCACAAAAAATATGCTGTCCCACCAGCGCAACCCTGAGGGAATTTTTTTTTTAGTTTGTTTATTAGTATCACAAGTAGGCTTAGATTAACACTGCAATGAAGTTACTGTGAAAATCCCCGAGTCGCCACACTCCGGCACCTGTTCGGGTACACTGAGGGAGAATTTAGCATGGCCAATGCACCTAGCCAGCACGTCTTTCGGATTTGTGGTCCAGAGCGCCCGGAGGAAACCCATGAGGACACGGGGAGAATGTGCAAACTCCACACAGACAGTGAACCAAGCTGGGAATCAAACCCGGGTCCCTGGCTCTGTGAGGCAGCAGTGCTAACCATTGTGCCACAATGCTGCCACTGTCAGAGGTGTTGTCTCTCGGGTAATACCTTAACCTGAAGCCCTGTCTGCCCTCTCAGGTGGATGCAAAAGATTATGTGGCACTACTTTTGAGTGGAGCAAGGGAATTATCTGTCCTGGCTAGTATTTGTCCCTCAAACAACAATAAAATTATCTGGTCATTATCACATTGCTGTTTGTGGCATCTTGCTATTGCAATTTGGCTGTTACGTTTCCTACATTACACCAATGACTACACTTACTTCATTGACTGTAAATTGCTTTGGGGTGGTCAGGAAAGGTGCTATATAAATGCAAGCTTTTCTTTCAATTAAATTCACCTGAGGAGGCAGACAAGACCTCAGTTTAATACTTTATCTAAAACATGGAACAATGTTGTATTCCTCAGTACAGTGCTGAAATAGATTACCTCCTCAATTCCCAGATCCTTCCAGAAATGAATGTCTAACAGCCGAGTAAAGCCGATGCACATCATGCCCTTTATATACTGGACTAAAATAGTACAGACCACAATACCATCGATCCATAGATTCCCGACAGTGCAGGAGGCAATCATACAGCCCACCGAGTCTGCACCATCTCTCCGATAGAGCATCTTACCCAGGCCCCCGCTCTATGAAGCATAGTGGAGGACGTGCCCCTGTCTACATCAACAGTGATGAGGTGGAAATGGTCGAGAGCTTCAAGTTTCTAGGTGTCCAGATCACCAACAATCTGTCTGGTCCCTCCACACTGACACTATAGTCAAGAAAGCCCAACAATGCCTCTACTTTCTCAGGATGCTAAGGAAATTTGGCAGTTCCGCTATGACTCTCACCAATTTTTACAGATGCACCATAGAAAGCATCCTTTCTGGATGTATCACAGCTTGGTATGGCTCCTGCTCTGACCAAGACTACAACTACAAAGGGTTGTAAATGTAGCCCAGTCCATCATGCAAACCAGCCTCCTATCCATTGACTTTGTCTACACTTCCCGCTGCCTCAGAAAAGCAGCCAGCATAATCAAGGACCCCATGCATCCCGAACATATGCTCTTCCACCTTCTTCCATCGGAAACAAGATACCAAGTCTGAGGGCACGTACCAACCGACTCAAAAACAGCTTCTTCCCTGCTGCTATCAGACTTTTGAATGGACCTACCTCTCATTAAGTTGATCTTTCTCTACACCCTAGCTATGAGTATACATTCTGCACTCTCTCCTTTCCTTCTCCCCTATGTACTCTATGAACAGTATGTTTTGTCTGTATAGCAGACAAGAAACAATACTTTTGACTGTACCCCAATACATGTGACAATAATAAATCAAAAATCTCCCCATAACCCTGTGCTTTTACCATGGCTAATCCATCTAACCTACACATCTTGGGACATAAGGAGCAATTGAGCATGGCCAATCCACCTAACCGGCACATCTTTCAGACTGTGGGAGGAAACCGGAGCACCCGGAAGCACCCACACAGACATGGGGAAAAAATGTAAACTCCACACAGGCAGTCACCGAGGCTGGAATCGAATCCACCATACCACCCTATTTCCACTGATTGGCGGGTTGCAATGATTTGCAACACGACGTTACTCGGTGAATTTGGACCCAGACCAAAATCTGCAACCACTTCCTCTACGGCGAAAAGCCAATTCAGAAAAGTTGCAGCGTAATTTGCAATGTTGCAAAATCTTACTTTAATTTCAATTGAAAAGAATGAAAACAAACCAGCGTCAATCCCCGTTGGGGGCTATTATAATATTACCAGCTAAGAAATAGACAAATGCCATCTTAATGGTTCATTGCTTTGCTCATTGACACACAACAACTGGGGTTAAAATTCTGAGATTGTTTAAAACAATGTTTACATATCAGTGCCACCTACTGGTCCCAATCTGTACACTGCTCAGCCCCCTCGTTGCTAAAGGAAGACAGAATAAACAGGAGAATGAAGCTAAGATCAATGATAATGATTTGGAAAACTTGACATTTATAGCCCAGAGAGAGTGGTGGAAGAGGCAGCAGACTGCATTATCCTCCAGTAACTTCGCAGCACTACACTTAGAATGAAAGATTAGACGCAGAAGCCGGGGGCCACCTGACTTCACATCTAATCTCAATGAAAACCCTCGGCTACCATGAAATTTCCATTTCACTCTCTCAGAAATCACTGCGCTCTGCTCAACTGTTGCGGTTTCAGAGATTATGTAAAGCAGCGATGTACAATTTTCTCCTTGGAGCTTTGCGGCAGGAGGTCAAAATCATTTCAGACAGGTGATTTGTAACTCTCCCATTTGGAATAACTTTGTGAATAAAATTAATCTGTAACCCCCCCCCCCCCCCCCCGCGCTTTAATAGCGATGAGTTCACAGAAGAAAAACTACTCATCAATCAGCACTCATTATTCCCGATATAAAAACAGGAAGAATGCTGAAAATATGCAACAGGTCGATCGGCCTTTGGAAGAATGAAAACGGTTGCCCTGATTCATGAAGGGGGGAATCTTTCTGCTCATTAATTTCTCACTGATTGATCAATTATATCGCAAGATCTCCTCGGTGCAGCAAGTGGAAATGCTCGCAGTACGTTTGAGCTGCTCAATTAAGCTGGGGGTCCAACATTGAGGTTTGAGGTGAGGTGAATTTGTACAAGAGAGAGGATAATCGCAAGAGTTCATCGCACATCTGTCAAGAAATAACTCGACACATTGTTGGAAGATGTATCCACCTGCCAGCACAGTTATGTCTAGCCTTGAGCAAGAAGAGTGTAAACCAGAGAGAAATTCACTTCTATTAAGTTCCAACTGACTTAACTGTACACAAGGTGACTAGAATTGTAGGTGTTTCGTATAAACCCATGGCATGAGGGATTATATTGCTGTGCCTCTTTAAGCATATGCCCTCCTAAGAACAGACTGTACCCTACTGTACCATAATATAAATTATAACACAATTTTAATATGCAGGAAAAAGCATAAAATCTGATATTTTGTACTGCACAGCAATCTTTTATATAAAGTCTCCAGGTCATTCCATTGATCCAAAGCCCCTCACCCCTCTCCAATTGGTGACCCCCTCTCCCCACGACCCCCATCCCGCCCTCACTGACCTATGGCTTGGGTCCCTCAGTGACCCTCTGTCCCTCGGTGACCTTTGGCCTCTCCCTAGCTGCTTTACCAGCTGCAGCCACTGCTTCTGCTGGCGCGGTCTATGACATGATGTGACAACGGATGAATGAACACCGCTCGACAATCACCAGGCAAGACTGTTCTCTTCCTGTTGGGGAGCACTTCAGCGGTCACGGGCATTCGGCCTCTGATATTCGGGTAAGCGTTCTCCAAGGCGGCCTTCGCGACACACGACAGCGCAGAGTCGCTGAGCAGAAACTGATAGCCAAGTTCCGCACACACGAGGACGGCCTCAACCGGGATATTGGGTTCATGTCACACTATTTGTAACTCCCACAGTTGCGTGGACCTGCAGAGTTTCACTGGCTGTCTTGTCTGGAGACAATACACATCTTTTTAGCCTGTCTTGATGCTCTCTCCACTCCCATTGTTTTGTTTCTTAAAGACTTGATTAGTTGTAAGTATTCGCATTCCAACCATTATTCATGTAAATTGAGTCTGTGTCTTTATAAGCTCTGTTTGTGAACAGAATTCCCACTCACCTGAAGAAGGGGCTTAGAGCTTCGAAAGCTTGTGTGGCTTTTGCTACCAAATAAACCTGTTGGACTTTAACCTGGTGTTGTTAAACTTCTTACACGGTCTATGACAGACAGCTACCAGCCTGTCACTTGATGAAGCAGCAGCACTCCGAAAGCTCGTGATTCCAAATAAACCTGTTGGACTTTAACCTGGTGTTGTGAGACTTCTTACCATGCCCACCCCAGTCCAACGCTGGCATCTCCACATCATCAGCCTCTGATTGGGCTGCAGCATTGGGAGGGAGGGGGGCTGGCAGGATTTACATCCCTGGTGATCTGAATCTCAGGTATAGCCCAATGCGGGCCAGCACCTAATTCCATTAGGCTTTCTTTGATGGAAGCAACGTAAAACGTTTGACGGTTCTCCAATTGATGAGTGAGACCCAGGATTAAATTCTGTCAACAGGATTAAATTCTGCCCAATGTTACCAGTACTCTAAAATAACACGATCACAATTATATTTGCTTGTTCCTCATTAGTAGCTTTTATCATTGAGTGTGAATGGGACTGGTGGCGGGCTCCTCTGAGTTTTAGTTTTGCAAGAAACCTTCCCTGGTCTTTAGAGAAAAATGTTGCAGTTGATTTACTATGGATGGCATGCTTACAGAGCACTGGGCTTTCAATGAGAAGGCCAGAAACCCTATCCGCCACTTGAAATGACTTGTCTCAGAGAATTGAATTCTGTCATCTCCCAACGAGGGTATTAATTGGAACACCAGTTGTATTGGAGAGATTCTGGGTTGAAAGAGGGTGGGAATGACCCAAAGTGATTCACAACCATTGGATTACTCTAAAAATGGAGGTCAGTATGTGCACCATAGCCAGTTTATGCCATAAGATTACACCCATCTCAGGGCACCCAGGGACCAGTAATAATGCAGCCTTACCAGTATTGCCCACATTCCAAAAGCAAGTAGAATCTGTTCACTTAGGGAGAATGTTGGCCCGGTCCACCAGTGAGTTCCCCTTGTCTTTTTTCTGAAAGGATCTTGTAGTGATTGTAGTGTCTGTCTCTTTAAGACAACACAGAAGACGAGGGTCACCTGGCTTGGGGGACCAATGGGAACCAAGAGCGAGTGATCACGCCAGAGGGCAGAGTCCACACTTGGGCAGAATACTTCGGGCAGCCATGTTGTCAATATGTAAAGGCTGGAGATCTGCCCCAGTCATGGGCGGCAATGCCCTGAACCTGATTGCTCTTCATCAATAAATACCTTTTGTTCTTAACAAAGCCTGAAGTGTCTTGACATTGCCCGAGGGGCGCCATGCTATTACAGACCTTTTACTTCCGCCTGTACTGTCATTAGTTTAACATCCAATCCGAAGGACAGCATCTCTGACAGTGATGCACTCCATTGGTGCTACACTGAAATGTGATTGTCTTTTCTTAAAGTTCCAAAGCCAATGTTCAGAGTGGACCAGGCAAACCCAAATCCATTCCTTGCTTGCTCCGAAACCCAAATTCAAATTCCAATGGAATCAATTCATCAAGAAAAACCAACAAGAGCCAAGCTGACAAGATGAGGCATTGCATCCCATCCTGGGCTTGATTTGACACTTGATCTTAGCCAAAAGTACCCTGCTGACATCCAGGTTTGGAACTTTAATCGACAATCCTCTGACTCAGAGGTGAAACCACTACCAATGAAGCAAAGGCTGATATTTAAAACAAATGCAGCTAATGTTTCTTTCTATTGGAGTTGCTGCCGCCATGCTGACAATAGTAAAAAAAAATAGTTGCCCAATATTTTCCAGTTGGAGATAAAAATTTAGTTAACTGAAGGGAAAACCTAAGTACCACAATGCGATACTCTGCCAGCCCAAACTAGTGCACCCCACATCTGCAGTAAATTATTCACAAAGTTGGTAAAGCCTGCCTAATTATTTAATACTGTTCACAGCAGATATGCAAGTATGAGATTATCAATCATTATTTCACTAATGTTCTGTTAATGAGATATTTTGTTGCAATTAATAATGAATCAAACATGGGAAATGTATTAATAAATTCTGTGAGCAGCTCAATTAGCTTTTTTGGCACAGTTACCAGCTGCAAAAAGATGTTGGATGGTTTAAACGCGTGGTCACCTTCTCACAAGACAAACAAATGAGATTGGAAAGTAGTTCCATTCCAATTTGATATAAAATGTTTCAGAAAACAAAAGCTCAAAATTAGTTACAGGAAAATATCTCTAAAGAGCTCGGAGACAGAGGAAGCTCAGTCTCTGAAGCAAACTCAACTAAACTTTACATAGATTTGTTTGAATTTAAATGTATGGACACAAGACTGAACCATCCAGAGAGTTTTATTTTCTGAATAGATGGAGTTCAGATTGTCTTGTTGGCTCAGAGACTTTGGGGCTGATCTTGCGCCCACGTTCGCCCTCTGCGGGAATGGCGGTGGGGGTTAATGTTCCAGCAAAACCCAGAAGTTGCGAATCTCACTGGTGAGATCACAACTTCTGATTTTTGCCACCCTTTGCCGGTGACGTAATCAGAGTCACCCCCACAATCAACGTCACATTGGCACGGTTTACAACAAGTTCACCCAGACGTGAACCTGTCATGGGGATCAACCCAGGGACGTAAAGGTGAATATATAACCCCTGGGGGTAGGGACGTGGCCAGGCAATGCCCCTTGATACAGGTTGGCACCAAGCGCCAACTTGGCAGTGCCAACCTGGAAGTGCCAATCTGCGCCAGGGACAGGCCCTAGTGGGAGACTAATTTGGGGGGAGGGCGGGGATGTGGTTCATTTACCTATGGTGATGGGGGCAGCAGACGTGGGAGCTGGGGATGCCATTGTAGGGGGCGGAGGGTACCACCTGTGAATGCTGGCTCTGCTTGGGGTGGGGTGGGGGCTGGGGTTTGGAGCGAAGCCCCTCAGACCTCCATGATGGGGTGGGACACGCTTATGCTTTGGTCTGAATGGGGCGACTTTTAAACATGGCACCTCAATCTCAGTGCAGCCAGACTTTGCCAGCGCGTTGAGGCCCCATCCCTCTACATGATGGCATGAAACACGCCCAGCTGCTTTTTTGTGATAGAGCGTGGTAAGATCTGGGGAGAAATGCAGCATTTTTCTCACTAGAACCAACACACTGCCATTTTCTGTTAAGATTTCACCCTTTATTCAGTGAATAAAGATAAAGTTGCCATAGTCCCAGGTGACCATAGGCTGCATTCCCCCTTGAGAGGGAGTGCTGACTGCTTTAACCTGAGGTTCGCCACCCCTCAGGCGAGGGGCAAGGTCGCGAATGCGGGCCCTCATGAGTAACCTCAGCCGGTGCGGGAATTGAAACCACACTGTTGGCGTCATCCACATCACAAAGCAGTCGTCCAACCAATGGAGCTAACCAACTCCACAGGTCAGCAATACAAACTGGTAAAAATTCCAGGTTTAACTTGCCTGCGTTGACTAGTCTCACCCAGGGTGGTCCCCGGAGTCCCACAATTAGTTTCAGTGGCCCAGGCTGGAGAGGAGGAAATCAGTGCGCTGTCCTTTCTGATTGCCATGCAGAAAACCCCGGTTAGAAGTGCACATAACTGGACATTAAGTAAGGACAAGTTAGGACTCACTTGTGATGCCCTTATGTAGTCTTGTGGACGGACACACAAAGAGTTGGCAGTCAGGTAAGGTACTGATGGGTGATTGGCAATCGGGAACACTTGACCTAAGCACAGCCAACATTTTAAGGAGTCGAGAACACTGAAGAAACTTAACAAGAGGAGGAACAAAACATCTCAACATCCCAAGGCAGGTGTGAGCAGGAGAAAATAGATTAAAGGAATTTTAAAAACTGGCTACTGGGCCACGGCACAGGATTTAGAGGATTTGACTGAGAGATTAATTAAAAAGAGGAGTTTAAGAAAGTTTTCAAAGTTGGAGAGAGGAGGAGTTGCAGAGAGGTTTAGGGAGGAAGTTCTAGAGGGTTGAGCCAGTGTGAAGGAGGAAGAATGAATGGTGATGATAAATGTTTCAAGACCTCACAGAGGAGCGAGGAAGATGGTATAAATGTCCTAATCCTTAACCAAATTCAGCTTTCCATTATGGATACCTGTCTACAGCTGACAATCCTGCTCGAAGCACTCGCAATTAGAATATTGCTCTTCCCAGCTAAGCTGATGCTTTATCAGGCAGTAGAATTAGACCCTTCTGGGATGCTGCTATACATTGTCATATTGTATTAATCCTGGTGTATTTATGCTTTTCTGAAAATCAAATGCTTTAGATTTCAATGCCACAATTCTGAAAAATTATACGTGTCTTTTTGAGATGTATATACCAAGTCTAGCAAGCCTATAAACGTGGTGTGGTTTTTGCTCCCTCCATCAATAGAAATAGAACATCTCTGGAACATTATTCCACAAGTTCTAATCTCCCTCACATTGTGTATGCTCCAAGGCCCACCATACACTGAAAGGCAATAGCATTGCAATAAAATGCAAGGTCAAGTACTATAATTTTTTTTCCTAGCTGACTGCCACATACTCTATTTTTGTAAGTGAAGGATTGAATACGATAGATAAACACAAATTCTGGATAATCATTTAACCACATACAGTGCAGCCACACGACTCCAATTCACTTTCCTGATATAATTGGGGCACTCGCTGAATGCCAATGTAGTCACATTGGAGAAGTCAAACAGGTTCCTATTGTAGCAGAATAATGATTCAGGATTTCTGATCCCCTGGTAACTTGAATAGGTTCATTTTTAAATACCAACATTTCAAGAAGGCTTTTTTTTTGCTTAATCACAGTTTCGTTGCATAGTATTTAGGAGCAAACTGTAAATTTGTGATCATTTAATTATGACATTACTAATTCTTAGCACACTTCCTCATATCATTCACCCCCATCTGCCATCTCCTCCAGTCATGTTTTCAGATCTGGAAGTCTAGGGGGAAAAAAACTGATTGGTTTATCCTGTCAAGAATTTCTGTTGTAAGTTGCCTGGTGCCAGCGGCACTGGCACTGACCATGTCAATTGGGACCATGTTGGTGGGCATCCATGGCTTAGATCTGCAACCTCTTTAAAATGTTCAGTGTTATCATGTGAAAGGCAGCAGCATGAGTTCAGAGGATGACTGTACTCAGTTCAAAAGGAAATGTAAATGATGTGGTTGCCCCACAGCACAGACACGTACTGGTGTTATTCCCACCTGACAGTAACAGTACAGTGGTTTAGCCACTGAACTAAAAATCCAGAGTCCTGAGTGAATGATCCAAAGTCTGTGTTCAAATCTTACAATCGCAACTGTGGAGTTTCAATTCAATAAATAAATAAAGCTAGTATCAGTACTGGGACCTGGGTTGCTATAAAAACCCAATTGGTTTATTATTAATGTTTCCTAGGAAAGGAACGCTGCTGTCCTTACCCAGTCTGACCCATATGTGACTTCAGACCCATAGCAATGTGGTTGACTCTGAACTGTCTTCTGAAAAGACCCTGTTGTCAGGAAGATGGTTCAACACCACCTTCTCGAGGGCAATTAGGGATGGGCCAGAGAGGGTGAAACCATGGTCAGGTAGGTGACGAGGCCAACCCATTGTATTTGGGATGTGCTGACACCTATGATGGTGGTTTGCCCAGGCTAGGGTAGAGTAATGGATCAGGGTAGCCAATGAGGTTAAACCGAGGCTTTACCTGATGCAATTTTTTTCAAAGCCATCTTAATCTTTTGGCTAAGATGAAACATTCGATCAAGCCCAAGAGGGGGTGCAATGCCTCATCCTGTCAGCTTGAATCTTGTTTGATCGAGCCCAAGATGGGGTACAATGTCTTGTCTTGTCAACTTGGATCGTGTTTGTCCCTCACGTGGGGGACCATGATTGGATTTATTTTAATTGGCCTTTTTGGTTTGAATAAAAGTACCAGAGATACTCACATCCTGTGAATATATATATATTTAAAAAGGGTTACTGCCTGAAAGACCTACTCAGCCATTTTAATGGTTGTCTTCTAAAGAAAAATGGATTGTTGTCTGATTTAAATCTTGACAAAGAACACATCAATTCAGGACTAGACACACTGGCTATGATGCTCTCTGATTGCTGTACAGATAAATCAGTCGACAGAGAAACTCTAGGGGACAATTAACTTGAATGGTTACATTCATCGACAAGCATCCGAGACAATAACCAATACGCCTTCCATTCAATATTGATGAACGGCTATTTTGCTTTAATTACATCTTAAGAGGCATGTTGTTTGCCAGCTGGATTGTAGGTTTTATGGGAATGTTGTGGGAAAAGTTCCCTGCTCAGTTCAAAGCTTAGCTGGAAAAGAGGTCATGAACCCTGGTTGACTGAAGCCCTGCAATCACCCCACCCCAATACTCAGAAATAAAGCTGGTTGAGAAGGAAATAGTGGTCTATTGCCATTTTAACGAATAAAATTGCAATGTGGCATATTTTCAGTTAAAACAGCAAGAGGTTTTTAAATTGGAAGCCATGAGTGTTATCATAGAATCATAGAATTCCTACAATGCAAAAGGAGGCCATTCAGCCCATCGAGCCTGCCCCGACAACAATCCCACCCAGATCCTATCCCTGTAACCCTATGTATTTTCCCTGCTAACCCCCCCTGTCTGTTACGTCTGTTTAATTATGACTTCAGAGCTAGTAGGTAAGACAAATACGCATTGGTGGGGTGACCATCTGCCATTAATTGTAACTAAAATGCTAAAAGTGAGCTTGATACAGTTTACCATCGCTGACCACTGATCAAATGGATGATGAGTTGGCTGTCTATGGTAAACCAAACGCAAGTGATTGAGCTCCTGATGGGCCAGTAAAGAGTTGGGTGTGGCAGTTCATGCTCTATCTGCCTGGAAAATTGAATTGATTAAAAGCTTCTTTACTCTTTCTTCAAATAAAACTGGGCAGAGTTTTTACAGCCTCTTCCACCGGCGGAATTTCCTGATCCCACCTTCAGGCTTTTGAATGGTTCAAAGCATTTTCAGGCCCCGTCCCTGCCGCGATGGCAACTTACAACATCGCCCCTTGATTCTGCAATTGGCGAGATTACCAAACCATAAATGACTTGAGTGTCTGTCCTAGTTTGTTTAGAACCATGTACCCAACTAATAGTGGCAGGTTGGGACCCAGTAGAGATTAAAATTCTCTTGGAACAGATTTCTGAGCAGTAGTTTTAAGGCTTCTGGAAAATAAATTTCTAACAAGTCTCAACATCAAATAATTCGAGGTAATGGGGTATTTATTAGCTCAGTTATTTTGTTTTGGTGGATTTTTTTGTGGCTCAATAGGTAGCACCCTCGTCTCTGAGTCAGAATCTCTGGGTTCAAATCCCGCTCTATGGGTGGATATTCCTCTGGGGCTCATGAAGTGTAGGCTTCCAAAGCGTGCACCTGACTCATGGCTGACTTTGCCCAGGATTTACATGCTTTCAAGCAAGGGGTGGCTTCCACCTGGAGTTTGCCAGTTGCCAGCTGCAATTGGGTGCGGCCTTGTATTCAAGGGTAGAGAATGCTTCCCCTCCTCTGTCCTAATAAAAGGACAGTAAATGGCACCAAAATCAGATATCTGCCCAGAAACAGCCCTGCCATGCCACAGGAGGTGACTTGCAACCTTTGCACTGTGAAATACACAGCAGAAAGATGACAATGAGTCTGCTCTTTATTTGAGAAGTTAAGGACTGAAGAACATTGCGCCACATTTTCAGTAACATTTGAAGTTCTGACTCTGTTCCATTAACAGTATTTCAGTGCTAAGTTAATGTTGGAGTGAAGTATGATGATACATCATAGTAGCCAGTGGTTGCAGTAGAAGGGATTAAAGCTTCCCTGATGGAAAGGAATTGTCTTCAGAAAATATTGTTAAACTGGGCCTAGTTATACAGTCGGGATTTGTAAAAGTATGTCTGTCATTGAGGAACTTTAATGAGGCTTGGCTGAGGGCCCAGACTCCCTCAAAAAGTATTAACTTTATTGGCTTAGGGACAGAGAAATGAAAATTTTGCTTGATTGACAGTTTTATGATGTTATAATCTATTTTAGCTGTGATCTCTTTGTCAATGGCTCAGTATGTCTTTGCACAAGATAAAGAAGTGTCAAATGCTTATAGTTTCTATTATTGATACAGTAAAGGTCAGGCTGATTGACACTTTTATAGGGTTGTAGCAACAGCAATTCTTAAAGAAAATTTTGAATGGGTGTTTTTAAGCTATTCCACACAGGCCATTGTTACTCTCATTCATGTTTGTTAGTTCTCTACAGAGTTTACACTGGATGAATGGTGTAGAAGTGCCATGAATTGGCATGGCGGGTGTGATGGATCATTGGAGATGGGTGGGGACATGGGTAGGACCTTTGGAACTTGTCTCTCAAAAGATTCCCAAATATAGACTATGGTTCATTTACCCCTTTGAAGCGTTGTGAACCATGGGTCATGGAGATGCTAACCCGATTCCAAGAAAATTGCGGAGCTAGGAGATGCCTAACCCTGCGATTGAGTGGAGCAGGTCTGGAGTACAGGGTGTGGGCTTGTTACCATTGTCCCATGCTATCGGAAATTGGAGCTGCTGGAAATGGAGGCTGGAAGCTGGTCCCCGGAGTTCTTAAGACTTAACGAAACTCAAGTCCATCATTTCATCCAAGGATAAAAATCATTTGTATAGTGCAGTCCTCCATTTGATTTAATCTGGCTTGAGTTTAAATAGATAATAGAGGATGGCTGAAAGATGAGGTCCTGTGCTTTGTAAGTGCTAATGGACATGCGTTAAAATAATTCTGCATCAGTCAGCAGCTTTGGGCGAGGTGCTGAGAGAGACACCAAAACAGATGATACACATCTATTGCTATTGCAGATGAATAGTTCTGCCCTTCTATCACTGCTTCCCTGGTCCCAGCCAAATGTACTGTTTGTTCTCTTCATATTGCTTAATTGTAATTTCAATCACTTTAATGTTCCTTGGGTTTTTATTTTTTATTGAGACGTTATGCACCATCATTTGTACAGCAGGACATTTAATGGCAGCTGCTGTTAGCTAGATTTGCCTTTGCTTGTAAGGGGTTTTCAATTCTTTTACGTAGCAAGTGACTGAAAGTGTGAGCTGATGAGTGTTAATTACCAGTAATCAACGCTGCTGGCATTGACAATTAATTGTTACAAGTGCAAGGGAAACTGACTAAACTGTACTTACAACTGTGCATCTCCTTAACCAACCAGATCAAAAGTTTGGGAAACAATCTGCGGGACAGTGGAGAAGGAAATGTAAATTAGAGTGGCTGAATTCAGTGTCTGATCAGGTACAGAACCAAAACTAAAAGAAAAAGATTCAATAGAGAGAGTGAAAAAAAATAGAAAAAGTAAAAATCGAATGTAAGAATTTGAGATTTTACATTTCTAAAACTCTAGCAACAATTAAAACCTAATGAATGAGAATCCACAGTGGTCGAGAGGGGGGTGGGAATGGCCGTCAGTTGTGGGCGGGGGGGGTCAGCGCCGGGAACAGCCACATCGGCTCAATCTGCCTTAACTGCTCTTAGTCCATGTGGCATGCTTGGCTCTCAATATCTGCTAAAGTGGCCAAGCAAATCATTCCATTGTAGCAACAGTCGCAACCCAGCAGGACACGATCACCTTCTCAGGGCAGTGAAGGATTTGCAATAAATGCAGCCAGATCTATGTTACACACACCCGAAGATTCTTTTTTTTAAATAGCTATAAGACCTTCTTACCTGAATCTATCCTGCGATTCCAATACAAACTTGGAGTTCAGCTGCCGTGACATGGTGGCACAGTGGTTAGCACTGCTGCCTCACAGCAGCAGGGACCCGTGTTCGATTCCCGGCTTGGGTCACTGTCTGTGCGGAGTCTGCACATTCTCCCCATGTCTGCATGGGTTTCCTCCGAATGCTCTGGTTAGGTGCATTGGCCATGCTAAATTCTCCCACAGTGTACCCGAACAGGCGCCGGAGTGTGGTGACGAGGGGATTTTCACAGTAACTTCAATGCAGTGTTAATGTAAGCCAACGTGTGACACTAATAAATAAACTTAAAAACTTAGCATACCCTGCAATATTAGATCTCATGTTAAGATTCTTCTCTGCAATATTTTTATTATTTTTATGATGATGGTTAATTTGTAGCTATTTCTTTCATCTCATATTATATAACCAATGGTGCTTAACTGAGATTGCCATTTCTATGTAGCGATGGAGCTATGCATGAGTGTTGTATATAAACGTGACTACATTCTTATGATTCCATTTTCACCTCATAGAATCCCTACAGTGCAGAAGGAGGCCATTCGGCCCATTGAACCGGCACCAACAACAATCCCATTCAGGCCCTATCCCCATAATCCCACGTATTTACCTTGCTAATCCCCCCTGACACTGAGGCGCAATTTACCATGGCCAATCAACCTAACCTGCACATCTTTGGACTGTGGGAGGAAACCAGAGCACCCGGAGGAAACCCACGCAGACACGGGGAGAACGTGCAAACTCCACACAGACAATGATCCAAGCTGGGAATCGAACCCAGTCTCTGGCGCTGTGAGGCAGCAGTGCTAATCACTGTGCCACCGTACTGTTCCTTGTCAGGTATAAGTTAAGAAAAGAATAACAAATAGCTATTTTTCTCATTAACTTTATGCATCCCTAACTCATTCATTATACCATCCAGTTGCACTTTTAATATATTTTTTAATCAAAACGTGAGGTATAGCAGCCAGCGGTTCTATATGTGGTACGCAGAGACAGATTATCTGATCTGCGCCCTATAAACACCCTTAAGGAGTATCTGCCCTGCTTCCATTTAGGAATCATTGCAGATTTTCTTCTTCATTAGTTTAGCTGAGGTGAACATTTAGTTGCAGTGCACGGATCTATTTCATTCCTTCATCCAGGCACGAATGATCGGATCATAACAGCAAACTGAAACATGGGAAATCTCATTTAGTTTTTTGTATTCATTTCTTGCTGCATATCAGCGGTGTGGATACCACAAGGAATTGCAATGAGCTGCAATTTCTCTGGTCTTCTTTCTGAAGAGCATTTCTTTTTGGACATTCCTTGAAGTCTGTGATATGGTGGTTGACAAATTTGCAATGCATGAGGAGATTCTATAAAAGTAGCCCGTGAAAACTCAATACTTTGTTCAATTGAAAAGGAGATAGTTTGCAAGGCAGAAAGTGTTGCAGATAATCCCTCCATCTTTGTCGATGTTGGTTGCTTTTTTCCACCAACTCAGAATTAATTCAACCTTCCGTGTTACTTGGAGAAAAACATTGAGAAGTCTGGACAACTCTAATCCTTTGTTGTTTTCACTTTAATTGTATGGTTTCAACTATCTTTTCTCATCTCAATTTCTACTTATTGTCATTACTAGCAATGGAGAAGAAAAATCCACTTGTGAATGAATTGTGATCACTGAGATTACATTATCTTTGCCTCATTTGTTTAGTTACAATGTTCTTCAGAAGACAAATGGTCTGGATAACCTTGGGAATATGCGCTGGGAACTTTTTGGTCTCCTCATCCTTGCCTGGGCGATTGTTTATTTCTGTATATTTAAAGGGGTAACGTGGACTGGAAAGGTAGGTTAATAGTTAGTTATTATCATGTCTCATGTAGACGGCTTATCATTATTTGGAATATCGTTTATTTTATCAAAAGATAGATCAATTTTAAGTAGAATTGTGTGTTCTGATAAAGAACTTTAGAAGTTACATCATAAGCCCAACAAATCAAGTTATCTATTATGATGGATTCAACCATGCTTCGCTTTTATTTCCTAATTTTCCCATCTCCCCTCCTTTCCAAAGGGTTCACTCAACAACAGATTTCCCCCTGTACCTTATCCATGCACTCATTAGAATAATAAACATCTTAGAATATTTACAACTTGTTATTTTCTATCCTTAAACCAATTTTCTATCCAGTGGATACTGATTCTTCTATTCCACAAACCTTAGTTTGTTCACTAGTCTTTTATGTTTAAAGTTAATTTATTAGCATCACAAGTAGGCTTACGTTAGCACTGCAATGAAGTTACTGTGAAAAGGTTACTTCATCAAAGCTTTCTTAAAATCTATATAGACAACACCCACTCCATACCAGTCATCAATATTCTTTGTTACTTCACCAAAGGACTCTGTTAGATCAGTGAAACAGTCTGTATTTTATAAACTTACGTTGGCTCTCCTAATTAATTCAAACCTTTCCGAATGGCTGTTTTTCCCCCAATTGGTCTTTCTAAAACCACTGATATTAAACTGACCAACCGAGAATCATAGAATCCCTACAGTGCAGAAGGAGGCCATTTGGCCCAGCGAGTCTGCACCAACCACAATCCCACCCAGGCCCTATTTCCGTAACCCCACATATTTACCCTGCTAATCCCCTGACACTAGGGTCAATTTAGCATGGCCAATCCACCTAACACACACATGCTTGGAGTGTGGGAGGAAACCGGAGCACCTGGAGGAAACCCACACAGACATGGGGTGAATGTGCAAACTCCACACAGACAGTGATCCAAGGCCGGAATTGAACTCGGGTCCCTGGCACTGTGAGGCAGCAGTGCTAACCATTGTGCCACCGTGCCATAACCTGCAGTTACTCGGAATGTCTTTACACCCTTTCTTGACTAGGGGTGTTACACTTGCCACTCTCCAATCCTCTGGCACCTTCCTTGTATCTGATGGAGAATGGAAGATTAATTGGTCCAAGGGCAGTAGAGCTGTCTGCCACCTTCCAACCACCTGGTAAAATGCCAGCGGTGGCGGAAAGGTGGCAGGCTCCCCCATACTCCCAGTACACTCCCTAAGACCATGTAAAATCCCAGCCTATGATTCTAAGTGCAGTAAAAGATGGCCTTTTGGCCCATTGTTTCTCTTCTATCTGCTGACTGGAGAAATCCAAAATTGAAACTCAATGTCACTTCCCTTACCACTGCCCTATCCCAACATCACAAAAAAACCTAAAAGACTAATTATCTAGTTCTTTATCTTATTGCCACCTTGCTTTGCGCAAATGTACATTTCCCAATATTACCTCATTGATTAGACTTCAAACATTTTTCATTGATCGTGAATCATGTTGATATTTCTTAAGCTCATGTAAGATAATGTAAAGAAATCCACATAAAGATGTTTTTCTCCTCACTCTCTTAATGAATGCCCATTTTATAGTGAAAACCTAGCAGTCAAAATCCTTCATAATATTGAAAAGCTTTATGAAATCTTTTCTTACTGCTCTCAGCACTGGGTGAAGTAATCTTCAAATCTCTCTTCATAACTATTTTCTAACCTCTGGCATCATCCGAGTGGATGTGGGTTGACTATTTTCCATGACTTTAATTTTCTTTCTATGAAGAGACCCCAATAAAGGGACCCCTGAACTGCACTTGCCAATCAACATTTTGTACAAATTTCTCACTACTTCTTAACTCCTATTCAATGCCCCTATTTATAAAGTCCAAAATGCTCAATGGAAGGATTTAAAGCATTTTCCCAAAATCTGAACCTCTAGGTTACTCTGATCATCCATGTCCTTCAGCGTGTATTGATTATATTTTCTCTTAAAATATATTATCTCATATTTAAGTAAACAATTAGCCTTAGTCTAACATAGAACTATAGAGAAACAGAGAGAGAACATTAGTTATATATAGCTCGAGGGGCATCACTTTGCAAGGTGAAGAGACAGGTCTTCATGAGCTACCAGAGCTGGTACAGGAAGTGAATCCATGCCACTAGTGCCATTCTGCACCACAATCTCACCATCTAAGCTAACAGACCCTCACAGAATATGTACTCACAATAAATTACACTCCTAACTGTCTGAACATTCTGTTAACCCGTTTTTTTACTGTCCTCCCCACTGTTAACCCCTATTTTTGTGTCTTCAGCAAATGTTGTGATGATGCATCCTGTATATAGGCCCAAATCACCTATATTAACAAGGGAGAAACTGATCCTGGCACTAACATTGTGCTCTTCCAACCTTCTTCTGTTCAAGCTGCAGCCATTTACCCTAGCTCTGTTTCCTGTACTGAAACCAAATTTCTATTCATGTGATTACATTTCCTCTTGTATCACATGCCAGAATATTTCTAAAAAGCCTTTTGTGAAATACCTTATCAAACATCCTCTGAAAATCTACATTCACTCCATTCCCTTTGTTTATCTATTTGGTTGCTTATTCAGAAAATTCTGAATAACTAAACACTTGCTAACTTTATCTGGAATTATGGATAATAAGAGGTTTCCCATAACAGTTGTTACACTAACCTGTCTATAATTGCCTAATGTGTCTTTCTTTCCTTTCTTGAACATGGGTTCCAGATTGACTTCTTTCCCCTACCATAGCACAATTTGCACATATAAAGTACTCCCCTGGCCTTGAAGATTTAGGTTCCTCATACAACAACAGTGGCAGAATGTACAGTCCCAACATGTTTGATCTTTGCCCATAAGACAATCCCTCCATATCGGGATCATCCTAGTGAAACTTCTCTGAATTGCCTCCAATGAAATAATATGTTTCCTTAAATAAGGGAGCCACATCTGTTCACAGTACTCCAGATGTGGTTTCACCAGTACCTTGTACAGTTGCAGCAAGATTTCCCTACTCTTATACTCCAATCCCTTGAAATAAAGCTGCCCCCGATTACCTGCTTTCTGTGTTTCATGCACAAGGGCAACACGGTGGCACAGTTGTTAGCACCGCTGCTTCATAGCACCAGGGACCTGGGTTCAATTCCGGTCTTGGGTGACTGCACGTTCTCGCCATGTCTGTGTGGGTTTCCTCCGGGTGCTCTGGTTTCCTCCCACAGTCCAAAGATGTGCGAGTTAGGTTGATTGGCCATGCTAAATTGCCCCTTGGTGTCAGGGGGACTAGCAGGGTAAATATATGGAGATAGGACCTGGGTGGAATTGTTGTCGGTGCAGACTCAATGGGCCAAATGGCCTCCTTCTGCACTGTAGGATTCTATGATTCAATAATGTATGACTGACATCCCCAAGTTCAACATCATTAAGAGACTTTCTACTAATGATCACAAGATAATCATTGGCTGCTTTCCTTTTCTAGTTTGACTGGCAGTGATCTAATTATACTTTATTAAATATATGGACAGGAGCCATGCAGAAACTACATTAAAGTGGAAAAACATTTGAATATTATTAGTTAAATTATCCTGTTTGAATTCAATTATTTTAATCAACCTCTAATTGTAGTTATTTTCAGAAATATTTTTTATTTTATTTTCCATAGCCTGAAAAATGAAAAATTCATACCCTGTTAAGTAGTAAAGAACATTCAGTACATCACTTAACATGCCATTGGGTAACATTATTACAGAACTACATTCTGATTTGCTAAATGTGAATCAAAAACTTATCTAGATTAATCCAAGCACTTTAATGCAGTAGAATGCTGCTATTGATGTAGAATCCCTACAGTGCAGAAGCAGGCCATTCGGCCCATTGAGTCTGCACCAACTCTGCAAAAGCGCATCGTACCCAGACCCTATCCCCCGTAATCCACATTTTTACCCCGCCAATCTCCCTAACCTACGCATCTTGAGACACTAAGGGGCAATTTAGCATAGCCAATCCACCTAACTTACTCATCTTGGGACACTAAGGGGCAATTTAGCATAGCCAATCCACCTAACCTACTCATCCTGGGACACTAAGGGGCAATTTAGCATAGCCAATCCACCTAACCTGCACATCTTTCTGTGCGAAGAAACCGGAGCACCGGAAGAAAATCCACGCAGACAGTGGGAAAACATGCTAACTCCACACAGACAGTCAGCAGAGGCCAGAATCGAACCCGGGTCACTGGCGCTGTGAGGCACCATTGCTTTGTGATTAATGGATTCTAGGTATTGTGGTTGCCTCTATTGCTATTAGTAGTTTAATGATTGGCTGAGAATGTTTCATTACTGGGTAATGCACATTGAATCTGAATAGAAATTCCCTCATTTGGGAAATGCTGTGAAGTAGAGAGCTGAGTCAGCTAGAAGTTCAGAGACTGAAAATGAAATTTATGTTAATTAGCACATTGCTTCCATTTTACAGTCACTTAATCCATAAATGATGTGTGATGAAGCTCACGTCTACAGGCACTGCTACATTACTTGAAAATGCAGTCTATGTAATCAATATTCTTATATTGCTTTAAAGTTGTATTGCTGCAAAAACAAGCTAAGCTTCACAGGGACAGGAAACGGCCCATCAATTGTTTTAACCACGGCAATTCTTCACCTTTATTACTCCCAGTACCCTGTCCTTTCACATCATTCGCTAATATCTTTTTTCCCCCAATTAGATATCCATCTCATGTTTAAGTTCCTTGATTTAACCTACATATATGGAAAGTACATTTCACATTCTTACAACCTTTTGTGGAGTAAACTGTCCTGGATTTTCTTTTAACTTTAAAGTTTAAATTAATTGAGATAATATCCATTTGTTTCAAGTTCCTATCTTCATCTACTTTATCAGTTTCCTTCATTAGGTTCATCAGATTGATTCCGGGGATGAAAGGGTTGACGTATGAGAAGAGATTAAACACTTTGGGCTTGTACTTGCAGGAGTTCAGAAGGATGAGAGGGGATCTGATCGAGGTGTACAAAATTTTAAACGCGATTGATAGAGTAAAAATAGATCAAATGTTTCCCCTTGTGGGGCAGTCTAGAACAGGAGGTCACAAATATAGGTTGAGAGGTGGTCGATTTAAAACTGAGGTAAGGAGGAACTACTTCTTGCAGAGGGTGGTGAATTTGTGGACCTCGCTTCCCCATAGTGCGGTGGGGTCCGAATTATTAAATAGTGTCAAGAAGGAGATAGATATATTTCTGATACGGGTTAAAAGGGATATAGAGAACAAGTGGGGAGGTGGATTTGAGACCAGGAAGAGATCAGCCATGATCTGATTGAATGGCGGTCAGGCTCGAAGGGCTGAATTGCCTACTTCTCTTAATTCCTATGTTCCGATGAAACGGAGAGCAGGAAAGAACAAAGAACAATACAGCACAGGAACAGGCCCTTCGGCCCTCCAAGCCCACGCCGCTCCCCGGTCCAGGATTGAATCCTGAATCCAGGATCCCCGCCCAATTTTCCAGCCTATCTACATATTAATATCCTATCCACCGAGCTGTCCCTCACAGCTACGATGCTTTGTTCATCACAACCTATTAGCTCACCCCCACCCCCTCATTCCAGACCATGTGATCTCCAGGGAGAGGCGAAAACCCAGAGTGAAAACCCCAGGGCCAATATGGGGAAAAAAAATCTGGGAAATTCCTCTCCGACCCCCTGAGGCGATCGAAACGAGTCCAGGAGATCACACTGGCCCTGATCGGAAAATGCTTCCCAACCCTATTCATTTCCACTTCCACGAACACCATATGAATTCCCTGCCCCCAAGACAGGTTCCCAACTATCCGCAGTCTCGCTCTGTACTGGCACCAGCAAGTTGATCATAGAATGAAGCCTTGAAACGAGAAACAAAGAACAATTAGCCCGCGCCGCTCCCTGGTCCAAACTAAACCACTCTTTTGTATCCCTCCATTCCCACTCCGTTCATATAGCTGTCTAGATAAGTCTTAAACGTTCCCAGTGTGTCCGCCTCCACCACCTTGCCCGGCAACACATTCCAGGCCCCCACGACCCTCTGTGTAAAATATGTCCTTCTGATATCTGTGTTAAACCTCCCCCCCTTCACCTTGAACCTATGACCCCTCGTGAACGTCACCACCGACCCGGGGAAAAGCTTCCCACCGTTCACCCTATCTATGCCTTTCATAATTTTATACACCTCTATTAAGTCTCCCCTCATCCTCCGTCTTTCCAAGGAGAACAATCCCAGTTTCCCCAATCTCTCCTCATAACCAAGCCCCTCCATACCAGGCAACATCCTGGTAAACCTCCTCTGTACTCTCTCCAAAGCCTCCACGTCCTTCTGGTAGTGTGGCGACCAGAACTGGACGCAGTATTCCAAATGCGGCCGAACCAACGTTCTATACATCTGCAACATCAGACCCCAACTCTTATACTCTATGCCCCGTCCTATAAAGGCAAGCATGCCATATGCTTTCTTCACCACCTTCTCCACCTGTGACGTCACCTTCAAAGATCTGTGGACTTGCACACCCAAGAAATTGTGCCTTAGGCGCCACAGGGAAAACTAAAAGGTGTAAAGAAGTTAAACCAGGAAAAGGAAATAAGACTTGTGAGTAAAGGTTAGGATGTAGGGCTCAATAAACATTCTTTGTACAAATACACAGAGTATAAGGATGAAATTGAATGAATTGCAGGTGAAAATTCAACCTGGAGGTTATGGCATGGCAACTGTTACAGATGTGGAGATGCCGGCGTTGGACTGGGGTGAACACAGTAAGAAGTCTCACAACACCAGGTTAAAGTCCAACAGGTTTATTTGGTAGCAAATACCATAAGCTTTCGGAGCGCTGCTCCTTCGTCAGATGGAGTGGAAATGTGCTCCGCAGTGCTCCGAAAGCTTATGGTATTTGCTACCAAATAAACCTGTTGGACTTTAACCTGGTGTTGTGAGACTTCTAACTGTTACAGAGACATAGCTCCAAGATGGTCAGGACTGGGAACTAAATATACCAGGTTATAAGATCTCCGGGCAAGATAGGGAAAATGGTAAAAGGGAAAAAGTAACTTAAGTGATAAAGAATGAAATCACTTCAGTGGTAAGAATGGATAAAACAAAAGGCACACAAACAGTGGCAACCTTTTGGCAGAATTAAGAAATAGAAAAGGATTTAATATTGTCATTGGGGTTGTGTATAGGCCACCTAATGGCAACTGTGAAAAGGTAGATTGTATAAACGCAGATATCATTCAAGCATATAGTAAGATTTTAATGGGGGCGAGGGGATAACTTTTATGTAGATTGGGATAAGCAGACTAGTACATATAAGAAAGGTAGTGAAGTTCTTGAGTGTATCTGGGAGCTTAGTCAACAATATGTTGTACAATCAACAAGGCATTAAGCCATATTAGACTTATTAATGAGTAATATTCTGGATTCAGTAAATAATGTGGGAGCATTTATCAAATGGTGATCATAGTACGATCAAGTTCAACAAATTGGTTGAAAGAGAGGAACACAGAACAACTACCAAGATTCTAGATATACGTAAGGCTGACTTCAATGGGGTGAGACAATGAGCTTGGGAAATCTGTTAATGGGTAAAATGAGAGTTCAAGCAAGAACTTAATGTCATACAGAACCAGTTTATAGCCCTAATTTCTGCTTGCCAAACAAGACAACCACAAGCGACTAAAGAGTGATCATATTATGTTAAAATGTTCTAAAGGGTATTTAAATCAGGTTCATGCCCTTTGCCATCGGCGAGGAGCCATGAAACTCGGGAGTCATAATCTCGCTGGCGAGATATGTGACTTCTGCGTTTCGCCGCATCTTGAGCCCAGGCCGGCAATCGGCATGGTGGCACATTGGTTAGCACTGCTGCCTCACTGCACCAGGGACCTGGGTTCAATTCTGGCCTCGGGTAACTGTCTATGTGGAGTTTGCACATTCTCCCTGGGTCTGCGTGGGTTTCCTCCTGATGCTCCGGATTTCCTCCTACATGCCAAAGAAGTGTCGGTTAGGTTGATTCGCCATGCTAAATTGCCCCTTAGTGTCAGGGGGATTAGCAGGGTAAATACATGGGGTTATGGGATAGGGCCTGGGTGGGATTGTTGTCGGTGCAGAAACGATGGGCCAAATGGCCTCCTTCTGCACTGTAGGGATTCTGTGACTCTATGATTCTATGAATCACGTGGACAGCAAGAGTGGGCTCAAGGTCCTGCCCTATATGTCTCAATGAGGCCACCTCTCATTCTTCTAAACTCCAATGAGTACGGGCCCACCCTAGTCAACCTCTCCACATAAGAAAATCACTCCAAGCCCAGGATCAATCTAGTGAACCTTCTCCGACCTACCTCCAATGCCAATTCCTTTATTAAGGGGACCAAAACTATTCACAGGGTAGAGATAATAAAAGCTCTGACCACTATTTTTCCAATCTCCTTGGATCTGTGAATGCCAGGAGCCTGGAGGACTGCAAATGTTACACCTTTATTCAAAAAATGGGGAGGAATAAACCTGGCAACTACAGGCCAGTCAGTTTAATGTCAGTGGTGAGAATTCTACAAGATATCATGTAGTCACCTACACTCTGCTTCCAGGGAAAGCATCTCAGATTGATAGATTTTTGCGAACCAAAGTTATTAAGGGATAAGAGACAAAGGCCACACATGGAGTTAGGTTGCAAATCAACCGTTATTGAACGGCTGAACAGACTTGAGAGGTTGTTAGTGGTGGCTAGTCTTGTTCCTGTGTTCCAGTCTTCCTCCTGTGTTCCAGTCTTCCTATTTTACACATTTCAAACATGTCAGTATGTAACCTTCTCATTTCTAGAAAACAACCAAGTCTTAAATCTTTTCATCCTAATTACCATCCTATCAATAGATTATTTTCAAGATCAATACATCCTTCCTACAAAACTGAATACCGAACCCTGAATGAGATGTTCGGTATAATTGCAGCAGGAATTCCTTGCTTTTACATTTAGTCATTTTATAAGGAAGCCCAACATTCCATTACCTTTCTTGCAACCAGTGCTGTGCACTAACTTTTAATGATTCATCTACCTGGACACCCAAACCCTTTTGTTTATCTACCCCACCCTAACAGCTTCACCATTTGTACCTTTTTCATCAGCCAATCTTACTTCACAATGTGTTGCAATGAAGTGCATCTCACATCGCTCCACCCACTTGCTTATTCTACCTTGCCCTTTTGCAACTTTCATCTGCTTCATAATTCTCTGTGGCTTCCAACCAAGTGTTATGTGCAAACTTGAATATGCTAACCCCCTATGCTCAAATCAGGACATACATAGAAGGAAAAGCTGGCCTCCTAGCATTGTGCCTTCAGGGACACTGATCGTCGCTGCCAACCAATTCAAGGTTATCCCTTTTTCCCTGTACTCCTGACTTCCCAAAGAAGCTTTTGCACAAGTCTTAAGATTCCCTTCAATTTGATGTGCTAAACTTCTGGAAGAACAGCATCAAAGGTCTTCTGAGAAGTCACTTCCAGTTGCATGGAAAGAGTTATATTCCTCATGGCACCTGTTTAAAAATAACCCCTTGTGCCCTTTAAATTTCCTTCCCTCCCTTCCTGAAGGCACTGGATCTTGATGAGATTATGGTTCCATCGGCACTAACTGGTACCCTTTCTTCATGTGTTGGCAAGTTATTCAGCTGTGGGGCTGTCACTTGTCCTTTCAAAAATCTCTCCTCGTGAAAAGGTTTAATGCCCCGTGGTAAAGTCCTGTTTGTGTTCAATATTTCATAACAATGTGGAGAGGAAATGATGCAATCACCCATAATTCTTTTGTTTGTGTCCCATGGAGGTGAGACACCTCAGTCTCCATTAGCCGCAAAAAGAAAGCAGATATTAGTGTTGAGTCCAGTTTGTTATTGTGTCTAAACAGCTCGAGGAGAGACCTGAGTTGATGGGATACAGAGGAAAGAGTAGGAAGAATAATAATTAAATAAAGCTTTTTCCCAGAGTGGAAGAACCAATTACTTGGGGGCATAGGTTTAAGGTGTGAGGGGCAAGGTATAAAAGAGATGTACGAGGCAATTTCTTATACTGAGGGTCGTGGGTGCCTGGAACTCGCTGCCGGGGGAATAGTGGAAGCAGATATAATCATGACTTTTAAGGGGCGTCTGGACAAATACATGAATAGGATGGGAATAGTGGGATATGGTCCCCAGAAGGGTAGGGGGTCTTAGTCCAGACGGGTAGCATGGTCGGTGCAGGATTGAAGGGCCGAAGGGCCTGTTCCTGTGCTGGAATTTTCTTTGTTCTTTGCTCTTTGTTATATCTGACAAGTAAACTGCAAGCTTTATCTTAATATCCGATCATCTTTTCTTGATGTTCTCTGTAACCAGGTTGTATACTTCACAGTACTCTTCCCTTATGTGGTGCTGCTTTCCATCCTCATTAACAATGTGCAACTCCCAGGAGCTTTGGATGGAATTAATTACTTTGCGAATCCAAAGTGGGAGAAATTAAAGGAAATCCAGGTAAGCATTATATTTTATGAATTAATTTTTAACATTGGAGACTGTGGAATTTGGACATTTAAGAGTTTACACTTCAGTAAAAATGTATTTTGGTCAGAGACACCTGATAACATTTCACTGACAACCAATCTCGCATTTCTGCCTCTTAAAAAAAAATGTTCGGCAGGATTTTCCGGTCGTAGTCGCCCCAAGGTCAGAAATTCCCTCCCGAGGTCAACGGACCTTTGCATGGAAAATTCCGTCCATTCCAAAAGAATTAAAATATATTTATAAAACTGAGTTTCCCCCTTAAACTGTCTCAACTTCCAATTAATTCCTCCTGAGTAGAATGAGAAAGTGGTTTGTTTTAGTCAGGTATCTGACACTTACCCTTCATGCTTTCTGAGTGACTCCAGATGAAGCTTCGGAGAAACCCACCCTGGCATTAAGTAAATGATACTCTGTCCCATAAGGAACCTGGAGAATTTACTGTTGTCAGAGCCAAAAGCTCAGGGAAAATCAACTTAAAGCACTGCCGGTGTTTGATCTAAGGAAGCCACACAGTTTACCAGCACAAGTAATCTCCCTGCTTGTCACCAAACCAAGACCACCTTACTCTTTATGGCAATGGAATACAGGATAATCTGGAGCTGAATTGAAGGAATCCTGCCCATCCCCTCGGTAACAAGTCTCCCTATGTTCACCCCAGGTACCATTAATGATTCAGACTGGCTCATCAATCACCTATAATGCTTTGGATTACTACGGACCTGCCTAACACAGATATTAGATTAGCAAGACCATTAGGGAGGTTGTAATGTGTCCGTACCTCCACTGCCAAGCACAACATGCAAAAGCCAACTTGACCCAACTAACCTACCCTCTAATTCCAAATTCCACTGGTCTGAATAATCAAAACAACATAACTATGGAAGATGCTAACTATCATTTGCTGACTGTGTTCTCTGAATATCTTCCATGCTGTAGAAGGTCTGTTGAGCAAGATAAAAATCATGATGAAACTTAATCTAGATTCCCATTTTCAATCAGAGATGATGATCCTGTTGTGTAGAAATGAAAGAAAAATTGTTTGTGCTGATGTGTTCATATCCTCGTAAAGAATTGTTGCGATTTACACTTTGAACATTTAAGTACATCTTGAATCCACCTAAAAGCTTCAGTTTTCAACTTCTCTCAGTCCAGTGGTGTATATAATTTATCCCAACAAATAGACCAATTGTCCGTCTGAAGATCGGAAACTAAACAAAACAGAAACAAAATAGTCAAAATGAAAAATAAACCTAATTTTTACTTTAAACAAATACAAATCACACAGATACCGGATCCCTGTGTCTGGGAAGCTCAGAGGATTTTATGGATTTTGGGTAGTAGGCCTGGCATGTACAAAAATTGAAGAATAGAATGGTTTTATTCAAATTGCAACCCAGGGCGTCAGCTTGGAATGTCGCTTTTGGGTCTCTCTGGATTTTGTGACTTTGGATGTGGGAGCCGGTACCTGTACATGATATTCAATTTTGGGGTTCCTAATGTGCTTTTGATTTAACAGCTATGGAATAAAGACCCATTGTTGTTTGAGGCTCTCGGTTGCTGTAAAGGAGACACAAGTTCTGCTTCTTCATAAAATACCTTTATTTCTTTGATCCAACTCCACACACAATTCTCCAACAACAAATAGTGCCACCAGTGGCCCCTTTATATATCAGTGACTTTTATTTAATAATTGACATCAAATTAGGACTTAATTGGAAGGTCTGTTAACCCATTCCTAACAATTGTTTTATAAATAATTCTCAGATAACTTTTTAAAATCATTATCATTAATGATGGTGATGTGAGGTTCTGTTATGATGTTGATTGTAGGCTCGGTAACCTACTGCTTTGTCAAGAACCTCATTACCATCCATTTACATCTAATTAATAGGCTTCCCAGCTCTATTATCCCTCCACGTTAGATAATCCCCCAGACCATGATAAACAGGGACCTGGTGAAGATAACCCGCAGGGGGGACACAGGTAAGTACAACCCCCAGGGGTGGGAGGTCATGCCTGGACAGTGTCCCCTGGCGGTGCCCCCTGTGGAAGAGGTCCAAGGGAAGGTTCCCTGTGTCTACGGTGCGGACGTGCACTGTGGGTCTCCATGTCCATGGGGTTATTTGTTTTATTTTATTTTAGATTGAGATTCCTCAATCTCTTGAAAGCAAAAGTTACTGGTAGCACACTGCTTCTACCGCTTTCGTTAAAAAATTATAACATTCTGCCCCTTTTATTTCTAGACCAGCATTATTTGCTATGAAACCCTGGTGTAGAAGTGCTCTGTGCAGTCAGATCATTGTAATAAAATGTTGGCCAGAATTCTCCAGCCGTTCACGCCTTGCTGTCACTGCCAGAGAGGACAGAGAATTTGGCACTCAGCCAAATCTCCGTTCACTGCAGCGGAACCAGAGAATCCGGCTGGCGTGAACGGCTGGAGAATCCCGCTCGTAAGCTCAAATAGAACACTGAGTGAATGTGTCCACTGAAGGTGGCCTCAAAGTAATGTGTGAAAGACAAGACAGTCAACTATCAAAATTACAGGATGATAACACTATCTAATGTTGACCCATAAAAAAGATCAAAGCAGTTTTATTCATCCCAACATGTGATTTATTTAGTCACCCAGGTATTTAACTTGGCCTACGTTACATTAATCCCCGTTACACTTAGTCCATTTGGTCAGAATGCTCCCATTTTGTCTTGTCTGCACGGAAAGCCCAGTTGATGCCTTCGCGGTCCAACCTCTATTTGCTCTCTTTTGTCAAAAGCCATGGAAACTTTGGGAAGAGTTCCAGCATACAGGGTATGATGAAAAGTCCATTGCTGTTAAATTTGAACTTTATCAGGTAAAAAGTCATTAGGTACAATTAGGAATTTGAATTAATCTGCTAACATTTAGTCTTTCCAAAGTAGATAGAAAATATCTCAACTTTATGATAACCTCTCTACCGCACAAGGAAAGAGTCGTTCACGAGCAATTCATTCACAACTCCACGCTCTATCAGGTGAAAAATGTTTAATAAGTAGTCTCTAAAATTCCTCTGGGATTAAGCAAACTCCCTGTGCAATAACCACCAGGAGACCAGCTGACCTCAACATCCCATATGGGTGGCACAGTGGTTGGCATGGCTAGCAAGGACTCAGGTTCAAATCCGGCTTCAGGTCACTGTCTGTGTGGAGTTTGCACATTCTCTCCAAGTCTGCAAGGGTTTCCTCCGGGTGCTCTGGTTTCCTCCCACAGCCCAAAGATGTGCTGGTTAGGTTGATTGGCTGTGCTAAATTGACCCTAGTGTCAGGAGGATTAGCAGGCTAAATATGAGGGGTTACGGGAATAGGGTCTGGGTGGGATTGTTTTCGGTGCAGACTCGATGGACCGAATGGCCTCCTTCAGCACAGTAGGGATTCCATGGTTTCTATGGATATCCTTCCTAAACCCTAAGATAGCACTCCGTCTCAGCTGTTTCTAGGCGTTTGTCGGCCAAACCCGCATCCCCTTCTTACTAGTTGACCAATAGCCCTAATAAAGCATTCCCTCCCTGGTCCTGAAGCTGAAACAGGACCCAGGTGTGTAGGTGCTCCAAATAAGCCGCAGTGTACTGGCCTCCAAAAGCCAGGCAAAGGACCTCCAAAGCATCGAAAGAGTTTTCAAACCAATTTCGCAGCTCACCCCATTGAGACTGTGCACCACTGTGACAACTGACTGACCAGTCCACTCTTCCAGTCCTAAAGAGCTCCTCTGATTCCACAGATTTTGACATTTTCTCCCTGTCAATCAAGTTGCTTTATTCTGCTGTTAGCGGTTTTGCTCTGCTTAAGCAGCAGGAGATACATTACATACGGAGTTAAAAGTATTTCTCAATAAAGTATCAGCATGAACAATTTCACCCCCTCTGTGGTCTGGTTGGTAACGGTGCACAAAGGTTTCTACAATGATAAGTTATTTCATTTCAGCTTCCAATGCTATTGACGTGTGAGACCTTTTAAAAAAAAATTGCACTTTTCTCCCATTCAATTTACCTCTTCCAAAGACCCATTATTGTGTGGTGGGGAACATCTTGATTTTTCATTTTAATACAGAGTGTTCCAGTGTAAACGTTTAAGGGAGCATTTTTACAGGGCTCCTGCTGCTTACTATTATCCCTTCAGTCCCCGTTTGGAATTACTTAGACGTGGACATTGGGTCATGGGGATTTTCGAGGTTAAATAATCCATCTACACTCCTAGCTAAGCTCTAACTCAAAGAACGGACAACTGGGTTTGGCACTGGAGTACAGCTGGCATCAATAGAAGTGCCCTCTCGCATAAACATCTGTACCTTCAGGATGAGGGGATAAAGTTGAGGGGGGGGGGGTGGTTGTTGTAAGGTAAGGTAAAGTCGCCATGGTCCCAGGTGGCCATAGGCTGCCCTCCCTTTGAGAGGGAGAGCTGACTGGTGGTGATGTAACCTGAGGGTCACCTCAGGCAAGGTTGAGAAGTTGGGACCTTCATGAATAACCTCAGCTGGTGCGGGAATTGAACCCGCCACGCCTTTGGCGTCACCCTGTATTGCAAACCAGCCGTCCAGCCAACTGGGCTAACCAACTCCCCAGTTAAGGGACCTTATTATCCTTAAAATTATGGAATTTTAAAATTGGTCATTTGGTGTTTGCAGCTGGTTCGAGATCATTGCCAGTAACCTATCACAGTTATATGAAAACGATCAGGGTTAAAGAAAAAGCTCCCTCACCCAGAATGCTGCCCAGCCATTGCCCTCCACATTGCAGCTACAGTCATTTGCTTGGGCTCACTGTCCTTGTTCTGTTTTCAGGTGTGGGTCTACGCTGCTGTCCAAGTCTTCAATTCCATTGGCATTGGCTTTGGTTCATTGATTTCCATGTCAAGTTACAACAAGTTCGACAACAATATTCTTAAGTATTTTTGTTTCTTCTTACCTTGATGAATGAGCTCGGATTGACGGATAATTATTAGTGCAGCTCAACTAATGAAGTTAATCAGAAATCCTGTATCATTAACCTTTTGTGGTATTATTGTAAATGTGATTTATAAATGATGGACTGGCAGCTGTGCTGCTGCAATGTAGTGGGTTGAATTTCCACGGGAATTCTCTTACTCATTGGCTGCAACCAGCAGAACAGCCACCTATAGAAACAGTGGAGGATTTCAACAGAAAAAAAGAGGTGGGTGCTATAAATAGTGGCTTATCTGTATTGCAAGATGTGGATTCCTAGGACATGAAGGTGAAATTTTACTTGAGGGTGTGGAAAATTTCAGAAAATATTTAAAGTTTATTTATTCATGTCACAAGTAGGCTTACGTTAACACTGCAATGAAGTTATTGTGAAGATCCGCTAGTCGCCACACTCCGGCGCTTGTATAGGTACACTGAGGGAGAATATAGCATGCCCAATTTACATAACCGGCACGTCTTTTGGACTGTGGGAGGAAACTGGAGAAAACCCACGCAGACACGGGGAGAACATGCAGGCTCCACACAGACAGTGACCCAAGCCGGGAATTGAACCCAGGTCCCTGGCATCGTGCGGCAGCAGTGCGAACCACTGTGACAATGTGCCACCCCAGGAAAAGTTGCTGCACACCCTAACCCAGTTAGTTAAATCAGTCTTGCCAAAAGTTGGAAACATACCTGGAATTGGCTAAAAGGTGTAAAGCAGTGGACAAAAGAGTAGGGTCAGATTGGACAGAAATTTCAGGTCGAGAGCCCCAAGCACTAGTGCTGGGGCCCCAACAATCGATAAATGATCTAGATTCCTATTTTCCATGCAGCTCTAATCATTAAGGTCTTTGGAAGATATCCAAGATTCAGAACAGACCAGAGAATGGTAACAGAGCATGTATTAGATGACCGAATGATAAGGAAACTCATACTTTGAAAAGGATTAAATTAGACTGGACTTTATAGAGTTATGTAAGTGGTATCTGTATACAGCCAAATATATAACTGGGAATAGAGAAATGGCAGGGAAGCGAAATGATTATTTTGTGTCTATCTTCACTGAAGAGGACACAAGAAATTTCCCAGAATCAGAGATCCAAGGAACAAGGGAGAATGAGGAATTGAAAGTAATTATTACTGATAAGCAGGTTGTATTGGAGGAATTAATTGGACTGGAGGTTGATAGGTCCCTGGGACCTGATATTTTGCATCCCAAAGTTTTGAAAGAAGTTGCTATAGACATTGTGTTTGCATTGGTGATCGTCTTTCAAAATTCCATAGATTCTGGAATGATTCCTGCAGATTGGAGGGTAGAAAATGTCACCCCACTATTTAAGAATGGAGGGAGAGAGAAGACAGGGAACTCCGGATCTGTTATCCTCACATCAGTAACAGAGCAAATGCTGAAATCTGTAATAAAGGATGTGATGAATGAACACTAGGATAATAATGATCTGATTTGACATAGCAGAAAGTAATGATTGGGAAATCATGTTTGATGAATGTTTTGGAATATTTTGAGGGTTTTACCAACAGAATTGATCGAGAGGTGGACATAGTGTGCTTGGATTTTCAGAAGGCTTTTGTTAAAGTCCTCCACAGCAAGTTAGTTAGAAAAATTAAAGCACATGGGATAGGAGGTAGCATGGATTGAGGATTGGTCAACAGGCAGAAAACAGGGACCTCCTTCATCAGTGGTATGTACCCATCACCCTTTCCTCGACACGGGTCGCTGCCATCGGAGCCCTCCCAATGGGCCCCCCCATCATGACCCCTGTATGACCCCCCTGCATGACCCCCTCCACCCCGCATAGCCCCGAGAGCCTCCCCTTCATAGTCCCCACCTCCTTGGCACTGCCCCTGCACACTGGCAGTGCCCAACTAGCACATGACTGGTGCCCAACTTGCACTGCCAGGATGTCTGGTGGGCATTGCCAGGGTGTCCGGTGAAAGCTGCAAAATATTTAAATGGATGCACAGGGCATATGGAGGTAAGATGTTTCCCCAGGTTGGAGAGTCCTGAACCAGGGGCACAATTTCAAAATAAGGAGAAAGCCACTTAGGTTTGAAATTTCCTTTTACTCAGAGGGTTGTGGATCTTTGGAATTTTCTGCCCCAAAAGGCTGTGGAAGCTCAATCATTATGTATATTTAAAGCAGAGATTGTTTAGATTTCTAAATACCAATGACATAAAGGGAAATGGGGGTAGTGTGGGAAAAAATGTACTGGTGGATGATCAGCCATGATCAAATTGAATGATGGAGCAGACTCAATGGGCTGAATGGCCTACTCCTGCTCCTATGTTCCCATGTTAAACAATGACTGAAGTACCAGGAGCAGAGATAGGAAACCAGAAAATGGCATGTTCAGAAGAGCAACAATTCCGAAATTAATTGAAAAGCAGTTAGACAGTGTAATGGGGCGGATCGAAGCTTTCTCTGAAAGATCAGCCAAATGACCTTCCTCATTTGTACTTATCTTTGTGATCTTTCAGATTGTGAGAGAGCCCCTAAACTTATTATTATTTGATTAAGGAAATAATGAGGCACTATAGCTTCATTATTTCTAATACCCTCTGTGCTTCTTTGTCCTGGAATCTTCAAGTTTCTCAAGTCCAAGCTAGGGGATCTTCACAGTAACTTCAATGCAGTGTTAATGTAAGCCTACTTGTGATACTAAAAAATAAACTTATAAACTAGTGTCACCTCATTGCTACTTCCTAATTTATCTCATCTCTCTTTGAACTCTTTTCAGCCTGCACTACGGGTCTTAGTCCTTCACTGTGACCAATGGTTTGGTTTCTTAACAATAAAAACTTGCCTATTAAATCAAAATTCCCTCAGACCAATTTTCTCAGTGCCAATTTCCCTCTTCTGGACTGTAGACATTACCCCTGAACAACATGCACTCCCTGAGCAATTAATGTTCCCCAGTCAACAAACGTACTGTCAACAATAGACATTCTCTGAGCAACAGATGTTCCCTGAGCAGTAGGCTAGAGAGCATCAAAGCAAAGAACATAAAAGATAGGAGCAAGAGAGGACCACACATTGCCTCGGGTCTGCTCAGCCATTCCGTACATTCATGTCCGATCTTCAGCCTTAACTCCACTTTTCCACAAGCTCCCCAAATCCCTTGATTCCCTGAGAGACCAAAAGTCTATCTACCTCAATCTTGAATATATTCAACAATGGAGAATCCGTAACTCTGTGGGGTAGAGAATTCCAAAAACGTGTAACCCTCTGAGTGAAGAGATTTCTCAGTCCTAAATGGTCACTCTTTTATCCTCAGACTGTGCTGCCAAGTTCTAATTCCACAGTCACAGGAAGCAATCCCTCAATGCCTGCTCTGTCAAGAACTTTCAGAATCTTCTGTTTTAATGAGATCATCTTACCTTCCTCTAAACTCCAAACAGTAAAGGCCCGTTTTACTCAATTTCCCATCATAGAAAAATGCTCTCATCCCAGGAACCAATTAAGTGAACCTTCACTACTGCCTCTGAGGCAAGTATATCCTTCCTTAGATATGGAGAAAAGGACTGCACACAATACTCCATGCGTAATCTCACCAAAGCCCTCTGCAGTTGGAGCAAGAATTGATTGTCCTTGCACTCCAGCCCCCTTCCAATAAAGGCCATTTGCCTTTCTCATCAGTTGTTGTATCTGTATGTTAACATTTTTGTATTCCTTGTGTGGATACACGCAGGTTTCTCAGAGTTCTACAATTTCTCTCTATTTAAATAATATACTGTGTGTATAATCTTCCTGTCAAAGTTCACATTTACCCACATTAGTCACCATTTGTCCGTTTTTCGCTCACTCACCTAACCTATCTATCTATATTGCTTTACAGACCACAACTTACTTTGCTACCTATCTTTGTGCCTGAGTATTTTTTCAATGGAACAATTTTTTTATTGAAACTTATGAATATGTGTTGTTGGGCATTCCTGACAATATTCCCTGGGCAGTGGGCCTAGGAAAATAGAATTTAATCAAAGAGTTAATTATTATGGATTGGGAACTCGTCAGTTTATAAATCTTCTCAAATACTTGAATAATTTGTAAGTGATTTGCTCACAGCTATATATCAATGATGTTCTCATTTCCTCACAGAGATACATTGGCCATCTCACTGACTAATGCAGCCACAAGTGTCTTTTCTGGATTTGTTATTTTCTCTGCATTTGGATACATGTCCCATATGATTAATGTCCCCATCGATGATATTGCTGTGGATGGTAAGTCAATGTAAAGATGCAAAAAGGAGTTGCAATTGCCTGACACTTGGGGGCTGAATCTTTGGGCCTCGTGAGGTCGGGAATGGAGGTGGACGGAACCCGAAAATACTCATTTCCCAGCCCTGTGCCCGGCACCAGCCATTTTTCTGATGCGGGTTCAGGCAAGGTCCCTACCCGATTGGGTAACCAATGTGGCTCATTATGAGCCGTGTTAACTTACTGGGATTTTCCAGTTAGTTTCCTAATATGACAATGGGCTGTTTGAATGCCTGGGGGTTGTGCATACAGTGGCAGGCCAAGTGTCTGTGCTCCAGACAGGCCTCTATCTCCCTGACTCCGGATAAAGAGGAAGGACCTCTTTCGGAGGGATTCCTCCAGTCTATCCCCCACCCCGCCTCTCACCAAAGTGGAGGCCCAACTACTTTTTCTGTTTTTTGTTAAACCTTCAAACAAATTGGTGAGAGGGTGCATTCTGCACTCTCTGTAATACTCACATTTTATAGATGTTGTTGTGAAGAACTTATAATTGGTAATGGGTTGAAGGGTTATGGGGAGAAGGCAGGAAAATGGGGATGAGGAGCATATCAGCCATGATCGAATGGCGGAGCGGACTCGATGGGCTGAATGGCCTAATTCTGCTCCTATATCTTATGAACTAAGTTGAAAAGCCTCTGATTGGCGTTCAAGAACCCACTGTCCTTGATTGGACAGGGATCGCATTTCTGTGCCAATTAAGGGGGGGTTCCCAGTCAAAAGCCCAAAGAGAGTCACTGTTTCCCCCCACCCCCAGGGTGGGTTCGGGACCCAGGCACAACAATCCCACAATGCCTGTTTCTCATTGCCCGAGTGAAAGTTCAGCTCCTGAGTTCTGGTGACATGCTTTAACCAGTTTGCAGTAATGTGCTGCAAGTTAATGTGGTTCTATCTCCAATGTTTTCACCTCCCAAGGTCACAGGGAGGAGGAATATTGTTCTTATTCCAGTATGGAAGACATTAAAAACCAAAGTGACAGTGTTACTGGGAAAATGGCTGAGCATTCTAATAACTCAGAAGGTCGGAGTTTGAACTGTAGTCTGTACTGAACGAGATGACATTGGGCGAGGCAGTAGAAATCCTCTTGTTGGCCTCTCTACCTCTGAGTTAGAGAGAGGGAGCTCAGCAATAGTTCCTGCACACTTTGCAGCAGCTCATGCCTTTATGTGGATGTTGGATAAGGAGAGAGCTACAACTTCCTTATAGTCAAGTAGTTTGCCAACTCCCAGTGTGTGGTTAAGAGTAATAGCTTCCATGATGGAGTTGAGCCCAGCTCACTTCACTAGGAAAGGGGAGAACGTTGGTGAGAAAAACAGCAAAGAAAAATATATTTTAGAGGCAGACAATTTATTTTCTTATATCAGTCACTTCATGCGGTATGGCCACTGCAGCAGGTAACTTTTACAATGGTTCTTAACCTTGCAGGGCCAGGATTGGTGTTTGTGATTTACCCAGAAGCCTTTGTTACAATGCCAGTTTCTCCTCTGTGGGCGGTGCTGTTTTTCATTATGCTGCTGTTCCTAGGCCTTGACAGTGAGGTAAGAGTTACTGTAAGACATTGCCACTTCGAGTTACCGTGGTGATTGAGGAGGCATGACAGCTGCTGTAGAGAATTGTAAGTTTATATCCAAGTTTATTTTCTTTCCTCTACCTACATACAAAGAGGTGACGATTAGTAAGAGAAAAATATAATGTTCCCTGTGACCAAATTCTGAATCCGTCAAAAGCTCTGAAGATTATCTGTCCAGCAGATATTAGCATGAAGCCATCACCAACAACCCCACAATTTATTAATACATTCATGGGACATGGGCATTGCTGGCTTGCCAGCACTTATTGCCCATCCCTAGTTGCCCGAGGACAGTTGAAAGTCAACCACATTGCTGTGGCTCTGGAGTCATGTGTAAGCCAGACCAGGTTATGAAAACAGATTTCCTTCCCTAAAGGGCATTAGTGAACCAGATTGGTTTTTCCAACAATCGGCAATGGTTTCACGATCATTAGTAGATTCTCAATTCCAGATATTTTTTATTGATTTCAAATTCCACCATCTGCCGTGGCGGGATTTGAACCCGGGTCCCCAGAACATTAGCTGAGTTCCTGGATTAATAGTCTATTGATAATACCACTCGGCCATCGCCTTCCCTTACACTTACAATTACATTTCTCAACACATTAACAATACAAACTATTGTCTCATTGTTGCGCGATATAATACACGAGAGGCTGGATGTACTCGGGAAATAAAGGCTTTTATTGCCAACAATAACAGAGCTACTATATACAGTATACGATCCCAGACTAAAGGGTCACCAGGCAGAGCAGTGACCTTTATACCTCTCCTAGGAGGCGGAGCCGACTGGGGTGTACCATAAGGACTATATTAACAGGTAGAACAGCCCAACCCTAACCCCAACAGTAACATATCTACAGACTCATAGTACTGGCCAGACCATGGCTCAGCACTACCTGGTGGGAACCAACAATGGTTCACCACACTCATACACAAAGCAACCCCCTCCAATCCCTGACATTATATACTCAAAATATTACATTTTGATTGGAAAATTAATTGTCCCCTCTCTCAACAGAAAATTCAAATAGAACTGACCACATAAATCAAGGAAGTACTTCTGCCAAATATAAATTACAATTTTGTATAACTTCTCAAACAGATAATGCACCGTTTCCTTAAACATCAAAGTATTAGTGTGTTGTCTTACACAAAATCAAACTGCAGTGAGTGAGTTATTTTTGCCTGGTGGACGGTAATATAAATGAAGCCATGAACAAGCACCAGCAGCACACCGAGGGACCTTGCCTTTTACATGTTTACTGCTTTAGACCCTACATTACAAACAGTGATTAAACTTTAGAAGTACTTCACCGACTGCAAAGCAAAATGGGGCATTCGGAGGTTGTGAAAGATGCTATCGGAATGCAAATTCTGTTTTTTTTTTCTTTTAGCACTGGGAATTAATTTAATCTTTTATAAATGACCTTTAAACGCAGGCCGTGATGCTTTCGGAATATTAATCCATATCTTTTTCAAATTGCCTCCTCGTGAGATTCCTAACTACCATTCTCAAAAGCACTGCCACGTACAGAACTGCCTTCTTTAAGAGAACCTTCCAACTGACCTTGCTGCAAAAGAATTGTTTCTTTTACATCCTTGAAAAGAGTCTCCTTGGCAAACTGGATTTTAAATTCAAATTGAAAGATTCTGTCAAATAAAACACTGAACCAATTTTGTGCTGCAGATTTTAAATATGTGAAATGTTACATAATAATTATTTGGGATATCAAAACATCCTGAGCTGCACCCTTCAGTTTACTATAGGAAGGATATGATAGCACTAGAGGGGGTACAGAGGAGGTTCACATGGATGTTGCCTGGAATGCAGCATTTGAGCTATAAGGATAGGCTTGGATTGTTTTCTTTGGAGCAGAGAAGGCGAGGGGGACATGATTGAAGTGTATAATTTTATGAGGTGTATGGACAGGGTGAATAGGAAGCAGCTGTTGGGGGGTCAGTCATGAGGGGGCACCCCTTGGTTGAGGGGTCAGTCACGAAGGGGCACCTCTTGGTTGAGGGGTCAGTCACGAGGGGGCACCCCTTGGTTGAGGGGTCAGTCACGAGGGGGCACCTCTTGGTTGAGGGATCAGTCACGAGGGGGCACCCCTTGGTTGAGGGGTCAGTCACGAGGGGGCACAGTTTTAGGGTAAAGGGCAGGAGATTTAGAGGTTGATTTGAGAAAATAAATTTCACTCAGAGGGTGGTGGGGATCTGGAATGCATTGCTTGGGAGGATAGTGCAGGCCAGAAATCACGCAACCTTTAAAAAATATTGGGATGAGCTCTTGAAAAATCATAACATTCAAGGATATGGGGCAGATGCAGGAAAATGGGATTAGCGCGCCTTTAGTAGTAGTTATAGTTGGTGCAGACTCGATGGGCCAAAGGATCTTTTCTGGCACTGTATGAATCTATGACTATGACGCAATATATGCAGAATGTACGAGTGACTCTTTTCTGTGCTGTACCTCTTATCAGTGAGACTAACAACATTTGCAAGATTGGATTAGAATGAGTTTTAACATCTTGCTAAAGTTTCCATGCGATGATTAAATTATGAAGTGGCGAATACCAAAAAATCCACTATTTCAGTCTCTCTCACTTTGCTCAATGTTATTTAGAAGTTTTCTTAATCCTAATAAGAAATCTTTCGAGGAACAGTTCATCACCTGACTCAGAAGCTAATTGTGTATTATCTCACCCCAGTTTTTCCCAGCTTTTCATAAAAATGCATGCATAGACGATTAAATCCACGACCTGCTTCTATTGCACTTAGTTGTGATAACCCCCAGGACTTGCATGGGGAATCACTGACCTCCCTGTGGGACTCGTTGAATACGAGCTCCCTGGGGACTGGTAATTAACTAACCAGGTGGTGCTCGTATACCGAGCCCTGTATAAAGTAGGCCCATGAGTGGGTCCATTATTGCATTGTCCTGGTTGGGATCTGTCTGTGTTCTCCGCAGGCTTGTGGTTTTGCTTTACTTTGTTTTGTGCAATAAAGCACTGTTCCTTTACAACCGACTTCTGGGTTATTATATTAGTTATATATGAAAATGGCTGTCTTGGCTTTGTTCCATCCTATATAGGCACTCACTCAGTTACAAATCCCAGTTCCACACCATAAGCTTTTCCCTCTTAAGATAGAATATGTACACAGCTGTTAATATGCTGCAGTCTTTGTAATTAAAACCATCCAGCTGGTTAATTCTATGACTCTATGATAAAAATAAATGCACTTAATAAAGAATGAGTGGTACAACAAGTAGGCAAATCAGCAGGATTCTGAATGCTAATATTGTTAGTAAGCTTAGCACCAAATCTAAAACACAAAGACAAACAAGTTTTTTAAATTAAAGAATGCAGATAGTAGAACTACACACCAGGCCTGTGGTGTGAAAAGACATAGGATGGATTCATAGAATCCCTACAGTGCAGAAGGAAGCCATTTGGCCCATCAAGCCTGCAACAACAACAATCCCATCTAGACCCCATCCCTGTAACCCCACGTATTTACCCTGCTAGTCCCCCTGATACTAAGGGACAATTTTGCATGGCCAGTCAACTTAGCCCACACATCTTTGGAGTGTGGGAGGAAACCGGAGCACCCGGAGGAAACCCACGCAGACACGGGAAGAATGTGCAAACTCCACACAAACAGAGGCCGGAATTGAACCTGGGCCCCTGGCACTGTGAGGCAGCAGTGCTAACCACTGTGCCACTGTGCTGTCCATCCAATCCACAGTGGATTGTGCTTTGGGTGTAGGCCCTTTGAAGGTAAATTTTGTCTCTGCGTGACAATTTAAGTAGGGGATCTTTCAATTCTGGGTACTAGACTAGTCATTCTATATTTCTACTGAGCAAACTGTATTTAATTGTGTTAGCTATGGTGCTGGGATTTTAGTTTAGAAACATACTGCATTCCATAAGAAGTCAAGGATTTATCCGTGCAATTACTTCACAAATGTGTCTCCTATTTCTCTCTTGTTTTGCAGTTTGCTATGGTTGAGGTGATGGTGACAAGTCTACTGGACGCCCACCAAGATTGCCTACTGAAATATTTGAAAAGGAAGGAGGTTGTGGTATTTGCTGTCTGTGCCGTAGGCTTTCTGTTGGGAATTCCAAATGTCACACAGGTATATCTCTCACCAAATGTCAGTCCAATGGTATTATCTAAGGTCAGGGTTTTCCGCCCCATCATGGGGGGGACCCACCTTGTGATAGTCAGCATCCCAGCCAAAAGTCAATTGACTTTCAGTGGGACTGGACAATTCCAATGGGAGGTGGGGCTGGAAAATCCCACCTTAAGTGTGAACATTAATAGTGTCTAAGTCTCATTTGAATATCCTTTATTTGGATCAAAAGGCCAATGTAACTCCAACACTTTTATCCATATTGTCTTAGCATTTCCTACTTGGCTAAATTTTATTTACTTTTGGCGGCATGGTGGCACAGTGGTTAGCACTGCTGCCTCACAGTGCCAGGGACCCGAGTTTGATTCTCAGCTTGGATGACTGTGTGGAGTTTGCACATTCTCCCCGTGTCTGCGTGGATTTCCTCCGAGTGCTCCGGTTTCCTCCCACAATCCAAAGATGTGCGGGTTAGGTTGATTCGCCATGCTAAATTGCCCCTTAATGTCAAGAGATTAGCAGGGTTGATAGGTAGGATGATGGGAATAGGGGCTGGGTTGGATTGCGGTCGGTGCAGATTCGATGGGCCGATTGGCCTCCTTCTGCACTGTAAGGATTCTACGAACCAACTTTGGACATGCGTTAGGCGGATTTAGTCATACAATTGCACTGTTCCACAGCTGAGGGGATTATAAGTAAGTTTGTTATAACCATCCTGGGAATTACACACTAAAATAAAAGCAAAATACTGCAGATGTTGGAAATCTGAAACAACAACAGAAAATGATGCTAAAAATGCTGTTTCGAGTCAAATAAGGCTCTTCTTCAGAACTGGGTTCAAAGCTTCCAGTTCTGAAAAAGAGCCATACTCAACTCAAAACATTACCTTGCTTTCTCTCTCCACTGACGCTGCCAGATTCACTGAGTATTTCCAGCACATTTTGTTATTATCTGGGAGCTGTACAGCTCCTTACACTCATATCGCTGAAACAGGTGGTTCCATTTAGCCTGATATTCCTGCGTCAAACGTTCCAAGACAAATCCAGACCGAATCGGATCCTGAAACTTCACTGGAACTGTTACTTCCTCCAGTAGCTGCAATTGTAATCATCTCAGTCCTGCCTATCAGAACCGCGTGCAGCTGGAGAACTGGGAGTTATCTGCTGCTGGCCAGTGGCTTGAGAAAACTCCATTCAAATTGATCTCAACTTTAACATGATGCCATTCATTAATACAAAACCCAAGACCAGTGGTTACACCCCCACCCACTTTACCTCTCATCATAGAATCCCTGCAGTGCTGAAGGAGGCCATTCGGCCCATCGAGTCTGCACCGACCATAATCCCACCCAGGCCCTATTCCCGTCACCCCACATATTTACCCTGCTAATCTCCTGACACTATGGTCAATTTAGCATGGCCAATCAGCCTAACCCGTGCATCTTTGGATTGTGGGAGGAAACAGGAGCATCCGGAGGAAACCCACGCAGACACGGGGAGAATGTACAAACTCCAAGGCCGGAATTGAACCCGGGTCCCTGGCGCTGTGAGGCAGCAATGCTAACCACTGTGTCACCGTGCCGCCCCATCAAATGCCTCATCTTATGGAGGGAGAATCATAGAACCCGTACAGTGCAGTGGGAGGCCATTTGGCCCATCGAGTCTGCACCAACTCTCTGACAGAGTATCTTTCTCAGGCTAACTCCCTTCCGTCCTATCCCTGTAACCCCCACACATTTACCCTGCTTATTCCCTTAACCTACACATCTTGAGACACTTAAGGGGCGATTTAGCATGGCCAATCTACCTAATCTGCACAATTTGAGATGTGATTTAATAATCTTTGATTTATTTTTTAAAAAGGAGGTGGGCTTGTTTGGTCTTGATGGCCATTTCCTATTTCTTAATAATATTAAGCTTTTTGTTTGAGCATTATTACCTCCTATCTCCCCGATTCTGACCTTTCAATTGGGTCAGACCTCGATAAAAACAAATTACTGCGGATGCTGGAATCTGAAACTAGAGGAACAGCATCTCATCTTCCGGCTTAGGCACATTACAACCTTCTGGTCTCAACATCGAATTCAACAACTTCAGATGATTAGCTCTACCCCATCTCGACCCCTTTGTTTTCATTTTATTTCATTTTTAACTATTCTCTACCTTTTATTTCTTTATTGTCTTTATTTTTCTTTCCCCCCCCACTCTTTCCCCTTATTTTATCCCCCCTTTCCTTACCTTTTCTTTCCTCTTTGCTTCCCCTTTTCCCCCTTTTTCTCAATTTTACCTCTCTCTCACCCATCCTCCCACTGCCCCCATATCTTCATCTGTCGCATCTTACCCTCTAATTTCAACTTCTCTGCTGTTTGGTCATTCACACCTTCTATTCTCTCTATGGACAGCCATTAGCAGCCTTTCCAAAAGAGAAAGCTTTGACAAAGGGTCATCTGGACTCGAAACGTCAGCTCTTTTCTCTCCTTACAGATGCTGCCAGGCCTGCTGAGATTTTCCAGCAATTTCTCTTTTGGGGTCAGAATTCTAATGTGAAGTAAAGGAAAGTATATTTATTAGTCACAAGTAAGGCTTACATTAACACTGCAATGAAGTTACTGTGAAATTCCCCTAGTCGCCACACTCTGGCGCCTGTTCGGATACACTGGAGAATTTAACATGGCCAATGCACCTAACCAGGATGTCTTTTGGACTGTGGGAGGAAACCGGAGCACCCGGAGGAAACCCATGCAGACACGGGGAGAATGTGCATTCTCCACACAGACAGTGACTGACCCAAACCGGGAATCGACCCTGGGTCCCTGGTGCTGTGAGGCAGCAGTGCTAACCACTGTGCTACCATACCACCCATGTGCTAATGTGCTTGGAACTCTCAGCCCAAAGCATCTTTTTAATGTTGGTCTGAATCTAATGTCATTTCAGGGTGGGATTTACGTTTTCCAGCTCCTGGACCACTATACTGCTCAAGTATCCATTGTTTTCTTGGCTTTCTTTGAGGTCGTTGCTATTTGCTGCTTTTACGGTACGTCTGCTGTGTTTTTTATCATGAACTGATCGCAAAGGTCACTGACAATTGCTCGATGTTCAGCACCATTTGCGATTCCTCAGATACTGTGGGGCCAAATGGCCAACTCCTGTTCTTATTCCCCATGATCTTTCTCATCAAGCAGCCTGTGTACATATGCAGCAAGTCCTGAACAATATCTGACAAGTGGCAAGTGACATTCATGCCACACAAGTGCCAGTCAATGACCATCTCCAACAAGAGAGAATCTAACCACTCAGCAGCATTACCATTGTTGAATCCCTTACTATCAACATCCTGGAGGTTACCATTGACCAGAAGCTTACCACATAAATACTGTAGCAACTGGAGTAGTCAGGGATTGGGAATTCTGTGGTGCTTGCCTCAACTCCTGACTCACCAAAACCTATCTATCAACTCCAAGGCACAAGTTAGGAGTCTGATGAAATAGTCTGTACTTTACAGGATGGGTGTGCCTCCAACAACACTTGTTGGAGACACACTCATCCAGGAAAGAAGCCCGCTTGATTAGCATCCCATCCAGCACCTTAAGAATTCACTCCTTCTATTGCTGGTGCACTGTGGCAACAGTGTGTACCATCTACAACATGCACTGAAGCAATGACCAAGGCTCCATTGACAGCACCCTCTAAACCCGTGATATCTACCACTTAGAAGGACAAGGGCAGCAGACACATGGGAACAGCATCACCTACAGGTTTCCTGCAGGGGAGGCGATGTCCTAGTGGTATTATCGCTATACAGAAACTCAACTCATGTGCTGGGGATCTCGATTTGAATCCCGCCACGGCAGATGATGGAATTTGAATTCAATCAAAAAATTATCTGGAATTAAGAATCTACTGATGACCACAAAACCATTGTCGATTGCCGGAAATACCCACCTGGATCACTAATGTCCTTTAGGGAAGAAAATCTGCCATTCTTACCTGGTCTGGCCTACATGTGACTCCAGAGCCACAGCAATGTGGCTGACTCTCAATTGCCTTCCAAGGGCAACGAGGCAACAATAACTGCTGGCCAGTGATGCCACAAATGAATAAAAAAAAGTCTGGAACTCCCTCCCTAACAGCACTGTGGGTGTACTGACACCACATGGATTGCAATGGTTCAAGAAGGCAGTTCATCACCTCCTTCCTAAGGGAAATTAGGATTGAGCAAGCAATGCCCACAGTCCATTAAAGAATAAAAAAGAACTCAAGGCAGATATGGATCCAGTATTGGCCCAACTCATTTCATTTTCAATTAATAATTCGATGCCGCACTAATCCTATTATTAAAGCACTCACATCAGCAAACCCGTTGCTGATTTTTCCTGACAAATGGTAAATGGGGGAAATGTGCCACCAATCCAACAAGAACTCCTCTCTCTTTGAGAACCACAAATTATAACAATATCAGCCACACTTATCGAAATGTCACACACTTGTTTCACCGTGATATCTTAATGCAACAGATTCATTTAAAAATGATCAAAGCTAAACATATGCAAAGGTTTTGCTTCAAATAGATCACTGTGGGTGGCACGGTGGCACAGTGGTTAGCACTGCTGCCTCACAGCACCAAGGACCCAGGTTCAATTCCGGCCTCGGGTGACTGTCTGTGCGGAGTCTGCACGTTCTCCCCGTGTCTGCGTGGGTTTCCTCCCACACTCCAAAGATGTGCGGGTTAGGTGCATTGGCCATGGTGTATTGCCCCTTAGTGTCAGGGGGGATTAGCAGGGTAAATGATTACGGATAGAGGCTGGGTGGGTTGTTGTCAGTGCGGGCTCGATGGGCTGAATGGCCTCCTGCTGCACTGTAGGGATTCTACGATTCTACGATTGTGATTTTAAAATCCCCAGACGTTCTGTAAATTATTGCCCCAGCCAAAATTTCAGCAAGATTTTACAAGGACAGTTTAATTTTTTTCACAGGTATCCCTCGGTTGTCACAGAACATTGAAGAGATGGTGGGGAAAAAGCCAAATATTTACTTGCGTGTGTGTTGGTTGCTGTCTACTGCACTGATCCTTGTATGTACCATCAACTAGTTCGAGTACTTTAACAAAGAAACTGCAGGGGGAATTTTACACCCCCTCCCACTGGCAGGATTCTCCAGTCCCGCTGAAGTCAATGGACTTTTGAATGGTTCGCCGTGTTTTCCAGTCCCCCCACCCCCACCCCCGTGACAGGGCTGCAAAATCCCGCCTGGTTAATTATGGAGCCCATGGGGAGCTTGCCTTTGTTTAATGAATTAATTGAAGTTTATAACATGTGAAAACTTTGCTTTATAATTGAACTGCTTAAATTCACTCTGGTTACATTTTTTGTGTTCACTGTGAAACTCAGTACGACAGTTTTATTGTATATTTATTAGGGAAAAATAGAATCCCTACAATGCAGAAGGAGGCCATTCAGCCCATCGAGCCTGCACTGACAACAATCCCACCCAGGCCCTATCCCCGTAACCCCACGTATTTACCCTGCTAATCCCCCCTGACACTAAGGGGCAATACACCATGGCCTATCCACCTAACCTGCACATCTTTAGACTGTGGGAGGAAACCGGAGCACCCGGAGGAAGCCCTCGCAGGCACAGGGAGAATGTGCAAACTCCACACAGACAGTGACCCAAGGCCGGAATTGGACCCGGGTCCCTGGAGCTGAGAGGCAGCAGTGCTAACCACTGTGTCACTGTGCCACTCCATGAGCACCAATTTTCTCTAAAGGCAAGACAACTGTAAGGCTAAATTCATAACGCTCAAGTACATCCCCTTTAATAATGATGCTTTGCATAAAAATGCTGCCTTGTCGTTCGAGAAACCATCAGTAATTCCACCAGACTGACTCTCTGAGTTCAGCAGCAGTATGATTATGGCAATTTACTTCAGTGAATTCTGGCCATAATAAATATTGAAAAGCATTACTCATTCATGCATTATTTCAGCGTCTTACCCTCTCCCCCTCCCTGACACATTTCCACTGCTGTTAGTCAGAGACATGTATTTGTTTGCGTTCCTCTCTTGAAGAGTTGAGAAGCTTGAACCTTTGTGTTTTTGTTTCAGATTATCATGGTGTTTGTAATCATTGACTTTGAACCTGTACGTTACGGCAATTACAAATACCCAGAGTGGGCTCAGAGCCTTGGCTGGATCATAGCTATGGCTTCGCTGATCTGGATTCCTGTTGGAGTGGTCCACACATTGCTCACATTGAAAGGTTCATTCTGTGAGGTGTGTTCTCTTTAGTCTGTACAATAAATAACAATCAGCCTTCATTAACAGGGAGTTTGTGCAGACAGCAGCAACTTCCGGCCAGATCACTCCCTTCCAATAAGTCGCCCCTTGTTAATTAACACCAGAAACGAACCGTAATAAGAAGTAATCTAAAGCCATAAACAGCAGGGACCACGAGGCAGGAGTACAGGCACACAGAGCAGTGAGGTGCCAGCTGGGACATCTACATCTTGTCATTTTTATGTAATACTGTTCTTTCCTTTAGCATGTGTCAGGTGACGGCAGATGTGTCCAGTGCTACAGCACCAGTGTCCAGTGCTAATGCACCAGACTACTGCATCCAGTGCTACAGCACCAATGTCCAGTGCTACAGCACCAGACTGCTGTAACCAGTGCTACTGCACCAAACTACTGTATCCAGTGCTACAGCACCAGACTGCTGTATCCAGTGCTACAGCACCAGACTGCTGTACGCAGTGCTACTGCACCAGACTAGTGTACAGTGTTACTGTGCCAGACTGCTGTATCCAGTGCTACTGCACCAGACTACTGTATCCAGTGTTACTGCACCAGACTGCTGTATCCAGTGCTACAGCACCAGACTAGTGTCCAGTGTTAAGGCACCAGACCTCTGTGACCAGTGCTACAGCACCAGACTGCAGTATCCAGTGCTACAGCACCAGTGTCCAGTGCTACTGTACCAGACTACTGTATCCTGTGCTACAGCACCAGACTACTGTATGCAGTGCTGCAGCACCAGACCACTGTATCCAGTGCTACAGCACCAGACAGCTGTATCCAGTGCTACAGCACCAGACCGCTGTTTCCGGTGCTACAGCACCAGACAGCTGTATCCAGTGCTACAGCACCAGACTGCTGTATCCAGTGCTACAGCACCAGACCACTGTATCCAGTGCTACAGCACTAGACCACTGTATCCAGTGCTACTGCACCAGACCACTGTATCCAGTGCTACAGCACCAGACTAGTTTCCAGTGTTACTGCACGAGACTGCTGTATCCAGTGCTACAGCACCAGACCACTGTATCCAGTGCTACAGCACCAGACTAGTTTCCAGTGTTACTGCACGAGACTGCTGTATCCAGTGCTACAGCACCAGACCACTGTATCCAGTGCTACAGCACCAGACCACTGTATCCAGTGCTACAGCACCAGACTAGTGTCCAGTGTTACTGCACCAGACTGCTGTATCCAGTGCTACTGCACCAGACTGCTGCATCCAGTGCTACTGCACCAGACTGCTGTATCCAGTGCTACTGCACCAGACTGCTGTATCCAGTGCTACTGCACCAGACTGCTGTATCCAGTGCTACTGCGCCAGACTGCTGTATCCAGTGCTACTGCGCGAGACTGCTGTATCCAGTGCTACTGCGCCAGACTGCTGTATCCAGTGCTACAGCACCAGAACACTGTATCCAGTGCTACAGCACCAGACCACTGTATCCAGTGCTACAGCACCAGACTAGTTTCCAGTGTTACTGCACCAGACTGCTGTATCCAGTGCTACTGCACCAGACTGCTGCATCCAGTGCTACTGCACCAGACTGCTGCATCCAGTGCTACTGCACCAGACTGCTGTATCCAGTGCTACTGCACCAGACTGCTGTATCCAGTGCTACTGCACCAGACTGCTGTATCCAGTGCTACAGCACCAGACCACTGTATCCAGTGCTACAGCACCAGACTAGTTTCCAGTGTTACTGCACCAGACTGCTGTATCCAGTGCTACTGCACCAGACTGCTGTACCCAGTGCTACTGCACCAGACTACTGTATCCAGTGCTACTGCAACAGACTGCAGTATCCAGTACTACAGCACCAGACTAGTGTCCAGTGTTAAGGCACCAGACTACTGTATCCAGTGCTCCTGCACCAGACTGCAGTATCCAGTGCTACAGCACCAGTGTCCAGTGCTACTGTACCAGACTACTGTACCCTGTGCTACGGCACCAGACTACTGTATCCAGTGCTGCAGCACCAGACCACTGTGTCCAGTGCTACAGCACCAGACCGCTGTTTCCAGTGCTACAGCACCAGACCACTGTTTCCAGTGCTACAGCACCAGACTGCCGTATCCAGTGCTACAGCACCAGACCACTGTATCCAGTGCTACAGCACCAGACCACTGTATCCAGTGCTACAGCACCAGACCACTGTATCCAGTGCTACAGCACCAGACCACTGTATCCAGTGCTACAGCACCAGACCACTGTATCCAGTGCTACAGCACCAGACTAGTGTCCAGTGTGACTGCACCAGACTGCTGTATCCAGTGCTACAGCACCAGAACACTGTATCCAGTGCTACAGCACCAGACCACCGTATCCAGTGCTACAGCACCAGACTAGTGTCCAATGTTACTGCACCAGACTGCTGTATCCAGTGCTACAGCACCAGACCACTGTATCCAGTGCTACAGCACCAGAACACTGTATCCAGTGCTACAGCACCAGACCACTGTATCCAGTGTTACTGCACCAGACTAGTGTCCAGTGTTACTGCACCAGACTGCTGTATCCAGTGCTACAGCACCAGACTGCTGTATCCAGTGCTACAGCACCAGACCACTGTATCCAGTGCTACAGCACCAGACCACTGTATCCAGTGCTACAGCACCAGACTAGTGTCCAATGTTACTGCACCAGACTGCTGTATCCAGTGCTACAGCACCAGACCACTGTGTCCAGTGTTACCGCACCAGACTAGTGTCCAGTGTTTCTGCACCAGACTGCTGTATCCCGTGCTACAGCACCAGACCACTGTATCCAGTGCTACAGCACCAGACCACTGTATCCAGTGCTACAGCACCAGACCACTGTATCCAGTGCTACAGCACCAGACCACTGTATCCAGTGCTACAGCACCAGACTAGTGTCCAGTGTTACTGCACCAGACCACTGTATCCAGTGCTACAGCACCAGACCACTGTATCCAGTGCTACAGCACCAGACCACTGTATCCAGTGCTACAGCACCAGACCACTGTATCCAGTGCTACAGCACCAGACCACTGTATCCAGTGCTACAGCACCAGACCACTGTATCCAGTGCTACAGCACCAGACTAGTGTCCAGTGTGACTGCACCAGACTGCTGTATCCAGTGCTACAGCACCAGAATACTGTATCCAGTGCTACAGCACCAGACCACTGTATCCAGTGCTACAGCACCAGACTAGTGTCCAATGTTACTGCACCAGACTGCTGTATCCAGTGCTACAGCACCAGACCACTGTATCCAGTGCTACAGCACCAGAACACTGTATCCAGTGCTACAGCACCAGACCACTGTATCCAGTGTTACTGCACCAGACTAGTGTCCAGTGTTACTGCACCAGACTGCTGTATCCAGTGCTACAGCACCAGACCACTGTATCCAGTGCTACAGCACCAGACCACTGTATCCAGTGCTACAGCACCAGACTAGTGTCCAATGTTACTGCACCAGACTGCTGTATCCAGTGCTACAGCACCAGACCACTGTGTCCAGTGTTACCGCACCAGACTAGTGTCCAGTGTTTCTGCACCAGACTGCTGTATCCAGTGCTACAGCACCAGACCACTGTATCCAGTGCTACAGCACCAGACCACTGTATCCAGTGCTACAGCACCAGACCACTGTATCCAGTGCTACAGCACCAGACCACTGTATCCAGTGCTACAGCACCAGACTAGTGTCCAGTGTTACTGCACAGGTCAGACTTGGGAATTGGGATCCAGTGCCTGGCCCACACTGCCTTTTTCAAAACTGTGCAAATAAAATTCAAACACACACACACCAACACAGACACACACACACACACACACCGACACAGACACACACACACACACACCAACACAGAAACGCACACACACACACACCGACACAGACACACACACACACACACACCAACACAGAAACACACACACTCTCACATGCGCCTGCACATGTAAACGCACACACTCTCATGCACACACACACACATACACACTCCCACACACACCCCACACACACAGACACACACACCCCACACACACAGACACACATACACACTCCCACACACACCCCACACACACAGACACACCCCACACACACAGACACACATACACACTCCCACACACACCCCACAGACCCACACACACACCCCACACACACAGACACACATACACACTCCCACACACACCCCACACACACAGACACACACACACCCATTGTCCTGGATGTGGAAGTGAAGGTCTCCAGTGAGCTGGAGTAACTAGCCAGCTTCACCCCCAACATGAGAGGGGATGTTGGACAATATCTGGGCCTAAATGCAGTAGGTGGGGGGTGGGGGAAGCGTGGGTCCTCGGATTGTCAGCTGTTTGTGAGGTGGTGGGGGAAGGTTGTGAGGAAAGGGTGGCCGACTGTGAAATTGTGTTCACTTTAAGTGTTAGATTGATCTGGAAGGACCTTTTCAATCTTCAGATCCTGTTGTAGTCACAGGCTCTGGGTTTCTGGGTTAGGATAAAGTTGGTCCTTATGGCCTTGATTTGTATCAATGTATGTGACTCAGGCATGTGTCTCACACGTCTGAATTAATACATTTAAAACCAGAATGAATAGAAATCAAGGTCCCGATTTTAATGGTGAAGGTGGATAGGTTGTAAATGAGTGAAAAACCTCATGCAGTTAAAATTTATTTTTCTCTCTGTATCTGTCAGCTTGGATACACCGGTTCAAAAGGGTCAGATATTTGGTTTAACGGAGATTGGGTGCACAGTAAGATTGTAAAACATACCCAGAGCATTGAGCTCCAGTTGTTAGGCTGCTCTCTCCCAGGGATGGCTATTAGTGTGGGTCTCTGCTGAGGTGATGTAACTGGCATCGAGTGAAATTTTGGCAGCTTCTTACTTGGGTTTTCGCTCTGCATTTTGCACATCTCCAATGTGTAAATCACAGCCTGAAATGGATAAATTGGGAAAGAGTTCACAGCTGGTTAGGACAGCACAGTGGTTAGCACTGCTGCCTCACAGCGCCAGGGACCCAGGTTCAGTTCCGCCCTCGGGTCACTGTCTGCGTGGAGTTTGCACATTCTCCCTGTGTCTGCGTGGGTTTCCTCCGGATGCTCTGGTTTCCTCCCACAGTCATGATGTGGAGATGCCGGCGTTGGACTGGGGTAAGCACAGTAAGAAGTCTCACAACACCAGGTTAAAGTCCAACAGGTTTATTTGGTAGCAAATACCATAAGCTTTCGGAGCACAGCTCCTTCGTCAGATGGAGTGGATATCTGTTCTCAAACAGTGCAAACAGACACAGAAATCAAATTACAGAATACTGATTAGAATGCAAATCTCTACAGCCAGCCAGGTCTTAAATGTACAGACAATGTGGGTGGAGGGAGCATTCAACACAGGTTAAAGAGATGTGTATTGTCTCCAGACAGAACAGCTAGTAAAATTCTGCAAGTCCAGGAGGCAAGCTCTATCCTCCCACAGTCCAAAGATGTGCAGGTTACGTGGATTGGCCGTGCTAAATTGCCCCTTAGTGTCCAAAGATGTGTAGGTTAGGGCTTTAGCAGGATAAATACATGGAATTAAGGGGATGGGGCCTTGGTGGGATGCTCTGCTGGAGAGTCTGTGCAGAAGCAATGGGCCAAATGGCCTCCTTGTGCTCTGTAGGGATTCTATAGTAAGAATCCAATATTATTACTGGGGGCATAGACCATAATTCCTTTTAACAGCAGTTAGAAACTTCTTAAAATAATGTCTACCATTGGCAAAGTTTAAAGTTTACTTATTAGTGTCACAAGTAGGTTTAGATTAACACTGCAATGAAGTTACTGTGAAAATCCCCTAGTTGCCACACTCCAGCACCTGTTTGGGTACACTGAGGGAGAATTTAGCATGGCCAATGCACCTAACCAGCACATCTTGTGGGAGGAGTTTGGGAGGAAACTGGAGCACCCGGAGGAAACCCCCGCAGACACGGAGAATGTGCAGACTCCACACAGACAGTGACCCAAGCCGGGAATTGAACCTGGGTCCCTGGTGCTAACCACTGTGCCACTGTAAGTATCTTTGATTTTGAATTTGCTGAAAGTGATGTCTGCCTATGAGAGATGATCCATTGAATCCTCACTGTCCAGTTTGGTAACCCAAGGAAATGCACAGACCCCGTCCTGAAAACTGATCACAATCGATTAGTCAACCTGGCTCAGTGGTGGGATCTGGGAGGGGAGACCTGGGCTTCCCTCTATTCAGCCAATATCAAACTGATCAAATTGGAGAAGCGTCTGTGTGCACACTGGGTGAGAATTCTTCCCACTACCTTACGCCTAAGCTCAGCGGCTCAGCCTGTAGCTGTGTAGAGAGAAATGGAGTTAATGTTTCAGCTTCAGGACCTTTGCTCAGAACTGAAGGAAGATAGAAATGTGATTGGTATTGAGCGAGTGAAGCGGTGTGAGTGGGGGGGAGGAAAAAGATGTGCGATAGAGTGGAGAATCATACAATCCCTACAGTGCAGAAGGAGGCCATTTGGTCCATCGAGTCTACACCAACAATGATCTCACCCAGGCACATCTTTGGACTGTGGGAGGAAACCGGGGCACATGGAGGAAACCCACGCAGACACGGGGAGAACGTGCAAACTCCACACTGACAGTGACCTGAGGCCGGAATTGAACCCAGGACCCTGGCGCTGTGAGGCAGCAGTGCTAACCACTGTGCCGCCCTAGAGAGTGATGGGAGTGGTTGTAGTAAAGATTTGTCCAGAGTGTGTGTGGAACATTGAGCAGCTTTGTGAACCAGTCCGTGTTCCCTCTCTCAGATCCCTCCCCTCTCATTGTTTCCCTGGTAGGTTGATGACTGTACTGGTGATGTGAACTGCGCTTGCCCGGAACTCAAAAACAAAATCCAATTTCAACCCTCGGTCGATCCCTAACTCATCCCTAACCTTTCTTTATTTCTCCACCTCCGTTCCTGCAGACAGGCTATCAACCAATATTCGTCACAGGCCCAATGACTCCCACAGGTATTTCGACAACACCTCCTCACGTCCCTTTCTGTAAGGACTCCATTTCCATTCTCCCAGTTTCTCCGTCTCCTTGGCGTCTGTTCTGATAATACAACCTTCCACATCAACACTACTGATACTTCCTTCTTTTTTCTCAACTGAGGATCCCCCCCCCCCCCCACTGAGGCTGACAGGCTCCTCAACCATGTCCCACCCACTTCCCAAACTTTTGCAGGAAAGGAATGAGAATTTCCTCCTTCCAGAACCACGATAGGCCTCCCCTCATCCTCACCTTTCACCCCACCCCGTCTCCAGCCCCAACAGTTCATCACCTGTCATTTCTGCCAACTCCAGCCTGACCGCCACTATCAAACCCATCTTCCCCACTCCCTTACCGATCAGCATTCTGAACAAAGAACAAAGAACAGTACAGCACAGGAAACAGGCCCTTCGGCCCTCCAAGCCTGTGCCACTCATTGGTCCAACTAGACCATTCGTTTGTATCCCTCCATTCCCAGAATGTTCATGTGACTATCCAGGTAAGTCTTAAACGATGCCAGCGTGTCTGCCTCCACCACCCTACTTGGCAGCGCATTCCAGGCCCCCACCACCCTCTGTGTAAAAAACATCCCTCTAATATCTGACTTATACCTCGCCCCTCTCACCTTGAGCCCGTGACCCCTCGTGATTGCCACCGCCGACCTGGGAAAAAGCTTCCCACTGTTCACCCTATCTATACCCTTCATAATTTTGTACACCTCTATTAGGTCTCCCCTCATTCTCCGTCTGTCCAGGGAGAACAAGCCCAGTTTACCAATCTCTCCTCATAGCTAAGACCCTCCATACCAGGCAACATCCTGGTAAACCTTCTCTGCACTCTCTCTAAAGCCTCCACGTCCTTCTGGTAGTGCGGCGACCAGAACTGGACGCAGTACTCCAAATGTGGCCTAACCAGCATTCTATACAGCTGCAACATCAGACTCCAGCTTTTATACTCTATACCCCGTCCTATAAAGGCAAGTATACCATATGCCTTCCTCACAAAAGGTTGCTGAAGAAGCTTGGGTCACACGGAGCTGGGGGTAGGGTGTTAGCGTAGATTGGGGATTGGCTATCCGACAGGAAGCAATGGATGCTTTTCTGGTTGGCAGATGGTAACCAGTGGCGTGCCGCAGGGATCGGTACTGGGGCCTCAACTATTTACCATTTATATAGACGATCTGGAGGAGGGGACTGATTGTAGGGTAACAAAGTTTGCAGACGACACAAAGATAAGTGGAAAAGTGAATCGTGTGGAGGGCGTAGAAGGTCTACAGAGAGATTTGGACAGGCTGAGTGAGTGGGCGAGGATCTGGCAGATGGAGTATAACGTTGACAAATGCGAGGTTATTCACTTTGGAGGAAATAATAGCAAATTGGATTATTATCTAAATGGAAAAAAATTACAACATGCTACTGTGCATAGGGACCTGGGGGTCCTTGTGCATGAGTCACAAAAACCCAGTCTGCAGGTGCAACAGGTGATCAAGAAGGCAAATGGGATGTTGGCCTATATCGCAAGGGGGATAGAATATAAAAGCAGAGATGTCTTGCTGCATCTGTACAGGGCATTGGTGAGGCCGCAGCTGGAATACTGTGTGCAGTATTGGTCCCCTTATTTGCGGAAGGATATATTGGCTTTGGAGGGAGTGTAGAGAAGGTTCACCAGGTTGATACCAGAGATGAGGGGTGTTGATTATGAGGGGAGACTGAGCAGATTGGGTTTGTACTCGTTGGAATTTAGAAGGCTGAGGGGGGATCTTATAGAAACCTATAAGATAATGAAGGGGCTGGATAGGGTAGAGGTGGAGAGATTCTTTCCACTTAGAAAGGAAACTAGAACTAGAGGGCACAGCCTCAAAATAAAGGGGGGTCGGTTTAGGACAGAGTTGAGGAGGAACTTCTTCTCTCAGAGGGTGGTGAATCTCTGGAATTCTCTGCCCACTGAAGTGGTGGAGGCTACCTCGTTGAATACGTTTAAATCATGGATAGATGGATTCCTGATCGGTAAGGGAATTAGGGGTTATAGGGATCAGGCGGGTAAGTAGAACTGATCCACTTCAGATCAGCCATGATCTTATTGAATGGCGGGGCAGGCTCAAGGGGCTAGATGGCCTACTCCTGCTCCTATTTCTTATGTTCTTATGTTCACCACCTTCTCCACCTGTGCTGCCACCTTCAAGGATTTGTGGACTTGCACACCTAGGTCCCTCTGTGTTTCTATGCTCTTGATGGCTCTGCCATTTATTGTATAACTCCCCCCTACATTCATTCTTCCAAAATGCATCACTTCACATTTATCTGGATTAAATTCCATCTGCCATTTCTCTGCCCAATTTTCCAGCCTATCTATATCCTGCTGTATTGTCCAACAATGTTCATCGCTATCCGCAAGTCCAGCTATCTTCGTGTCATCCACAAACTTGCTGATAACACCAGTTACACCTTCTTCCAAATCATTTATATATATCACAAGTAGCAGAGGTCCCAGTACAGAGCCCTGCGGAACACCACTGGTGTCAGACTTCCAGCCGGAAAAAGACCCTTCGACTGCTACCCTCTGTCTCCTGTGGCCAAGCCAGTTTTCTACCCATTTAGCTACCTCTCCTTGTATCCCATGAGCCTTAACCTTCTTAACCAACTTGCCATGAGGAACTTTGTCAAATGCCTTACTGAAATCCATATAGACGACATCCACGGCCCTTCCTTCGTCAACTGTTTTGTCACTTCCTCAAAAAACTCCACCAAATTTGTACGGCACGACCTCCCTCTTACAAAACCATGCTGTCTGTCACTAATGAGATTGTTCCGTTCTAAATGTGCATACATCCTATCTCTAAGAATCCTCTCCAACAACTTCCCTACTACGGACGTCAAGCTCACTGGCCTATAATTACCCAGGTTATCCCTGCTACCCTTCTTAAATAATGGTACCATATTCGCTCTCCTCCAATCCTCGGGGACCTCACCTGTGTCCAATGAAGAGACAAAGATTTCCATCAGAGGCCCAGCAATTACATCTCTTGTCTCCCTGAGCAGTCTAGGATAGATACCATCAGGTCCTGGGGATTTGTCAGTTTTAATGTTACCTAAAAAACATAACACTTCCTCCCTTGTAATGGAGATTCTAACGGGTCAACACCTCCCTCTGAGACACTCCCAGTCAACAAGTCCCTCTCCTTTGTGAATACCGATGCAAAGTATTCATTTAGGATCTCCCCTATTCCCTTGAGTTCTAAGCATAATTCCCCTCCTTTGTCCCCGAGAGGTCTGACTTTTTCCCTGACAACTCTTTTGTTCCTAACATATGTATAAAATGCCTTAAGATTCACCTTAATCCTGTCTGCCAAGAACATTTTGTGACCTCTTTTTGCCCTTCTAACTCTCCGTTTGAGTTCTTTCCTACTCTCTCTGTATTCCTCTACAGCTCCATCTGTTTTCAGTTGCCTGGACCTAACGTACGCCTCTCTCTTCTTTTTGATCAGATCTTCAATTTCCCTGGTTATCCACGGCTCTTGAAGGGACCCATTCCTCCATGATATCCTGATTCACTCCCTGCTCACTCCCAACATCACGCCTCCTTAAGAGGAACTTTGCCATGCAAGTGCGAGAGGTCCAACACCTGCCCTTTTACCTCTGCTCTCCCCCCCCCCCCCCCCAATCCGCACCATCGAAGACCCCAAATACTCCTTCCAGGTGAAGCAGCGATTTACCTTTACTTGTTTCAATGTTGTTTCTATTCACTGCTCAGTGTGGGCTGCACAGTGGAAACCAAACGCAGGGTAGTTCCTTACACTATCTTGGTAGTAAGTTCTGGAATTCCTTCCTTAAATCTCTCCACCTCACTTTCCTCTTCAACCAAACCTTTGCTCATTTGTCTTAATATTTTCCAACAGGTGCCAAATTTTGTTCGATAGCGTCCTTGTGAACCGCAACGAGAGATTTTACTATGTTAATGAGACTTGATGAATGCAGGTTGGCCCTCTCACTGATGGGGTCTGACATGCAGCAGGTTAAACTATTTGATAGGTTTGTCCAAGTAAGCGCACTAAAATTAAACCAAGTGGCTGGCAAACCTCTCACCGTTTGAATGTGCTGAGAGGCACCTCCTGAGACGACCACTTGGTGGTGCTGTCTAACTACAATCCACTCTCCAGTTGGCTAGAATAATTAAATTTAAACAGGGATAGTCTTCGTTCCATTAGGGCTTCACAAATCTTTATTTGCACATTTTGCTTCATCTCTGAAAATTAAGCAGTTTAATTTTCTTTTAATAAAAATAAGAAATTGCCAGCATCTGAAAAGAGAATAAATTGGCAAGGGCGGAGTGAAAACCTCCACTTAAATGATGTCTATAAACTTTAAGTTGCCTTTTCTCTTTTCAGGAGTTGCGTTATCAAATACTTTCTCTTTAGAATTTGTGTTTGCTTCCTTTTTTAATCTTGGTGCAAATGTAGAAAATAGGGGCAGGAGGATGCCAGTCAGCTCTTTGAGCCTGCTGTACCATTCAGTATAATAATAACTAATCCTCTGTCTCAATGCCATACTCCCACACTCTCTCCATACACTTTGACTCCTTTAGAGTTGAGAAATCTATTTTCTTCTTAAATGTATTCAATAATTTGGCCTCCACAGCCGTCTGTGGGAGAGAATTCTACAGGTTCACCCTAAGTGAAGAAGTTCCTCCTCATCTCATCTTAAATGGTCTCTCCCCCCATCCTGCGACTGTGACCTCTTGTTCTAGACCCTCCGGTCAGAGGAAACAACATCCTGGAATCCAGTCTGTCTAGCCCTGTCAGAATTTTATATGTTTCAATGAGATCCCCCTCTCATTCTTCTAAATTCCAGTGAATACAGGCCTCTTTGGATCTAATACTAATCTTTTGTTAGTCATGATTTGGCTGCTTTTCCAACTTCTGAAAACTGTAGAGACCACAGGAATGTTATTGTATGTTTTTTTTCCTGAATGCATGGCCCTCTTTGCAGGTACTTTCTCACCTTTATGTTCCTGAACTGTTTGCTGTTGAGCTGTGCAGAGGCCAGAAGGACTGCAGCCAGCTCATCCTGATACAGGCCACTCTGGGATATATGGGGTTAGGCTCAATGTCTACCCATGGCAGGCATGAGTCTATGTTGAACCCATTATGGCACAAGGTACAGGAATGCCATCTTGCCACCTATGCAGAAACATTGATCACGATACATATATCTTTATTCTTTGCTGTTGATGTGTTCAGGATGCGCTCTCCCTACTAGCACCTTGCAGAGGATGAAACTTTTTGACAGCTTTACCAAGAAGTGTGTCTTCTCTGTAGCTTTGCGTCAAGCATTCAAAATCTCCTTTTACCGTTTATGCTTTAATCTCGGTTTTACATTCAAAGATTGCAATGCTTTCTCAGCACAAGTCTTTATTGAACTGATATGAAATGGCAGCTTACAGAGAGCATCTCACAGAGCAGAGGTCATATGATTACAGCAAGCCATATTGTATATGTAATAATGTTCATTTCAAAATCCAAACATCCATCTTTTCATAACGAACAAAAGATACAAACATCCCCTTTTCCCTAATGAACCAAAGACAAATAAGGGGATCAAGGGTTATGGGGAGGAGGCAGGAGAATCATGTCAACCATGATTGAATGGCAGAGTAGACTCAATGCGCCAAATGGCCTAATTCTGCTCCTGTATCTTATGGTCTTATCAAATTTGCACGCATGATCATGTGTAACTGTGAGTTACCCTAATTACCCTTCCTCTGTGCACTAATGACTTTATGACCCCCTTTTTAAATGGGTTAGTAGGCATAGACACTCCCACCGTCTAAATCATACTACATAGTACTCATAATACAAAAATACTGCATGTAAAGAGGATTTTATTAAAACCTATAATAAAAGAATCATTTACAGATATCAGTGAGATGGGTGTGCCTGCTAGGTACAAGTTTGTCAATAACACAAACATAGGCAGCAATGTAGATGGAAACACAGAATTACAAAGAACAGTTTATAGATCAAGTGAATGGGCAAAACAGTGGCAAATGATTTCAGTGAAGGATATGAAATCTTCTACTTAGGACTTAAGTGTTAAGACCCAGGCCAGAAACTCCAAAATGTTTTGTGAAGTTAGCTTAGACCCCAAGTTCTACATTTGATTTTGGCATGGGTGAGCACAAGGTGTTTCACTCCAGGTGTGATTCAAATGATCCAATCGGAAACTGTTATCAAACAATGTTTATTTAAGAACACAGTTAAAATTTAACAAAAAGAATTCACATAACTTTTACAATTTACAATAACAATTACAAGAATTAAGTGCAACACAGTGTAACTCTCCTAACAGCTAGCTATCTCTGCTGTTCCAAGTTAAATACTATCACACAGACATGTACCCTTCTTCAGACTTGGCACAGAAGCAAGTATGCTCACATGATGCTGGATCTTCAGCTTTTAACATCTGCTGTGAATTGGTGCTTTGAAAGTTGGATCAAATCTCTGAGGCCTCCCAGTCCTGGAACTTTCAGAAAGCCTCTGGATAGAGAGAGAGATGCTGCCTTCTTCCACCAGCTCAGAAACAAAACTAAAACCTTGTAATGCTCTGAAAAAAAATAGCTGTCCCCAGGCATATCATCTGACCTGTCAATCATCCCCAAATCAAGCTCCACTCAGCAATCCCAGGAACACTAAAACCTCAGGACACTGCATTAGGCTGGATTAAAATCAACATGATGTGAATTATACTGCTTCAGCAGCAATAAAGGATACTGGTTACAGACAACAGAGCACAATAAAATACCTGGGCCTGTGTGAAACAGCTTGCAGAGCAACATGATTAAAATGCATTTCTTAAAGGCACAGTACCATCACAAAACAGACAGAAAAACAGAACAGATAGAATACATGCTGTCCAAAGATACTTGGGGGGGGGGGGGTGCGGGGGTGTCCTCATTAAAATGTCTGAGCAGGTCCAGAAAATAATAAGAAAGGCAAATGGAATGCTAGCCTTTATATCTAAAAGGATACAAGGGCGTAAATGTTATGTAACAACCATTCAATTCAACGCTCTGGTTAGAATTTGGCACCACCTCTACAAGGCCTTGGAGGAACTACAGTGTGAGCTTACTGTAATAATATCTGGGCTCCAAAGGTTAAATTTTAGGAGAGATTACCAAAACTAAGATTGTATTCACTGAAATTTAGAAAGTTGTGGGGCGATTTGATTAAAGTTGTCAAGATATCAAGGACAGCAATACAATTATTGTAAATCTTAAGGTTCATATGCTTGTGCGCAGCCATTAAGTATTCTAACAGCAAGTGTATACTTTTCACGAAATGTACCTTTACTGAAACATCTCCATATTAATCAAAGATTTCCTTTAGCTGCCAGTAGAATCTTTAATAAGTTTAAACTGGATCGGGGAGAGTGTCACCCAAATTGTTTAAGGTATTTCCTCCTCATTTACCCTTTTTCTTGCCATAACTGACAAGCTAAGAGAAAAGCGATACCATTCTGTGTACTGTGGAAGATACTCAATTATGAAACAGCTAATTTTAAGGGATTGGAGTCACAATGGGTTTACCCTCTGACTTGTCATCTGAGTGAAACTCCTCAAATGTATTTGATGGGTCAAGGATAAAAGGTGTGAGGGATCACTTTGAAATTAATATGTCAAACACATTTCCCCGGGATATTTAAGCTGGTTGTAACACAGTGTTATTAACACCAATGTCCAATCCCCTTACTGACCAGTCACTCCCCTGTCTTAAAACCATTTTACGTTCGTGCTGTCACTGTCACAGTGCAGGGCGGCTTCGAATTAGGTCTAAGACTGGAATACGGCAAACACATTCAGAGCTTCTCTTGGGCCTGCATTTATGGGGAATAACGCAACACGGACACTGGGACAAAAAGGTGAAAGCAGTCTTGTTTAGTAGAATGCAGTTTTCATCTTCATTAGTATGAAAATTGCCCAAAGTATGTTTCCCATTTATTTCCAATTTTTAAAGAGGAATTTTCAGATCTGCATTGCGTCATCTATTTGCAAATCTGAATTCACGTCTTAAATCGTCTGTTTCAGAGGCTCGTGAAGTCGATCACTCCTTTTGGCCTCGACAGCAAACAGACGGGAGCTGCTCGGCCTGAGGCTTCACTGGATGTCCCAATGGCTGGCAGGTCACCACCACTGGAAGTTGACATACTGAAGAACACATCCATTTAACACTGAAGTAACTTTGAAAGCACCAAAGCTTTTGATTAGGAACCATGAAACATGATCTAAGATTTTTTTTGTATTCTGACTATTTTAGAAAGTTCTGCCTTATTCCCACCTTTTCTCCCTCTAATTCACAACTTTATCCCATTCTACCACATTCCCACTTGAACTGCATTTCTTCTTTCAAATTTCCTCTCATTTTCTACCATTCCCCATGGAGAAGCGACCCATCTCCTCCCGGTACATTATCTGTTAAATTTATACTTATCCAATGACATTTAGACTAAAGCACTGCATTGCATTATCTATTTGGACCCTTGCAGCATGCTGGAAGACAATGTTTGAATATGTTACATGTACTTTTGTATTTTACCACTCTTAGCTTATAAATCCTTAGAATAAAATATCTTACATCCCACCTGTCAAGCAAATCATTTGGTCCATAAATAAATAGCACAAGGTTTCTTCACTTTGTTTCAGTTCACTATTGCTGACATTCTATAGTCTATATAATATATTCAACAGAATTAACTTTCCTGATGTTATTGACATACATGGAGAATAGTATGGGGGTACCTATTGGAATCGGTTAGTTATATTTTTAATTTATGGGATGTGAGGGTCACTGGCTAGGCCAGCATTTATTGCTCATTCAATATTTCATTGAGAAAGTGAACCACTGCAAGTCTCTGTGGTTTAGGCACAGCCACAATGCTGAATTACAGGAAATTCCAGGATTTTGACCCAATGACAATGAAGGAATATTTCCAAATCAGGTTGGTGAGTGATTTGGAGGGGATCTTCCAGATATTGGTGTTCCCATGTGACTTCTGCCCTCATCCTTCTAGATGGTACTGTCCGTGGGCTTGGAAGATGCTGAATAAGGAACCTTGGTAAGTTCCTGCATTGTATCTTGCAGATGGTACACTGCTGCCACTGTGCATTGTGGTGGATGGAGTGAATGGTTGTGGAAGGGATGCCAATCAAACAGGCTGCTTTGTGCTGGATAGTGTGGATCTGCACTCATATTCCATTACACTCCTGACTTGTGCTCTGTAGATCATGGACAGGCTTTGGGGAGTGACTGGCTCTTGCAACCACAGTATTTATATGGCTAGTTCAGTTCAATTTCTGGTCAATGGTAACCCCTAAGATGTTGATAGTGGGGGATTCCTCACTGATTCTGGCATTATCGAGGGGCAATGGTTAGATCTTCTCTTGCTGGAGATGGTAATTGCCTGGCACCTGTGTGTCGCAAATGTTAATTGACATTTGTTAGCCCAAGCCTGGTTGTTGTCCAGTTTTGCTGCATTTGGACATGGATGGCTTCAGTATCTAAAGAGTCATGAATGGCGCTGAACATCCTGCGGATAACCCCACAAACTTTCTGATGTCACCTTAATGAACCTGGCAGCTGGGCACTAACATGGAACAGACTTTTCCAAATTAACCATTGAAAATCTGGTCCCTTCCCAACCCTCAACCCATCAACAAGGTCCTCAGGGAGCTTAATAGGCCATTAAGTGACAGTAAGCCCCTTTCCCCCAGCTTCCATTTGAACCAAAGGAATTAAACTTCAGGGTTCGGGGGACTTTTTGCTCTCCTTGTGCTGTCCCCAATTCCAGGTGGCTTGGTGAGGTCACTCAGTCTCAAAGTACATGAGTACCAATGTGCATGGCCCAGTGCTGTAGCGTCAAGAAAATGTGTGCAGTTACTGCGAAAAATTCACAATGCAACATACAACCGGTATTAAATTATTTCTTAAAGTCTAGCATTTTGCAAATAATTAGGCAATAGCTGTAAATGCATCCAAATGTTTATTGCTAGAGAACAAGAGAGTTCAGTGGTTTGTCACATGTTACGTTAGCAAGCAGTAAAGTTCCCTCTAATGATTGTAAGTGTGAAGTAGGGCCTGGTGTTTCACGACAAAGCAACGGGGAAAGCCAATAATCTCAGATTGTTGATGGGATCATCTGGAAGTTATATAAAGCAACACGTCGCTCACACTGGGAGCTGTCCCTGAAACGTGGCAGCAGCTGGAGATTTCATTCTGTTGTACTTGATCTGAAGGTGAAACATCCTCAACGACTCCTGTTTTTGTTTTGTTCAGCTCCGGTTAAATTTAGATTGTTATGAGGCTTTCAGCCTGGTTGAGTGGATCAAACAACAGCTGGGGCAAATATTCCAGCCACCAGATGGCTGACGCTAGGCGCAGAGGAGGTGAATTAGGAACGGAGAACTCCGACGAACATCCATAGCAAGTATTCCCCAGGGCTCGCAACAATGTCAAACCTATTGGCTGGTAGGTTGTGCGAGACTTGACAGTTAGAATACATGCAAATTTAATGAGATTGGGCACAATTTCCCCCATGTTTGCAGAAGGAATACCTGTGTGATGTAAAGTAAAAGTAAAGTTTATTTATTAGTCACAAGTAAGGCTTACATTAACACTGCAATGAAGTTACTGTGAAATTCCCCTAGTCGCCACATTCCGACGCCTGTTCGGGTCAATGTCCCTAACCAGCACGTCTTTCAGACTGTGGGAGGAAACCGGAGCACCTGGAGCAAACCCACGCAGACACGGGGAGAACGTGCAAACTCCACACAGACAGTGACCCAAGCCGGGAATCGAACCCAGGTCCCTGGTGCTGTGAGGCAGCAGTGCTAACCACTGTGCCACATTGATGTACTCACCCATTAAGACTGGGTGAAATGAGGGCGCACCCTGGCTGTTTAAAAAGACTCCTTAAAGATATAAATTAAATTAATAATGAATTGGATGCTGAGGGGAATGAAAGGGACTTGCACCAAGTTGGTTTGCTTGACCAGTAATGAACTGCCAACAACTCTGCTTACCCACAGCAAGGTCGACAAACTCACTTAGTCACATCTACCCAGGATCTGAAGAGGACAATTGACTTCCATATACTCTGCTTCACTAGGGAGGGTTTGGGGGGTGGGGGAGGGGGAGCTGCAGTGAAGGACTTGCAACATCTGTTGAGACTTACAGAAAGCTCTTACCGGGGGACAGGACAGGGGGAGCAAAAGTCCACAAGAGTCTAAGATGACTCTTCCGCAGAAGTTGACTGTTTCTCGCTCCACAGATGCTGCCAGACCTGCTGAGGTTTTCCGGCACTTTGTTTTTTTTTTTAAATTTCAGATCTCCAACTTCTGCAATATTTTGCTTTTTGACCAGTCAGGTCAATGCGGCATTGTTCACACACAATAAATCTGTAATGAAGCTGATTCCGGATGATTTTCAGGGGTCACTCAGCCTCAGCTCATGTGAGCACAAAGTGTGCAGGGGCCAGTGCTGTAGTCTCAGTGCTGAGACCAGAGAATGTGTGCAATAACCTAGAAAAGCTCACAACACAATATAAAGCTGGCATTAACTTATTCCTTAAAGGATAGCATTTTGCAAATAATTAAACAAAAACTTTGAATGCATCCAATCATTTATTTCTAGAAAGTAGTACATAATTCAGTAGTTTGTCACAGGTAAGTGAGCAAGCATTAAAGTGTCCTCCAATGATTGTTAGTGTGTTATATAAAAACATGAAAGTTAATAGGACCCAGATTTGTTTCTTTGCAACATATAAGAGCATGCACTACATTCACAGTTAAGTATAGTTGGTTAGTGAAACAACACATTGCCTGATTGAAAGGACTCAATCTGACCCTAGGTACAGTTGATGTGCAGGGTACACTATTAAATCAAATAACCCACCTGATCTGACTAGGTTCTCAGTTCATAACTGCCATATCACAGTGAGGACAATACACGGCTAGATGTAGCCACAGTTGTAGTATGATTGGGCCAGCCTCAGTTATGTAGATGTAAGGTTTAGGGTTCACTCCAATCTCAGTTGCAATACACATATCAATTATAGGTGTCAGAATGAGATGGGAAAGTTATCCAAAATGAACCTTCAGCTTCTAACTAGGTTCAGCCCGCTCTGGGTCCAAGAATATTGTCCGAGGTTTTACAGAATTTAATAAATTTAAGTGCAACATTGCAATATTTTGCAAGTCGTTGGATTCATCAATTCACTCTGGGACATCAGCTCTTGTTCTGTTGACCAAAGTGGTCATGTCACTGTGTGTTGTGCACCTAACTACTGAAATGGTTGGTTATTAACATTTGCCAGCAAGTACCTCTATACATTGCCAGGAAAAATTGCTCTATTAAAGGAGAACATTATTTTTTTCTTCATAAATTATCAACCAGTTAATGAAATGGCTGCACGGTGGCACAGTAGTTAGCGCTGCTGCCTCACAGTGCCAGGGACTCCACACAGTCACTGTCTGTGTGGAGTCTGCACATTCAGGGTCGCCACACTACCAGAAGGACGTGGAGGCTTTGGAGAGAGTACAGAGGAGGTTTACCAGGATGTTGCCTGGTATGGAGGGGCTTAGTTATGAGGAGAGATTGGGTAAACTGGGGTTGTTCTCCCTGGAAAGACGGAGGATGAGGGGAGACTTAATAGAGGTGTATAAAATTATGAAAGGCATAGATAGGGTGAACGGTGGGAAGCTTTTCCCCAGGTCGGTGGTGACGTTCACGAGGGGGTCATAGGTTCAAGGTGAAGGAGGCGGGGGGGGAGGTTTAACACAGATATCAGAAGGACATATTTTACACAGAGGGTGGTGGGGGCCTGGAATGCGCTGCCAGGCAAGGTGGTGGAGGCGGACACACTGGGAACGTTTAAGACGTATCTAGATAGCCACATGAACGGAGTGGGAATGGAGGGATACAAAAGAATGGTCTAGTTTGGACCAGGGAGCGGCACGGGCTTGGAGGGCCGAAGGGCCTGTTCCTGTGCTGTATTGTTCTTTGTTTACCCCATGTCTGCGTGGATTTTCTCCAGGTGCTCAGGTTCCCTCCCACAATCCAAAGATGTTCAGGTTCGGTGGACTGGCCAAGCTAAGTTGCCGCTTAGTGTCAGGGGAACTAGCTAGGGTAAATGCATGGGGTTATGGGGATAGGGCCTGGGTGGGATTGTGGTCAGTGCAGACCCGATGGGCCAAATGGCCTCCTTCTGCACTGTAGGATTCTATGATTCTATAATTGTATTCGCACAAGTTTGAAGGCAGTATGATCTTAGTCCTTTAATCGTGGGAAAAAGTAGGTACATTCCACTTTTTCCATTTAAAAAAATGAGCTGATTTTTGAGTTGGTGATGTTGGCAGGGAGCCGCATCAATCATGCATGTATCAGGATGAAGCAGGCCTGTGGACAATGGTTTATTTCCAGAAACACTGGCAGCAGAGCTGCAATTTCTATGTGGCCAGTGAGCGAGACTCCCCAGGAGTCTCCCCGAAGACTCAGTCCTTTACTGAAAAGGCGCTCAAGGTTGATTCTGAGCCTGAAACTGGGTGAAGTAACAAATCCACAGAACTGCTTCACGTCAGCAGGTGGCAAAACTATTTGAATTTCCTGTGTTCCCTTTCACTGGAGACGAGGAAAAAAAAGAATCGACGGAAGTCAGGCATTTTGTTTACTGAAGAACACTACGTTTTAGTCCCTTGTGGGATAGTGTGATGAAATGACAGCTGTAAATTCCTCAGAAAACTATTGTGAGATAATCACTGCAGAACAGGAACTCTGTGTCTCGTGTATAAAAGGTAAAAATCATCACCTTGGTTTTCGCATTTAGAAGTTTAATACTGAGCATATTGCTAAGCGTTAGTTAAAACAAAGGCTCAAGAATTAAAAAGCATTGTACTTGGCTGCAGCCACTTGCGTGTGACAGAGGAATTTCTTCTTTCATTGGAATCGGAGAGGTCACAGAGCCTGTTCCACTGGTTTAAGGTGAATTCTCCAATCTAAGTAAAAAAAAGTTTTAAAAGAGTTCTCAATACTTCAGTGTAAAAGTGAAATGTTAGTTTCCAGTCACTTGATAAATACGCTTACACAAGAAGAAACTACCTGACTAAAAGCATTATTTTATTACTTATAATAATTGTGTAACTCTTGAATCTGAACAAACAGGCAGCTACCTGGAGAACAAATTCATGGGGTGTAAATATTCCTCTGGGTGCAAAGTTAAAGAAAAATCCTTTTGCTAAACCTCCCAGTTTAGTAAAATATTTTCTCTTTAACTTTATAAACTGAACAAAACATGCATGCTGCAGCCAAACTGGGCCCGGTGTGGTTCTGTGACATCCAGAGGAACCTGGCATCTTTTCACCATCTTGGTGCCCTGTGGGGGTGACACAAGGTGATCAGGCACAATTTACCTTCCAAGTGCAAATTTTAGAAGCAGCTGGTGGTGATGTAGAAAGAGAAAGGGCCTGGTTTTACTATTTTTGTATTGAAAACATTGATGCATTTGTTAAAACTGCAGTTAGGAAAATGTTGCAATGCATTATGCATGCCAATATTGCAAACAAGTTATTTATGACTAGATTTTCTTACATTGACACGAGGTGGTGCACCAAGAGCATTTACCACAGCATTCGCAACGTCCCCCACTTCCAGAACCTTTATAAGGTAAGGAGTGTTTACCAGGGAGGAAATTTAGCAACATGTATTTTAACACAAAGTGCTTGTGTTTCTCCATCAGTGGAAGTGTTGGGAACCTCCCCTCCCCCATGCTTTGGTGTGTATTTGAGCGATCAGCCACAAGTGTCATTCAAACACCATTCAACCTCTTGGTAAATTGGTGACTTAACTAAGCTCTTTTGTGATGACATAAAAGGAAGAAAAATAAAATTACACAAATACCCTTCCTACTGACTACCATTTCAACTGAAAGCACACAGTACTCTATAAAGGAATAACTTCCATTTATATGGTGTCATTCTCATCCTCAAAACAACTAATTAATTACTTTGGAAATAGACTCAGTTGTCACATAGACAGGCACAACAAATAGTTTACATACAGCACAATCCGACTGAGAGCAAATCTGATAAATGACCGGTTAATCATTTTTGACAGGATTTGGTTAAGTTATTCAGCACAGCGACAGAATGCCATTGCTCCTCTTTGTATGATGTCATCTTGGCATCTTACCAGAACAGTACACAGTCTCTGTTTAATGTCTCATCTGAAAAACAGCATCCCCAACAATGTAGCACACCCTCAGTACACTGATGTCAGCCTAGATTGTGTGCTCAATACTTTAATCGGTGGCCCAGCTGAAGCTAGCCAACTAGATATTGCTAGATACCTGCCTCACTAAGACATACAGATGGAGAGGTCATTCAGCCTATTTATCCTACCTTTCCACAGTAATGTACAATTCTGCTCCTCCATCAGAACATCTAACTGCCTCTTCATTGATTAAATTCTTTATCTCCAGCCTATCCAAATTACACTTTGGGTGTTACTCATTCTTTGAAGACACTCTTCTCACCATCAGTTGCAAACTTGCCTTTTATCAGATTATTACACCCATATTCCTTTTCTTGCTGTCAAGGTGCAAGTTGAAATACTGCACATAGAACCATAGAACATTACAGCACAGAAACAGGCCTCTTGGCCTTTCTTGTCTGTGCCGAACCATTTTTGTGCCTCGTCCCACTGACCTGCACCATATCCCTCCACACCCCTCTCATCCATGTACCTGTCCAAGTTTTTCTTAAGTGTTAAAAGTGAGCCCGCATTCACCATCTCATCTGGCAGCTCATTCCAAACTCCCACCACTCTGTATGAAGAAGCCCCCCCAATATTCCCTTTAAACTTTCCCCCCCCCTCACCCTTAACCCATGTCCTCTAGTTATTTTCTCCCCTAGCCTCAGTGGAAAAAGCCTGCTTGCATTCACTCTATCTATACCCATCATAATTTTATACACCTCTATCAAATCTCCCCTCATTCTTCTACGCTCCAGGGAATAAAGTCCTAACCTATTCAAACTTTCTCTGTAACTCAGTTTCTCAAGTCCCGGCAACATCCTTGTGAACCTTCTCTGCACTCTTTCAACCATATTAATATCCTTCCTATAATTAGATGACCAAAACTGCACACATCTGTGTATCTCAGTACCGAGTTCAATGTCATCTCCTCTCAGCTGAAGAGTCTGAACTTTTCTTGCTATTCCTCACAACTCAACCCTCTGGCAAGGGATTAACTTCTTACTCCTTTCTTTGCTGCACCGCTAACAACTGCTAGTAGGATAGTTTGCTTCTTTATGTAAACAAAAAAGGTGAAAGACCAAATCTGTTTGGTGAATCAATCGCCCTCAACTTTGTCCTCAATCTGTCTCTCAAAGGCTCCCCAGCCCCTCATCCTGTGAACTGACTAACAGATATGTAGAACTTCAACCAGGGCAGTGGTATATCTTTCAAGTATCTGTCCTGGTCTCTACACAGCATTTCTTTCTCATCTTGTGTATACGGTACTGCGTCGATCGTGCTGCACTAAACCTATACATGTCTGATATACAACATACATGTTAAAAATAGCATATTGTTTGGTCCTAGTTTCACAATATTAGAAGCTGTCCATGCAAAGTTATCACACTATAATTACATCCTTCTGCCAGTGATGGTGCTGTTCGCCCTCAGTTGGGCATCTCTTGGCCTTCAACCAATCTACCCCTTTGCTTCCCAAATTGCCTCAAGTCAACTATAAATAACAGCAAATCAATATATTGTATAAAAATGACGGAATACATGCCTTTAACCTGCAGACTGAATTATTTCTGTATGCCCTTGCCAAATTATACCTCACTCTGTATTGGCAAACCTCCCCCTACCCTGTGTAATGCTAATGTAAATTGGTTAATATTGTACAACTACTGAATTGAGCCTCCTTTTTGTGGCCAACATATGCTGACATTTTGTTCTTTCTTCAATGATAAAACTAAAATGCTACTCCCCCCCCCCCCCCCCCCCCCACCCCCGCCCTCCCCACACCACTCTGCATGTTTTGAATAAACTAATTTGAAAATTAGATAGCACAGAATATAGGGATAGGTGCATGCGTGGAAAGTAGTCCGAGCCCTATCGTCTTAGTAAACTGTGTAAGTCAGAGGCAACAAAATAAGTTGCTCACTATCTAATCCTGTTTCTGCTTGTTCTCCACCTGCTAGAATGTGTTCTGAGCAATTGTGTTACGCACTTTGGTATTCGCGTACAATTCTGAAATAGAGATTGAAGTAGTTTCAAAATGGCGTCCAACAAAATCAGTCTTTACCAATCCGGGCGATATGCTCTGAAAGTGAGCTAAAGATTTACACAGATTATACAAATAGCAGCATCACGGTGATAGCCTAAAGTCTGTGTTCAAGCCTTAGGGCTTTAAACACACAACTGGGAGGCGGGGAATGCTAACCTGAGCTAAACTGGCAGTTATAAGAATGATAATACCCCGGAGATATCTCATGAGATGTGCCAGTTAATTTCATCTTAAGCTGCTCATAACACAAGAGGAGGCCATTTGGCCAATCATGCCTGTGCTGGCTCTTTGGTAGAGCACTTCATAGAAATCATAGAATCGTAGAATCCTACAGTGCAGAAGGAGGCCATTCAGCCCATCAAGTCTGCACCAACCACAATCCCACCAAGGCCCATAACCCCATGCATTTACCGTAGTTAGACCCCTAACATTAAGGGGCAATTTAGCATGGCCAATCCACCTAACCAGCACATCTTTGGATTGTGGGAGGAAATCGGAGCATCCGGAGGAAACCCACGCAGACACGGGAAAATGTGGAAACTCTACACAGGCAGTGACCCAAGCTGTGAATTGAACCCGGGTCCCTGGTGCTGTGAGGCAGCAGTGCTAACCACTGTGCCACCATACTGCCCTGTAATGCAAAACTAATTCCACTGCCCTGTTCTCCCCAGACAATCCTGTGCCTCCATTTGCTTAACACGATTATCCACTTTTCCCTTGGGCTCTGTCTGAACCATTCCTTTGGGTAAAGAAATATGATTTAGACGGAGATCAGGGGAACGGCCGGATTAAACTATAACATTGCATATTTACACATTTGGACAGACAATGGACATTATGCCACCAATGAAATCATAGAATCCCTACAGTGCAGGGGGCAGCCATCCGGCCCATTGAGTCTGCACCAACTCTGAGCATCCCACCCAGGCCCTATCCCCGTAACCCCACATATTTACTCTGCTAATCTAACCCACACATCCTGGGACACTAAGGGACAATTTAGCATGGCCAATCCACCTAACCCGCATGCACGTCTTTGGACTGTGGGAGGAAACCAGAGAATCCAGAGGAAACGCACACAGACACGGGAAGAACATGCAAACTCCACAGTCACCTGAGGCTGGAATTGAACCCAGGTCCCTGGTGCTGAGACAACAGTGCTAATCATTGTGCCAGTTATAAAATTGTTTCGAAATGTTGATGTTGGAACACATTTATAACACATCTGTTGAATACCATCTGTTGTTGCAGTGCTGCATTCATACAGATTTGTCAACTGAAATTGGTAAAATTTTTTATCACATTATTTTGTAAAATCTATGAAGTTCCTACGAACAGTAAAATTAAAATGTAATACATTTAATTCAATGTAATTAGGTTCTAATTATTGTGGTGCTCATATTCTAGCCAACATCTTTCGATTATGGATCAAGGAGTAGGAACAGCAGCCTAGTTTTTGTTTATATTATAAGCTTATGAAACATTTTATTGATGCAATATAGAAGGGTGTTTATTGATTGACATATGCTGCACATGATGACTGGGTGAATGGCTCTTTCTACAGGTTGTAAAGGTCGCAAGCGAAATGAATTTGGAAGCCACGAACCTTATGGAAAGATGTCCACCTCACAAATTTGGACACAATTCAATAACAATTGGCATCTCGCTCAAAACAGTTACAAACAAATGTTAATGCAATGTGGCTAGAGATTAGCAGGCAGTGTGTGGTTTTGGTTACGTTATGTTGTTAGCTCAGTTTTGAAAATGGATGAGATTAAATCTTAATAATTTGAATACCAACACACTGTTTAACAACATAATGGAATTTATTCAATTGTGTCTCTGGACCAGAGTTACAACAATAGCAACATCACATGTACCCCACAGCATAAGAAATGCACATCTATAACCTGTAAAGCTTTGTTTTAACTTTATTTATGAAAATATTTCCATAATCTTTTCTATATTGGTGTGAATACATAACTAAAGGAAAAACCTGGTCCCCAATTGATCCAACCAGCAGAACCTTAAAGTGTTTTCAACTTTTTTTCTTTTGTCTCCCTTGGTAACTGGTTTGCAAAAATGTTCAAGGCTCCAACATCTCCTTAAAAGTAGCTTTTGATTTTTGACATGTTACCGTTTACTTAAGGGTTTTATCCTTATGTTGGCTGTACAGGTTCTTTTTCCTACATTACAACAGTTCAAATGTTGAGGTTGGGACATGTTGAAGTTGAGAAAGGGGCTACATAAATGCAATTTTTTCTTACATTTTATTTAATCTCTACAAAACAATCAAGATAAAATGAAAGGATTCACAGTTTTTTTTTTAACTGGTCGGTGCAACATCGTGGGCCGAAGGGCCTGTTCTGCGCTGTAATGTTCTATGTTCTATTATTGAGAATAGTTAGCTAAACTTTCTACTCTCGGTTTCAAGGTTCAAGAAGAGTCAAACCAAGTCCACTGGTTTTCTGCTTTGTGTGGAAAATTATGATCTTAAACTTGACCGGCACCAGTCTTGAGTGTTTCCTCAGAAAGAACTCTTCAAAATGCAGCTAATGAAAATACAACAAAACTTACTCCAACTTATAAAAGCAAAGAAAAGGTTTAATAAAGAAACTCCAAACTTACTCATTACTCCAAACTTAGGGCCTCACCCTGGGCCACTCCAAGCTCCCCACAATTCGACATAGTTCCTTATTTATAGTGAATCAGCTGGTCAGCTGACTATTACATCACTCTGCAATTGGTTCCATGGTTTACTAGGTCACATTACATCCAATACAAAGTTGTCACCGGTTACATTCTGACATTGAGCATGTCCTCTTTCAGTCGTAATGTATCCAAATAGAGGCCAAGTCCCACTTAAGCAGAACACTAGATCATACAAGTGGCAAACTACTACAGCTACCTCTCAGAGAAAGGTCTCTCCATCTCCATTTGTACATGTCACGTGCAGGTCACATGTACAAAGATGTTGCAATTATGCAACTTCAATGACAACAGCCCCAGATTAAGATCACAACATGAGTGAAGGGATTGAAAGTAATGAAAGAGCAAATACAGTAGAGTTCATTCTGTGCGGAGTTTTGTTTTAGATAAAGCTTAATCAGTAAAAAAAACATATCAACCTAATTAATGACACAGCAATCCAAAGGCTGTCAAAACTTTTTTGGCAAATCTAGTGACACAGGGAACACTGAAGAACTTGATTGTTGTTATTAAAGCTGGTAGTTGGTGGTTTTTGCAATGACATTGAGGTGCACGAGTGGCAGCCAGCACTGCAAACTGGGGCAGCAACACCCAAATATCAGCCTTTAATTGAATAGATCTGTTGAAATAAGTAGGGACGAGGAACAGGGTGCTGCTGGTGTGAGAAGAGAGATTGCAGGAGATTGGCCTAGAGTCAAAGGTCTAATACATGTCCAGGTGCTTTGTTCGGAAATGGCAGGTGACAGAGCATAAGTATGGCACGAGTCATGGCAGAAACCAATACATAGAGATTTATTGATTCTTTTCTCTTCCCACACCTTCCCATATATAAATTCTGAAACTGGAGCTCAGTCTGAGATAGAACACTTCAGTTAACAGATTTTCACCATTTTTTGAGTGTGTATATACAGGCATGTTTTGCAAAATAGTCAGATTGCAAAACCAGTTGAAGCTATTCTCTAGGCTCCAACGGTGAGTGTATTCATCTTGATTACTGACAGGTTAAATCTCAAACCTATTTTCAAAAGATTGTGCATTTGGTTTAATAATATTGTATATATTTGGTATCATGTGACGAATATCTTAACCTAATCACCACAAATTTGGCACGCATCGAAATCCTATTAGACAACGCTGACCAAGGAGGACGAGGGCTGTAGCTAGATTGGAACACCACCAGCTGCAAATTCCCCTTCAAGTCAACATATCATCCTGACTTGAACTCTGTCACCATTCCTTCATTGTCACTAGGTCAAAATTCTGGAACTTCCTCCCTAAAAGCATTGTATATACCAGATGGATTGCAACAATTCAAGGTAGAAGCTCACCATCATTTTCTCTATGACTATTAGGTAGGAACAACACATTCTAGTCTTGCCAGCAATTCTCAGATCTGCTTAACTAATATTTTTTAAATATCAGATATTCTGGGAGTATTTAACATTGGGACAATTCTGGATGCCTCCTGTCCCAAATAAAAGTAAATCAATGCTTTTAATATTGAGATAGAAACAATTTCAAGTTAGCACTCCTAACAATGAATCAAAGTGTAATGTATTGAACATTTACTCATAGCACTGAGTACGTTATTTAGGCTGTCTGCATTAGCAGAGATTTTATATTTTGGCAAAAATGGGAAAGGTCTTATGGCACTATTCAAAGAGTAGTTTCTTCTCAGTGTCCTGACCATATCATTGCACAATTATCAAACACAGATTAACTGTCCATCACAATCATTAATAACTGGAAACTATTCATTAAAAAGGTCTAACTGCCTTTCTCAAAGGCCATTGATATTGTCCATGGTGGCACAGTGGTTAGCACTGCTGCCTCACAGTGCCAGGGACCCGGCTTGGGTCACTGTCTGTGCGGAGTCTGCAAGTTCTCCTCGCTGTTTCCTCCCACTGTTCAAAAGAAGTGCTGGTTAGGTGCATTGGCCATGCTAAATTCTCCTTCAGTGAACAGGTGCCTGAGTGTGGCCACTAGGGGATTTTCACAGTAACATTGCAGTTTTAATGCAAGCCTACTTGTGACACTATTACATAGAAACTTTAAAACCATGCAGTTCCTAATGGCCACCACCGAAAGGAGAAGGGAACAGAAGTTACAACTTGAATTTACTTAGCGCCTGTAACTTACAAAAACATCCCCGTGTCCATGTTCCTTCCAGCTTTCAAAAGTCTCTCAAAACACTTGACTATTGTTCAAGCCTTTGGTTCTCAATCTGGCCTATCCATTCCTCTACTCCCACTAATTATGCTGATCATACCCTTCCCTGTTAAAGCAGTTTGAGATGCCATCTTGCACATATAAGCAGATGTGTTGTAAATTCTAGCAATCTGCTATTCACATTCAATTACATTTAGATAGCATCTTTAACATAGTGAAATAGCCCAAGACACTGTATAGGATTGTGATCAAACAAAATCTGACCTCAAGACAACACTGAGAAATTAGGACAGGTGACCAAAATCTGGCTTAAATGTGCAAGTTTCAAGGAGCGAATTAAAAAATGGATAGGGGGGGCCGAGGTTTTGGGAGCAAAGCCCAGGCAGCTGAATGCAATGCCAACAATGGAGTGATGGAAATCAGGGGTTCACAAGAAGTCTGAATTAGAGGAGCACCAAGATCTGAGAGATTAATAAGGCTGTGGGAAATTAAAGGCAGCTAGAGACAGTTAAGGCCATAGATGAGAATTTTAAAATGAAGGCAATTTCCATTATAAATATGGATATGGGGAATTACAATTTCAGAAGTTGATACAGAAATGTTTCTCAGACTGGTAGAATGGGGAAAGTAGTGTCCCAAAGGATCCTTGCTGGTATCCCTGTTTGCCACACATAGACAAACGCATTGGACTCAAGAATTGGAAATATGGTGTTACACTATTTGCATTTGTGGGTTAAAACCAGATCAAGCAGATAGCCATTAATAAAGGAAAATAATGAATTTAGGAAGTTAAGGAGATTCTTCAAGCGTATCCAAAGGAAAAAGGATTAGAGGAATACAGGAACAGGGCAGGAAAAACTAATAGTGAGAGGAAGCCTGTGTGGTTGTATAGACATAGCCATACACTTTCATAAACTTTTGGCTCCAAGTACATATTTCTGGAAGTTATACAATTAATATCAACTACAGTTGCTTCATCTGACAATTTTAAAACAAATGATAGTAATCGGACATCATGCTTAGTCACAGGCCCTCTCATTTGGAGCAAAATATAGAACTGGAATCGTAGATTATAGCTTTGCAGCAAATATGAACACAGCAACAAACTGTTCATAGGTTTCTTCAGATCAGTCTCCCCCAGCCCCAGAAAAGGCCAAGATGGTCATCCATGTTACATACAGGATAACGCACTAATTAATCTCAATTTTTTTCCCCCAGTCCTCTACTTAAAGACTTCAAACTGGCTTCAATTAGCACTTTTCATTCAGTTTTCCAAACCATTTAACTCAAAAGGCAATTTTATGGCAAATGCAACCAATGCAAAAAAAACCCACAAATTTTCTACAACACAGTCGACTCAGTAAGCTCATTCGTCTGATCATTAATACTCATTTACTTGTGGCTAGGCAACCGTTATTGCTCCTTCATTGAAATGCTAATATTGGCCTCTGGGAGGTCACAGACAAGGAAGGTATTTAATATATACCCCACACACACAACAGTTAATATCCATTTATATATGCAAGTGAGATCATCTCATCCAAGGGCTTGTGATCCAATTATTCCATTTTCTCTACAATAAAGATAACTACAGACTGATTGAATGGAGTACGGTGATAACAGAATGCCTGCACTGAGAACTTAATTACTGATTATTCGCTTTGCCTTTCAAATCACAGTTTGTTTCCTAAAGATTTTTTTTATAAAACACAGGCAAGCATTGTACTGACTGGTATCATTGACACAATATCCTTTTATATTTCAAATCTCTCATTAATATTCCAGTCCAATCACTTTTTGTTGACAAATGTAGCTGCAATGAACTTGGCATAGTAAACAGCTAGATGATCGCCTTCCACATCCCTGAAATAACTGCCCATCTTTCAAAGTCCAAAATACTCAGCAAGTTTTTTTTTATTCATTCATGGGTTGCAGGCATCACCAGCTGGGCCAGTATTTATTGCCCTTGAACAGAGTGGTTTGAATTCAAATTTCACCATCTTTGATTTGATTTTGTCACGTGTATTAACATAGTGAAAAGTATTGTTTCTTGCGTGCTGTACAGACAAAACATACCGTTCATAGAGAAGGAAACGAAAAAGTGCAGAATGTAGTGTTACAGTCATAGCTAGGGTGTAGAGAAAGATCAACTTAATGCAAGGTAATTCAATTCAAAAAGTCTGACAGCAGCAGGGAAGAAGCGGTTCTTGAGTTGGTTGGTACGTGACTTCAGACTTTTGTATCTTTTTCCCGAAGGAAGAAGGTGGAAGAGAGAATGTCCGGGGTGCGTGGGGTCCTTAATTATGCTGGCTGCTTTGCCGAGGCAGTGGGAAGTGTATACAGAGTCAATGAATGGGAGGCTGGTTGGCATGATGGATTGGGCTACATTCACAACCTTTTGTAGATTCTTGCGGTCTTGGGCAAAGCAGGAGCCATACCAAGCTGTGATACAACATAAAGAATGTTTTCTAAGGTGCATCTGTAAAGGTTGGTGAGAGTCGTAGCTGACATGCCAAATTCGAACCTGGTTCCCCAGGGCATTGATGTGGAGATGCCGGCGTTGGACTGGGATGGGCACAGTAAGACGTTTCAGAACACCAGGTTAAAGTCCAATAGGTTTATTTGGAATCATGAGCTTTCAGAATGCTGCTCCTTCCTCAGGTGAGGAAGCCCGTGATTCCATGTCACCAGGGCATTAGCATGGGTTTCTGGATTATGAGTCCAGTGACAATACCACCATCTCTCCTTTCCTTGTTGTACACAAGATGAAATGCCAAGAAACTCAGAATTAACATAGAGCTACATTTACATCGTGCACATCCTGAAAACACCTCGAACTCTGATAGATTTCTGCACCTGGCGCCATATAATTTCTCACTCACTTAATATCGGTCCTTGAAGACCTCATTTGTCTCCCTTGTGTCAGCACATGGATAGATCAACAGTCTTGATCCACCCCACTTCTGCTGACATGACAGTTCATATTCTTTACTCTTCCAACTTTAGCCTATTCCCCATTCTGCATCTACCCCTCCCCCACCACCTCCCCCCCCCCCCCCCCCCCCCCCCCAATCAACCTCATTGTACCATTAGTGGCACTGCGTTCGTCCTGCTCCCACAAACTCTCCCTAAATCCATTTGCTACAAAGTTTTAAAAGTTACACAACTTCTTGACTTGAAGGTTAGAAATTATTACACTCACCATCTGAAGGAGGGGAATACTATAAAAGCCCCTCATTTAAATTTACTATAATAAGTAGACTAGGTTAAGGTAAAGATTACAAGGTGCCTTATATATAGAATAAGGATTCGCCATGAGCCTAATATAATATGCAAAGGTATTGTCTGTATAATCACAATTTAACCAAGCATTATGAAATTAAACTGTATTCTTAATGTGTTTTGTAAACCTTGGCCAATGGGTGATCCAACTGCTCAGCATGATGGGAAATAGACAGTAGTAGACAGACCAAATTCTTTTGAGGCAATGGAGTATACAGAGAGTTCTCCTTATCAGTTTGAGTCAGGCAGCTGCAAGTTAATCAGGGCTTTGGAACGTACGGAGTGCATTAGCTCACGGTTATTGAAATTGGTACGGTTTCTCATGCTGATAATGGGACTGGACATTAACAATAAATTTGACTCCCCATACCAATTAAAATTTGCAGGTAATGGCAATATCCTTGAATCTACTGGATTTATGTAGGTAGGTTTCTGAGTAATGAGGGAAGAACTTTCAGGTGCAATGGACTAATGAGCTCCTAATCCTGCTGATGAGTAAAGTGTTATTGGCTAAGGTAATAATGTGTAATATTATAATTAGACCCTCAAGTTTGGGTGACAAGCTGGGCAGGAAATCGAAGTGTTCAGATTGTTACATCAATCTCACACTTGTACTGTTATGGCGGAAGGGGTAGCAAAGAACTTCTTTTCACTCTACATGCTGTTTTTTTTTTAAGGTCTCTGTATTGGTTGAGTTCAGCTGAGTACAAGCTCCCCAAAAGGACATCCCAGAAAATTCCTCTTACACCATCTGTAACGAGAAAGAATTGGGGGGGGGGGGGGGAAGGAGAGTTACTTGTACACCTGCTCCCTCAATTTCAGGTTTTAACCTCTTCTATGGAATCATTTAAGTTCTAGTTAGTCCATAAGTAGAATACTCACCACACTTTAGCAAGATATGATGGCCCTTGAGAAGTTGTAGAGATTTACCAAAATGGTTCCAGGATTGAGGAATTTTAGCTACAGGATTAGGTTGGAGAAGCCAGAGTTGTTCTCCTTGAGGCAAAGGCGGCTGAGGGGAGATTTAACAGAGGTGTACAAGATGAGGAGACTTTGATAAAGTATACAAATTAAAACTGTTCCCATTAGCTGGTGAAACAAAGACCAAAGGACATAGATTGAAAGGCTCGAGAGCAAGGCATGCAGGTGAATGCAAGAATAATATTTTTTAAATACTGAGTGGTAATTCCTTGGCAACCTCTCAAGGGCATTCACATCTTTCCTGAAGTGTGGTGACCCAGTCGTGGGTCTCCAGTTGTGGACTAACCAGGATTTAAAAATGTTCCACTGGGATTGAGTGTGGGGATGAGTCTGACCGAGCTGTCCAATGAAGAGCCAGCATGATTTTGATGGTCCGAAAGGCCTTTTGTACTATGATGACTCTTGTGACATGCTTAAGTGACAGAGTGCCACCAATCTGTCAGTCATTGATATACGACATGAGTGAACAATGTATGGCTTGAACCCCACCTGAGGGGGTTCTTGGAAGTGCATGATGAAGTAGAACTGAGTCAGCGTGGCTTTGTCAAGGGGAGGTCATGTCTGACAAATTTGTTAGAGTTCTTTGAAGAGGTAACAAGGAAGTTAGATAAAGGAGAACCAGTGGACGTGATTTATTTAGATTTCCAGAAGGCCTTTGACAAGGTGCCACATAGGACGCTGTAAAATAAGTTAAGATCCTGGCATGAATAGAGGTTTGGCAGAAGGCAGAGAGTGGGGATAAAGGAGTATTTTTCAGGATGGCAGCCGGCAATTAGTTGTGCGCCTCAGGGGTCAGTACTGGGACTACAACTTTTCACAATATATATTAACGATTTGGAGGAAGGAACTGAAGGCACTGTTGCTAAGTTTGCAGATGATACAAAGATATGTAGAGGGACAGGTAGTATTGAGGAAGGCGGGGGGGGAGGGGGGGCTGCAGAAGGACTTGGACAGGTTAGGAGAGTGGGCAAAGAAGTGGCAGATGGAATACAATGTGGAAAAGTGTGAGGTTATGCACTTTGGAAGGAGGAATGGAGGCATAGACTATTTTCTAACTGGGGAAATCAGAAACACAAAGGGACTTGGGAGTCCTTGTTCAAGATTCTCTTAAGGTTAACATGCAGGTTCAGTCGGCAGTTAGGAAGGCAAATGCAATGTTAGCATTCATGTCGAGAGGGCTAGAATACAAAAGCAGGGATGTACTTCTGAGGCTATATAAGGCTCTAGTCAGACCCCATTTGGAGTAGTGTGCGCAGTTTTGGGCCCCATATCTAAGGATGTGCTGGCCTTGGAAAAGGTCCAGAGGAGGTTCACAAGAATGATCCCTGGAATGAAGAGATGGTCATATAAGGAATGGTTGAGGACTCTAGGTCTGTACTCATTGGAGTTTAGAAGGATGAGGATAGATCTTATTGAAACTTACAGGATACTGCGAGGCCTGGATAGATTGGACGTGGAGAGGATGTTTCCGCAAGTAGGAAAAACTAGAACCAGAAGGCACAACCTCAGGCTAAAGGGACGATCCTTTAAAACAGAGATGAGGAGGAATTTCTTCAGCCAGAGAGTGGTGAATCTGTGGAACCTTTTGCTGCAGAAGGCTGCGGAGGCCAGGTCATTGAGTGTCTTTAAGACAGAGATAGATAGGTTCTTGATTAATAAGGGGGTCAGGAGTTAGAGGGAAAAAGGAGAATGGGGATGAGAAAAATATCAGCCATGATTGAGTGACATAGCAGACTCCATGGGCCGAATAACCTAATTCTGCTCCTATGTCTTATGATCTTATGGAGGTAATCCATCTCAGAATTAAAAATGACTTGCTGTTTCTTTAGCAACAGTAAACCCATCTCATATTGGTTGAGCCACAGAGACAGAGGTCATGAACCGCCACATATTTTCTGTGAATCCAAGCTACAGTGGAGGAAAAAAACTCCAGAAAACAAAAGATACAAATTTACAAGCTAAAACAGTTGGGCTGTGATATTGAAAGTCATTGTTCCAATAACTCTTTTTTTAATGTTGCATCTCTTTACGATCACTCTATTGTTAAAGTTCATTGATGTCAAAGCCAAGTTGCTCAGTCAGTGAGGGTTCTATCTGTCTTGTTCCTTCTGTAATGGTACTGCAGCAAATTTTGCCACTACACAAAATTCATCAGCAGAACTAAATATCCACTCACACTAACAACCAGAAATTAATATGATATTTAGCTATAAGAGGATCATGGTCAGTGAGACAACCTACTGAGTGAATCTTCATTCAAAACATTGGACAAACCAATGACCATGCAATGCTGTTCAAGATTCATGCAATCAAAAATACAAATTCCAAGGCACAAATGATACATCAAGATAAATCAGTTCTTGTGGAAATTTTGTGTAGTTCAGATTGCAAACAATAAATCGAGAAATCGGGTGAAAATGCCAACAAAAAGATTTGACAAAGTTAATGAAAAGAAAAACCAAATCATCAAAAGATGGTAAAATAATTCAGAAGACAAAATACAAAATTTTAAAAAATCACTCAATAAATTGAAAGAAATAAGGAATTTGAATGGAAGGTAAAATTATTAAAAGCAAAAAACATTACAAGAATAAAGTCAACACCACCAGAAAACTGATAAGGTAAAACTACAGTGACAAAAACTGTGTTATACTGAACTGGAATAGTCATTACTGGACACAAGATGTGAAATCATTAAACAGCAATAATAGATGTACTAGATTCAAGATGTGGCATCACATCAAAAACACATCAGCAAACATGACAGAGTAATTTTCAACTGTCACCCCCTATACTGAAATGGCACTTCCATATATTTATGTTTCCTAAACGTTTGGAAAGGGTGGGGGAAATTAATTCAGTTTTCAACAGGCGTTTGTGGCTCAAGATGTCTAACCTCGTGACCAGTACCAGCTCTGTCCATTCAAATACTGTGTGAGAATATCTGCCATGAAGGATTAGAAGCGAGTAATCAATAACAAAGCTATTCAAGAGGAAACAGTACAGTATTTTATATTAAATAAAAACACTATTAATTGCATTCCTTTTTTTTTAGTACCAAAAAGGATATCAAAATGATTATGAGCCAGAGTCCGTAGCATCATAGTATCGCCATACCTTTAACCTTTCTCTGTAGTACTGATCAACCCATACAACAATCAATACAAAATCATGTGTACTGAATCACGAAAGAGGAGATCTCACACCATTGCCAAGAAGTTGGATGCATACACTGAGCCACTGCCATCCTCCCATAGTCATCCAAACCTAGAAGCACTGAGACTTTTGGAAGCCAAAATCAACTCGTGTGATACAACCTCAGAAGACCTACATCTAGCAATGGCAGAGGTGAGGAGCAAATGTCAACAGTTAAAATTACTGATTTATTCAACGCAGTTCAATAATGATTGACATGTGTATATGTATATTTGCATTTGTTAGAATAACATGTTAATTATTTGAACTGATAGAATAATAAAACAAAATTGAAGGCTGTTTACAGCTTGGAGTTTCTGAAATCACCATGTCTCACCTGCAACGCTGTGTTCAGATATGAGCTCCATGGACTGTTTTATAGTGTAGACACAAAGTTGAAGGTTTGTTTACAATATAATAAATTGTAAATTCAATGCAAATAATCTCTTAGTTACTTCACCACAACTTCAGATGGAATTTAAGATGCATAAAATGAACTCCTGTCACTATGCATAAATACCACGCTCCCATCCTAGGCTATTTCAATAAATTTCTCATCACTGCAGGCCAGGTCCGACTCATTTCAGTAGGGATACATTGTACCACCAGTATTGGCACAGGAACAAGTTCATCCCATCGTGCTTGAGCTTGCACTGTTAAAATAGCTTCCCTTCAAATACTGCCAACAGTAGACAAGGAATGCTATGCTGTGTTAATTTCAGGTATTCAAAAATCCACATGAAGCTTGATCCTACAGAATCAGATTACAGCACTTGAGGGCATTTGTGTTGTGTCAGTGTTGGCTCTCTGCAAGAGCAACTTGGTTACTTCCACTGTTGCAAGCTTTCCCCTGTGGCTGCATTTTTTTTCCCCTTTCAGATAATTATCTAATTCCATTTTGAAATGCTTAATTGAATTCATCTTCATCACGCACTTGGACAGTGCATTCCAGATCCTAACCACACATTAAGTGAAGGAAATTGTTGAAACAGTATCAATACGATTTCAGAAGGTGCGAGTTGTTTTTTTAAAAAACAATCTTCAACATGAAGAGGAGGCAAATTGTTGATGGACAATATACACAGATATATTTGAAAGAAAAAAAATTACCAAAAATAACACAAGATCAATTCAGTGTTTTGAGCAAGAATCACAAAGTGAGTTAAAATTATGTAAAACATGACAGATTGTGTCAGTTGTTTCATGTTATCTCAGGAATGCTGGAAAAAATGCTAATTTCTCCCTCAGTGTATCCGAATGGGTGTCGGAGTGTGATAACGACGGGATTTTCACAGTAATTTCATTGCAATGTTAATGTAAGCCTACTTGTGACACTAAATTAATTAATTAATCTGCAGAAACTCAGTCTGTGACTTATTGAAATATATTCAGGTTAATATTTTAATCATGGTGATGGTACATGATTAAAATATTAACCTGAATGTATTTCAATAAGTCACAAACTGAGTTTCTGCAGATTAATTAATTTATTTATTAGTGTCACAAGTAGGCTTACATTAACATTGCAATGAAATTACTGTGAAAATCCCGTAGTTATCACACTCCGACACCCATTCGGATACACTGAGGGAGAAATTAGTATGGTCAATGAAAACCTATCCTGAGTGTCATTAACATAGAAGGATTTGGGCATGCACGTCCACAGTTCCCTAAAAGTGGTGACGCAGGTGGCCAAGGTGATTAAGAAGGCACATGGCATGCTTGCCTTCATTGGCCATTGAGTACAAGAGTTGGCAAATCATGTTGCAGCTTTCTAAAACCTTGGTTAGGCCGCATTTGGAGTACCGCATGCAGTTCTGGTTACTGTACCACCAGAAGGACACGGAAGCTTTGGAGAGAGTGCAAAGGTTCACCAGAATGTTGCCTGATCCCGAGGGTGTAGACTATGAGGAGGGGTTGAATAGATTGCGATTGTTTTTCACTGGAAAGACGGAGGCTGAGGGGAGACCTGATAGAGGTCTACAAAATTATAAGGCACAAAGATAAGGTGGATAATCAGAGGCTTTTTCCAAGTGTCAATTACAAGAGGGCACAGGTACAACGTGAGGGGGAAAGTTTAAGGGAGATGTGCGGGGGAAGTTTTTAAAGTGGAGAGTGGTGGGTGCCTGGAATGCGCTGCCAGAGGTGGTGGTGGAAGCAGGCACATTAGCAACATTTAAGAGGCATCTGGATGAGTATATGAATAGGGAGTGAATAGAGGGATATGGTCCGAGTAAGGGCAGAAGGCTTTTAGTTATGGCATCATGATCGACACGGGTTTGGAGGGCCAAAGGGCCTGTTCCTGTGCTGCACTTTTCTTTTTTCTCTTTGTTCTTTGTCTTTCGGACTGTGGGAGGAAACCGGAGCACCCGGAGGAAATCCATGCAGACGTGGGGAGAACATGCAGACTCCGCACAGACAGTGACCCAAGCCAGGAATCAAACCCAGGTCCCTGGCGCTGAGAGGCTAACCACTGTGCCACCCTAAAGGTATTGCTTTAGAAAAGAAGAATATTTCAGCATTAAAATTTAGTATTTTCATTCATGCTTGGTGATGGTTCCTATGGTGAGTTCTCAAATCTGTACACGCAGAGATTGCTTAATGATGCAGGCAAGAAGAAAAAAAGCAGTTTCATTTTCGCACATTCCCAAATAGTTCACAGCAGCTGGTCAGGAATGTCACTGGCATAGACTTGCGATTCAGCTGTATTTCTGCTGCACTGATTGATGCATTCAGGGTAGTGACAGAACAATGATTGTGGATAAACTGTAATATTTATCATAATTATATTTTTGTAATAATATTCAAATATAACAAAACCTTCAGATTTTCATTCTGGCCACTTTTTGTTTGTTCTTCAGTCTTTAGTGCAGCAAGTGAAAAACTCACGGTATTATTTCCTGTACAAGTAATGGGGTGTAATTGCCAACAGGTTATTTGAAAAACTCAATAAGCAAAACCACGATAACATTACGCTCCAATTTTCCATCTCCAGGCCTCATGAAATACAATAATAAACTGCATGCTTTCACAATTGCCCAGTATTCTTATGGCTGCAAGGATTGCTCCAGCTCCTTGAAGGGGGCAAGTTTCAAACATTATCAGTGCTGACTTTCCTGCCAATAAACCCAAGATTCATAATATTTTATTTGTTGCCAAACAATACTTTCATCCATAAGTCGTATTAAGTGTTATCATCAGTTGAGAAGAAATGAACTGGTTCCCCTGTATTCAACCTCCTTGATTGGTCACAACAACCCTCTTCACAAGGATATGCCTTTTCCAAATCAGACTGTATTTAACCATTTAGGCTGGAAACAGTAAAGAGCCAAGCAAGGCTCGAGTTAAAAAGCAAACAAATTTGTTACGCACTGAACTATAGAGAAAAATAAATAAAAACTGGACGTCAAGGATTCAGCCCTGATGCACAGATACACACATGGGGAGTCAGAGTCCAATAAATAAGTAAAAGAAACATGGTTAAGTGACTTTTCTGATCGTCCTGGAGATGCAACTTTTAAATGTTGCAGCTGATTTCGGTCAATTGGTTTCTTGGATGCAGTCAGATGTAGAAGACGTTGCAATTATTACAGAATCTCGGTGTTAGGCAGATTTCTGATCATGTTGATTTCTCAAACCGGTGTTTTCTGAGTGAGAAAGGGAGAGCAGGCACAGCTTTCAATCGGTTTCCTCTGCTGAGAAATTCCTCGACACTGTGTCCTTTGCAATCTCGCTCTCCAGTGCCTGCAGCCTCGTCTTGAAATGCTTCACCTATTGTGCATTTTCCAAGGGGTTTTGGGTGGCAGCGATTGTTTCAATATCTTGTACTCTGCATTTTAATATCTCTTCTCAGAAACCTTTGAAAAGTAGAAATGGAAGCGTCAACATGCCCTCCTCCAGGGGGGTTTAAGAGTTTATCCATACTTGGGTGGAATGCAAGTTACCTTTTCTGCTGGCTGGCAGCGTTTCCATTATCTTAATGGGATTACAGTTGCAGTCAGAAAGAAAAAGGAATTTAAAATTTTCTTGTTTTTAAAACATCCAATTCTGTATATGACAGGTGATGAAATTGCAGGTTGATATTGCTCACGCACAAGTCACACTATCGTAACACAGGTGTGCAACAAAAGAGGGGCATCACAAATTTAAAGAAAATATATTTTAAATTCAAAGTACTCTGAACCTTCTTTGGGTATTGCACCTGTCCCATTTCTGTAAATGTAACCCACTGGGTGATGGGTTTAAAAATTCACCCTTCTTTTCCACATCACAAGGGACCAGAAAGAATTTGAAAAACGTATTGCAATTGAGAGTGTTGGTCAAGTATCAGTCAATACCATAGCTACAGGTGCATCTCTGTTACATTCTCATTCACAATGCGCACCCTTCTCAGAGTCAGTACCCTACACAACTGACAAGGAAAGGGATATAAAGCCTTATTTCTTCAAAGAAGGAGAAAGACGGAAAAGAGGTGAGAAAAGTTCATTTTGCAGGAGTGTGAAGAAAAATCCTTCAAGATGTGGAAATTTCTCTCCAAGGCCTCCAAAACAATAAAATACATCAAGACATGTTTAAAATATTTATATAGGGTGCTTCAAATGCAAAATTGTAACATCCCATAAACTTTAGACAGAAGCAAATTCATGAGAAAATAAAACATATCTGTATATCACTGCATTGCAGAGATCTCAAACTTCATGCCCAAATTACCATCTCAATCCAACAATCACTGAGGTTTCATCATACCATGTGTTCAAAATATTCAGCAAGATCCAGTTTCATATTGAAGGTTATTTATTGTATCACAACTCAAGTAATACTTAACAATATCTTTTGTTAATTTAGCAGCATTAGTTAACTTGCACAGAAACAGTACAATAGTGTTGATTAAAGAACAGTTGGAAAACTCTAGCCTACTTGAAACCAGCTCCAAATTTGACAAAGTATTGTCCAACAGTTCAACACATTAATGTGTACAGCTCAACAACTTAAAATTAAAAGTCTGTTGCTTAAACTGTCTGTTAACAGCAACATGGTCAATTCTAGGATATTTTTTAGATGGATATAGGACTTGTTGCCCTTGTTGTCTTCTGTCTATACACAGGTTTGAGTACTCATTTCACATCATCTACTCCAGGCCCATCTTTCTGAACCACATTTTTAAAAATGAAAAGGGGCGTTGTGAAAGAAAGCGAGTTTGATTTAGCCATAAGGCTGATTTTTACAAAAGAATGTAGGTTTCGGACAGCAATCTGATGACAAAAATTGGCCAGATCAGACATTGCAAGCAGATTCCAATGGAAATAAATTGAGTTTAGCAGGATTGATTGGGCACCAATACTCCATATGGTGTAGAAACACTATAGTCTTGGAAAATACAATAAGGTGGAAGGGATATGCAGGAGGTTGAGCTGTCTTTACTAACATGGACAGACAAGTTGGAGATTATTATTATTTTTAGTTTATGAATCATTTTTAAAGGGAGGTAGGTCTTTGAATCCATTCATCATAATTTGTTAAAAGGTCATAAGATATTATGCATCTTAAATAGGTGCAGTATACGATGCTGAACAAATGACCAGTGATAAAACAAAAGTGGTATCCTGGTTTAAAGACATAATTTGCTATATGGTCTTCTGAAGATATACAATATATGCAGTTTGAGGTCACTTCTGGCTCTGGACACAGATTGATAGATGCGCTCTGTGGCAAGTATTTTATCTAATCATTACAAAGATGCAGCAAATAGAACAAATTAAATCAAATTAAGCACTTTTATCTGGAAAATTATTTAAAACTTATAGTGTACTTGTGTGTGTTGGAATGGCACTGGATAAAGGTTTGCTCTGGAGAGCACCCCTTATTTAGGAGTGACTACAAACTTTCCATATTACCAGTGGGTTAAACCATTTGCTCATAACAGACATCAAAGTAACCAAAGACACCTTGTAACACCAGTGTCAATTCCAGTCTTTATATGCAAAGATTTCCAGAATATACATGACAACTGCCTTTGAAAATGGACCTCTCATGACAAACAAATAAATTCAGTCATTGGCAAGTGATGACATGACTTGTGCTACCAAACCTAATCTAGAAGAAGTCCAAAAGTACCTGAAATTTCTAGCTCTAATGTTTGCTATCAACTCCAATCTCTGCAATAATGAACTGAATGCCCTATCATCAAAAATCAGCAGTTACACAGGTAACGGTAGAAAATAACAGAGTACAGTTTTGGATAACAAGTGCTGATATACACCCCAGAGCCCTTCAAGCTTTTTAATCACTTTATGCATTGGATTCCATCAACTATCAAATCAAAATATCTTGTACAGATTAACATATCAAGTTATGTAACGATGCCATCTGAGAATATATCATAGCTAAGAAGGTGGCCCTGGCTCACAGTTGATGATTAATAAAAAGACTTCACAGCAATATTGTTTACAACTGGACTGCAAAGTGCAGCTTTGGTCTTAGATTGTAACAGCCACAGAAACAAAAAGGATCAAAGTAAATTCTGCAGCTTGAATTTTACAAAGATTTCTTTCCAAGGAGACAACACATCACAAATTATTCTTCATATGAACCGCTTAATTATTATTTTTATTGTATTATTCAGTGAAGAAAACATACAGATCTTTTTGTCACAGGGCACTTAAATAAAACAGGGATGGTTAATATAGTTCAACAAATTGGGGGAACATTTTTTTTGGCTCTTGATAATTTGGAAACACGCTTGGAGTATGGGTAGTTGGGAAGGGCATGTCTCTATACGTGAAGGGGGGGTCTATCATGTTGGGTCACTGCCTTTCGATTAGCTTTAGGTCCAATCTTCAGTTATTCAATTTATTACTGATTCAACATTAATATGTCTGAATTATTTAGGAATACCACACAGAACGCGTCTGTACATATATGGCTACCAACAATTATATAGAATTTAGCAGTCTTCCTAGAACACCAATGTGAAAGACAGAAATACCAACTAGGATGTCAAAACTTGCATCAGGTGCCCTTCAATTTGGATGTGCGGGGAAGAGCAAGTTAAACAAAAGACAGGATTGGATGGTGATTAGAATCATAGAATCCCTACAGTGCAGCAGCCCATTCGGCTCATAGAGTCTGCACCAACAACCCTACCCAGGCCCTATCCCCATAACCTCATGTATTTACCCTGCTAGATCCCTTGACATTTGGCAATTTTGCATGGCCAATCAACCTAACCTGCACATCCTTGGATAACCTTCCATCACACAAATGTGGAATGTTCACTTGGATAAGTACCAGAGGGCAGTCAGCAAGACACCACGAGTGATGGTAGCTTATTAAATCAACAACCAATGCAATCCTCACCTGGCTTTCACACATGTATTTATCAACAAGGGTGACAGGATAATGATCAGTATTAGGAGCCTGAGCAGAATGTTCCTTTTTTAAAACTCTTTCTCTGCCCTCCCCCACCCCCAGCAACAATTAGCATCAAGAGATGAGGGAACAAAAAAAAACAAGTCCCAGCAGAGCTGCAGGGGGAAAAAAAAAGTGTCAGCAACATGAACTGGAAAATCTGTAGCGTACCTCAGTGAAGAGAAGAGTGGCCAAAGTTTTATCACACACATCCCCTTTCTTTAAATTTTATATCAAAAAATAAAAATGCTAATTGTGTAAGATAAGGCAAAATCTTGTGTCTAAATCTTATACATGAATTATATGTGGAGGTAAGCAGCTCAAAGTACATGATAATTCACTAGGTTTCAGGGCTAGTTTCTATAAGTAGTCTAATAGAGGCTTTCAGGCCATTTGACACCAATCAGAACCAAGAAATGGACTAAAACGTCACCTTGACAGAATTGTCTGGGCCACCATAGAGCTGCTCATTCCCCATCAAAAGAAGTTATGTTGAGCCTGCTCTCTACTTGTTAGCTTTCACTGTTAAAGTGGCAGTGACACACATTGAAACCCTTATTGCCAAAATTAGGAAAAAAGTGGTGTTCCTGAAAAACACAAACTTGTCACTTTTGTCTTGTAGGTGCTAATTGGCAGAGCTTTAATTAAGTCAATATTAAAACCATTGCGATTTTCTCACACGTGGGTAGTGAAAACACAATTGATATAAGTTGCTCATTTTTCCCCAAGAAAGAAATATCTTTAAAATGTTCATTTCCCTTCTTATTTTTATTCATTGAGATTAGCATCTGAATTATCAGATAGCACATTTTTAGGTGACAAGCCTTTCTGGAAATCAGCTCATTGATGTCCCAAACGAGTCTGCATACTACCATTTAGGTTTTACTGCTACACTGCCATGTGGTAGCCCTTTCGAAATAAAGATAATGTCACCTGGAAATACATCACCACAAACAAGGCTACAAATGTTTAAATAAACATTGCAGATATGCGCTAAACTATTATACAGTATCCTGGGTTAGTTGAACATTCATCTGCAGTATTTAGTTATTGTAAATGTGCCTTTATTTAATTTAACAGAAAATGCTGGAAATGCGCAGTAGACCTGGCAGAATCTGTGGAGAGTGAAGCAAAATTAGTGTTCCAAGTCAATGTACTTTACTTGCCTGCTGTGGTAGATTCCAAGGTAACATTCGCTTTCAATTAGCCACCTCACTACAATCTGAAGCAAAGCGTGAACATCACTAAACAGTGAACAAGATATGGATTCCAAGTGGAAGCAGAGCATTGCTCAGTTGCTTGGAGTTACCATTATAAATTTCAGAGTGACACAGGGAAATCTTTGTGGCGTTAGTTATACATATCCTGCTCTAAGAACATTGTTGAAATTATAGGAAACCTAATAGTATAAAGGAAACCTAATTCTCAGCAGTCAAATTCAAAAATGACAGTCGGTGACAACCAACAGTACTCAAGCTCGGTTGGTCTAGATTTCAATAGCATTAAACCACTGGAGAAGCCTTTTAGTTTTAGACAAGTAGATGGTGGTCATAGAATGCAATGGGCGAATGTCCTTCAGTAAGCCACTTGGTGCAAGTATTACTGCTAGGCCTCTCTAGCAATAGAAAAAGTGAAATAGTAAAAATTAAAAATGAAATTAGTAAAGAGAATTAAAAAGAGGGGAACCTTTAATGTGTTTTGGATTGTATTGAGTGCCCTGTTAACATTCTGTGATCTAGGCTTTTCCTTTTTAAAAAAAATTATATATAAAAACTAGATAAACCTACGTTTCCTGGTCCATAATATTATTCTAATCCATAATGAAGCAGCAATGAAAACATATTAAAAGTAATTAATATCATCACTATGTAGCAATGAGACTGGTTACTTATTACAATCAGTTATCAATTATACCCCGTAAAATAATCCTTTCAAAACAGTTAACATTTTCACCCGACTGTATTAATGGATTCTCAGTGCAAACCAGAGTGGAGATCAACAGATATGCACGCCTACAAGAAGTCACATAACTGTTAGCTTGGTTTAACATAAAACAAAATGTCCAATAAGATGGAAAGCCAGGCAGTCAAGAATCATTTTTTCCACATATACATATGCAGCACAATCATCCTTCACTTCATTTTTTTTTGTTGCACCTTTACTGCTACAGTTGGCACTAAAAGGATCTGCAGCAGTCAGAAGCAAGAGACATGAAATAAAGTTAAAAGGTTTGCCATGACATAAAATAATTCTAACATGTTCCGCTCCTACAGCAGATCTCAGAACAGGCAAACAACATTTCCTTCAAGAGAATGAAAGGTGAATTTTACTAGTTAGGCAGGGCCAAATGAAATGGGATGTCACACAACCCTTAGCATCACATTTTTGTTTTTAAAACTGTCCAGCAGAGGTCTCATGCCGTAACCTATTTTGCCGATTGACAGCTGGGGTTGCTCCTTCCTTGTTTGCTATGTCCACTGCTCTGTAGGTCTCATCTGAATGTCTCCAATCTGAAGCCAAAGCAGAATCAGTAGTCAATTAAATAAACCAAATACATACTTTTAAATTATTCATATAGTAGATGCAGGAAGCGTTCATAAAGCTTGAATAACACTAAATAGCATTTCACCTTGATGCCAAAATTTAAAAAAGCAAAGAGGCAACGGTGTGTTTGGAAATGTTACAACAGGATTTCACAATAGTGTTTTCATTGCTGCATAGCAAAGTGTGAAGAATGGTACTCCATATTATTGGGGGGGGGGGGGTGGGGAGATGGGAAAGAGGGGGGCAGCGAAATGCCCACATAATGCTCAGCGACTCTGCGCTCACGTGAGCACACCATCCACCAGGTACACGGTACATAATCTTGCAACTCGGCCAACGTTGTCTACCTGATACGCTGCAGGAAAGGATGTCCCGAGGCATGGTACATTGGGGAGACCATGCAGACGCTACGACAACGGATGAATGAACACCGCTCGACAATCACCAGGCAAAAGTGTTCTCTTCCTGTTGGGGAACACTTCAGCGGTCACGGGCATTCGGCCTCTGGTCTTCGGGTAAGCGTTCTCCAAGGCGGCCTTCACGACACACGACAGCGCAGAGTCGCTGAGCAGAGACTGATAGCCAAGTTCCGCACACGAGGACAGCCTCAACCGGGATCTTGGGTTCATGTCACGCTATCTGTAACCTCCACAACTTGCCTGGACTTGCAAAATCTCACTAACTGTCCTGGCTGGAGACAATACACATCTCTTTAACCTGTGCTTAACGCTCTCTCCACTCACATTGTCTGTACCTTTAAGACTTTTGATTAGCTGTAAAGACTCTCATTCCAATCATTATTTTGTAAATTGAGTTTGTGTCTTTATATGCCCTGTTTGTGAATAGAACTCCCACTCACCAGACGAAGGAGCAGCGCTCCGAAAGCTAGTGGCTTGTGCTACCAAATAAACCTGTTGGACTTTAACCTGGCGTTGTGAGACTTCTTACTGTGTTTACCCCAGTCCAATGCCGGCATCTCCACATCAGGAATACAGGAACAGAAAGAAGTCATGTAACCCCCTCAAGCCTTTGCCATCCTTCAATGAGATTGTGACTAATCTGCAACCGAATCCCACATACCTGCCTTTGCCCTATATCATTTAATAACTTTGGATAATATAAAATCTATCAATCTCAGATTAAAATTAACAATTGATCCAATTTCAATTATGGTTTAAAACTTTTACACCCTTTGCATGCAGAAGTGTTTCCTAATTTCACTCCTGAAAGTTCTAGCTCTAATTTTTACACTATGCCCACTAATCCTAGACATCCCTATCAATGGGCATCGCTTCTCTCTATCTGCTCCTCTTAATATCTCAAAAGTTTCACTCTGATCATGTCACAACCGTCCAAATTTCGGGGAATGCAACCCACGTTTGTATAATCTCTCATAATTTAACACAAGTTCAGGTTTTCTTTTCTAAGAAGTCTATACTGAACTCAATCCAAAGACATATGTATCCTTCTTATGATGTCTTACCCAGAACTGCTCACAGTTCTATCCCCTTGTATTCTAGTCCACCAAATAGAAATCCAAGCATTCCATTAGCCTTTGAAGTATTCCACAGTTGCATCCTTGGCTTTTGACTTTTACACTTTTACATGTTGCCTCTTGGCGACAATATATCTTGATTTTCCAATTTCTAATGACACCCAGCTCTATCACTCCACCAGCAGCACCAACTTATAAAGTTTATTTATTAGTGTCACAAGTAGGCTTACATTAACACTGCAATGAAGTTACTGTGAAAATCCCCTAGTTGCCACACTCCGGCGCCTGTTCGGTATTTTCTACATTAAATGCTCCGGAATTGCTGTTTACAAAAAGGTGGAGGGAAGGATTGAGATAAACAAGGAAATGATTCTCATTAAAACTCAAGTTATGCAATGGAATATCCACATGGAGGGAGAATTTAGCGTGGCCAATGCACTTAACCAGCACATCTTTTGGACTGTGGGAGGAAACCGGAGCACCCGGGGAAAACCCACACAGACATGAGGGAATGCGCAGACTCCGCACAGACAGTGACCCAAGCCGGGAATCGAATTTGGGTCTCTGGCACTGTGAGGCAGCAGTGCTAACCACTGTGTCACCATGCCACCCTGCATCACCATTTTGCCTTTTCAATATCATGGAACTATAACATTCTCCAACAGAGCACCAAAAACATCAAATTTCTATGTAGGTCTTACTTCAAACTCAATATTCTAGCCTCAAACTCTTACACTCTGTTCCCACTGAACTGCATTGGCTTCCTGACCTTCAACCCAAGTTTGACTGCTTCATCTTCATTTACAAGTCAACCAAAGTCTCACTCCAATTTGCCTCTAACATCCTTCAGACATCATTTCAACCTTCCAACCCTGGCCTCCCTTGCTGCCCTGCTCTTTGCTTTATCATCTGTGGCAGTCCTCAGTTGCATCAGCTCTATTCTTCAAGCTTCATTTTCTTTCAGTTTTAAAATTCTGCTCTAAACCTATCCATTCAACCATGTTTTCAGTCATTTTGCCAAATTTCTATTATGGTTCTGCATGGGCTTCTCCTGTGAATCACCCTGAGGTATTTTCTACATTAAATGCTCCGGAATTGCTGTTTACAAAAAGGTGGAGGGAAGGATTGAGATAAACAAGGAAATGATTCTCATTAAAACTCAAGTTATGCAATGGAATATCCACAAGTACACGATGATGAACTGTTACTTGCCTGAACATGAAGAGGTGCACTCAAGATGTAAACAACAGCACTGGCCAAATCCTCTGCCTTTAGACACTAAGAAAAAGAATGCAGGTTGTCAAATAGATATGCAACAAGATGGAAGACAAAAGTACAGTTAATATTGAGTACGATTTGTACTGTGCTAAGAGTGCAAGTACCTTTTGAAGGAAAAGTGAACAAACTTTAGTGGCAGGTGGAGGTACAGGGCTCAGAGGATCAGCAGAGCAAGTTTTGGATTGTTCTGGCAAAAAGGTTAGCCCAGACTCAATAGACTAAACAGCCTCTTTTTGTACTGTAAAGTTTAATAATCCTTAGATTTTTTAGGATCTCAGTCTCTGATAATTTTGCTTAGTATGAAAGACAGCAGCCCAAGCCTTCTGATTGACAGGAAATTGCAAAATATTTTACAAGTGGTTCCAGTTTAACAAATAAAAGTTCTCTTGTATTACAAAGCTAGGGAAAGACATAATCCCTCAATGTGAGCCAGATATACGTTCCAGGTTCAAACACTACTTGGATCTTAAATCACAATCATTTTAGCTCTCAGATTCATCGCTAGTTGGTATGTTTTGTAGATGGAGGTATTTTCTGAACTTAAGAAAACAAGCAGACATAGCACTAGGCAATTTCTTACAGCAATGTTGTGGACTTGCTTAACTTTCTGAGGAACATTTTGAAACAGCAGGCAGAATCCTCAGATTACCAGTTATAATACCAAGGGTCTTTATTATTTTATTATATATAATTAACAAATGGTAAAACTCTGCCCACAAGAAGAGTACTGAAATATGAATTGCTCAAATTGAAATATATATCACGAGTGAAGAGGATAATTCACTTAGTTCCTGCAAATTCACCCTTTTACTTCTAACATAAAGTCCAAAATCAGATCAGGTCAAGTTTCAGTCACTTTAGTTTCTCATCTTAAAATCAATTTAAGAGTTGAAAGCTGCCTTAATATACTCGGACCATAACTTTAAACTGGCATCAGAAAGAGATGGCCCACAGGAATTTTAAAAATTAAATGTGCACTTACCTGAAAACAGAGCTGAACCATCCAATCGCTGGAGCTGCTTGGGGCCTGCGTTGAAAGAATCTTCGCAGGACCCAGCGCAATCCAGCTCCGGCAGATTCGAGGAGGCCACTTTTATTATTGCACTAGTTGTCATTAAGCAACTATGTTTGAAGGGTCCAGGGAAATTGAAAAAAAGTTGGCAGACATTTCTGGTACCCCGGCCATTTTCTTAAAATCTCTTAATCAATACCATTGAAACTTAACAGCAGCAACTATACTTGAAAAGTGATTTGCTGCCTGTAAAGTACTTTCAGACATCGAGGATATGGAAAATGTAATATAAATGCAAACTGGTTCTTTTTTTTAATAATTAATGGCCACTGCTGGCAAAAGCGTACATAGAATTAGAATAATGCCTGATGCTGATGATAATGCTTGGAATGTACTGTCAAGGCCCATTTGAAGAATGGTCAATTGAACAACATGGTCTTTGGAACCATAGTTCAGCTCAAGTCAGGGTCTCGAGGAGAGAGGGGTACTGTTATATTAGATTATTTGGCCAGTATTACCAACAAGATAAAGGATGGAGAGGTGCCAGAATGTGGGTTTTGAACCAACTCGACGCAGATTTATTTAAGAGCTGTTGCCAGATTGAAGTCCAACATGGGAGATAAAAACCTGCGAATAACGTGGTGATATCATAGCATGTCACGTGACTAATCACACAGATGCATTGCTTTACAATACATAACGTCCCTCCCTCTTTATTTCAGTAGTACGACAACAAACTTTTACACATTAATGATTCCCATTACAAACATCAGTTACGTTGCCAAGTATTATCTACATATGTACAATTAATAGGAGTGTCTTGTGGTGAATGTCGATTTCTTTTTGCTAAGATAAGATGTTCCGGAGTCTAATCTTTGATCTCCTCGGGAGACTGTTACTCACAAAAATCAGGTACTTCACATCTTGTGAAGCTGCTTTGATGTCAGCTTCCAGAGATGTTGGTTGTCCTACTGAAGTAGAACCTGAACTTAGTTCTGTAGAAATCCTTGATTCAGGAATTTCACAACCTTGCGTGTCTGATATAAGCCTCTCTGATACTCCACTAGTTCACTTTTTAAAGCAGGGATTTGATCGATATGTCTCAGCCTTATTCTCTTGACATCAAGTTGCATTGTATAAGAAAGTTGGCCTGTCTTAGCTAGAATGGTTGCAGGTAACTACCTCACTCGTAGATTCTCACTAAAACTCTTTCTCCTTGTTTAAACCTCCTCAATTTTGAGGTTTGTTCATGGTGAGTAACTTGTGCTTGTTGCTCTGCTATTGTAGTGTCAGGTGGTGTGAGTAGATCAAATTTAGTTCTGCTTCCTTCTCAGGAACAGCATTGCCGGTGAATTGTGTATGGTGGCACGAGTCGTGTTCTAATCAGGCATGAGAAAGTTGTTTATACTCCTGGATAACAAACTTTCATCTTTTGATGCTTTGATGGCATGTTTCAGTGACTGTAATAGACTCTCCAGCAACCCGTTAGTGGATGGATGAAATGGGGTGGTTCTTACGTGTTCTTATTATTCTTAAGGTAATCCACAAATTCCTGGGATGTGAATTGCTACCTATTATCACTGATTAGTTGTTTTGGCCATTCAAATCTTGTGAACAACTCATCCAACTCCTCTTTGGTTTATATTTTTCTTTCTTCATGTGGTGGTTGTACTTCTCCAGACGTTTTCAATGTTTCCCCTAAGTTTTGTACATGTTCCTGTTCAGTTTTGTCTGTGATTACAATGTCGTCCAAATAACACTGGACACCGTTGAGGCCATACAAGATTTAGTAATTGATTTCTGGAACATAGCCGGTGCTGATGTTATTCTGAATGATAGGCACTTATTGGAACAATCCCTTGTGGGTAACAATCATTAGCAGTGGTTGCGACTCATATTGCCACCCTCATCTGCAGGTATACTTGAGACAAGTCTATCTTACTGAACTGCTGACGGTCAGCCAGTCCGGCAATTCGTCCTTGATTAGTGGCACACAGCACTGGACTTATTGTCATCTTGAAGGTCCTGCAGATATGCACAGAACCATCAAATTTAATATCTGGGATGATTAGGGTTTCCCAATCACTCATTCTTATGGGTTCAATACTCTCAGGAGTCACTAATAATTACAGAGAATAATAAAATATTAATAATTATTGAGAATCCTTGACTAATTATTCTTGTGCCACTTCTATTGGTTTAATTGCACAAGGTACAGTTCTTGGCTTGAAGCTTCTAGGGTTGCTATCAGGTTTGATCTTGAGCTTTGCCTCCACTCCTGTCATGTATCCTAGGATATTCTTGTACACCTTCCTATACTTCTCCAGAAGATTTGGTAGTGTATTCTTGCTGTCAATCAATTGGTTAACAGCTTCCCAGTTAAGCTCGATTGTGCATAACCATGCTCTTAAGGAGTGCAGAATATTTCCATTTACTACTTGCAGAGGAAATTCTACTGATTGACTTTCTACTTGAACCATGACACATATCTTCAGTGGAACTGACTCCTCGGTATCAGTTCACAGGATTATGTTTGAAGGTAAGTATTTAAGTTTCTGATTGTTTATGATTTCTGGGAGCAGTGATATAGCAGCTTCCATATCTACTTCCATCTTTACTTCTTGTCTGTCTAACTTTGGATAAACCCAGCACCTTTGGGTATCCCCTTTCATGGATGAGATACACTAGTTTAAGTTCTTGGATCTTTCCTTGTCTGTTATCATCTTGGAATTTTTCAAGCTCATCGGACATTTTGTAGGCACCTTTTTAAGATCACAACATGTTCTTACGTTTGCACACCTTTGGGGTTGGACAAGACTGTCATGTCCAATACACCTTAGTTGCATGGCCTTTCTTGCCACAGCTTCTACATTTATTTTCTCTACTCCTACATTCATGTGGAGTTCACCTCACCTGAGCACATTTGTGACACGTTTGCATTTTAGGAGATTTCTTTTTGTCCGTTTTGGCTCCAGGTCCAATTTGGAAAGCTTCTTTTATGGTCAATCCCATAAACAGCGCAATCTCAACAGCAAGTCTTCGTGTTAAAGAGCTTTCGTTGAGCAATCGTCTATGAATTGTTTCACTAACCTTCTCAGCGTTGCGACGAATTGCGACATATTTTTCCCTCCTTTTTGGCTCTGTCAATGAAATCTGATTCTCAGTAATTATTAATACTTTCTCAATAATTATTAGTGACTGAGAATCTCGGTCAGTTCCTCGTAGGTCTTTTCACTATATTTCTCAGGATGGACAAGACTCTGTAGCGATGTCAAGGTTTTACGCCCTATTGTGCTTAGGAACTACTTTAAGTTCATCCAGTAACTTGTTCGCAGCCAAATAACATTTAAATTTCTCTTCCTAGGCTTTCCACATTTTCCTCAAAGGCCTCTATGGTGCCGCCTTTGCCCACCACTGCAGTTACTGGTTATTAAATCGTAGTACTGACTTCCTCCCCCCCTTATTAATTTGTTATTTTTTGGTTTATTTTTAAAATTGGATCTGTAGTTTGATTTTTTTTTCAAACTACTGCTTAAGTAGGCAATCAATCTGCTTTTTACTAAGCGAAAAAAGCTTTACTTGTAATTCTTCTTTCATTATTATTCTCTCTTTGGAGTAGTAGCTCCCCTTAAAAGTATAGAAACTCTCTCTCTCTCTTTGAGGATCTCCAGTGCTGCAGCCCACCATATGCGAGGTCCCCACCGCCTGGAAGTCTACCCAGTTTCAAAACAGTAAATAAACATTTTCTTTCAGCCTACTTATGTTTTTTTCAATTATTGTCCATTTCAGATTCATCTAACGCACATGGAGCCATAACTTCCTGGCTCCCCAATATCGCATTTGGGAGGTACCCCAAAGATGTGGTGGGAAGTTCCCAAGTAAGGCATTACCCAGCAATTGTTCAGAAAGGCCAACTTCCCTCGGACATCATTTAAATCACTAACCTCGGATGGTTCTGCCAGTATTATACTCAGTTACTCTGAAAGAGTTGGAAGGGAAAAAAGCCTTTCTAACTTTACAGTAACTATTTTAAAGACCAAGTCCAAGCTCCACACTGCACAAACACCACCAACAACCCCCCCCACCCCCCACAATATTATCAGTACCCTCAGGACCCCTCCCCAGGTTAACTCACACCATGAATGGGGCAGCACGGTGGCACATTGGTTAACACTGCTGCCTCACAATGCCAGGGTCCCAGGTTCAATTCCGGCCTTGGGTCACCGTCTGCGTGGAGTTTGCACTTCGTCCTCATGTGTGTGTGTGTGTGTTTCCTCCGGGTGCTCCAGTTTCATCCCACAGTCCAAAGATGTGCGGGTTAGGTTGATTAGCCATGCTAAATTGACCCTAGTGTCAGGGGGATTAGCAGGGTAAGTGTGTGGGGTTACGTGAATAGGTCCTGGGTGGGATTGTGGTCAGTACAGACTTGATGGGCCAAATGGCCTCCTTCTGTAGAGATTCTATGTATCAATGTCTAAACATCCCCTTTTTAGGCCTCAAACACTTACAGAAAGTGACCAGTGAGTCAACAACAAAGACATAACAGGAATTTACTTGTACAGCAGCTTAGCTTCCATACCTTAAGGTTCTCGTACGTTGCTGCAGCCTTTTCTGGGTCATTGTTATAAAGCCTAAATGCAAATTCTGTTTCCACCAATCCTGGAGATACAGACTGTAATGGACACAGAACCAAATTAATACAAAAACATTGATGTGCATTTAAATAGTGCCTATAAAGAAATGAAACATCCCAAGAGGTTTCAGGAGCTTAATCAAAGAAAACATTGATAACATGGAAATCAGATAGGCCAGACAGACAGAGCGCCCAGAATTTGTTTGTTAGTTCATTCCCTTACTGCAAACTGCAACAGGCACTTAAGCTCAGAAAAAGTTACCAAATTTTCCCCACAGGGTTGACAAACAGAAGTTCTCTTGCACACTTGACCATAAAGAACACAGCTATGTCACACAACTGGAGGGCTCACCACATGTACATATAGTGCACTGACTACTCATGGCAACGATGCTCTGATATTACTATGTGGAGATGCCGGCGTTGGACTGGGGTAAAGGCTTGGAGCTCCGAAAGCTTGTGTGGCTTTTGCTACCAAATAAACCTGTTGGACTTTAACCTGGTGTTGTTAAACTTCTTACTGATATTACTAGGCAGACAGAGGGAGAACATGTGAGATGGAAAACTCTGAAACGTGGGTTTCTCTGACCTCCTGTTCAAATCACCAGCACGAAGCATCTTAAATTTTTGTGCAAGGTTGATCCTACACAACCTGCCTGATTGACAGGCCAACTGGCCGTCAAGCAGGAAAGTCTGCAGTACCAGGCCACAGCAGAGGAGAAGAGATGGGAGAGAGAAGTTGTAGTTCAGTGTGGCATGGTTGGGTGGTTCAGGAAAGAGATCAAGGTCCTGGACAGGGAGGGGCCAGAGGAGAGAGACTAGGGCTGGGATGGGGAGGAAACTAAGTAAGAGAGTTCAGGGATTATGGGTGCAGAGCCAGGGGAAAGAAAGAGATCATTGTCCTGGGGGTATGGTGTGCAGGTGGGGGTGGTCGGTAGAGAGATGGATTATAGGCTAGATCAACCAAAGTGAGGGAATTGGTACATTTGCAGAAAAGTCTGCAGAAAAGCCTCCTGCTCCTCCTGGATCCGAAGCTGTGCTGTGAATGCATTCATCGGATGGATCAGCATGTCTGTCTCCATTTATTAGCTGGGTTTTATGAGCCCCAGATAACCTGATGAAAATGGATTTTTTAAAATTAAAAACTGTAAAATGTCAGCCCCCTGACTTCTTAAAAGCCTTTACTGGCTGAACTACCTTCAGAGTAGATTGGTCCTGCTCCCACATCTCCCACCCCCACTTAAATTGGAAAAGGTTGGACTAGAAATATTTTATACTTCATTCTTCACCCACACCCAATACCCCTGCTCTTGAGGGTTAAACACAACTCCCCACATAACTTCAGGACCTGAAATACAGATTGGAATTGATCATTTCTTTTAATGACTATTTTAAGAACATAAGTGACAGGAGGAGTAGACCTGCTCTGCACTCAGTGTAATCATAGCTGATCTTACTTTTTAAATTACTTTCATCACGAGTACTTCAAAAGAACATGTTGAAGGAAGAGAATGATTTTAAAATGTATAATATTACCGAGGATAATTTAAAGACTAATGGATAAATAAATGACCATGGCCACCACATACAGACTTCAAACAATTGGAAAGCACATGGCTGAGTAGTTAAACATGTTGAGTTACATAGTATTTTGTTAAAGAGACCAGGAGAGTCCGAGGTTCAGCCCATAATTACCTAACCAATCACGGGGTTAAGTTTGACAAGGGTCTTCCTCTTTCATTATAATTTGTGCAGTTCTTACCGTAGCTCTTATGTGCGTCTTGGCTTCTCGGAGCTCTTGCCTTAACCCCTCGGTCAGGGCAGTTACTGCAAACTTTGTAGCGGAGTAGAAATGGGTGGCTGAGCCTGGGGCCACTCGGTGACCACTCATACTAAAATGGGGAGAAGAAATGGAGTCAGGTCTTCTACAGGACGTAAAGTGCCAAATAAAGCTTATAGACAGGACCTGGAGAAATGCACGTACCTACACAAGTCAGTTGCATAAACATGGATTTATTTCATGGAATGTAAGGTGTGCAAATGAGAATAGGCACAATTACATTTACAAAACAAAACTAGCTGTTGAAAGAGCATCTTCAGACAGGCTATTTCCTATAATATTGGACTGTCTTTCTAAAAGTTTTCAAGAGAGAATAAAAAAGGGGGGGAAAAAATCATGTGCTGCAGAATAGGCCATGTGCTTTTGCAGGAACTGAGCCCAAAATCATCTCTTTTTTGGATGCTTAATGAATTATAACCAACAGTAGCAAACATAGCCCAAGTAAAGCATGATGCAGCAACACCTTGTGGATAACTTGCAAGAGCGATATGGAATTGACAACACCACAACAGTCACAACAAGGCAAGTTTGTGCAGATTTTAATCGAGACTCTTTCAGCATTCCCTCACGCAGAACAGTATCCAGAGATTGATAAAAGATAGTCGTGGTTTTGATAAGAATTGTGGCCAACTATTAAATTGGCACCAATATTTCTAGGCACTAAATTATAGCATTTTCTATATAAGCATTTCACAGTGGGTTGCTTCCTCACAGGAAGTACAGTTTAAACACTTGATGATGTGGGAGTTTAATAGTGGTCAAGTGGATGTGTGATATAAATATTTAAACTGCATGCTGCCTCGAAATTACCAAACACCAATTGTATTGTTGCATAGATTTAATATAGAGGACAAATTGCTTTTAAAAAGACAAATGACAGTCCCATTTTGGCACACAGACTCAGCTTCTCTTGCCAACGTTCATTATTGGAATGACAGATTTTAGATCACAGGTTTGTACACAAATAGACTCCAGTTGTTCTTAAATTCTTCATTTAAATATATCACAAAATGGTTACAGCACAGGAAGAGGCCATTCGACCCAACATATCTGCACTAGCTCTCCAAATGTGCAAATCGAAAGGAGGCAGGATTCGTTCAAGACTCCGACCCTCGTGACAATACACCATATTATACCAGGACAGTTTGACGTATGAACACAAAAATGTGGCACTTTTGTTGGAGGCAGAAGGAAGAAGCGGCTCACAATACTCCAAGAATCACAAAAAAGAAAACTGAGACTTGAGGATGAATTGCATTAACAGTTTAAAAAGTAACAAAAGCTCTTCTAATATCTGCCTTGAAATGTAATAATTCACAGCAATGACAAGCATGGATTTTGCTCTTTGCTATTGTACAATGTCAGACTTTAAAACAAAACAGCACCTTGAGGCTTCAACGGCAGCTGACCTTCCCCATTACGCAAAACCACTTCATTTTATTGCCCATTGCCACAGATCTGGAAATACCTTCTGCAATAAATCACCGAGTAACAATCCGGGTACATTAGGTACATACACACTCATCTTTGAAGGTCAGAAGAATGTCACACACACAATGCTCCATTACCACAAAATTATTATTCATTTCCGTCTTTCAGCATAGAGACCTGAAATCTAACTAATAATAAACCAACAACTCAATTAATTATTTTATGAGTCAACAAGAAGATTATCATTCACAGATTAAGGAAGTGATACTTTTTTTTAAACATATAGTTGTGAGGCAAACTAGAGAGTGAATTGATTGCAATTTTGCTTTGCTCAATCAGCCTCTGCATTTAATTATTTAAAACCTTTTTATTCTCTATGATGAAATGCAGCAACAAGAACAACTGTATTTATATAGCACCTTTAACATTGCAAATTGTCCCAAGGTGCTTTACATGAACATTCTCACAGAATTTTATACCAAGCTACAAAAGGAGATATTAGGGCAGACTTGATCATACGGTAGGTTTTAAGGACTGTTTCAAAGGAGAGAGAGTGAGGCAGTGGAGCTTAGAAGGGACAAATTTCAGCCCTTAGGATATTGGTACTTGGATGCCTTCAATAGTTGAACGATTAAAATCAGGGTTACTGAAAGGACAGAACCTTAAGAGTATTGATAGGCAGAGGGATCTGGGTGTCCAGGTACACAGGTCACTAAAAGTGGCAACGCAGGTGGACAAAGTAGTCAAGAAGGCATACAGCATGCTTGCCTTCATCAGACAGGGCACTGAGTTTAAAAATTGGCAAGTCATGTTGCAGCTTTATAGAACTTTAGTTAGGCCGCACTTGGAATATAGTGTTCAATTCTGGTCGCCACACTATCAGAAGGATGTGGAGGCTTTGGAGATGGTACAGAAAAGATTTACCAGGATGCTGCCTGGCATGGAGGGCATTAGCTATGAGGAGAGGTTGGAGAAATTTATTTTGATCTCACTGGAACAATGGAGGTTGAGGGGCGACCTGATAGAAGTCTACAAGGAGTATGTGGGGCATGGACAGAATGGATAGTCAGAAGCTTTTTCCCAGGGTGGAAGAGTCAATTACTAGGGGACATAGGTTTAAGGTGCGAGGGACAAGGTTTAAAGGAGGAGATGTACGAGGCAAGTTTTTTTTTTACACAGAGGGTAGTGGGTGCCTGGAACTCGCTGTCGGGGGAGGTAGTGGAAGCAGATACGATAGTGACTTTAAAAGGGACATCTGGACAAATATATGAATAGGATGGGAATAGAGGGATATGGTCCCCGGAAGGGTAGAGGGTTTTAGTTCAGTTGGGCATCATGGTCGGTGCAGGCTTGGAGGGCCGAAGGGCCTGTTCCTGTGCTGTAATTTTCTTTGTTCTAATTGGAAGAGTGCAGATATCTCGGGGTTCGAGGAAAATGCAGCCTGTCAGGAACTCTTCAGATTGCCATTCACCTCGGATTTAGTTCAACCTGATTAGGGAAGCTGGTGCCCTTTGCCCACTTAGTTTGGAGGTAAAACTGCAGTCCGTGTGAATTGGGAGAGGTTCGATTATGTCATCGAACCCCAACCTGCATAAATAAAGGACTCTTTTAGTTCAGATGGGTAGCTTAGCTACCCGCCCAGAAAAAAAAATACAAAACCGTAAGATATGGGTGGGTATGCTGCTCGTTTCCTTTTTAAAACTACCTACCCGTCTGCTTTCTGCTATACAGTTCATCCCAGTGTGTTTCACCCATTGGAAAATTCTGGTCTAAAAGTATTCCTATGTCACACAACCCACCACCACTGCCAGCAAGAACAGTGAATTTAGCACTCAGCCAAAACTCCATTCCCCGCAGCAGGGCCGGAGAATCCCAGCCACGTGCAGGGTTGGAGAATTCCAGCCTGTGTCCCACTCTGATTTTTAAGACAAGGGCAAATAATAATAATAATGTATTTTTGGCTCTACTCAATTTTCAAAAGAAACTTTGTTGAGAAGCAATGTGATGAGAGTAAAAATACTTTCAAAAGTAGACAATTCTCATTAGCTGCTTCCACTGAACCCAGTAACTATTAAAGATGCAATGTGGTGTTGTTTCCCATTACAACACTGGAAAGTTTAACCGGCTGGTGCAGAAAGGATTGAAAAAATTATCCAAAAGGATTTCATAGCCATGAATTGGCGGGACATATAATCGGGACTGTCTGAGGTTTTGTACTGCTAGCCCATTCTGAGATGATCATTAAACATCATATCACCTTCCACGCCACTCTCTTAAATCACCCTCACTTCAGTTTATGGAGATCAACGTAGCACATTCCCAGCATTATATATAATCCAGCAGTTAGTATATTTCTTTTTGACTTTTACATAAACATTTAATAATGAAAGCAGTCAGTCTGCTGTTTCATTTGACTTACTCAGATTGTGTACACATGATTTAAAAATAAAACTTGAAACAGGAGAACATATGTATTTAGTAGGACAAAGTTTGACAGTACTATGGTTTCATGTTAATATCAAAACATTTGTCCAAAATCCTCTTCAGCAGGTGGCAATAAATTGACGGCCTGAATATTGTACTCTTTCCAAGATTCAATCAGGGATCATCTGGACTAACATTACTTTACCTACAATCTGATTCATTTGTTATGATGTGGAAATTCTGAAACGGACTTCATTTTCTGGAAAGGGGATATTTTGTTCAGTGTTACCTTAATGTTGGAGGTTTGGTTTTTGGGCTGCTTACCAGTGAGACTGCATACGTCAACCACAAGGTACATTTTGTTATTAAATGGATACTGTGATGATACTGCTATGGAATAAAAAGGGAGGTGAAGAAAATTCAATTCTCTTGAAAATGACTCTTCTTATATTAAGTGTTATATTCAACACAAAATGTGAACCCAGTTTCTTCCTTCACAGTTGCTGCCAGGCATGCTGAGTATTTCCAGCACTTGTGTTCAGATTTCCAGCATCTGCACTATTTGACATTTAATTTAATTATCTTACCTATTAATGTTAATAATGTGTCCATCATCGATATTCCGCTCTTTCATTGATTGGTAGGCCTCTCGGGTGCAGATAGACATTGCTATCACGTTAACCTGAAACAAAGATTGGAGACATAAGTTCATCACCCTGACAGATGACCTTCTACAGATTCACATTTGAAGATTCTTTGGTAAAATCTACCACAAATGTCATAATTTACAGTCAGCTAATAAAATTTTGATAGGTTCCAAAGGAGTAACAAATGATTATTTTTAAAGCTTTGAACACTGAGTATTACTGTCACTGGAATCATTGTCAATAGTACTGAGATCCTACCTTGGGGGTATGGTGTAAAATAACTTTTCATTGTCAACCAATTTTAAAGCCTAAATTTTTCTTTTTAAAATAAATGAAAGCTTGGGAGAGCTGCCCCCACAGAATAGTCAAGCAACAGCCTGACATAGTTATACTTACGGATATGATTCTGTCAATGTCCCAAACTCCTCCATTATGATTACTGAGTGTGTAAATTTCACTGAAAGGATAGACTGACCAGAGGTAGGGTATAGTGGCAAACATTTGGAAGGTAATGGCCCTGGGAGCCCTCACGTCAACTCCAGATCCAAGAAGTCGCTTAATTTTGGGTCCAGTATGGATGAGGAAAATGTTCTCTACCAACTCCTATCACTCTCCTTTAGCTGGTGAATTGATACTTTTCCATGTTGAACACCATTTAGAAGATACACATCACTAAAAATAGCGACAGTTAATAAAGCAATAAAAAAAAACAAAGCACCAAGGCTCACTAAGGGAAAATTGAAAAGCAGAGAAGTTACGCCAAACTAGCATTGGTGCACAGTGAATCTACACTGGAATACTGCAAACATCTATTAGGATTTCTATTAGGATGGAGGGTTATAGGTAGGCCTAAAAGGTAGGGATATGTTCAGCGCAACTTGTGGGGCCGAGGGGCCTGTTTTGTGCTGTAGTTTTTCCAAGTTTCTATCTCTTGGTCTCCTTATTGTAAAATGGATAAAGATGCTAGAGAATGGTAAATCTGTGATACCAGGCAAGATTGAACAGATAGGTCGATTTTCTCTAGAAAAGAAAAACAGGATAGATATATTTAAGATTATGAAAGGGTAAACAAGGAGATACTTCCACATGCAGGGGAGTTTTTTGTGCCATAAATAATATGTATAGAATATTCTCTGGACGAGTTCCCCATCAAGGATGGTTTCACAGACTGAGGTGATGAATTCAGAACATTTGCTGCTGGACTACTTTTGTGGCAGGTGCTGAGAGAACTAACACAAGGGAATAACCTAATTGACCTTGTCCTCACCAATCTGCTTGTCCAGATTCATCTGTCGATGACAGTATTGGCAGAAGTGACAACTGCACAGTCCTTGGAATCTCAAGTCATGTTGCATGGCATTACCAACATGCCAACAGCTCAACACTAGACATGCATGATCAGCTGTAGCTCCTCTGCAATACTAGAACCATGCACCATCACAATCTAACCTCAACATCCCTCACTCCATTATCACCAAATTGAATAGTTCCTTCAACGAGTCAACTCAGATGTGATGGACCAAATGGTCTCCCTCTATGTTTTAAATTTCAGTGATCACAATCAAACCAGTTGACCAATCCTGGTTCAACGATAATTACAGAACAGTATTGTGGGAGCGACACCAGACATAATTGAAAATGAGGTCCCAATCTGGTGACGTTACAACACAAGACTTTACATATTTAAATGCCAAAAGCAGAATGCAATGGATGGGGATGAGAGATTCATAGAATCCCTACTGTACTGAAGGAGGCCATTCGACCCATCGAGTCTGCACCAACAACAATCTCACCTCGGCCCAAATCCCACAACCCCACATATTTTCCCCACCAATCCCCCGACACCAGGGTCAATTTAGCATGGGCAATCAACCTAACCCACACATCTTTGGACAGTGGGAGGAAACAAGAGCACCCGGAGGAAACCCACACAGACATGGAGAGAAGTGCAAACTCCACATAGACAGTAACACGCGGCCGGAATTGAACCTGGGTCCTTGGTGCTGTGCGGCAGCAGTGCAAACCACTGTGCCACCGTACCACCGCAATGGATCAGGATTGTGAAGTGGAAAAAGCTCTGCAGCCCTATCCATCCAGTAATGATGATTGACAATTAAGCAACTAATAAGCTCCATGAATATTCCCCATCCTTGATGATGGCTGAGCCTAGCATGAGAGCAAAAGACAAGCCAAGTCTGAAGTATTTGCAATCAGTGGCAACAGAAGTGAATGATTCTTCACAATCTCTGCCTTAGAGATGCCAGTCTTCAGATAATCAAATCAAGTCCACATGTATTGTGTGTTGCCTACCTGGTGCCAGAGTCCAGGATGTCACTGAACAGCTGCAGGTCATCCTGAAGGGGAAGGATGATAAAGCAGAGGTTCTGACACATGTTGGTAGCAATGACATAGGTAGAAAGAGGGATGAGATCTTGCATCAAGAATTCAGAGTTGGGCAGTAGTATAAAAAGTAGGACCTCTCAGGTTGTAACCTCTGGATTACTCCCAGTGCCACATGCTGGCAAGCACAGAAATAGGAAGATAGCGCAGATGAATGTGTGGCTTAAGATTTGGTGCAGGATGGAGGGTTTTAGATGTCTGGATCACTGGGACTGTTTCTGGGGAAAGTGGGATCTGTATAAGTAGGGCAATCTACATCTGAACCAGAGAGGGACTAACATCCTTGTGAGTGGATTTGCTCGTGCTGTTGGGAGAAGTTTAAACTAATTAGGCAGGGGGAGAGGACACAGATTGTTCGCAGAATAGGCACACAGAATAATACAGTAAAACATCAAGTCAAAGGGAGTACAGTTATATTAAGTTTCAAGGGAGTATGGCAAGGTTGGTGGGCTCCACTTTAATGCCAGGAGTATTACAGGTAAAATGGATGAGTTAAAAGGTGAGGATTGTGATGTGGAATTGTGATATAGTAGCCATCACAGATGTGGTTGAGGGAACGGCAGGATTGATAGTTCAACATTCCAGGATATAGAATCTTTAGGCGAGATGGGGAGAGGGTAAAATAGGAAGGAGGAGGCATTGCATTATTAGTTAAGGAGTCAGCTACTGCAGTAAGGACAGATGATATCTTGGAGGGGTCATCAAAGCTTTTTGGGTTGAGTTTAGGAATAAAAAAGGGGCAGTCACATTATTAGGTGTTTATTATAGACCCTCAGATAGTCAGCAGGAAACGAAGGAGCAAATATGTGCACAATTCATAGTCGTGTGTAAAAACAATAGCAATATGGCAATTATATTCGGTGATTTCAACTTTCCCAACATTAATTGGGACATACACAGACTTGGATGGAGTGGATTTCTTGAAATGTGTACAGGAGAAAGTTTTGAGTCAATATGTAGAGGGTCCAACAAGGGACAGCACAGTGCTGGGCCTAATTCTGGGGAACAAAGCTGGACAGCTGGTTGAGGTGCTGGTGGGGGAGCATTTTAGTGACAGCGACCACAACATGATACAGTTTAAGCTCGAGTAAAATAAGGCAGGATCTGGCCAAGGTAGACTGGGAACAGCAACTCGTAGGAAAATCTACAAAAGAACAGTGGGGGTAATTCAAAAAGGAAATGGGGAGGGTGCAGACCCAAGGGTGATACGAAGGAGTAATAAGCCCAGAGAACCATGGATGACCAGAGATATTCAGGATACCAAAGAAGCAAAAGAGGGGCTTTTAGGAGGTCCAAGGAGAGCAAATTAGCAGAGGCATTAGAGGAGTACATAAAGTGCAAGTTGGAGCTTAAGGCGGCAATTAGGAGAGTAAAGAGGCAATATGAAAAAGCTCTGGCTGGTAAAAGTAAGGAAAATGAGGATAACCAGGGAAAGAGTAGGGCCCATTAGGGACCAAGAGGGAGATCTGTGGTTGGCGCCAGAGGGCATCGGTAGAGTGCTGAACGAATACTTTACATCAGTCTTCACCCAATGAATGAGGATGACGGTATGGAACTTGGGAGAGAGACAAGGTTTTTGAGCAAATTGATATGGGGAGTAACAAAGTGTTAGAGGTGTTGTGTTGGTAGGCTTAAAAGTGGACAAATCTCTAGATCCGAATGAATTGTGTCCCAGGCTGCTTTGGGAGGCAAGGGAGGAGATTGCAGGGGCTTTGACCCAAATTTTTAATTCCTTCTTGGCCACGGAGGTATCAGAGAGCTGGAGAACAGATAAAGTAGTTCCGCTGATGAAGAAGGATTATAGAGATAAACCAGGGAATTACAGACCAGTGAGTCTCATGACAGTGGTAGGGAAACTAGTGGAGAAATTCTGAAGGAGAGAATCTATCTCCACTTGGAGAGGCAAGGTTTGATCAGGGATATTATTGCATTGTCAGAGGGAGGTCATGCCTAACAAACGTGACTGAATTTTTTGAGGAGTTGGCCAGATGCGTAGATGAGGGTAGTGCAGTTAATATAGTCTATATGGATTCCAGCAAAGCCTTTGAAAAGGTCCCAAATAGGAGACTTATAAAGAAGGCAAATGCACGTGGGGTACAAGGTAATTTGATGCGGTGGATTCAAGATTGGCTTAGTCATGGAGACAGAAGGTGATGACAGAAAGTTGCTTTAGTGACTAAAAGAGGGTGTAGAAGAGATTCACCAGGATGTTGCCTGGGATGGGACATTTAAATTATGGAGAGAGGTTGGATAAACTTGGATTTTTTTTGTTGGAGCAGAGAAGACTGAGGCGTGACTTGATCGAGGTGTTCAAAATTGTGAGGGGCATGGACAGGATAGCAAGCAGCTGCTCACTGTCTGTCACGAGAGTTCAAAGGGGCGGCACGGTAGCACAGTGGTTAGCACTGCTGCTTCACAGCTCCAGGGACCTGGGTTCGATTCCCGGCTTGGGTCACCGTCTGTGTGGAGTTTGCACATTCTCCTAGTGTCTGCGTGGGTTTCCTCCGGGTGCTCCGGTTTCCTCCCACAGTCCAAAGATGTGCGGGTTAGGTTGATTGGTCATGCTAAAATTGCCCCTTAGTGTCTTGAGATGCGTAAGTTAGAGGGGTTAGCGGGTAAATATGTAGGGATATGGGGGTAGGGTCTGGGTGGGATTGTGGTCGGTGCAGACTCGATGGGCCAAATGGCCTCTTTCTGCACTGTAGGGTTTCTATGATTCTATGAAATGAGTAGGAAATTTGGGGTGTACATGAGTGCAAAGAAAAACCTTTTTTTAACCCAGAGGGTGGTGACGGTCTGGAATGTGCTGCCTAGGAGAGTGGGAGGCAAGTTGCCTCAAATCATTTAGGTAGTACCTGGATGAGTACTTGACACGTCATAACATTCAAGACTATGGGCCAAGTGTTGGTAAATGGGGTTGGGTAATTCTCAAGTGTCGGTACAATTGGATAAGCCAAAGGGCCTCTTCGACAGAGTATTTCTGGTAGGAAACAGCCGAGTGAACTTGCTACAGCTATGCGCTCTAATAATGACCTGGTTGTCAGTGCTGAAGATCAGATGCTCCAGAACCAACCATGCTCCTAGCTAACCAATCCAGTACAGCCACAATACTAGCATTTACCAATATGAAAAATTAGTCAAGTACTTCCTGTTGACAAAGTAGTTGCATGCACCATGGTCAATTGCCATCCTATCAGCCTTTTGCAATTGTGAGCAATATGATGAAAGAAGTCAAAAGTGCTATCAAGTGGCACTTAGTCATCAATAAACTACTCACTATGGCTCAGTTTGGGCTTCAGAGTCACTCAGTTCCAGATCTAGTTATAACTTTGGTCCAGACAACATACCTAAATTTGAAGGCCAGCTGTCACTGGGAAAGTACTAGAACGTATTATAGAAACATAGAAGATAGGAGCAGGAGGAGGCCATTTGGCCCTTCGAGCCTGCTCCGCCATTCATTACGATCATGGCTCATCATCCAACGCAACAGCCTAATCCTGCTTTTTCCCCCCATAACCTTTGATCCCATTCACCCCAAGTGCTATATCCAACCGCCTCTTGAATACATTCAATGTTTTGGCATCAACTACTTCCTGTGGTAATGAATTTCACAGGCTCACCACTCTTTGGGTGAAGAAATGTCTCCTCACCTCCGTCCTAAATGTTCTCCCCGAACCCTCAGACTGTGACCCTTGGTTCTGGACTCCCCCCACCAACGGGAACATCCTCCCTGCATCAACCCTGTCAAACATCCTCCCTGCATCTACCCTGTCTAGTCCTGTTAGAATTTTATAAATCTCTCGGAGATCCCCCTCATTCATCTGAACTCCAGTGAAAACAATCCTAACTCAGTCAATCTCTCCTCATACATCAGCCCCGCCACCCCTGGAATCAGGTTGGTAAACCTTCGTTGCACTCCCTCGAGCGCAAGAACAAGCTTCCTCAGAAAAGGAGACAAAAACTACACACAATACTCAAGATTTTGCCTCACCAACCATGTATAACTGCAACACATCATTCCTGCTCCTGTATTCAAAACCTCTTGCAATGAAGACCAACATATCATTTGCCTTCTTTACCGCCTGTTGCACCTGCATGCTTACCTTCAGTGATTGGTGCATAAGGACACCCAGATCCCGCTGCACACTCCCCTCTCCCAATTTACAGCCACTCAGGTAGCAATCTGCCTTTTTGTTTTTGCTTCCAAAGTGAATAACCTCACATTTATCCAAATTATACTGCATCTGCCATTGATTTGCCCACTCACCCAACCTGTCCAGATCATTCTGAAGGATCTCTGCATCCTCGTCACAGCTCACCCTCCCACCCAACTTGGTATCATCTGCAAACTTTGAGATGTTACATTTTGTTCCCTCATGCAAATCATTTATATATTGTGAATAGCTGGGGTCCCAGCACCGACCCCTATAACACCTTACTATTACTGCCCGACAATTTGAAAAGCACCCATTAATTCCTACTCTTTTGTTTCCTCTCTGCCAACCAATTTTCTATCCATCTCAACGCACGTCCCCCAATCCCATGCACTTTAATCTTGCATGATAATCTCTTACGTAGGACTTTGTCAAACGCTTTCTGAAAGTCCAAATATATTACATCGACTGGCTCCATCTTGTCAACTCTACTAGTTACATTATGATAAATGTAGCAGGACATTTAGAAAATGACAAAATGAAGCAGAATCAATATGGTTTCAATAAAAGAAAAATGGCGTTTGACAAATTTCTTAGAAATCTTTGAGGATGTAATAAGCATGGTGAATTAAGGGGAAACCAGTACATGAAGTGTATTTGGAACTTCAAAAAGGCATTCGATAAGGTACCACATGTTGTTGTAAAGGTGATTTGGTGCTTCAGAAGCAGTCTGGAGGCTCATATGGTTTAATAGATTAATAGAACAGTACAGCACAGAACAGGCCCTTCGGCCCACGATGTTGTGCCGAGCTTTATCTGAAACCAAGATCAAGCTATCCCACTCCCTATCATCCTGGTGTGCTCCGTGTGCCTATCCAATAACCACTTAAATGTTCCTAAAGTGTCTGACTCCACTATCACTGCAGGCAGTCCATTCCACACCCCAACCACTCTCTGCGGAAAGAACCTACCTCTGATATCCTTCCTACATCTCCCACCACGAACCCTATAGTTATGCCCCCTTGTAATAGCTCCATCCACCCGAGGAAATAGTCTTTGAACGTTCACTCTATCTATCCCCTTCATCATTTTATAAACCTCTATTAAGTCTCCCCTCAGCCTCCTCCGCTCCAGAGAGAACAGCCCTAGCTCCCTCAACCTTTCCTCACAAGACCCACCCTCCAAACCAGGCAGCATCCTGGTAAATCTCCTCTGCACTCTTTCCAGCGCTTCCACATCCTTCTTGTAGTGAGGTGACCAGAACTGCACACACTATTCCAAATGTGGTCTCACCAAGGTCCTGTACAGTTGCAGCATAACCCCACGGCTCAAACTCCAACCCCCTGTTAATAAAAGCTAACACACTATAGGCCTTCTTCACAGCGCTATCCACTTGAGTGGCAACCTTCAGAGATCTGTGAACATAAACCATTTGTTAACCAACTACATACATATCCAAGGTACTTCCCTGCATGGGTACTGTCTCCTTCCAAGCTCTATTCTACTCAATTTACTATCTGACTCTCTATGTGGGTTGTATTGTTCTCTAGCCTCACATTAACCCTTGACCTGCTAAACACCCTCATCCTCCAAATGAAAAGTTAATATGCTATGTGGCCCAATGGCCAACAGCCTGTATCACAGGCCCAATGGACAATTTGACACTCTAAATTAAACTGCTACAGCAAATAGCACCCTGCAGCAAGGATCACTGGGAACCCAGACAGGTCAAGGACAGAAAGAAATAGAGGCAAAAAAAGCAGGGCAGGACAGGGCATACCCCAGGATCAGAATATTGGAAAGACGTGACCCTGACCACACTTGGTGATTTGTGTATTTCCTGGTGTTGGCCAGACTCTCTGGCACCTTGGGTTCCTGCCACAACCTTACTTGTAAGGGGCCAAGTGGAACATGCATTCCTGGCAATGGTCACCCAGGATGCCTCTAGCGTTCTCGGGAAAAAAAAGGGATTTGCAACCTCATTGGGTGCCGAGACCTCCACCCAGTGGCCCCACTGGCTGGAAGCCAGGGAATCTTCCAGAAAGACACAGAGGAAGGGAATAAGAGGTGGCACATAGAGACCGCTAGCATGACCCGCAGCAAAGAAGACTACAGACAAGACTCGGTGGCAAGCCAGAGACAATGAAAGAGGGCATACAAGAATCACCTTCAAAGACGAGGACCCCGAGATGTCAGAGGCTCAGAGAATTGGACCCATGGCTTGGTCAAGTTCAGCAAGAAGTCTCACAACACCAGGTTAAAGTCCAACAGGTTTATTTGGTAGCACAAGCTTTCAGAGTGCTGCTCCTTCTGCATTTCTTTCAGTATTTTATCCAACTTTGGTACCCCTGTGCATTTTCACATAGGATTTCCTCATCTCCCTTCAGGCTTTGGAGCCTTTCTCCATCACTAGATTCAGGAGAACTTTGGAACTGTTCATCCGGTTTCCCTTCTCCACGCACTCAGTGATTTTCATAACTATCCCTGTTTCCATCGACTCCCCCGTCTCCATGATGGTGCATGGAGAAGGGAAACCAGATGAACAGTTCCAAAGTTCTCCTGAATCTGGTGATGGAGAAAGGCTCCGAAGCCTGAAGGGAGATGAGGAAATCCTATGTGAAAATGCACATGGGTACCAAAGTTGGATAAAATACTGAAAGAAATGCAGAAGAAGCGACACTCCAAAAGCTTGTGCTACCAAATAAACCTGTTGGACTTTAACCTGGTGTTGAGAGACTTCTTACTGTGTTCACCCCAGTCCAACGCCGGCATCTCCACATCTTGGTCAAGTTCATCAGCACGGGAAGTATTATAATCTTAGGCAAATAAGATTAACATAATTTGGGAATAGTAACTATGTATTAATATTTAGTGAACTTATTAATAAAATCGGGTTAAACAGCGAACTGAGGTCTTGACCTTTTGTTCATCTCGTAAATAAGGGTATCTGGGTAAAGTATTTGAGATCTACGAATGGGTTGAAGCGTTTGTCCTCATTTCACAGAGAATAGCAAGATAATGCCTCATGGAGTCCAGGATAATATATCAGCATGAATAGAAGATTGCCCAACCAACAAGAAACGGAGAGGCAGGATAAACGAGTCATTTTCAAGTTGGCAAACGAACCACCAGAGTGTCAAAGGGATCAGCACTGAGGCCTCAACTATTTACAATCTACATGAATGACTTGGATGAAGGGACCAAGTGTATTGCAACCAAAGTTTGCTGAACATACAAAAATAGGTAAGTAATTTGAGATGAGAACACAAAAAGTCTCCAAAGGGATATAGATAGGTTAAATAAGTGGACAAAAAAATTGGCAGATGGAAGATTAAGTGGGAGAAATGTAAGGTTGTGCACTGTGGCAAATGAATTGAAAAGCAGAATTTATTTAATGGAGAGAGGCTACAGAATGCTTGGTACAGAGGGATCTGGGTGTCCTTGTAGATGAATCACAAGATGTTTGCATGCAGATAAAGCATGGGCAGATGGAGTGTTGGCCTTCATTGCAAATCAGATGAAGTATAACAGTAGGGATGTCTTGCTACAACGAACATACCTGGAGAACTGCATACGGTTTGGGTTTTCTTATTTACGGAGAGATATACTTGCACTGGAGACAGCTCAGAGTGCATACATACAATTACGCGATTTAAGAAGTGTAGGCTATTCGGCCATTCAAGCCTGCTCCACCAAAGATTCATTAGATTTGTTTGATGAGAGTGATTCATTTAATGTGAGAGCTGTCTTATGAAAAAGATTGAGTCTATACTCCTTGGGGTTTAGTGAGATGATCTTACTGAAACACAAGATTTGGAGGGGGCCTGACAGAGTAGATGCTGAGAGGATGTCTCCTCTCATGGGAGAATCTGTAATAAGCAAAGTTTCAAAATAATGGGTTTCCCATTTAAGGTGGCGATGAGAAGCAATTTCTTCTCTCAGAAGGCTGTAAATCCTTGAAATTCACTATCCAGTGAAGGCTGAGATATAGATCGTATTCAAGGATTTTAAATCTACAAGGAAGTCAAATGTTTATGGGGGTCAGGTGAGAAAGTCGAGTTAAGCCCATAGTCTTATTGAATGGTGGAGCAAATCAAAGGGAAAAACGACCTACTCATGATCCTATTTATCTTCTTACGTTAGAGCAACAGTGCTTAATGAATACAGAGGTAATAGTGGATGCGTTAGTGATTATTTATCAAAACTCGTTGCATTCTGGGGTAGTGCCGGTTGATTGGAAAACGGCTAATGTTACGCCGCTGTTTAAAAAAGGAAGGAGACAAAAGGCGGGTAACTATAGGCCGGTCAGCTTAACGTCTGTAGTAGGGAAAATGCTGGAATCCATTATTAAAGAGGAGATAGCAGGGCATCTGGATAGAAATGGTTCGATCAATCAGACGCAGCATGGATTCATGAGGGGAAAGTCCTGCTTGACGAACATGTTGGATTTTTATGAAGATGTGACTAGGGCGGTTGATGGAGGAGAACCGGTGGATGCGGTGTTTTTGGATTTCCAAAAGGCGTTTGATAAGGTGCCCCATAAAAGGCTGCTGAAGAAGATTAGGGCACACGGAGTTGGGGGTAGTGTGTTAAAGTGGATTGGGGACTGGCTATCCGACAGGAAGCAAAGAGTCGGAATAAATGGGTGTTTTTCCGGTTGGAGGAAGGTAACTAGTGGCGTGCCGCAGGGATCGGTACTCGGGCCGCAACTGTTTACCATTTATATAGATGATCTGGAGGAGGGGACGGAGTGTAGGGTAACGAAGTTTGCAGACGACACAAAGATAAGTGGAAAAGTGAATCGTGTGGAGGACGGAGAAGATCTGCAGAGAGATTTGGACAGGCTGAGTGAGTGGGCGAGGATATGGCAAATGGAGTATAACGTTGAGAAATGCGAGGTTATACACTTTGGAGGAAATAATAACAAATGGGATTACTATCTCAATGGAAACAAATTAAAACATGCTACCGTGCAAAGGGACCTGGGGGTCCTTGTGCATGAGACGCAAAAGCCCAGTCTGCAGGTACAACAGGTGATCAAGAAGGCAAATGGGATGTTGGCCTATATTGCGAGGGGGATAGAATATAAAAGCAGGGATGTCTTGATGCACCTGTACAGGGCATTGGTGAGGCCGCAGCTGGAATACTGTGTGCAGTATTGGCCCCTTATATGAGGAAGGATATATTGGCATTGGAGGGAGTGCAGAGAAGGTTCACCAGGTTGATACCGGAGATGAGGGGTTTGGATTATGAGGAGAGGCTGAGGAGATTGGGTTTGTACTCGTTGGAGTTTAGAAGGATGAGGGGGGATCTTATGGAGACTTATAAGATAATGCGGGGGCTGGATAGGGTGGAGGCGGAGAGATTCTTTCCACTTAGTAAGGAAGTTAAAACTAGAGGACACAGCCTCAAAATAAAGGGGGGTCGGTTTAAGACAGAGTTGAGGAGGAACTTCTTCTCCCAGAGGGTGGTGAATCTCTGGAATTCTCTGCCCACTGAGGTGGTGGAGGCTACCTCGCTGAATATGTTTAAAGCGCGGATGGATGGATTCCTGATCGGTAAGGGAATTAAGGGTTATGGGGATCAGGCGGGTAAGTGGTACTGATCCACGTCAGATCAGCCATGATCTTATTGAATGGCGGGGCAGGCTCGAGGGGCTAGATGGCCTACTCCTGCTCCTATTTCTTATGTTCTTATGTTCTAATACCAAGGCAGCATTAGACAGGGTATGGCATTAGGAGCCTTAGTATAACTGATCAATGACCACGAGTGGAAAACTCTCCAATGGATGGAGTCATAAATGACAGAATTTTCATGATCATTCCCACAAATGCCTGACTTTAGTTTCTTTAAATGTTTCAAATGAAAGTCAAACAATATTAAAGCACCATAACTGGGCTGCATAACGTCGCTCCTTACAACTGGCATAACCCCACTGTACACTGAAACCATGGCAACAGACATCTGCTGCGAAAATTTACAACAATTTTGCTTAAGCACACAGTGGGTACCGAACAGGAATTACAACCCAACAGATGTTTGATCTGTTCACACTGTATTAATCCCAGTTAAAGAATTCAAGCTCCAGCTGCCTACTTAATGAATGTTTTCTGCTCAGATTGCACAATACAATTGTTCAGAATTCAAACTTTATTGCCCCTATTCAATTTGCATTCTAAGGTTTTTATGCCTCTGGATTTTGAGTAGAGAGGAACACCAAGTGTTGAAGAATGTCTAAAGGTCAATTAACAAATAAGCTGAAAGCCATTAAAGGGGAAATGTGTTCTTAATGACTTGTGACATATTCCACAGTTTCAAAATATATATACATATAACAATGTCTCTCTTATGTACCACATTACATTCATAAAGACCAGTTGACATGAGCTGCATGGAAGCAAATTGTATGAAAAATAGGTATTTTGCATCAGGCTTCACTTTAGATGAACAAGTAACATCCCAGATGCAGCTATAAACTGGGGAGGTTATAAAAGGGAGGGAGGGTCTCAGGAAAATTAGAGTCACTAGAGAAGTGGTACTGAGTAAATTGGAGCTGTAGACTAATAAGAGCCGAGGTCCTGATGCACCACCCTAGGGTCTTAAAATAAGTTCACTGAGATAGTTGATGCATTGGTTTTAATTTTCCAAAATTCCTAGATTCAAGGAAGGTCCCATTAGATTGGATAGCAAATGTAACTCAATTATTCAAAAAGGGAGAGACACAGAATACAGGAAAACCTAACATCTGTCATAGGGAATATACTAGAAGCTATTAAAGAAGTTATAATAAGGCATTACATAAGGGGTGGCACAGTGGCGGGCACACTGGTAGCACTGCTGCCTCACAGCACCAGTGACCTGGGTTCGATTCCAGCCTCGGGTCACTGGCTGTGCGGAGTTTGCACGTTCTCCCAGTGTCTGCATAGGTTTCCTCCGGGTGCACCGGTTTCCTCCCATGGTCCAAAGATGTGTGTGTTAGATGGATTGGCCATGCTAAATTGCCCCTTAGTGTCAGGGGACTAGCAAGGGTAAAAGCATAGCGTTACGGGAATAGAGCCTGGGTGGGATTGTGGTCAGTGCAGACGTGGTGGTCCAAATGGCCTCCTGCTGCACTGTAGAGATTCTAAGCTCAAAGTAATCTGGCAGTCAACATGGGTTTTGAAAAAGGAAGTCATGTTTCACCAAGTTATTGGAATTCTTTGAGGAAGTAAACTGCTGTGGATAAAGGGAACCAGTGAATGTACTGTACTTGGATTTCCAGAAGACATTTGATAAAGTGCCACAAAGATTATTGTGAAAAATTAAATAGAGGGTAACATATTGGCATGGATAGAAGATTGGTTGACTAACAGCACACAGATTATTATAGATATTTTTCAGGTTGGCAAAATGCAATGAGTGGTGTGCCACAGGGATCAATGCTGGGGGCATCAATTGTTTAAAGTTTATATAAATGATTTGATATTTATCATTTGATAAAATAAATAGAGAAGTGGTACTGAGTAAATTGGAGCTGCAGACTAATAAGAGCCGAGGTCCTGATGCACCACCCTAGGGTCATAAAATAAGTTCACTGAGATAGTTGGTTTTAATTTTCCAAAATTCCTAGATTCAAGGAAGGTCCCATTAGACTGGATAGCAAATGTAACTCAATTATTCAAAAAAGGAGGGAGACAGAATACAGGAAAACCTAACATCTGTCATAGGGAATATGTTAGAAGTTATTATTAAAGAAGTTATAGTAAGGCACTTATATGAGGGGTGGCACGGGATGGTTGCCACATTTGCTGATGACACAAAGATAGGGAGGAAAGCAAAATGTGACGAATAGAGAAGCTACAAAAAGATATGGATATGTTAAGCGAGTCAAAGTGGGGCAAATATCTGGCAAGTGGATTATAATGTTAGAAAATGAGAAATTGTCCATTTTGGCAGGAAGAATAGGCAGCATACTATCTAAATGGTGAGATTACACAGCCTGAGGTGTAGGGGGATCTGGGTATCCTCGTGCATGAATTAAAAGGCTAGTATGCAGGTACAGCAAGTAATTAAGGAAGGTAAAAGAATGTTATCATTCATTGCGAGGGAATTGAATACAAATGTAGGGCTGTTATGTTTCTGTTGTACAGGGAACTAGCGAGGCCACATTTGGAGTACTATGCACAGTATTGGTCACCTTATTTAAGGAAAGATATAAATGTGTTGGGAGCAGTTCAGAGAAGGCTTACCAGATCAATACTTGGAATGAGTGGGTTGTCTCAGAGGCTAGGCCTGTATCTGCTGGAGTTTAGAAGAGCAAGAGATAACTTGATTGAAACACTAAAGATCATGAGGGGTCTTGACAAGGTGGATGTGGAGAAGATGTTTCCTGTTATGGGGTAATCTAGAACTAAGAGGTCATTGTTTAAAAATGAAGGGTTGCCAATTTAATTGGGAGGAGGCAGCAAAATTCTTTCACTGAGGGTCACAAGTCCTGAAAAGGTTATGGAAGCATAGTCTTTTAATACTTTTAAGGCAAAGGTGGATAGAAGCATGGGTGTGATAGGTTATTGCATGTAGGCAGTGTGTCAATTTGAAGTCATTATCAGGTCAGCCATGATCGTATTAAATGGCAGAGCAGGCTTCAGGGGCAGAATGGTCTATTCCTGCTCCTTGTTTGTAAGTTCATATGAAACATTGCCTGATGCAATATTTGATTTATTGTCACATGTATTAACATAGTGAAAAGTATTGTTTCTTGTGTGCTATACAGACAAAACATACCGTTCATAGAGAAGGAAACGAGAGAGTGTAGAATGTAGTGTTACAGTCATAGCTAGGATGTAGAGAAAGATTAGCTTGAAGCAAGCTAGGTCCATTCAAAAGTCTGACAGCAGCAGGGAAGAAGCTGTTCTTGAGTCGGTTGGTACGTGACCTCAGACTTTTGTATCTTTTTCCTGACGGAAGGTGGTGGAAGAGAGAATGTCCGGGGTGCGTGGGGTCCTTAATTATGCTGGCTGCTTTGCTGAGACAGCTGGAAGTGCAGACAGAGTCAATGGATGGGAGGCTGGTTTGCGTGACAGATTGGGTTACATTCACGACGTTTTGTAGTTCCCTGCGGTCTTGGGCAGAGCAGGGGTCATACCAAGCTAGTCAGCATTTATTGCCCATCCCTAGTTGCCCTTGAGAAGGTGGTGGTGAGCCACCTTCTTGCTGCAGTCCACGTGTTATGGGTTAACCCACAATGCCGTTAGGGAGGGAATGCCAGGATTTTGACCCAGTGACAGAGAAGGAACGGTGATATATTTCCAAGTGTCAGGACAGTGAGTGGCTTGGAGGGGAACTTGCAGGTGGTGATGTTCCCATGTATCTGCTGCCCTTGTCCTTCTAAATGCAAGTGGTCATGGGTTTGGAAGGTGCTGTCTAAGGATCTTTCGTGAATTGCTGCAGTGCATCTTGTAGATAGTACACACTGCTGCTACTGGGTGTCGGTGGTGGAGGGAGTGGATCTTCGTAGATGTGGTGCCAATCAAGCAGGCTGCTCTGTCCTGAATGGTGTCAAACTTCTTGAGTGTTGTTGTAGCTGCAGCCATTGAGGCAAGTGGGGAAGTATTCCATCACACTCCTGACTTGTGCCTTGTAGATAGTGGATAGGCTTTGGGGTGTCAGGAGGTGAGTTACTTGCTGCAGTATTCCTAGCCTCTGACCTGCTCTTGTAGCCACTGTTTTACCTGGCAGTCCAGTTGAGGTTCTAGTCAATGGTAACCCCAAGGATATTGACAGTGGGAGATGCAATCATGGTAACATCATTGAATATCAAGGGGCAGTGGTTAGAGTGTCTCTTATTGGTGATGATCATTGCCTGGCATTTATGTGGCACGAATGTTACTTGCCACTTGTCAGCCCAAGCCTGGATATAGTCCAGATCTTGTTGCATTTGAACATGGACTGCTTTAGTATCCGAGGAGTCACGAATGGTGCTGAACATAGTGCAATCATTGGCAAACATCCCCACTTCTGACCTTATGACTGAGGAAAGGTCATTGATGAAGTAGCTTTAGATGGTTGGGCCTAGCACACTACCTTGAGGGAGTCCTGCAGAGATGGCCTGGAGCTGAGATGACTGACTCTCCACAACCACAACCATCTTCCTATATTCCAAATATGACTCCAACCAGCAGAGAGTTTGCCCCCTGATATCCATTGATTCCAGTTTTGCTAGGGCTCCTTGATGCCACACTCAGTCGAGTGCAGCCTTGGTGTCAAGGGTTGTTGCTCTCACCTCACCTCTGGAATTCACCTCTTTCATCCATGCTTGAACCAAAGCCATATTGAGGTCAGGAGCTGAGTGACCCTGGTGAATCCCAAACTGGGCATCACTCAGCAGATTATTGCTGAGTAGGTGCTGTTTGATAGCACTGCTGATGACCCCTTCCATCATGATCGAGAGCAGACTGACTGGGGGGTAATTGGTCGGGTTGGATGTCTTGCTTTCTGCGTACAGGACATACCTGGGCAATTTTCCACATTGATGGGTAGATGCCAGTGTTGTAACTGTACTGGAAGAGCTTGGCTAGGAGAGTGGCAAGTTCTAGAGCACAAGTCTTCAGCACTATTGCTGGAATGCTTTCAGGGCCCATTGCCTTTGTATTATCCAGTGCCTCCATTCATTTCTTGATATCATGTGGAGTGAATCGAATTGGCTGGAGACTGGCATCTGAGATGCTGGGGAGCACTGGAGGAGGCTGAGATGGATCATCCGCTTGGCAATTCTGGCTGAAGATTGCTGCGTATGCTTCAGCCTCATCTTTTTGCACTCATGTGCTGGGCTCCTCCGTCATGGAGGATGGGGATATTTGTGGAGCCGCCTCCTCCAGTGAGTTGTTTAATTGTCCACCACCATTCATGACTGAACGTGGCAGGACTGCAGAGCTTAGATCTGATCCGTTGGTTGTGGGATCGCTTAGTTCTGTCTATCACTTGCTGCTAATGCCGTTTGGCACGCAAGTCGTCCTGTTTGGTAGTTTCACCATGTTGACACCTCATTTTTAGGTATGCCTGGTGCTGCTCCTGGCATGCCCTCCTGAACTCTCCATTGCCCTCTGCACTCTATTGTTATAACCCTCTCTTCCCTTCTTTCTCAAATGCTTGTCTAGGTTTCCCTTAAATGCATTTATACTATTCGCTTCAACCACTCACCGTGGTTACAGGTTCCACATTCTCACCACTCTTTGGGTAAAGAAGTCTTTTCTGAATTTCTTCTTGGATCTCTTGGTGACTATCTTTTATGGATGTCCTCTTGTTATCCTCTTCCCCACAAGAGGAAGCATTCTATCAAAACCCTTTATTATTTTAAAAGCTGCTATTAGGTCACCACTCAGTAAGCGACACAGCCCGTTAATCCTTTCCTGATAATGTATACCAATGGATTTCTGGTATTGTCTTGTAAATTTTCTTTGCATCTTCTCCAATGTCCTATATTTTTCTCTAAGCAATGTCTAAGCTGGCCATAAAATGAGCAAACCAGACACTGGACTTTATTTCTAGAAAAACAAAATTGAGAGTAGGAAAAGTATGCTAAACCTGTATCAAACCTTGGTCCATAACATAGTAAAACTTCCTACGGTGCTTCACAGGAGCATTATTCAACATTATGGGGGAGGGGTAATATCTCTGAAAAGGGGTGACACTCTTCAGACTGGTTCACCTTTCACTGGTCCTTACCAGCATCCATTTGTGGTTCCAAGTAGTTGCTTGCATGCGACAGCAGATACACCCCAGCAAATCACCTTGAAAGGGAGGCAAAAGCAAGTGAGGCTGCCGATGTGTCGCCCCCTCGCTAAGTTAGAAGCTCTTGTATGGAGATGTGAGCAATTTACTCCAGACATACAAAGCTATACCACTTTCAAATGATCTGTTTGAGGACACTCAAATCAGATGGCAAAACAAGGTTCCTAATACTAAGATTCCCTCCCTGACCATTATGCCTAGCATCCAGATTCTGCTAAAAAGAACTCAGCTAAGGAGAACTCAGCTAAGATGGGCGACATACATTACCAGAATGCCTGCCAAAATTGACAGAAGAGTCCGAAGCCAGAAAACACACTTCAAGGACACCCCTAAAAGTCTCACTGACGAGTTTCAACATCATTGCTGAACAAACTTCAGCTAATCTGGAACATCATGACTAAGGAAATTTGGCATGTCCACTACGACTCTCAACAATTTTTACAGTTGCACCATAGAAAACACCCTTTCCGGTTGTATCACAGCTCGGTATGGCTCTGACCAAGACTGCAAAAAACTACAAAGGGTTGTGAACGCAGCTCAGTCCATCACGAAAAATAGCCTCTCATCCACTGACTCCTTCTACACTTCCAGCTGCCTCGGAAAAGCAGCCAGCATAATCAAGGACCCCTTTCTTCCATCATCTTCTGCTGTGAAAAAGATACAAAAATCTGAGATCACGTACCAACCGACTCAAGAGCAGCTTCTTTCCTGCTGCCACGAGACATTTGAATGGACCTACTATATATTAAGCTGATCTTTATTTTAACTTCCCTAAAACTTGGCAGATGGAGTACAATGTGGGAAAATGTAAACTTGTCCATATCGGGAGGAAGAATAGAAAAGCAACATATTATTTAAATAAAGAGAGATTGCAGCATTCTGCAGTACAGAGGGACCTGGGTACTGGCATGTAAATCGCAAAGTTAGTATGCAGGTACAGCAAGTGATTAAGAAGGCAAAGGGAATGTTGTTGTTTATTGTAAGCTGAATGGAATATAAAAGTAGGAAAGCGTTGGTGAGTACACATCTGGAGTACTGTTTACAATTTTGGTTTCCTTACTTAAGGATGTAATGTAGAAGCAGTTCAGAGAACTGGACTGATTCTTGGGATGAAAGGGTTGTCTTACAAGGGAAGGTTGGACAGTGGAGCCTCTATCCATTGGAGTTCAGAAGAATGGATGGTGATCTTATTGAAACAAGCAAGATTTTGTGAAGGCGTGACAGGTGGAAAATGAGAGGTTGTTTCACCTTATGGGAGAGACTACAACTATGGAACTCAGTTTAAAAAATAAGGCATCTTCCATTTAAGACAGAGACGAGGAGAAATTATTTATTTGGTTGCAGGGACATTGAATGTTTTTAAGGCTATGTTAGGTAGATTCTTGATTGACAAGAGAGGCAAAGGTTATGGGGGTAAATAGGAAAGTAGAATTGAGACCACAGTCAAATCAATCATGATCTTGACAAGTGGGGGAGCAAGCTCGAGGGGCTGAATGGCCAGCTTTTGCTCCTAATTCACATTTCCTATATATCGCATCCATGAGTTTTATTACAATAAGGATTCGGCCATAAAGTGGGGAGGGGTGGTGGCTGCCTTCAATATTATAAGACAATCCTACATCAGGATCACAGGTAAGGAGGATTTTACAATAACAACATGCTAGAGATATTTTTCTCCATCAGAAATGTTGCTCTCAACAACTTTTCAGAGCCAATTCAGTTCCTTTACAACCCTTTTCAGTTATTAACACTCACATCAATCATGTTCCTCCAAAATTCTGTCCTTCCCGATAACAGTGGCTCAGGATGGGCCAAACCGGCATTGTTGATACACACATCCACACCCTGGTGTAGTGTCTTGATGGCAGAAAACATAGAGAGGATCTCTTCCTCGCTGGTTACGTCGCACTTGTATGGGACCAAGGTACCCGTGTAGCCAGCACTCTCACATTCCGCTGCTAGTTTCTGAAAGAAAAAAAATGGTTATGAAAAATTAAGCTTTTGCCCCCTCCCAACCCTTACGCTTTGTTCTATAAATCTGAATGAGAAGGTAGGGAAAGTATTCAAATCTGATTTCCCATTGTCATAAAGACAAAGTAAAGTTAAAAGTTTATTAGTCACAAATAAGCTTACAGTAACACTGCAATGAAGTTACTGTGAAAATCCCCTAGTCGCCACACTCCAGCATCTGTTTGGGTACACAGAGGGAGAATTTAGCATGGTCAATACACCTAACCAGCATGTCTTTCGGACTGTGGGTGGAACTGGTGCACCTGGAGGAAACCCATGCAGACACGGGGAGAACGTGCAAACTCCACACAAGCCACGAATCAAACCCAGGTTCCTGGCACTGAGGCAGCAGTGCTAACCACTGTGCCACCATGCTGCCCAAGACATGTTTTACATCAAATAATGATTTTTAATCCTCTAGCTGCAAACACAAATTGAATTTTTAAAAACCAGACTAAAAAGTGAGCACAGCCAAGGTGGCCAAGATGGCACGTCTTGAGGAACCCAAAGGGAATTACCTCAGAGGAATGCGAGTGAACTACATTCCATAAGACCATAAGACCATAAGACATAGGAGCGGAAATAAGGCCATTCGGCCCATCGAGTCCACTCCACCATTCAATCATGGTTGATTTCAACTCCATTTACCCGCTCTCTCCCCATAGCCCTTAATTCCTCGAGAAATCAAGAATTTATCAATTTCTGTCTTGAAGACGCTCAACGTCTCGGCCTCCACAGCCCTCTGTGGCAATGAATTCCACAGACCCACCACTCTCTGGCTGAAGAAATTTCTCCTCATCTCTGTTCTAAAGTGACTCCCTTTTATTCTAAGGCTGTGCCCCCGCGTCCTAGTCTCCCCTGTTAATGGAAACAACTTCCCTACGTCCATCCTATCTAAGCCGTTCATTATCTTGTAAGTTTCTATCAGATCACCCCTCAACCTCCTAAACTCCAATGAATATAATCCCACGATCCTCAGACGTTCATCGTATGTCAGGCCTACCATTCCTGGGATCATCCGTGTGAATCTCCGCTGGACCCGCTCCAGTGCCAGTATGTCCTTCCTGAGGTGTGGGGCCCAAAATTGCTCACAGTACTCCAAATGGGGCCTAACCAGTGCTTTATAAAGCCTCAGAAGTACATCCCTGCTTTTGTATTCCAAGCCTCTTGAGATAAATGACAACATTACATTTGCTTTCTTAATTACGGACTCAACCTGCAAGTTTACCTTTAGAGAATCCTGGACTAGGACTCCCAAGTCCCTTTGCACTTTAGCATTATGAATTTTGTCACCGTTTAGAAAATAGTCCATGCCTCTATTCTTTTTTCCAAAGTGTACGACCTCGCACTTGCCCACGTTGAATTTCATCAGCCACTTCTTGGACCACTCTCCTAAACTGTCTAAATCTTTCTGCAGCCTCCCCACCTCCTCAATACTACCTGCCCCTCCACCTATCTTTGTATCATCGGCAAACTTGGCCAGAATGCTCCCAGTCCCGTCATCTAGATCGTTAATATATAAAGAGAACAGCTGTGGCCCCAACACTGAACCCTGCGGGACACCACTTGTCACCGGTTGCCATTCTGAGAAAGAACCTTTTATCCCAACTCTCTGCCTTCTGTCTGACAGCCAATCGTCAATCCATGTTAGTACCTTGCCTCGAATACCATGGGCCCTTATTTTACTCAGCAGTCTCCCGTGAGGCACCTTGTCAAAGGCCTTTTGGAAGTCAAGATAGATAACATCCATTGGCTCTCCTTGGTCTAACCTATTTGTTATCTCTTCAAAGAACTCTAACAGGTTTGTCAGGCACGACCTCCCCTTACTAAATCCATGCTGACTTGTCTTAATCCGACCCTGCACTTCCAAGAATTTAGAAATCTCATCCTTAACGATGGATTCTAGAATTTTGCCAACAACTGAGGTTAGGCTAATTGGCCTATAATTTTCCATCTTTTTTCTTGTTCCCTTCTTGAACAGTGGGGTTACAACAGCGATTTTCCAATCCTCTGGGACTTTCCCTGACTCCAGTGACTTTTGAAAGATCATAACTAGCGCCTCCACTATTTCTTCAGCTATCTCCTTTAGAACTCTAGGATGTAGCCCATCTGGGCCCGGAGATTTATCAATTTTCAGACCTTTTAGTTTCTCTAGCACTTTCTCCTTTGTGATGGCAACCATATTCAACTCTGCCCCCTGACTTTCCTGAATTGTTGGGATATTACTCATGTCTTCTACTGTGAAGACTGACGCAAAGTACTTATTAAGTTCCTCAGCTATTTCCTTGTCTCCCATCACTAGATTACCAGCGTCATTTTGGAGCGGCCCAATGTCTACTTTTGCCTCCCGTTTGTTTTTAATGTATTTAAAGAAACTTTTACTATCATTCCTAATGTTACTGGCTAGCCTACCTTCATATTTGATCCTCTCCTTCCTTATTTCTCTCTTTGTTATCCTCTGTTTGTTTTTATAGCCTTCCCAATCTTCTGACTTCCCACTACTCTTTGCCACATTATAGGCTCTCTCTTTTGCCTTGATGCATTCCCTGACTTCCTTTGTCAGCCATGGCTGCCTAATCCCCCCTCTGATAACCTTTCTTTTGTTTGGGATGAACCTCTGCACTGTGTCCTCAATTACTCCCAGAAACTCCTGCCATTGCTGTTCTACTGTCTTTCCCATTAGGCTCTGCTTCCAGTCGATTTTTGTCAGTTCCTCCCTCATGCGCCTGTAATTACCTTTATTTAACTGTAGAACCTTCACATCTGATTCTGCCTTCCTTCTTTCAAATTGCAGACTGAATTCTACCATTCCCTGTTCAATTAACATAACTTTTGGCTAAGATCAAGTGTAGTATGGAGAGGATGCTGCACTTGGTTGAGGTCATTAGGTTACATTGAAGCTTCATATGTTTCATATGAAGCAATTTTTAAAAGCGGCATCTCGGCCTTTTGGCTAAGATGCAAATGAGCCTAAGTCTTGGAGGAGGAACCTCCCCCTTCTCCAATCAGCTTGGCTCATGTAGATCGGGCCCAGGACAGGGTGGTTTGGTCGCTTGCCCTGGCTTGTCAGCCTGGATCGGAAATGTCTCAACTTGTTGAGACTCTGAATTGGATTTGATTTGATTGAATTGGAAAAGTATTAAAAAAAAACTTTTGGCTAAGATCAAGTGTAGTTATGCGGATGCTGCACTTGGTTGAGGTCATTGGGTTGCATTTAAGCTTCATATGTTTCATATGAAGCAATTTTTAAAAGCGGTATCTCGGCCTTTTGGATAAGATGCAAATGAGTTCAAGCCTTGGAAGAGGAATTCTCCGCCTACTCCAATCAGCTTGGCTCATGCAGATCAGGCCCAAGACAGGGTAGCATGACCTGTCTTGTCAGCCTGGATCGGAAATGTCTCAACTTGTTGAGACTATGATTTGGACTTGATTTGATTGAATTGGAAAAGTATTAAAAAAAACTTCCAAATACCTAACTGAGTGGAGACAAACCATCAAACCAAACCACTTGAACAGTGGGACCCTGGCTAAGGGGGAATTCCAAGCCCTGATCCAATCAAGTTATAATTGGAATACATGTTCCTGTTTGAGTTAAGTTGGAGAGGATGGTCACATGACAAACCAATTCTTTGTAGGTTTTCAGTATGTTTTCACAGCAGAAGAGTCCAAGCAGCTGAGGGAGAGATCCTTCTTCTGTCTCTCCACCCAACTTGCCAGCTTTTGGGCCCTCTTTACATGTACAGTAGGGAGAGATTTTAAAGGAACTCAACTCCACTGCTGTATCGAGGTCATCCATCTACGCTTTTAAACTACTTCAACGTTGAGAGTAGAAAACCACACAAAAAGAAAATCAGCAAGCCCATCAGATTAAGCCTGAAGCAAAAGTTACCAAACCACAAGCTGCGAATTCCTTTTAACGTTTATGGATTCTATTTTATCCAACTTATTCTTCCCTGCTCTGTATTTGAGTGTGAGAACTTCAAACATGTGCACCTGAAAGAAGGTGCATAATTTATTATTTTACTTAGATGGGTATAAGAAGAGGTTCACTTTATTAAACTCAAGAAAACCTGTCCGGCTGGTTCCTTTATGACCACAGCCTGTAAACCTTTAAGTACTCATTAAATTGGCAAGTATATCCTTGTCCGAGGCAAAATAAACTTGTCAGATAACTATGACCACTTCTCTCCTGATCATAACACCATTTAGTATGTCACAATCTCTGTTGACCTTGAAGGAAATATTCTTTTAAAATAATGGAAAATTGGGGGGTGCGTAGAGAATCAGCACTAGGAGAGGGTGCGTACAACCCGACTCACTGGTTTCTCAGGCAAGGATTAGCACATAACATGCAATCTGACAAACTTGCAATAAATAATTAAAGTTTGCACCACTTAAAGATAGTTTGTCGTGTGACTGTCCTCTTCAACTTAATTCAAATCCACTGCAGATTGAAGAAGTGAAAGCCTATTCCGTCTACTGGCTTTCTGGGGCCATATGAAGGGGGGTTTGGGCAGTCAGGGAGTAAGGGCCTACAGAATGCATTAGTTCCCAATTCAACAACCTTATTCAGAGAGACTACAGGGCACCTGGCATAGTGTTAGGACAGGAAAACTGTCATAAGGCCATGACCCTTAAGTTAGGGCTGCTACAATAGAGGGAGCTTCAGTCTACATTCAACCTTGTTACATTTGAGCAGGTACTTGATTCTGCCTTTGAATGCTCAAATTGGAAAAACAGTCCAATCACCACCACTAACACCCCTCGCAATGAAGACACAATCAGAAAATAAAAATAGTAAATATCGACAGAAAAGTCTAAATGATGCTGGCTTTGAAATGGATCAGAATTGATCAAAGCTCATGAAAATGTGCCTCAGTAAAGAGGCAGCATCTTCAGAAAAGGAGGCAAGCAGAAAGAGAGATGACAATCAGATGGCCGTTTTGCATGTGATGAGCAAGAACACTTCACGACTAATTTAAGAGCAATAAGCTGCGGATGCAGCAATCTGAAACAAAAACAGAAAACGCTGGAAAATCTCAGCAGGTCTGATAGCATCCGTGAAGAGAAAATAGAGCCAACATTGAGTCAGGATGACACTTAACGACTTAGTCCTTCTCCTGTGCCTTTTAAAGAAAGTTGTGCCGCACAGTGGCAAAGTGATTAGCACTGTTGCCTCACAGTGCAAAGGACCGGGGTTCGATTCCTGGTTTGGGTCACTGTCTGTGTGGAGTCTGCACATTCTCCCTGTGTCCGCGTGGGTTTCCTCTCTCAGTCCAAAGATGTGCAGGTTAGGTGGATTGGCCATGCTAAATTGCCCCTTAGTGTCGGGGGACTAACTAGGGTAAATGCATGGGGTTATGGGGATAAGGCTTGGGTGGGATTGTGGTCGGTGTAGACTCGATGGGCCGAATGGACTCCTTCTGCACTGTAGGATTCTATGATTCTATGAAAATGACACCTTTAGCTAACAAAAATGAGGAAACAAAGATCTGAACCGGATCAATCCTTCATGTTAAGCACTTATAAATTTCCACTTTCATGCTGTCCAGATCAAGAAAAGAAATTCAAAGATAAGGCCCACTGTACAGAACGTCAAATCTAAAAGCACAAAATTGTAGGCATTCATTTTCTGCTGCTATCTGCAACATTACGGCAGCAGCATGGAAGAGAAATGAAACTTTGAGGTTGAAAATACCTGAGGTTTTCAAATATTCCTAGCTCATCAGAACCTTCAGAATCCAGAATTAGTTGCCCTGTTATTATTTTGGTCAGTGATGAAACAGCAAGTTTATATTTGCACCAGAAGCAATCATGGCTATATTATAATCTCTTTTCTACCTTTCGCCCTCTCTGCATGATCAAACTCCAACTACTTGAACCACCACCATTTGAACAAAATACTAAATATTATACCTAAAGTAGGATGATAACAAGAGGCAATATACAAGTAATACACAGGAACAAGTAATTTATTTTATTTGCACTTGTTGCTATACAAGAACAATTTCTATTCATCTAGATGTTCAATCAAATGTCTACTGTTGGGGTGACTGAAAGTAAGCAACAAATGTTCTCCTTGAGCTTATTTTTCAGCAGAATTAAACAAGCTATATTAAACAGTGGTTTATCGGGAGATTTAAAATTTCATACTATTCTCATTTATGATGTATATTTGCATTTGTGTACACGCTTCTCATTTGCAAAAGGGGCACCGGAGCGAGGTGATTTCTTGCAGGCTGTGCTCAGCATACCTTCTAATTCTATCTTTTACTCTTGTTCTATAGCTTCTAAAACTTTATTCTAACTCTTTTAAACTCTAACAATGCTTCAATGCAATCTCTTACAGATTTGGCAGTATTAAGTTTATCTTTTTCTACACCCTAGCTATGTAACACTACATTCTGCACTCTCTCCTTTCCTTCTCTATGAACAGTATGCTTTGTCTGCATAGCGCTCAAGAAACAATACTTTTCACTGAATGTTAATACATGTGACAATAATGAATCAAATCAAAAATATCAGTTTGAAAGATGTGTGTTATTTGCATGATATGATTACAATGAAAAAACTAGACTACAGCATTGCATACAATACCACCCAGTCTACATGAGGAATTTTGCTGGGAGTCCTCACCAGGAATGGAAGTTGTTTCAAATCATTTTTAACTGCAATGTGAGGGGCCCCTTTCTATACAAGGCCCCATACTGTTAACACTTGGGACTGTACTCCAAAAAAAGTAATTCACTGCATCAAACACAGAGCATGTTAAATACTTATACTTTTGGGGCGGCACGGTGGCACAATGGTTAGCACTGCTGCCTCATAGTGCCAGTTTTGATTCCCAGCTTGGGTCACTGTCTGTGTGGAGTTTGCATGTTCTCCCTGTGTCTGCGTGGGTTTCCTCCGGGTGCTCTGGTTTCCTCCCACAGTCCAAAGATGTGCAGGTTAGGTGGATTGGCCATGCTAAATTCCTCCATAGTGTCAGGGGGACTAGCTAGGGTAATGCATGGGGTTATGGGAATAGGGCCTGGATGGGATTGTGGTTGGTGCAGACTCAATGGGATGAATGGCCTCCTGCACTGTAGGATTCCATGATTCTATGAAATACAACTATTGATGATTTGAATTAGTAATAGAACACTGCTCTTATGCCAGTCATTTCCTATATTCAACACATCTTAAAACTTGTTCTTGAACTAGCGATAAAATTTGCATTTGCACTTATTCCTTTACAAAACCAGTTTCTACCTGCCACAAACTGACCCCAGTAAAGGACCTTCATATTTTGAAGTTCAACTAGGGTAAAAATTAACTTGTTTTGTGACGTATTGCTCGCATTGTCTACACAGTCTAAAGCAGCTTTTACATTGATTTTCCCACTTGTTTTCAACAGAAAGATCTGTACAGTTGGGTGGCAAGCACAACTGAACCAGCAGATGTTAGCGAAAAAAGACTCAAACCTAGCAAATAAGATCCAAACAAAAAGATCCAACCATTTTTTTCAGATTGCCACCACTACATATTTCCAGTAGTCACTGTACTGGAAGCAGTCATGACATTGTGACACAACATAGCTCACTAGCCAGCAGAGCACACAAGACTGATGTAACAACGATGTTTCTTGGCATGCTTACTGCAGCAAAGTAAGCTAATATTATGACACTTGAACTTCACATCTGTAGGTTGACCAGTCACAGCAAACATCTGTATGCAATGAAAGTCACAGCTTTGTAACTGCCTTCCACTAACGCTGGTTACACTCCAAATGTAAGCGAAGAACTATGCGCGTGAGGCATTCTTCCAGGTTAAACAGCTACAGAAACAAATATTCGCTAAAAAAAAGCAACACGGCAGCAAATCAGTCATTTCTTCACCATTCTGTGCCATGGATTACACAGCCTAATACTTGAGACTTCCCAAAAGTTCTGATTCTTATTGCCATGACATCTAGGGAAAGCATTGAAGACAATACACACTGCTGCAGACAGCAAACTAAAGCACACTGGAAATCACATATTGCACAAAAGGGGGAAGATCTTAATAATTGCATAAGATTCGATTTTTAAAACTTCAGTACAGATTACATTTAAGACACAAACTTAAGGAATGAAACACGACAAAAGGATTCAAACAACAAATGTTTTGGTAATCTAAACCCACAAAATGACCTATGCTGACCCCAACAGTCACATTTGGCTTTTAGGAGATCTAGTTTGGAGTTTTGCTGCTTAATGTGATCACAGGTAGCAACAGGCTACAAGTGCAGAACACATGCCTTGGCTACATTTCAAACCTAAAAGTTAAATTCCTAGCCAATTTTTGTCTCCAAGAATAAAACAGTGCAGACCAACTTAAGAAGTTATTGACAGAGGGCTCTGTACTTAGCTGGTGAGTCACTGATTTATAAGGACTGAACAAGTCTAGTCCTGTTTTTAAAAACACAGGCGTTTTACTGTGTTGTTACGATCCCAGTTGAAGTTATAACTGGATGGGAAGATCCCAGAATGGAACCCTGGCTCAAAAGGCTAACTTTTAGTATTTGTTCTAATTAAACGTCACAGATCCATTAATTATTTTTAACAACAAAAAACACATTAATTAAACATGAAAAAAATTGGACTATATACAACACTCCTTAACCCCAGCCCTTCAGCGTAACAAATATGCACAGGTTTTAAGATTAACGCAGATGACAGGTTTCACTTGCAATGTGAAGGAGCAAAGTAAGAAAATTATCTGGGTATCAATGCAAATTACTGTATAATCAATAATGATTCAGACCCATACCAGCATATTATTGTTTGTTGCCTCTCTCAAAATCTGTGTCCAGAGTCATCCAGCGAATGACTGGAAGAGGATTGAAGCACAAGTGGGTTACAGCTGATACTGCTGGTTTATTAGGTTATTAATATCCCACTTCAAATTTACAGTGAATTACTCCTATAAATGTTTTTTAAAATGCTTAAGTTATGCAACCAGGGTAAGTTTAGGCAGGATCATGTATATAAAAGAGAAGTAAAGTCCTGCTTGTACTAACGGATTTAAAAAGTTTCTTCCTTCATCGTTAGTTTTTGATGTAGCCAAGGAAAGTGTATTGTTACCCTCCCTATCAAAAGCCAAGGATTAAATAGTATGGAAAACAAGCATTTCATTTTTTCTCATTCATAAATGTCAGCTTAATTCAGTTGGTGGTATTCGCACCTAACTCAGGAGGTTGTGGGTTCAAGCCCCACTTTAGAGCAATCCAGACATCCCACTCCAAACATAAATAGGCTAGGAAAATGGACCAAAATTTGGCAGATGGAGTTTAATGTGGATAAGTGTGAGGTTGTCCATTTTGGAAGAACAAAAATAGAAAGGCAAATTAAGTGCAAAGCAGATTCAAAACGCGTCCAGGCAGAGAGATCTGAGTCTCTATGTTCATGAAATGCAGAAAGTCATAATGCAGGTGCAGCATGTAATAAAAAAGGCAAATGGGATGTTGGCATTTATTGCAAAGGGACAGGAGTATAAAAAGTAGAGAAGTGTTGTTGCAATTGTATAGGGTGTTGGTGAGACAACATCTGGAGTATTGTGCCCAGTTTTGGGCTCCTGATTTGAGGGAGAATGTGATGGCACTGGAAGCAGTTCAGAAGAGGTTCACCAGATTGATTAAACAGTTTGGGCTTATACTTGCTGGAGTTTAGAAGGATGAGGGGATCTGATCTAAGTATATAACATTTTACGAAGAATTGATAAAGTAAATATAGATCAAATGTTTCCTCTTGTGGGGAAATCTTGAACAAGAAGTCACAAGTATAGTTTGCTAGACAGTTGATTTAAAACTGAGATGAAGAGGAACTACTTCTCACAGAGGTGGTGAATTTGTGGAACTCGCTGCCCCATAGTGCGGTGGAGTTTAAATCGTTGAATGGTTTCAAGGAGGAGATAGATAAGGGGATTATGGAGAACAGGTGGAGAGGTGGATTTGAGACCAGGGAGAGATCAGCCATGATCTAATTGAATGGCGGAGCGGACTCAAAGGGCTGAATTTGCCTACTTCTGCTCCTAATTCCCATGTTGCTAAAGTTTTAAGGCACAATTTGAAAAACAACAAAACGTTTGCCCAATTGTCATGAAGATGTGCTTTATGCCAAACAATCTTAAATCCACCAAGTGAAAACATGGATTGATATTTATACTTTGATAAAAGGGACTTGAACGCAGCCAAGATGGCCACCTAATATGCATTACTATGTATTAGTAATGATACTAATTTGAATGCAACCAGTAGTTCTGCAAGAAAAACGTCAGAGACCATGGATTAAAGCTAGCTGTCACCAACTTACTTTTTTTAATAAAATGGACTCAAATTTAACCAACCTATCCTTCTCCACTCTATAATTTGTGGGCGTGTGCGCACGAATGTGTGCAAGTGAGAAAGTTGGTGCATATTATTTTTACTTAGATCATTTTACATTAAACTCAAGAAAACTTGCCCAATTAGTTATTTTATGATCATGGCACAGTAACAGTTAATTACTAACTGAATTAGTGAATATAATCTTTTGAAACAAAGACCAAAAATAACTGTTGGGATCAAACAGGGAGAGCGCAAAGAGGCCATTCAACCCTTCCTGAACTGATCCTAACACCACCCCATGTACCTTACAATCAACATTGTGATAAATAATTTTACTTGTTACTCATTTCAATGCGATTTGATGTTTAAAATATTCTTTCATGGGAGGTGGGTATCACTAGTTAGGCCAGCATTTATTACTCATCCCCAATCAAGAAGGTGGGGGTAAGCAGCCTTTTTGAATTGCTGTAATCCATGTGCTGTAGGTACAGCCAGTGTGTTATTAGGAAGGGAGTTTCAGGATCTTGGCAGCAGCAACAGTGAAGGAACAGCAATATAGTTCCAAGTCAGGATGGTATCTGGCTTGGAGGGAAACTTGGAGGTAGTGTTCCCATGCATCTGCTGCGCTTGTCCTTCTAGGCGCTGGAGGTTGCAGATTTGATTGCTGTTGAAGGAGTCTTGGTGAGATGTTGCTGTAACATCTTGTAGATGGTACACACATTACAGCCACTGTGCACTGATGGTGGAGGGAGTGAACATTGAAACTGGTTGTTGGAGTGCCCCTTAGCGTCAGGGGGACTGGCAGGGTAAATACATGGGGTTACGGAGATGGGGCCTGGGTGGGATAGTTGCCGGTTTAGGTTCAATGGGCCGAATGGCCTCCTTCGGCCTGTAGTGATTCTATGATATGTAATTTACTGTATATACAAAGTACTTTAGAATTGTGATCAGGTACTATATATAAACAAAAGTTTTTTTTTGAAACCTTGCATGGTCCCTTGTTATAATGGGATCTAATACATGCAAGGGCTCTGGTTTTATCCATCCGGGAAGTGTAATAAACAGAAATTCCTCACTTCTTATTCTGCTTCCAAATACCCTTCTGTCCACTCAATACCTTTCAGTGTTTTCAAAATTATAGTAAAAACATTTGTGTACTGACATGCATTCCCTCACAGGAAAGTATTACGGAATGTCCCAGTGTGTATCTAGAGTTACCCCAATCTTCTGTGCTTTAAAGTGATGATCTAATCAATATGTAATCTCTATAAAGTGGCAGGTGGGGTGCACCAGTCACATCCCAGGCGATTTGTATAGAACCTGATCAGTTCAGGAACACGCACAAGGCAAGATTCAAAACTAAGCAGAAGGATTGGTTCGCTTTATGGTAGTACAGTTTCCCAAGGTACAACTGCATTTTCTTTGACATTTTTATCCATTTTGTTTTCATAATTCTGTTGCATAAATACAAATTTGACTTTTTATAACACTATATCACATTTGAAAGTTTACCAAATGCAATTAACTAAAATGAAGCAAATTGACCAATATGGAGTCAAACATTGCAACAGGATGAATGATCTTTTTTTGATGCTCGTGGTTGAGTGTCGAAAAAGTCCCCGCTCTTCAAATAGTGCATGAGGTCGTCGGCAATTCAACTCAACCTTCAGAACAGGCAGCAAGGGCCTTGCGTTAACAAGGGCGCCAACTCCAAAAATGCCATATTTGTTCATTAATACATTGGAGTGCCAATTTAATCTGCTCAAGTCCCGCTATAAGGCTTGAAATTATAATGTTCCCATTCGGAGGGGAACTTGCATCAATCCAGCCATGTTGACATTTCTACATACATTTATACAAAGTTAAATTTGAAGTCTTATCACTTCGAGGGTGCTATAGTAATCATGGGCGACTTTAATCTACATACTGATGGGCAAATCAAATCAGCAATAGTATAGTGGCAGGTGAACTCCTGGAGCGTGTATGAGATGTGTTTTAGACCAGTATGTTGAGGAACTAACTAGGAAATATGCTATCCTAGATTTGGAGTTATGCAATGAAAAGGGTTAATTAATAATCTTGTTGTGCAGGGTCCTTAAAGGAACAGTGGCCATGATATGATAGAATTCTTCATTAGGATGGAAAGTGAAGAAGTCTGATCTAAAACTAGGATCCTAAATCTAAACAAAGAAAACCACAAAATATTGAGACAAGAATTGGCCAAGATAGATTAGGGAACTTCATTAAAAAACATGACAGTGGATAGGCAATGGCCAATATTTAAGCAACAAATATGTGCATTGTAATGGTTATATATTTCTTTCTAGTGCAAAACAAGAGAAGCAGCCCAACCAGGAGTTACAAAATAAATTTAAAGATAGTATCAGATTCAAGAAGTCGTATAAAAGTTGCAAGCCTAAGGATTGGGAGAAGTTCGGTATTCAGCAAAGGAGGACAAAGAGGTTGAATAAGAAGGGAAATAGAGTTTGAGAATAAACTTTCAAGTAACATAAAAGTGGACTGTTAAAAGCTTCCACAAGTATATATAAAAAGATTAGTGAAGACAAATGTAGGTCCATTACAGCATGATATTGGAGAATTCATAACAGAGAACAAGCAAGTGGTAGAGCAATTAAGCAACTACTTTAGTTCTGTCTTCATGGAGGAAGACACAAAGAACTTTCCAGAAATATTAAGGAATCAAGGATATGGCGAGGAGGAGGAATTGAAGGAAATTAGTATTATTTGTAACAGTGTTAGAGAAATTAATTGGACTGAAAGCCAATAAATCCCCACAGCCTGATGATCTATATCACAGGTGTGGACCAAAATTCTGTAGATTCTGGAACAGTCGTGGTAGATTGGTGGGTGACAAACGTAAGCTCATTATTTTAAAAAGGGAGGGAGAAAACACAGAATTACAGACCAGTTAGCCTAACAGCAGTAGGGAAAATGCTAGACTCTTATTATCAAAGTCAACACGGTTTTATGAAAGAGAAATCAAGTTTGACAAACGTACTGGTGATTTTAAGGATGTAATCAGTGGTGTATTTGAATTTTCAGAAAGCTTTTGATAAACTCCCACATAAAAAAGAGGTTAGTGTGCAAAATAAAGTGGAATTGTAGGTAATATATTGGCGTGGATTGAGCATTGTTAGCAGACATGCATGCAGGTACAGTAAGCACTTAGGAATGCAAATGGTATGTTGGCCTTCATTGCAAGAATTTCTTTATTGCAGCTGTACAGGGCCTTGGTGAGACCACACCTAGAGGACTGCGTGGAGTTTTGATCTCCTTATCTCAGAAACTATATAGTTGCCATAGTCAGAGTCCATTGAGGGTTCACCAGACTGATTCATGGTTTGGTAAGATTGTCGTACGAGGAGAGATTGGGATGATTGGGCCTGTATTCACTGGAATTTGGAAGAATGAGGAGGGGAATCTAAGTGAAATGTACAAAGTTCTGACAGGGTTGGACAAACTAAATGCCGAGATGTTTTTTCCTCCGGCTGGGAGAGGTCTTGAACAAGGGATCACAGTCTCAGGATAGGGGGTAGATCATTTAGGGGTGAGATGAGAAGAAACCGCTTCAGAGGGTGGTGAACCTGTGGAATTCTCCACCACACAAGGCTACAGGCCAAATTATTGAATACATTTAAAGAGGAAATAGATATTTTCTAGACTCTAAAGGTGTCAAGGGGCAGAGCGCTGGAGTATGGTGTTGAGATGGAGGATCAGCCATGATCATGTTGAATGGCAGAGCAGGTACAAAAGGCCGACTGGTCTACTCCTGCTCCTATTTTCTATGATTTTATGTTTCATCTCTCATTGGTGTTAATGTAAACACAATGTCTTAATGGGTACATTAAGTCCATAATGCGGTACTGAGCCACTTAAACCAAAAGGTTTCAGATTTGATCCAGAATTTGTACTGAGTTAGCTTATCTCAACAAAGGCAAAAGCTTACAAGCATGACAATTTGATTCAGTGTCCTGGGATGCAGGAAGGAGGGGTAGAAACAACCAGGATTTCTGTCTTTATCACTGCATAGTGATTCAATCTAAAAAAATATCCACCAGCAAATATAATTCATTATGTCTTTCTTCCGTGGTCAAAAAGGCTACCTATACTCATTTGTGCATTTACAAATGGGCACGAGCAAAAGACTTGAAGGTTGTGTGTGTAACTATATCGAAATGATGCAACTGCGAAAGAGACTTTTTGCAGAATATTGCTAATAAAGAATAAAAAGAAAATTACTATAAACCAGTTCCAGAATATTTTATTTCTAGGTCCTCCTTGTATTATAAGTAATACAACATCTTACAGAACTGATCAATGTGCAATAAAGATTAGTACATATTTCCCCAAATAATATTTCTGGAGAGTGCAAAGATATATATCTCTTTTAAAAGGATTTAGTCTCAGTGGCACATATTAGGAGCTGGATTATATATATGAAATGATTTTTTCATAATAAATTCTAGATTGAGACAGCCTGAAATAAGCCGATGAGCCAATAGCTGTGGAAATGCATTTCATGGCTGTTTTGCGACAGCATTTATTAATCTTTCTGGTGCTGTAATTTGCATCACTCTACAGAGCATTCCCACTTTAAAAGCCTTGGGGACCCATTGGTAATGAAATACACTGGCTTGTCTATGGTTCGCAACACTCACTATGACAGCTTCAGACATGGGGTGATGATCACATGATGTCTCACTTACGAAGCATCTAGATGGAGGCCAATGGTAATTACAGGCCTGGAAGCAGTACTCTTAGAATCACAGAATGATCCAGCAATACAGCAGCTCTCTCTTACCAGCTACAGTATTCCTCTACAATTTAATGCAGTTAATTCAGTTTAGGGAACTCTTTAAATTGGATTGTGAAAACATAAATGTTCAATATTTATACCAAATGTATTTTATGTACAGCAAATATACCTTTCAGCAATCCTAAAATAACGTTTCAACTGTGCATTTCACTGGTTTACCAACATATCACTGCAACACCTTCATATTTGGACTGGTCTGTAATTTAAAACAGAAATCTGCGAGGAAACACATTTCTTAATGCTAATCCACGTGTGCAACTCATAACATGAACATTATTCATATTGTCTGTTTGACGTTTGGTTCTTCCAGGCATCTTTTCTCTCCATGAGACGAGTGATTTTTAAAAACATTTTCTCCTTTCCCTCTCTATTTTTGGTCATTAGAAATGGGGACTAACTTAATAACTTGGAGGGCATTGGCTATGAGGAGAGGTTGGAGAAACTTGGTTTGTTCTCACTGGAACGACAGAGGTTGAGGGGCGACCTGATAGAAGTCTACAAGATTATGAGAGGCATGGACAGAGTGGATAGTCAGAAGCTTTTTCCCAGTGTGGATGAGTCAATAACTCGGGGGCATAGGTTTAAGTGTGAGGGGCAAGCTTTGAAGGAGATATACGAGGCAAGTTGTATTTTTTTTCTACACAGAGGGTGGTGGTGCCTGGAATTCACTGCCAGGGGAGGTAGTGGAAGCAGATACGATAGTGACTTTGAGGGGCAACTTGACAAATACATGAATAGGATGGGAATAGAGGGATATGGTCCCTGGAAGAGTAAGGGGCTTTAGTTCAGTCGGGCAGCATGGTCAGTGCAGGTTTGGAGGGCCGAAGGGCCTGTTCCTGTGCTGTAATTTTCTTTGTCCTTTAACAATTTTACAACTTAGCTACTAGTTGAGAACAGAAAAAAAAGACTATGCAGCTTTCAATAAACACACTATCAATTTTTAAAAGATTTTTAAACTGGAGTTTTCTCAACTTTATTTTTTTTGGAAAATTCTTGTGGATAGTGGAGCTAGATGCTGTGAAAGGTACTTTGCACCCAAAGGATTACAGATAAGTGCCCAAGATAGGTACAGGAGCAGGACAAAGTCATAATCAGCCCTGAAACCAGCCAATACAGGGCAGTAAATTATTTTAGTATTGTCAAATGCACAGTTCTGGATCATGGACAGATGTAAAAGGACAAGCCAGAAAGAAATACCAAAAGATGGCTCTCTCTCTCGCTCATCAACTGTATCATTTTATCTTGCAGCCCATCTCTAAATATGAAATAGAGGAAGGCTGTCCTCTAGCACAGATGTACGATAAGAATAAAAGATATAGAAGTATATTGAGCAATTTTATTGGACATTGACTATGACATTTATTGTGATATCCCCATTCTTTGGAATAATTACAACTGCTGCATTAAGAGCTTTTAAATCAAAAACTCACTTGCAATGATAAGTAATTCAATGTTGATGCTGCAGGTTATATCCTGTTAGACACAAACAACTAGTGACAGTTTCAATCTAACCTTTGTCCCATGCACTTATAAACCACTACTACTATCACATACTATTTCCTGTACAAATATGGAATTTGGAACTAGGCAATAATCAAGAGCTGTAACAGCTATTGGATGACTCTAGTAGACTTAAGACTGAGCTGTTCAATTAATTTCATTTGCAAGCAAATTCCGGACAAAATATATGGAAACCAAATTGCAAGAGGTATTAATCTTGAAAATGACGACTATTTGAAACAAGTGGAAGTGGGAAGATTTTCAATATCAGACCATTAAATATTATAACTTTATATCCCTAATCGGTTCTAATCTTTCTTTTAGCACTCCTTTTAATGTGCTTATAAATTAACTATCCCCACCCTGGATTGTTCCTTGGTCAATCTAAACCTTATGTTACAACGGTCATTGCCCCCTAAATACTCTCCCATGGTCATCTGATCCACTTGGGCCAACTCATTCCCCAGAATCAGATCCAACAGTGCCTGTCCTCTCTTAGGACCAGAAGCACACTGCAAACATACTCCTGTTTTGTCTTGTATTCTTTTCTGACAATGGGAACTAGCAATGTGAAGACTCCAATTGATTTGGCTGTCTTCAATAAATTATTTCCTTGTGTTGTTTGCTATGGCTTGTTTGAACACAAGAATTAACTGATCCAAGTTTAATTGAACTGATCAAAGGTTATGTCCAGAGGTATGTTGGCTCCTTCCTTAAGCCTACATTCTAAAAATCATTTAGAACTATGATAACAAATTTTATTCAAATTATAAAAGCAAAGATAATGAAGAGTCATCCAGACTTGAAATGTTGCCCCTATTCTCTCTCCACAGATGCTGTCAGACCTCTGAGATTTTCCAACATTTTCTAATTATTCAAATTATTCTGGTGCATGTTGTTATTTATTTTTACCAGATAGCTAGATTGATGTGTTTGTGCATATCATCTCGAGTGCTATTTTAAATCAATCCCTAAAACATTTGCAGCACAGAAGAAAGAAATTTTACGCGATGTGTTGATAAGTGTGCAGCCAGAGGAAACTCAACCATTTGTTCTTTGGTCTGGCCTCCTAAAATTGGAGTTTCAGTAATCCGTCCTGCTATCCTATATATATTTTAAACTCGGTTTGTGTGATATTTTGGCCATGATGCACTTTATGGTAAATAAAGGGGATTTGAACGGGAGGCAGGAGAAATAGGTGCGGTATTAAACGATTACTTTGCATCTGTAAAGGAGAAAAATGCTACCAGGTAAGATAGGAGGTAACTGGTACACTAGAAGAATTTAAAATCGAGAAGGATGGGGTCTTAGAATGACTATCTTTACTTAAAATAAGATACCAGGACCAGATGAGATGTATCCGAGGTCATGAAGGAAGTGAGAGTGGAAATTGCACAAGCCCTAGTGAAAATCTTCCAATCTTCCTTAGACATAAGGGCGGTACCAGAGAAGTGGAGAACTGTGAATGTTACCCAGTTGTTCAAAAAAAGCAACAGACCAGTCAGTCGTCTTCACTGGTAGGGAAACTTCTGGAAATTATAGTTCAGGATAAAATGAATAGCCACTTAGAAGGCAAGGATAATTAAGGAAAACCAGCATGGATTCATTGAGGGAAAATAATGTTCAACTAACCTGGTGTCGTGTTTTTGAAGAGGTAACAGAGAAGGTTGACAATGCAACGCAGTTGACATGGTATATATGGATTTTCAAAATCATTTGTTAAGGTATCACAAAACAGACTTGAAAGCAAAATTCCAGCTCATGGAATAAAGGGGAAAGTGGGCACTTAGATGTTTAAAAATGGCTGAGTGACAGGAAACAGAGTCGTGATAAATGGCTGTTTTTCAGATTGGAGGAGGGTTTGTAGTGGAGTTCCCCAGAGGCAAGTGTTGAGATCCTGGTTCTTACTGATATGTTAATGACCTAAATTGTGGTGTTCAGGGCATGACTTCATATTTTGCAGATGATATGAAAATTAGAAATGTTATCAATTGCGAGGAGGTTCATCTTGAACCTCAAAATAACATATTGGTGGATTGGGCAGACAAGTGGCAGATGAAGTTCAATGCAGAGAAGTAGGAGGTGATTCATTTTGTTCGGAACAAAATGGGGGGGTGGGGGCAGTATAAAACAAAGGGAGAAACTCTAAAGGAGGTGCAAGAACAGAGGGACACCTATGTATATGTACATAAGTAATTGAAAATGGCAGGGCATATTGAGTGTAGTTAATAAAGCATATGGTATCTTATGCTTTATTAATAGGGACATTGAATACAAGAGTAAGGAGATCATATTGACCTTGTTTAAGACACTGTTTAGGGCTCATCTGGAGTACTACATCCAATTTTTGAGGATGAAGGATGCGAAGCCATTGCAGAAGGTACAGAATGGACTCCAGGGATAAAAAAAAACTAGTTATGGAGGATAGATTGGAGGGATTGGGACTGTTTTCCTGGGAGAGAAAAAAAAGGCTGAAAGGAGACTTGACAGAGGTATTCAAGATCCTGTGGTGTGTGGATAGGGTAAATAGTAAAAGAAAACTGTCCCCACCCTTTAATAACATTTGAAATTATTGCCAATATTTTCCAACTGACGGAATCAATTTCAATGTGATTGAGGCCAATGGTCTAGCTTGTCAACGCCGAAACCTCCCTCTGTGAATTCACAATCAGACTACCTCTATTGTTTACTCTTGCTGCAGATCCTTGGCAAAAGTTTCATTTTGCATATCCTCTACAAACAAATAACAGCCTCCAGCTAATTTGGCCAATATTAGATTCAGACACTTAAACTGGATATTAAGACATCAACTATTTGTGTAAGGCAGCTCTCAAATGGTCGATTGCTGTTTGGATTATTTTTCCATTGTATTTTCTATAGGGAGTGTTACATTACTGGGTCTTTGTGCACCTTCTTACCCCAGATTATTCAGACTTGTTATATCATAGATACCTTTTGAGTGTGTACTTTTGCCTGCATTTCTCAGTAAGCTTTTGGCAAGGTGCCTGTGGCAACGAACAACAAACACAGTTTGGGAATTGCTTTCAGGTACTTCACTATCTCAGCTACATTGAAATGGTTATCGTAGAGCATCACACATGAGATCTTATTTTTAAGTTTAAAACGCATGACAAAACAGGACACACAATTAGTCCATCAAGCTTGCCCCTCAATTTCAGGGTGCAACTGATGCATACCATCCCCATCTGTCCCTGCCCCAGCACTGCCTACAACTTTATTAATAAACTATTGAATAACCAAACAGTACTATTATGGTTATTTACAGTACAGGTTTTATCCAACTCATGTAGTTGAAATTATTAGTTTTAAATGTTCTTTTCAGCCATACAATATTCTCAGACGACAGGAGTTAGCTGGTGAGCACTGTCTTTCAATGTGAAGTTCCCAATCAGTCTGGCTACATCATATTTCAAAATTAGATTTATTGAATTAAAACTCTACCATCTGCTATGGTGGGATTTGAACCCTGATCACCGGAGAATTACCCTGCTCTCTGGATTACCAGTCCAGTTATAATACCACTACACAACCGCCTTCCCAACACCTGTCCTATAGCGCTGGGTGCAATCGGTGTACATGTGAAGCCAATTCCATGTCTGTAGAACATGTTCCCAATGTAAAGCATGTAGAAGCAAAAAGGAGGCGGCCAAGGTTAGATCATCAGGGACAGAGGCAGAGGTGTTCTAGAAGTAACAGTGCAGGATTTGGAAGAGCAGCCATTGCAATGCTCAGGCTACAGACAGGTTAGAGAGGAACCAAGACAGGCAGTTCCACTGAGATTAACAACACCAAGGCGATAGAGGAGAATGCCATGGTCATGTCAAATGCCTCAAAGATGTTAAGAATGGATAATGCAGCCTAGTCCCAAAAAATGTGGGTCTTGGATTAGGGCTGTTTCACAAAGGAGAACTTGACTGTAGGGGTTTAAAAGAGGGAGTTGCAGTAAAAGCAGACAGACTTGCCGAGGGCTTCAGGCACTGATAGTGTGACAGAGTCTATAGGTCAGTAATACAAGAATTTAATGGGTTACTAAAAATTGCAACAGCTGTGGATTTCAGCCAAACATTACTAACAATCTATCCAGTCGACTGTGTACCATATGTGACCATAACCGTTAGTCTCACTGAGCTGCATCTCATCGTGGGTTACCTTGACTTCATACTGCCTTACTCGCTTGGAGGTCAGCAATTACAATTTGGAAATGTTTAGAAGTAACAACAGCAGAGGGAGAAGCATCAACCTTACAAGGCAATCATGCAATATATTTCCTTTATTCTTTATCATAGTCGCTTTTTTGTGCTGAGATCTCAGCTGTTAATTAATGCACTTCAAAGCCTTTTCTTCTTTTGCCAACAGTTTTACAATGGATGAATACTATATGTGTGTGTACACACAAAAATGCACTGAATGATTGTGGGGGTTAGATTTACCACAAGCCAAATCACATCTTTAAAGCTACTGAACCGTCAAGACAATTATTCAGGCCAAACTCACTTGTCAGTGATCCCACTGAAAGTGGGACCAAGTTATTTGCTGAATGTACAGTGCATACATGCAATCTATTATTAGTTAATACACACACAGATAAATGCAGTCACCGAACTAAAAGCAAATATAAATCACAATCAATAGTTACACATGGCGCTGCGTGGACTTTACAAGGAGCAAGTCGCCAGACTACAGATGTTCAAAGTCCTTGGGGTATGGAATGCCTTTTGTAAGCTGCATCATGTCTTCAAAATGAGATTTGTATTAAAACTTATACTGCACAAAGAGCATATTGGGGTGAGTGTCAGGGTGCCAGATCAGTGTATTATGAAGCCAGACTAAACACCAACAATTTTCTATTGTGGCACAAATGTGAGGATGTGACGTTTCACTCCAGGTGTGATTATACTGACAAATAAGACAGCTTTTATCAAATTAAACTTTAACAACACAGTTTAACTATGACAAATTAATTAGCTTAACCATTAATAGTTGAACAATACTTAAAATGAAAGGAAACAATTCTAAGTTCTAACTTATCACTATATCAGTTCCAATTATGCAATATTTTTCTTAGACTTAAAACACACTTTAAGCAAAACCCAGGCATCTCTTAGAGAGTAGGGATAAGTATACACAGTACTGAAGGCATTCTTAATACTAGGCTCAAGCTTTAATCATGAAGACTACTGAAAAATAGTGCCAACTATCATACAAACACCAATACTTAAAAGACAAAAATCTTGGACAATCTTGGAAATTTATTCAGATGGTGTAGGGATATGAAAGAAGATCACATTGGAATTTGATCCTGCCCTCACCCAACACACTTCATAGTATTTTCCAGCTCTATTTTCTACTCCTAGACTAGGGATATTGAAGGTATTTCTGAGCCCTTATTAATTCCCCAGCAGTTACTGGAAGACAGCACCGTAGAGAAGAGAAAGTCAGTCAGTGCAACAGACCAAAAATGGAACCAACAAGGAAATTCAGCACCCAAGAGACATTCAAGAGAATACTGGTTAGCTGATACAATATTATGGCTAAATCGTTCAACCCATAATTGCGAATCAATGCTGAGATTACAGAATTTAAGCTCCAGCACTTTCTTCATGTGCCGGGTTCTGCAATACAGCACAATATTCTTCTATCCTATTGTAAATGCCAAACTAATATTAATTTAATAGAAACATACCAACTCAAATAGTACCAAAGTTTTCCATTTGCTGAAGAGCAAATTTCTGTCAAAGAGAAGAGAATTACTGAATATTTGCTTAAACAAAATGTGTGAAGTTCTGCTTACATAATTATTGGCAGAAAAGAACTGCAAAAATAAGCTATCCAGACCAAGAAAAAAATTCTGAGACATTGAACATGCAAAAAGACCCAAGAACAAAATTTATTCCATAATATATAGTACCAATTATGCTTCTGGAGAAGCTCATCAGTTGTTGAAATCTTCATTCATGCCTTGGTTACCTCCAGACTTTACTATTCCAATGCTCTCCTGGCCGAACTATCTTTCATCTTCTGCAAATTTGAGCTCATCCAGAACTCTGCGCTCGTACCCTAACTCACATCGAGTCTTGGTCAATCACTTCTGTGAGAGCTATGTTAGCTACCAGTGGGCAATGCTTTGATTTTAAACCGATCATCCACGTGTTCAAACCTGTCCATGGTCTTGCTCTTCTTATCTCCAGAAGCCCCATAAGCCTTTGTGTTGCTCCACTTCTAGCCTCTTACACATACCTGATTTTCATATCTCCACTACTGGCCATTGTATTTTCAGGTGCCTTGGCCACAAGCTCTGCAACTTCCTCCCTACAACACTAGCCCTCTCTCCTCCATTAACACATCTATTTGACCAAGCTTTTGGTCACCTGCTCTAATCTTTATATGGTTCATTTTAATTTGTTTTTGTGATTAACCCTGTTAACTTATTATGTTAATAGTGCTATATAAATGCAAGTTGTCGTAGTGAGAAGAGAACAAATCTATCGTGACAGCCTAAAGGGTAAATTAGAATAAAAACATTCATGCCAATTTGTTTCAGTGTTACACTCCAGTTACTATCAATCTAGGAAGTACTATCTAGTTTAAATTGAATGGCTTTAACCCTCAGCTGGTAAATTCGTCCAGTGTTTCTTTTCCAAAATCCTAGTTGAAAACTCTCCACAGATTTCCAGGCGATGTTTCAACATGTTTTTGTTGTGGATTACTGATATGTTTGGTCATTCTTCCATCAGTATTAGGGTAAACCAAATAACCTTCAATCACCAAAATGCTTTGAGTCTTTTTGGAATCTTGACTGATCAATTATTCACCTCGATTTGATTTGTTCAGTTTATATGTATACCACTGCAGTTAGCAACCACGCCAATTTATATAAAGAGGCTTTGCTGAAAAATCCAATTCTAGAATCCCTGCAGTGTAGAAAGAGGCCATTCAGCCCATCGAGCCTGCACTGACAACAATCCCACCCAGGCCCTATCCCCGTGCCCTCACATATTTACCCTGTTAATGCCACTGATACTAAGGGACAATTTATCATGGCCAATCAACCTAATCCGCACATCTTTGGACTGTGGGGGGAAACCAGGCACCCAGAGGAAAACCCATCTTAATAGTTGGGTTGTATTGTAAGCAATGTAATTGTTACACCAGGATCCTATAACTATTTGTATCATTCATTATCCTGTCTTGAGTGGCAGCCTTCCATCTTGTAAGATGATTCATTTGTGCTGTGGTGGTCAATTCTTGTGTTAAGCATCATCTCGTGTGGCTCAGGTGTCTCACTCTAGGATGACAGTGTCTGCTATATTTGCTGTAGAGAAAGACAGTGGGCTGAGTAGCTGCATAATTAACTGGTCTCTTTTTTCTCTGGGCCCTCTTCTCGGTCAGCTGAGCTTTTCATTTCTACTCACCCCTTCCAAATAATCAGCTTCCAGTGAATTCTCAGTTGTCAATGTTGATGTCTGCCATCTTCATCTCTCGTTTTCAGGTGTAGTGGAGCTAAGGAAATCATGATCCAATGGGCAGTTCACTATTCGGAAGGTCTTTTGGTATACAGCCTTCATCCATCCAATGAACATGGCCAAGCCAGCATAGATATCATTGGCTTAGCAATGAGCACATGCTGATGGAGCTGGGAAGTTCCTGTTGTGGCCTTGTCCAAGATGCCAAATACACATCGAAACAGCAAAGGTGGAAACTGTTCAGCCTTTTCTCCTGTTTGGCATACGTTGTCCAGGTCTCACCACTGTAGAGGGTTGCACTGATGACACTGGCTTGGTCGACATGCTGCTTCTACAGAAAAGACCTTCTCTATGGTGAACCGCCCACTGGATCATGACTTCCTTAGCTCCACTACAAGGACACCTGAAAATGAGAGATGTAGATGGCAGACCTCAACACTGACAACCGAGAATTCACTGGATGCTGATTATTTGGAAGGGGTGAGTAGAAATGAACAGCTGACCGAGAAGTAGGCCCAGAGAAAACAGAGACTAGTTATTTGTGCAGCTACTCAGCCCACTGTCTTCCTCTACAGCAAATATAGCAGACACTGTCATCCTAGAGTGGGACACCCGAGCCACATCAGATGATGCTTGACACAAGAGTTGACCACCACAGCACAAATGAATCTTCTTACAAGATGAAAGGCTGCCACTCAAGACAGGATAATGATACAAATAGTTATAGGATCAATGTAACAATTACATTGCTCACAATATTCCTGAGAGAAGATATTGCTGCATATACCCATGTTTCCTAACTAATTTCTACATATTTCACCACCAACATTGCTCATTATAATTACAAAGAAGCATACTCGCACTCAGATCACCCTCCATCAGACTAGTGAGCCTAACGTCTGTAGTGGGTAAGTTGTTAGAAGGTATTCTGAGAGACAGGGTCTACAAATATTTAAAAGAGACAAGGACTTATTAGGGACAGTCAGGAAGGCTTTGAGTGGAAACTCATGTCTCCTGAATGTGATTGTGTTTTCTGAAGGGGTAACCAAGAAGGTAGATGAGGGCAGTGCAGTCGACATTGTCTATGTGGATTTTAGCAAGGTCTTTGACAAGGTACCACATGGTAGGTTGTTGCATCAGGTTAAATCTCACGGGATCCAGGCTGAGATAACCAATTGGATACAAAATTGGCTTGATGACGGAAGATGGTTGTAGAGACTTGTTTTTCAAACTGGAGGCCTGTGACCAGCGGTATGCCTCAGGGATCGGTGTGAGGTCTACTGTTATTTGTCATTTGTATTAATGATTTGGATGAGAATTTAGTAGGCATGGTTACTAAGTTTGCAGATGACACCAAGATTGGTGACATAGTGGACAGTGAAGAAAGTTATCTAGGGTTGCAAAGGGATCTTGATCAACTGGGCCAGTGGGCTGATCAATGGCAGATGGAGTTTAATTTAAATAAATGCGAGGCGATGCATTTTGATAAGACTGAACCAGGGCAGGACTTACTCAGTTAATGGTAGGGCGGTGGGGAGAGTTATAGAACAAAGAGATCCAGGGATACAGGTTCATAACTCCTTGAAAGTGGAGTCACAGGTGGACAGGGTGGTGAAGAAGGTATTCAGCATGCTTAGTTTCATTGGTCAGAACATTGAATATAGGAGTTGGGACGTCTTGTTGAAGTTGTACAAGATATTGGTAAGGCCACACTTGGAACACTGTGTGCAGTTCTGGTCACCCTATCATAGAAAGGATATTATTAAACTAGAAAGAGTACAGAAAAGATTTACTAGGATGCTACTGAGACTTGATGGTTTAAGTTATAAGGAGAGGCTGGATAGACTAGGACTTTTTTCCCCTGGGTCGTAGGAGGCTTACAGGTGATCTTAGGAGGTCTATAAAATAAATGAGGGGCATAGATAAGGCAGATAGGGGCATTTTTTTCCACTCAGAGGGTGGTGAGTGTCTGGGATGAGCTGCCAGAGTAGAGGCAGGTATAATTTTGTCTTTTAAAAAGCATTTAGACAGTTACATGGGTAAGATAGGTATAGAAGGATATGGGCCAAATGCGGACAATTGGGAATAGCTTAGTGGTAAAAACTGGGGGTCATGGACAAGTTGGACCAAAGGGCCTGTTTCCATGGTTGTAAACCTCTATGACTCTATCTTGTCATCTGGCACCATCACTATTGTTACAACCCAGTTAGAGATGTGTCATTTTCTGTTTAAAGTAGAAAACGTTTGAAATCCCATGTACTAAGATAATAAAGCCACAAGATTCCACAGTTTAAACAAACAAAATAAACTTTTACCTTTTAAAACCGTGTTAAAACTGTTTCCCTCATGAATTCCAACTGTTCATTTTCAAAGATCTTGCCTCTGAATTCCCTCCAAAGCTGCTCTGACTCAGATTGCTTCAACAGCTGCTCACCTCCCAATGGTTCAATTTCTCCTTTTGAGATTGCATTCTACAGGACTCAAAGCTGCTCTGCCGCCACTAATTACTGGCACATTTCACTCTTTGCATACCACTAGCTTCAGTAAGCTGGCACTACCGTGGGTTTCTCCGAACTCCAGTCCCCAAGCTAAAATGACTCCCAGGGCTCTCTAAGCCCTAGTTGCCTCCCTTATGGAATCAGCAACCTTCTGCCACTTTCTCAGTTCCCCTGGACTCACCTGAAACCTAATTGCACAAATTGTCCAGGGGAACTCTCAGTTGCACCAATGGCTTTGAGGGCTTCTTTGAGCCCCAACTGCCTGAAGCCAGCTAACAGCAGCATCCTTTTGGTCTCCCCTGCTACAGAACACTCCAATAAACTGAAACCGCATAACCTTAAGCTCCACCCATCTCCATGGCAATGTAGCCTTTCAGTGTTCACCAAATGATCTGAAACTAATCTAGCTCCAATTCCCACACAGAGCATCTCTGAATACATTTCTTTGCAAGCAATGTAGACACCATGCCTCTAGCTTAGTAAATCCACCTGTTGTTTTAGGATCATACCTTTCTAGCTGTTAATCCCCAAGTCAACATGGCACCAACCTTTTTAATGTAATTGGACTCCAAGCTGTGTTAGTTGCATTTATACCATTTCCTACAGTTGGACTTTAATCTTCCCAGAACTAAACATTACTTCTAAAATATTAACATGAACCATGAACTAGATATCTGTCATACCATGCTAACTAGATAATTGTCACACTATGCTAAACTGAATGGATTCATAATTGAGCTAGAAGCTCAAAACTGGGCATCCATGAGGCACTTTGGACCATGAGCAGCAGAACTGTAATGCGATGGTTTGGCATATCCCTCATTATCATCAAGGGGACCAAATCTGATTCAATGAGGGTGGGAATCCATGCCAGGAACACCTAAAAATGAGATGCCATCTTAGTGAAGCTACAACAACATGTATGTTATAGACAGATCTAAGTGACCCCACAGCCAATGTAAAAGATTGAAGTGCCGCAGTCCTACCATAATCAGTCGAGAATGGCGGTGAACAATTAAACAACTAATCAGAGAAGGCAGCTCCACAAACATCCCAATTCTTGATGACAATGGTGTCCAACAGTTTCGTGGATTACTAATAGAGACAAACCTGCCTCCTCTTCCCTTTGTGCCGAGCTAATAATTGTTGCTGGTAAGATACGAACAAAACAAAAGTGCTGGAAATACTCATTAGGTCAGGCAGAGGGAAGGGGGAATAGAGTTAATGTTTCATGGCCATGTGCCTTCCTCAGAGCAAGGATGAAAATGGCATTTGATTCACACTTTCCCAATGAAAAACCTCTGCATATTAATCAGGCCGCTCAAAATGAGATGCATCAAAAAAAACACTGAAAAGTAAAGTTTTACATTCTGCATACAACACAGCTTCAACTAATTTTGTAAACTGCAAAGGAGGAAAGATTTATGCAAATATGGATTGGTCCACATATGTAATTTCAGATTAAACACATTTTAGTTTACCTAACAATCTTCTGCAACACCAAAATACTATTGAAGAGAATTTTACTTCAATTTATAAATGCTAGAGAACATGGGGGCCTTGCAATGAAATCTCAATTACAGGCCAAAATACCAATCACTAAATGCATTTTCAATTCATTTCAAATCAAACGGAATTAAAAATGGTCCTCAAGTACTTCACTTTTAGGTGCTCTGGTTTTAGAAACGGAAACTAAAAGCAGGGGTAGGCCATTCAGCCCATCAAGCCTGCTCTACCATCTCGATCGTGGCTGATCATCGAATTCAATATCCTGATCCCCCCCCCCCTCCCTCCACATATCTCTTGATCCTTTTAGCCCCAGAAGCTATATCTAATTTCGTCTTGAAATCACACAACGTTTTGGCCTCAACTACATTCTGTAGTAGTGAATTCCAAACATTCACCATCCCCTGGGTGAAGAAATTTATCCTCCCCTCAGTTCTAAAAGGTTTACCCCTTATCCTCAAACTATGATCCCCTAGTTCTGGACTCCCCACCATTGGGAACATTCTTTCTCAATCTATTCTGTCTAACCCTGTTAGAATTTTATAAGTTTCTACGCGATCCCCTCTCACTCTTCTAAACTCCAATGAATAGAATCCTAAAAGACCTGGTCTCTCTTCATGTGACAGACCTGCCATCCCAGGAATCAGCCTGGTAAACCTTTGCTGTGCTCCCTCTATAGCAAGGACATCCTTCCTCAGATAAGGACACCAAAACTGCACACAATTTTAGGTGCCCTCATTAATTCATTTTTTACTGGTTTATTTAGACCTGTCAAATGTTCACTTTTTAATTCTGACTAATTCATATAAAATTGTCATTGCAAGTCATAAGCTTTCAACACAATGTGGTTACTACTGACAAAAAAAACGTAGCAATAACCACAGTCACAAGTGTTCCAATTCAATCAACCTCAGCTGAAATGTACAAAATCCACTTAGGCCTTGAAGCATTTGCCACTTGTGAAGCTGCGGTATTTTTTCATGAGAAAGTAACCAATTTAGAGCTAAACATCAGGACTAGAAGTAACTGAAGGTGACAAACTCATTCTCAACTTCTGAAATATAACCATCTTCACACCGCCAAAGTATTTTGACAAAATCTTTAAAAAACAATGAAATAAAGTTTTATTTAAGTCTACTCCCAAAATACAATTCCAAAGTTCATTTACCAGCTTAATTTCATAAAATACACCAGACACCATTAATTTAACATCTCTGCAATCCACGCAGTTAGTTTTTTCCCCCCATGTGCAATTACTTCTGCAAGTACTGGAGTTGGTCCGAGCTTGCAGCGTCACACAGCATAAAAAATTTCAGTCACAGTTATCAAGTATAGTGAGAAGTGTTCTTTGACATTTGGAGTGTGGGAGTAATCAAGCAATATTAAAACAGGAATAGAATTTTATCCAGCAGACAACACGATTTAAGTGTTTTGGCTCGAGGTTGGAATCAAAAAGCCAGAAAATTTTACATTGCCCAGGACTACCATCTTCAAAACTTTCCGTAATTTGTGGAGTTTATTTTCTAGAACCACATTGTTATCTATCCAAAAATTGGAATCCTTATTGATCTTGGCTTACTGCAATTCCACCTAAACTAGCAAAAAGAATGCCATCTAGAACCTCAGCCCAGACTGTACATACAAACATACAAAGTAGGAGGAATAGGCCACTCTGTCCTTCACTCCTGCTCTGCCATTCAATAAGATCATGACTGATCTGAATTTTAGCTCCCACCTACCCCGGTAACCTTTCACCCCTCAATCATCAAGAATCTATCTACTTCTGGCATTTAAATATTCAAATATTCTAATTTCACTGCCTCTGGAGAAAGGGAGTTCCAAAGATGGAGAAAAATGTGTCTTCATCTCTGTCTTAAATAGGCAACCCTTTGTTTTTTTAAAAAGTGACCCCTCCTAGTTCTAGAGTCTCCCACAACTGGAAATATCCTCTCCACAACCACCTTGTCAAGACCTTTAGGATCTTACCTGTTTCAATCAAGTCACCTCTTACTATACTAAACTCCAGCAGATGCAAGCCCAGCCTGTTCAACCTTTTCTCATAAGAACGCACCCGTTCCAGGTATTAGTGAAGTAAACCTTCGCTGAACTACTTCCAATGCATTTACACCATTCCTTAAATAATATATACAGTCCTCCAGATGTGGTCTCACCAGTGTCCTGTACAACTGAAGGCATAACCACTCTACCTTTATCTTCAATTCCCCTTGCAATAAACAGTAACATTATATGAGCTTTCAGAATTACTTACTATACCTGCATACTAACTTTTTGTAGTTCGTGCACTAGGATACCCAGATCTCAGAATTTCAGAGTTCTGCAATCATTTACCATTTAAATAATATGCTTCATTTTATCCTTCCTGTCAAAAATGGACAATTTCACATTTGCCCACATTATACCCCAATTTACCAGATCTTTTCCCACTCACTTACTTGTGTCTCGTTGAGCATCTAAGTCCTCTTCACTACTTACTTTCCTATCTACCTTTGCGCCAGAGAGTTTAGCAACCATACCTTTGGTCCCTTCATCCAAATCATTTATATCAATTGTAAAAAGTTGAGGTCCAGCTGGCACACCACTGGTTACATCCTGCCAACCAGAAAAAGATTCATTTATGCCTACTCTCAGATTTTTGTTAGGTAGTCAATCTTCTATCCATGCCAATAACCGGTTACACCACGAGCTTTCATTTTCAGCAACAACCTTTAATATGGTACCTAATCAAATGTCTTCTGGATAATAAGAACTGTACATTCACCAGTCCCCCTTTATCCACAACACATGCGCCTCTTTAAAGAACGCCAATAAATTGGTTAAACACGATTTCCCTCTCAAAACATGTTGACTCTGCCTAATTTTTTGAATTTTTCCCCGAGTGCCCCGTTATTACATCTTTGATAATAGCTTCTAATATTTTCCCTATGACAGATGCCAAGCTAACTGGTCTGTAGTTTCCTGCTTTCTGTCTCTTTTGAATAAATGAGTTACATTTGCTATTTTCCAATCTAATGAAACCTTGCCTTAATCTAGTGAATTGCAGTAAATTAGATGCAACACATCAACTATCTCAACATCTCTAGATAGAAGGAAGATTAATAGCACCGATATTGCTGATAGAGTACAGAAAACACCCAAGACTCTTACTCTTCACAGGCAAAACAATTATTCTTCAATCAGTTCCCCAGCAAAAGTTGCAAAAGGTTTTCAGGAGACCTGATGCTGATATAACTAATGTAATGACACGTGCATGAGATCTGCTAGGAAGCAGAAGTATAACCTTGTGTAGTGTACTGAAATGTACATGGATCTGTAAATAAACTATCTATAGAAGCATTCTTAGGAGAACAGACAAACTCTAAAGAAAATGCATTTAGACTCCAAACACAAGACAAAACATAGCGGCAGTTGGTGGTTTCAGTCAATTGTTCATGTGCACCAAAACATGGTGGCAGTAGTCAGTGTAAAGACCAAGAAAAACTTCAAGAGAAGACTGCAGGCCTAATAGGCCCACAGATTCTTGGAAAAAGAAAAGAATTGAAGGGCGGCACGGTAGCACAGTGGTTAGCACTGCTGCTTCACAGCTCCAGGGACCTGGGTTCGATTCCCGACTTGGGTCAGTGTCTGTGGGGAGTTTGCACATTCTCCTCGTATCTGCGTGGATTTCCTCCGGGTGCTCCGGTTTCCTCCCACAGTCCAAAGATATATGGGTTAGGTTGATTGGCCATGCTAAAATTTCTCCTTAGTGTCCGGAGATGCGTAGGTTAGAGGGGTTAGCAGGTAAATATGTAGGGATATGGGAGTAAGGGCTGGGTGGGATTGTGGTCGGTGCAGACTCGATGGGCCAAATAGCCTCTTTCTGCACTGTAGGGTTTCTATGATTTACCCGAGAACAGAGTGTTGTGACGCTGCAGAGGCAAACAGACAGACAGATCCATGGTCCAGACAGCAATGAGTACAGATCACAATCTACCATACTATTAAAGCAGCAACAGATCCAGAGCTTAGGGTTTACATTATCGTTCCCAGAACCATTCCAAAGCACTAAAGACTCACAATAGACTCAACATAGGGACAATTGGAAGAGCTTCTCCAGATACAGAACTGTTTACGGTTTGCACAACATGACCCAAAAGAATCAGGTCAGTACTTTACTCTATGGAGTGGAGGCCATAGCAGACAATGTTATTTGCAAGAAGGGCTTAATGAGGCTTTGAGCTCATATGGGAAAGTCCATCAGATATTCGATTTGTACATCAGTGTTCAAAATAATTTGATCACCGAACAAGCAAAACCTAATGAGGAGGCAAAAATTAGGTGAATCCATTGATTCATTATAAATGACCTGTATAGACTAGTGGAGAATTATGACTTAGGGATCCTCAGAAATGAGTTAAGTGATCAGACAGTGGTTGGGGTTTTGGATAAAATCCAATCAGATCTTTTGCAAATGTTGGAAGGTTTAACTCTCAAGGCAGTACAAATAATGTGACAGAACAAGCATAGAAAGCAACAGAAAAGTCGTTCATAGGAATAGGTGATATCCCTTGGAGAAAATGAGCAAAGCCAGTCAATAAATAAACCCCACAAAAGTGGGAAGCATGCCCAGCAAGGGGAGCCAAGTGCCAGAACTGTTGGAAGTCAGGACATTTCAAAAGAGCCTGCAGATCCAACATCCCTATAGTTCATAGGAAAAAGAGATAACAAAATAAAATTCAAAGAGCCACAGAAAAAAACAAAGAACCTTTTTAAGAGAAGATACCAAAACAGAAATTAATTATTGAAGCAATAAGTTAGAAGTTGATGGTCATCCCACAGAACAAGCTAGACACTGGCACAAGCGTTTCAATATTATTTGTTAAAGTAAAATGGTTTTAAAATTTCACATTATAACCATCTGCAATTCAGTTGCAAAGTCCAGGAGGAACTATATTAAAAATAATAGAGCAATATTTAGCAAGATTAAGATACAAGGAAAAATAAATTTTAGAATCCTGGTATGTGATAAGAACCAGGCGTCATTATTCATAGAATCATAGAAATCCTACAGCACAGAAAGAGGCCATTCGGCCCATCGCGTCTGCACCGACCACAATCCCACCCAGGCCCTACCCCCATACCCCTACATATTTTACCCACTAATCCCTCTAACCTACGCATCTCAGGACACCAAGGACAATTTTAGCATGGCCAATCAACTTAACCCGCACATCTTTGGACTGTGGGAGGAAACCGGAGCACCCGGAGGAAACCCACGCAGACACGAGGAGAATGTGCAAACTCCACACAGACAGTGACCCAAGCCGGGAATCGAACCCAGGTCCCTGGAGCTGTGAAGCAGCAGTGCTAACCACTGTGCTACCATGCCGCCCTAAATTATTATTATTAAATTCCCAACATTATTACTGAGCAGAAAAGCATGTTTGCAGCCAAGGTCTATTCTGGAAGTCTAGAACTAGGGGTCATAGTTTGAGGATAAGGATAATCTTTTAGAACTGAGGTGAGAGAAATTTCTTCACCCAGAGTGGTGAATCTGTGGAATTCACTAACACTAACACACAAAGTAGTTGAAGCCAAAACATTGTGAGATTTCAAAAATAAATTAGATATAGCTCTTTGGGCTGAAGGGATCAAGGGATATAGGGTGGAATGTGGGATCCGGATACTGAATATGATCAGCTATGATCAAAATGAATGGCGGAGCAGGTTCGAAGGTCTGAATGGCCTACTCCTGCTTCTATTTTCTATGTTTCTATGTTATGAGGTTGATTAAATTGCTGATGAGCAGTCTAGTGAGATATTCAGAAATTAATTCCTATTCCTATTTTCAGATTTAGGAAAGCTGAAAACAGAATATCACACAATCCCAAGGGCAGCTGCTGAGCCTATATGTCTCTTCAGAGTGAGGAGGGTCCCTCACTCACTCTGAGACAAAGTTAAGAAGACAGATTGAACACATGTTACAACAAGGGGGCATCTCTGCAGTAACCATACCGACAAAGTGCTGTTTTGTAATCATCACAGTACCAAAGTCTAACGGTTTAATTAGAATCTTTCTGGAATAGACTCAGTTAAATAAATCAGCAGAGCACAAGATGCATTCACTGGTATCAGTGGATGAAAGTCTTAAATTAGCAAAAAGCACCCTGTTCACAAAACTGGATGCCAACAGCAACTTTTGACAGTTGCCTCTGGACAAAGAGCCCAAATTGTTGACTACTTCTAGCACCCCATTTGGTCATTATTGTTTTAACAGGTTACTATGCTGAATTGCTTCTGCATCCAAGATATTCCACAGTACAATGTCTCAGATCCGGGAAGGCATGGAAGGTGTAACATGCCATATGGTCAACATTCTCACACTTGGTTCATCATAGGAAGAACGTGACCATCGAGTGAGAGCAGTCCTCAGAGTCCCACAAGAGCAGGTTTGACATTAAAGGTCAAATGTTAACTTAATGATTAAAATTCTTAGGGAACACTGTGCCAGCTTTGGGAATTACAGCTGACCCACAGAAAACCAAAGTAATTAAGAGTTCTCACTAGAAGCCTAAAAACATCACATTCACAAATTTCTTGGCATGGTGGCTCAGTGGTTAGCACTGCTGCCTCACAGCACCAGGGACCTGGATTCAATTTCAGCATCAGGTCACTGTCTGTGTGGAGTTTGCACATTCTCCCCGTGTCTGCGAGGGTTTCCTCTGGTGCTCCGATTTCCTTCCGTAGTCCAAAAATGTGCGGGTTAGGTGGATGGGCCATGATAAATTGCTCCTTAGGTGTCAGGGGGATTAACAGGGTAAATACATGGAGTCACAAGGATAGGGCTCGATGGGCAGAAACGGCCTCCCTCTGCACTGTAGGAATTCTATGATTCTCTCAAAGTAGGCAAGTTCCTATCACAGAGAGAGACACACACACAGTGACACAAGCCATTATGACAGCTGTTGAGACAAGGTCAACAGTGGGGCTGGACTGTGGACCAATAAAATGCTTTTGACAAGGTCAAAAATCTCAATTTCACTAGAAATTCTATGATCTAGAATTGCTGACAGTTGTAGCAGCAGATGCATTATCTACAGGCTTGGGCACAGTGTTGTTTCTAGTTCAAAAAGATACACAAAGACGATTGGTTTATTACACTATGAGATCCCTCAGACACAGGAAAGCGATATGCCTGCAAGAAGTTCTCTGATTATGTCATGGGATTAAGGTTTAAAATTGAAACTGACCACAAATTAGTGTTCTTAAAGTAAATTCAACATTTTAGACTCAGACTCATGAGATATGATTCAGTTACAGAGTATGTTTAAGTAGTACCAAACAATAACACTTGCACTATCAAGAATAGTAAGAAGTTTAACAACACCAGGTTAAAGTCCAACAGGTTTATTTGGTAGCAAAAGCCACACAAGCTTTCGGAGCTGCAAGCCCCTTCTTCAGGTGAGTGGGAATTCTGTTCACAAACAGAGCATATAAAGACACAACCTCAATTTACATGAATAATGGTTGGAATGCGAATACTTTAACCTGGTGTTGTTAAACTTTTTACTGTGTTTACCCCAGTCCAACGCCGGCATCTCCACATCATGACTATCCAGAATACCAGTGGAAAGAGTCAAATTGGAAGATTTAAATTTTATTGTAGAACTGGAAGCATATAGTTTGCTCATTAGCCACCAAAAAGCGATTACAAGAAATTAAGCAAGCACAACAGTAGGATTACAAGTAAAAAAATAAAGAAAGAGTATTGCCAGAATATACTCCTAACAACTCTATTTTTTACCAATATCTCAGAAAAAAAAATTCTCAAGCATCTTAGTTTTTAACTGACATCATGCCGAAAATACTTCAACTCGGCATTCTCCAAAAATACCTCAAAGTCACTTGGGAATAGCAACATGCCATGCAAGAACCCAGCAGTCAATCAGGTGGCCAAGCATCAGTCACTCTATTAAAAAGTTAATCACGGATTGCTTTACGTGTGCCGTGTATAGCCAACAGCAGGGCGAACCAATGGCACCCTCCACTTTTCCTATGAGGCCATGGCAGCGCCTAGGAATGGATTTAGAGTTTAAAAGGCAAAGTTATCACTATTCACTACTGCTCCAGATTGTTTGAAGTAAGTAGATTGCATAGCACCATGGAAGAGGCAGTCATTATATCACCAAGAAAAGTCTTCCTGACATATGGTATCCCAGACATTGTGGAGTCAAATGATGGACCTCAGCTTGCTAACAAGCCTGATCTGATACCAGGCTCAAGGTTGCTGAATTGTCCCTATATACCTTGTACTAATCATTTTAAAAGTGCAAAACAAAACTTCACATTTCAGTTATCCAATTTAAATAAATGTTGAAACATTTAACATCCTGAATACAATCGCCACATTGTAATACTTCTCTCCCTTTAAAGGCATGACTCCACTGAGTAATGTCAGGGGTGAACTGTACCATGATTCAAAGTCGTCAGGTCAACCATCCAATTATAGACCAGAAAATCCATTTTTGACAAGTAATCACACCAGATATTTTGTGCATTAGGTCGGATGACAGACAAAGTATTAAGTCAGCTTGGCAGCAAAGGTCATTTAATATTTACAAGGAAAAAATATATTTATAAATAATGGCTTGTATTTATGATTACATTTGGCAAATATTTGTTTCTGAAGCAAAAGTTTAGTTTGAGGAATTTGCTTGGAAATTTATTGAATTACTTACAACAGCCTGCTATTAATGCAAAAAAAAAACAAGGGTTACGTTTTCTGTTTTATCAGTGTGTTGAATTAAGTTGAGCCAATTCCAACCTTCAGACTTTCAAACATTCTGTTCAACATTAAAATGTCATAAAGCGCCATAAACAAAGCTATGTTCAGGCACATAGTATACTGCTGAGACATGTACGTGCTCATGTGGAAGAGAGGGGGGAAAAAAATTCCTGCTCTGAATTTCAATGGATACCAGTTCATACCAGCTGAGCAGACTAACCTATCCAAACCTGCCTTTACCTGATCCAAACTGGTATTTTTGAAGAGGAAACATTCCACCAACATAAAACTACAGGGTCTAACCTTAGCTAAGAGAGACACTTATCAGCTAGCTTTGGTATCTTAGTCATACAGAAAGGGTGGGCTACAGACTTTGCAGTTAGCACAAGATATTCCAATAATGAAAGCTATTTCAAGGTAGTTTTCGTATCCCTGCATTTTGAATCTAAAATACTACATAGAATTGGAACATAAAGATCTATTGTGTGGCATGACTTCCATTTTAATATTGCTGAGGACGAGACGATAACCACCTCTTTAGAGAAAATACGTATAAAGAACAGTATCTATTTTGGAGCCACTAAGTGGCATTGCCAAATGCAACGGAATTAAGGACAGTATACACTATGAACCATAGGATACGAGGTCAAGATTGTCAAAACACATTAATTCATCTCACTTAGGATCCACACAGCGAGCAAACAGAAAATACCTTCATTCATCAACTGGGACAGTCTCAATGGTCAATGACCAGTGTGTAACATACTGCTCTGCCATGTTTACCCATATTTATTTAAATAATTATCCAATGCTATTTTACTTTATAAACACTGCCTCATTTTCAAAAACACTCCACAGGAAAAATATTTCTTCCAATTTCCCCTTTTATACATCCAATCTTAATCCTGAATCTTTACCATTGCCTTGTCACTGATACTTCATCTCAGAAAAACCATGTTTCACTACACGTCATCTAAAAACCAGTCAATTCTGAAAATCTCTATCAGCTCTCCATCTTCTCCATTCCAGTGAAAAGTCCCATCATTGTAACCTCATTCCTGAAACAGTTGTAGTGAACATCGGATGCATCGGCCATGCTAAATTCTCCCTCAGGTGTACCCGAGCAGATGCCGGAGTGTGGCGACTAGGGATTTTCACAATAACTTCATTGCAGTGTTAATGTAAGCCTACTTGTGACACTAATAAATAAACTTGAAACTTATTTGAAACATCTGATGGCATTTTACTTTGAAGTAGTAGAGCTTGTATAAATATTAATATTTTATTTACTGAGGAAAGGTAAAATGTCTCCACATTAAAAAGGGTACCCATTAAGCAAATGCAACAGAGCGTTAAATGAATACATCAATGTGCTATTCTTTGAAATGCTGGTATGTGGGTTAATGCCTTGGACTGTAGCCTGGCCAGGTTACTCAAAGTAGCCCATAGCACAGACTGCATAGTTCCTTGCAGAGAGGGATATAAAAATTCTTAAGACTTCCCTTCTGTTTCTCGCAGCGTCAATTTATAAGTGACATTACCTGGGAGGGAGCGGTCTGCCTTCTAGGCTGTGGATTAGGAGGGATTACAATTTGACCACCGTTTCTCCTGTTGATCAAGGGATACATTCAAAGGTGTGGAGATGCCGGCGTTGGACTGGGGTAAACACAGTAAGAAGTTTAACAACACCAGGTTAAAGTCCAACAGGTTTATTTGGTAGCAAAAGCCACACAAGCTTTCGAGGCTCTGAGCCCCTTCTTCAGGTGAGTGGGAATTCTGTTCACAAACAGAACTTATAAGACACAGACTCAATTTACATGAATAATGGTTGGAATGCGAATACTTACAACTAATCCAGTCTTTAAGAAACAAAACAATGGGAGTGGAGAGAGCATCAAGACAGGCTAAAAAGATGTGTATTGTCTCCAGACAAGACAGCCAGTGAAACTCTGCAGGTCCACGCAACTGTGGGAGTTACAAATAGTGTGACATAAATTCTGATTCTAGGATCGCATGATAAAGACTCAGGAGGAAAAAAGCAGAAATATTTATGTGAAATAGTGTGACATAAACCCAATATCCCGGTTGAGGCCGTCCTTGTGTGTGCGGAACCTGGCTATCAGTTTCTGCTCCGCGACTCTGCGCTGTCGTGTGTCGCGAAGGCCGCCTTGGAGAACGCCTTGGAGACCTGCAGAGTTTCACTGGCTGTCTTGTCTGGAGACAATACACATCTTTTTAGCCTGTCTTGATGCTCTCTCCACTCCCATTGTTTTGTTTCTTAAAGACTGGATTAGTTGTAAGTATTCGCATTCCAACCATTATTCATGTAAATTGAGTCTGTGTCTTATAAGTTCTGTTTGTGAACAGAATTCCCACTCACCTGAAGAAGGGGCTCAGAGCCTCGAAAGCTTGTGTGGCTTTTGCTACCAAATAAACCTGTTGGACTTTAACCTGGTGTTGTTAAACTTCTTACTACATTCAAAGGAGCAGGACAATTCCCTCTGTCTAAAAACAAAGCATTATCCAATTCTAATCACCAACATATCTTACACAAACAATTCCTGTAATCTTCAGGTGCTATTGTTTCAAACAATGGTATACTTGCACATCCTAACTCCAAACATTTGAGAGAAAGACTCTGAACATTAGCAGCAAGTCAGTGTCATTCCAATGAGGCACTCTAATATACATGGTGCCAAACTCCTGCAAACAAGAATTGACCAGGTGTTTGAGAACCAAAAGAATTTCTGGTTAATCTTCAAGTGTCAACAGTTCAAGTGAAATACAAACTTTATTAAATAAATATAGTGTCGGCTAACTTGAAGCAGCTATCCAAGGTACAGGCAGAGGTTTGAAGATGTTAACCATTAATTGGTCAGTGCTCTAAAGAGTCAGTGGAATATCAGAGTCAGCGACGTCAGCATTGAAGCATCTGACCTCAAAAAATTGAAAGATGTCAGAGCTGGCACTTTGGGCATTATCTGAAATAAATAATGAACGAGCTGATACTGGTAAATACCACAGAGAAAAATTGAGCAATAAAGAAACTGATTTGTACTGCAGTTGTTAAGCAGATTGATCAGCTTCACTGATATTTTCTGAGACCGTGAAAGTTGTTGCCTTTAGCTATACTTCAAAGGATGGGAGCCACGTCAGCAGCCTACTTCACTTAATTACATACGTTACAAATAAAGTGTTGTACAGTTTTGCAACTGCTTTATACACTATACTCATAAAACTCAAGGAGGAGAAAAAAATTCTCTCAGACAAATTCATGGGAGTGGGACTAACATTTTACCAAATGTTCAGATAGCAGGGGACTGCTAAGTGTTTTTCATAATTTTCTTTTTCAACTATTCCCTTTAAAAGTGAGCTGCATCATGTTTTTGCTCTGCAAGCATATATTTTTAAAACTTACAACAGAACCTCAATCATCCACCATAGTGAACAATTCTTACATTGTCACAACCCACAACAGATATTGAAGACTGCTGGATCATTTGAAACGGGTGTCTAATGTTGCATCCTATCATGCTCCATTCACTGGCAGTAGTAACACATTGAAACATGCAGACTTGGCTCATTTTAAAATTCAGCATTCCTCTATGGCTGATAAGATCACTGAAGGTAAGCAATTCCTTTAGCATTCACTTCTGTAGCTGGCAACGGTAGAGCCCAGCTGGCCAGCTCTCAGTCTCGCGGCAGGTCCAGCAGCTGGAAATATGTGCAGGCTTTTGGTTGAGTATTGAGCCAAAATATAAGGTCATAAGGAATGGAAGCAATTTGCTTACCAACTGCAGCACAGATCAGATTCTTCATTTTTTCTCTCCGAAAATGGTGTTACCAGTACGCTCACAATTTATTTCATATAATGAACAAGTGCCACCTCTGACATCTTTTAATTCCTCTGAGGTCACGCAGTCCATTGAGCCTGCTCCGACATTCGATAAGGTCATGGCTGATCTAAATGTGGCCTTAAATCCATTTTCCTGCTCGTCCCCAAAGCAGGGGGTGCAGGGATAAGCAAAACTTCAGCGCCCGTGCCTTCAGGAGGCCAAAACTCAACTCGCAGCTTTTGCCTTTGTCGGCACAGCACTCTCCGCCCAAGTGACCACCGCAGATCTCGAGATACTCACACGCAAACGCACAGTGGGCATTCACTCTCTGACAAAGTTCCAGTGTTCAATATCCAAAATGTCCTGGAGCGAGAGCTCAAGCCTCTAGCCATTTGTTTTAACACCCCGTGAGATGTAGTCCAACCTGGTTTGTGTTCTCACCCTCCAACACAGGTACTGCCCGAATAATACTCTCACCACCAAGATGACAGAGAAGGGAGAAGCAGTGGTTAAACAACAGCAAAAGCCAGGGCAGATGGTGCGTTAGAGCAGAGAAGCACATTTTGTCACCTCCAAAGCTATCCTGGTCTTCCTCAGCGACAATAATCTCCAAGCCTTGTTAGAGGAGTGCGAGAACAATCACAATAGCATCCAGAGTCTGGAAATGAACACAGACACAGAGGCTGCTCAGTGCAGGAGACACACATACCCTGCCCCTCCCTCCAACTGTGCTGCTTGGCATTTTTTAGGATGGTCATTTTTTATAAATTACTTACTTTTACGAATCAATTTATTGCTAGGACGTTGATTTTTCTTTTGCTCAGCAAATTGTTTATGTTTTCTTCATACCTTAAACATGAATTTCAGAAAAAAAAGTTAACGTTGTGCAAAACCAGATCTCAGGGAGCAGTAGCTGGGTTTCTTGCTAAATGAGATGGAGGAGCTCACAAGAAGTCAAATTGCTTTTTGGATGGATGACAGAAGGGGCTATTTTTGTTCCAATAGAAATGGGAAGTGTTGAAAATGTTCAGCATGTCTGGGGTCAGCGAGAGAAACAGAAGCCAGTGACCCTACAGCAGAGCAAGTGCAGGTCATAAACCCGAGGGGACCTGAAGCAGCGGCGCTGTTTCTAACTCCACACATGCTTCCAGGCCTGCTGAGCATTTCCTAACATTGTGTGTGTTTATATTTCAGATTTCCTGGATTTGCTCTCCTATTGTCTGTGTGATGTTCGTGTATCTTTAAAGAGATTTTTTTTAAAATTGTGTTCTCTGATGCTCTCATTGTTGCCGGGCTGTCTGTAGAAGTCCTTTAATTGCTACTTCAGTGGCTTAAATGGGATTGTTTACTTTTACTCTGGGATTTTTTTATGACTCTGCATCGTTTGGAGGAAGACTGGTTAGCAGTTCATGTGTTCTGGGCAGTTTTCTTTGTCCGAGTGAATTTTAAGTTTCATTTTTTGTTTGGCTGTCAGCATCAAGCTGAAAAGAAGTGCATCTCTCTCTCCCTTGGAATTGGAAATTCTGCTGGTTAGCTGAAAGCAAGGATTTTCTTGCCTTCCTCGAGTAGAGAATCTGCTGTTGGTGACTTGACTAGAGTCTCTCCCTGATGTTCTGGGAACTGTTCTGACTTCAAACTGTTCTGGGTGTGTTTTGTTAAATCTATGTAAAATAATTTAATCCCACTGTGACCATGATTCTCAATTCTGGCCACCCGAAGGATGCAAGGGGGAGTAGGTAAAAGGCCCAGAAACAGTATCACAAGAGCGCTTTTGCTCCCTGGCCCTACTGTCCCCATGATCATTGATTTAGGTGTTGATCAGCTGCTTCAATTACCTTCCTTCCATCATAAGTTCAGAAGTGGGGCTGGTCGCTGATGATTGCATAATGTTCAACACCATTCATGAAATTATCCGTGCCCCTATGCAGCAAGAACTGGACAACATTCAAGCTTGGGTTTGTAAGTGGTTAAGTAATATACGTGCCATGAAAATGCCAGGAAATGACCATTTCCAACAAGAAAATCTAACCATCTCCCCATAATATTCAATGGCATTATCATCACTGAATTCCCCCATCAACATCTTGGGGGTTACCATTGAGCAGAAACTAAGCTGGACCAGCCAAATAAATACTGTCACCACAGGAGCTGGTCAGAGTCCGGTGTGCAAAATAATGAGGGTTGTAGACAGGAAAGACTTGTTTCCACTAGCTGAGGGGGTCAACTACTAGAGGGCATTTGTGTGTCTAGAATTCACTGCCTAAATTGTTGATTAAGACAGAAATGTTCAACTCATTGAAAAAGGAACATGGATCTGCATCTAAAGTGCTGTAGTAGCCTGCAGGGCTACAGACCAGGTGTTGGGAAGTGAGATTAAAATGAGCAGCTAGTTTCTTTTTCCCTCTTTTTTGGCTGGCACAGACACAATGGGCTGAATGGCCTCTTTCTACAGCATAACTTTTCTATGGTTCCAATTGCAGAGAATAAACTCACTTCCTAATTCCCCAGAGAATGTCGTCCATCTACAAAGCACACATTGGGGTATGGTGGAATATTCTCTACTTGCCTGGATGAGTGCAGCTCCAACAACACTCAAGAAGCTTGATTCCATCTAGAACAAAGCAGCTCGCTTTATTACCTCATCCAACACATTCAACACCCACTCCCTTCACCACCACAGTTGCAACAGTGTTTTCCAACATTTTGTCCGGCGACCCAAATGATCCGTCACATGGGATGTGTAATGAAATATGATCTTTCCACTCTGTACTATTATATAGTATATTTAATACAAGGCGGACCATTCAAGATCCATTTTATTTATTTGGGCCATATTCCAGTACAAAGGAAATCAGTGTCAGTATTATTCAAACTCCTCTTATCAACATAAACATTCAAAATAAAAAGTCCAAAATCAGACAATACATTCAGTGCACCAGCCATCCACAAAAATTGACTGCCCTTTATTTGAGACAGGTTTTTCGTTTAAGATGCACCTTCAAAATGCAGAGTTCACCAAATCAACATGCTGCTTTTAGGTGGAAACTTAGAACAGTCACCAATTATCCATTACCATCCCATCAATAAACCTCCCTGATAGGTGGGATATGTCACATCTATAACTACATTTTGCTGCATTCATTGAAGTCTTGGTTAATGTGTCAATTACCCTTTCTCACATGCAGTGTAACATTTTTATAAATTAAAATGTCTCAATAGTTTTCCTATCTTTCAGACATGATTTCATTCTGAAATTGATATAAAAGCAAAATGTTTTAAGCACACAGGGGAAAAGTAATGGGTTGGATTGAGAGATAATTACTTTACTTGTCAAACTCGGAAGTTATAGCCTGCCTAAATGGCAGGAAATTCGAGACTCGGGCATGGTCCACTGACCAGGCAGGCTGCAGTACTGCTGCTACAGTCCCAATCTAAGTAGGATTTACTGTACATTTAAAAATACACCTTTCTCCTAATTCTTACCTTTTCCTTTCATAAAATGGAAGCAACTTGAATTGTATCAGGCAATACTAAGATTTTTCTCCACATCACAAGTCCTCATGCTATGTCATCGTTTGAGAGGTCCTATTGTCATACCGTCTTCTACAAAATGTGCATTATAAACAGAATGTCCAACGTGTTTTTTTCTAACAAGATCGCGGAACATCCCGCTTTTTTTTTTAAAAACAGGGCCACGGAACATTTCATGTTTTTTCAACAGGATCGGTTTAAAGGACGGCAAGAATTTACCCAACAACCTATCTTCAACATCCCACGACGCACCTGCAGGTTGTGACCCCCCCCCACCCCACAATCTACAAGATACACTTCAGCAACCCATCAAGGCTCATTCGACAGGACTTTTTAAACCTGCAACCTCCAACACCTAGAAGAATGAGGGCTGCAGACGCGTGGGAACACCACCACCTGCAAGTTCCCCTCCAAACCACACACCTCCCTGACTTGGAACTATCTCACTGTTCCTTCGTTCCACTGTTGTAAAATTCTGGAAACCCCTCCAGAACAGCCAGTGGTTCCCAAAGGTTGCGGCGCGCCACACTGGTGCGGCAAGAGAGGATGGCAAGTGTGGCGGGAAGATTCAAGGGCAATCAAAGAAACATTTGAACATGGATTAGATATTTTTCCAAGTGATTGTTTTATACTTTCTGGATGCCCCATGATCATATTATAAAGTAGTTGTGTTCTATGTTATGAATCAAGCACTGCTAGGAGTTGTTTTTTTTTGTTTTTGAATGTATTTATCATCAATAAAAAATTTGGTGTGGCACGAGCAAATGTTTATTCCCAAAGTGCGACCCAGTGAAAAAAGTTTGGGAACCACTGCAAACAGCATTGTGGTTGCACCAAAACCACAGACTGCAGCACGTCAAGTAGGGAGCTCACTGCCACCTTCTTGAGGACAATTAAGGATGGACAATAAAAATGCCAGCCCAAGCAACAACACCCAGGTTCAATGAAATATATATTTTAAATATAGCCCTTTTGTAAAACTAAATTGGTTAATTCTAACTTTGCTTTTATTATGCCCTAATTCCTGCTTTCAAAATTTCTAGCTTGGTCTTGGTTCTTCTTTACAACTGTGCAGAGAAATCAATGCCAATCTCACTTCATTACTCCTTCCATCTACATTCCTAACTCAATTCATTTGCAATCTGGTCCACTACCATTTTCTCACTCCAAATGGCTTTCATAGTCTTGTTTCGAAGACTCTTATAATGTCTGGAATGCATTTCAAGTAATTCGTTTCTGGCACTAACCATCTTTTTAAAGCTTCCTCGCCCCTCAGGCAACATACTTTATTCTCATACAATAAATAAAATACTTATACCCATTTTAAATCAGTGTGCTTCAGCTTGCAATGAGATATGTTTTTCTTTCAGGTTGCATTTTACAGGTAGTTATTCTTTCAATTACTTGCAAATCCATTTTGATGAACAATGAAACATGAAGTACTTTCACTGTGTGTATAACTATGGCATCATATTTGACCCCAAGCCAAGCTTCCGTTCACCTATCTGCACCCAAGACTGTCCAATTCCATAATATAACACAACTCCACCCCTACATCAGCCCATCTGATGCTGGAACCCTCATTCATGCCTTCGTTAAATGCCTATTCCAATGCACTCCTGGCTGGCCTGCCCTGCCCACCCTCTTTACTCGTCAGTTAAAATCCTGCTGCTCATGTCCGTACCCACCCATCACTCCCATGCTCACTGATCTAAATTTAATCCTAGTCAAGTAAATGCCTTGATTTTAACATTCCCATTCCTATTTTCAACTCCCCCTACTTCCAAGTCCACAACCCCTCGAGCATTCCCAATTTTAATTACTCCACCATTGGTGCCTTCAAGTGCCTATGCCCCAAGCTTTGAAACTTCCTCTCTAAATCTCGCCAGTTCTCTACATCTCTTTCCTCCATAAAAGATACTTCTAAAAAAACTACTTCTAACCAAGCTCATCATCTACCCTAATATCACTCTGTGGTCAAAAGCTAAATCCTGCTTTATAATGTTTCTATGAAACTCTTTATATTTCAATACATTAAATGTGCTACATAAACACGTTATTGCTGATAATTTGACACTAAGAGAAACAGTCTGAAAGCACACCTTTTGTTTCAGACTCTGTGATACAGAAAGTTCTTGCCCAAGTAGCCTTTTTCCCTGCAGTTCTGAGTTGTGAAAGAATAAGTAAATGTGGCTAATGTCACATTTAATTTTCCCTTATAACATTAGGGCCATGGGCAATTTAGTGCTACACATCCACTTTAAGAATGCAAATCTTCTACCCATGTTCAACTTCACTTACTAACCTTCTTAAATGTTCCATTTAAAGAATGAGATTGTACAGTTTCAAGTATTTGACATTATTTTAAATATTATGTTTCTATTTTCCCCTCTCTTTTTAGTGCTGTATTGCCCAGGCAAGACAATTGGAAAATGGTCTATTACAGAATTATTTCAATACCACTGTTGAACCTTATCTGGGTGCTAGCACAAGTCAAGATGGTTCATCTGGTGATTTCCCTTCCTTCATTGTTGGGAAATGTTTATATTTTTCATTGACACCAGCCTTTGACAGCACAGCCAAGATCAATAAATTTGATATCCAGAGAAATTAGGTGCTCTAGGCACCCCATAATAGACACTAGCATATGGCACCATCATTCCATCTCTCTACAATCCTTCTCTCAACAGTAATATTTAATGAAAGGGTAGAGAGTCTGTCCAAAGGGTCTAGATGACATTGCACTCAAAGTATGAAATGGACACGGATATCAGATGAAGGAAGGGAATTCACACCAATTACATCAACTAGCAGCTATTGATTGCTCAATGCAGGCATATTATATTGAAAATAAATCCTTTAGCAACTGTACAGTGGAGCGGTTAGTCAAATCTGCATATTTACGAAGAAATTGCTGAAAAGTTTCCTTTCAAAAAATTAAATCTAGTCACTAGATCATCAAAACACAGCAACCATCTCCAAGTTGCCAGCGATAATGAAACCATTGTGGGAGATATTTTTCTGTCTAATTATTTTCTGTGAATTGAGATTCTATTCCTGTTTGGGCCCACCATATTGCTTGGTATGTACCAAAGCATATTATTTGTATTTGCTATGTGTTTAATGGGGTGTTACTGTATTTAAGTTTTATAAAAACATAACTAGAAGCAGGAGTAGCCCTTCAAGCCTGCTCCACCATTCAATAAGATCATGGCTGATCTTTTTGTGGACTCCGGTCCACTTACCCACCCACTCACCATAATCCTTAGTTCCTTTACTGTTTAAAAATTTATCATTGCCTTAAAAATATTTAATGGGTAGCCTCGACTGCTTCGCTGGACAGGAAATTCCACAGATTCACAATCCTTTGGGTGAAGACGTTCTTCCTCAACTTAGTCCTAAATCTGCTCCCCCTTATTGTGAGGCTATGCCCCCGAGTTCTAGTTTTGCCTGCCGGTGGAAACAACCTCTCGGCTTGTATTTTATCTATTCCCTTCATAATTGTACATGTTTCTATAAGGTCCCCCCTCATTCTTCTAAATTCCAACGAGTATAGTCTCAGTCTCTCCTCATAAGCCAACCCTCTCAACTCCAAAATCAACCCAGTGAATCTCCTCTGCACCCCCTCCAGTGCCAGTACATCCTTTCTCATTCAGACCAAAACTGTACACAGTACTCCAGGTGTGGCCTCACCAGCACATTATACAGCTGCACCATAAGCTCCCTATTTTTAAACTCCATCCCTCTAGCAATAAAGGACAAAATTTCATTTTCTTTCTTAATTATCAGCTGCAAACCAACTTTTTGTGATTCATGCACAAGGCCACCCAGGTCCTTCTGCACAGCAGCATGCTGCAATTTTTTACCATTTAAATACTCCATGCTATTATTCCTGCCAAAATGGATGACCTCACATTTACCAACACTGTACTCCATCTGCCAGACCCTTGTCCACTCACTTAAGCTATCTATATCCCTCTGCAGATTTTTAGTGAACTCTGCACACTTTGTCCTACCACTTATCTTAGTCTCATCTGTAAATTTTGACACACTACACTTGGTCCCCAACTCCAAATCATCTATGTAAACTGTAAACAACTGTGGTCCCAACACTGATCCCTGAGGCACATCACTAGTCACTGATCGCCAACCAGAAAAACACCCATTTATCCCAACTCTTCCTTCCTGTTAGTTAACCAATCCTCTATCCATGCTAATACATTACTTGTAACACAGTGCACCTTTATCTTATGCAGCAGCCTTTTGTGCGGCGCCTTGTCGAATGCCCTTCTGGAAATCCAGATACACCACATCCACCAGTTTTCCATTGTCCACCGTGCTCATAATGTCCTCGAAGAATTCCAGTAAATTAGTTAAACATGACTTGCCTTTCATGAACCCATCCTGCCTCTGCCTAGTCTCGCTTTTTCTTCCTTGATGATAGATTTAAGCATTTTCCCCACTACAGAAGCTAAGCTAACTGACCTATAGTTATCAGCCTTTGGTTTACCTCCTTTTTCAAACAATGGCGTCACATTTGCTGTTTTCCAATCTGCCGGAACCGCCCCGGAGTCCAGTGAATTTTGGTAAATTACCACGAGCATATTCTTCATTTCCCCACCATCTCTTTTAGTACCCTGGGATACATTCCATCAGGGTCAGGAGACTTGTCTACCTTTAGCCCCATTAGCTTGCCGAACACTGCCTCCTTAGTGATAAGATGGTTTCTAGGTGCTCACCTGTCATAGCCTTCTTGTCATCAATTTTTGGCATGTTAATTATGTCTTCCACTGTGAAGGCTGACACAAAATACCTGTCCAATGTCTCGGCCATTTCCTATTATTAAATCCCCCTTCTCCTTTGTTTAAGCACAAGGCACTCGTATTGGATTTTACTTTCTCATCCTCCGTCTGTATTTTAAATTTAACCATACGGTGCTTGCTCCTTCCAAGAGGATCCCTAACTGTGAGATTATTAATTATTCTGGTCTCATTACACAGGACCAGATCTCGGATAGTTTTCTCCCTCGTAGTTTCCTCGAACAGTATGTAATGGAACCTATCATGGATACATTCTATGAACGCCTCAAGGCCGCTTTGACCAATCGACATGCAGGTTAAAGTCCCCCATGATCATTGCCGTACAATTTTTACATGCATCAGTTATTTCTTTGTCTATTGTCCACATTACCATGATATTATTTGGTGGCTTGTGGACTATGCCACCAAATCAGTGACTTTTTCTCCTTACTATTTCTGATTTCCACTCAAATGGATTCAACCTTTTTTCTCCATAGAACCTATATCATTTCTCACTACCACCCTGATGTCATCCTTAAATATCAGAATTACATCACCTATAGCTTTATAAATATGTCTAAAGTAAAGTGACTTTTGTGTTCCTAAATGTGTAGGATGCCCCTGCAAGATAGAAATGTTTATCTGAGTCTGGCATTCATGGTCAAAATCAATTTTTATACAAGATACAGTGGTGACTAGATACAGAGTTACAGGAGTGTTATTACATTGGTGTGAACATACAAACATATGAATTAGAAACAGCAGTAGGCCACTTGGTCATTCGAGCCTGCTCCACCATTCAATAAGATCATGGTTGAGCTGATTGTAACCTCAACTCTATATTCCGCATCTACCCCAATAATCTTTCACCCCCTTGCTCATCAAGAATCCATCTACCACTGCCTTAAAAATATTCAAAGAATCTATTCCTGAAAAGGCACTGGAAACAGAGTTTCAAAGATTCACAGCCTTCAGAGAAATAAAATTCTCCTCATCCCCATCTTAAATGGACAACCTCTTATTTTTAAACAGAGACCCCTAGTTCTAGATACTGCCACAAGGAAACATCCTCTCCACATACATCTTACAAAGACCCCTCAGGATCCTATATGTTTCAATCAAGTCACATCTTAATATTTTAAACTCCGGCGGATACAGATCTAGCCTTATCCAACCTTTCCGCAAAAGACCAGGTATTAATCCAGTAAACTTTCTCTGAGCTGCTTCCAACACATTTACATCTTTCCTTAAATAAGGAGACCAATACTGTGCACAATACTCCAAACATGGTCTCACTAGTGCCCTGTATGACTGAAGAATAATTTCCCTACTTTTGTATTCAATTCCTCTCACATTAAACAATAACATTGTATTAACTTTCCTAATTACTTGTTGTACCTGCATAGTAACCTTTTATAATTCATGCACCAGGACGCCCGGATCCCTCTGCATCTCAAAGCTCTCCAATCTCTCACTATTTAGAGAATATGCTTTTTTTTTCCTTTTTCTACCAAAATGGACAATTTCACCATTTGCCACATTATATTTCATTTGCCCGATCTCTGCCCAATTACTTATCTATATCCCTTTGTCGTCTCCTTATATCCTTTTCACACCTTACTTTTCTACCTTTATGCCATCAGCAATTTTAGCATCAACACCTTCATCCAAGTCATTGATATAAAATGTAAAAAATTGAGGCCCCAGTACTAATCCCAATGGCACACTACTCATTCTATCTTGCCAACCAGAAAAACTCATTCATGCCTACCCTCTAACTAGTCAATCTTTTATGGAATCCAATCTTCATACTGTCAATATGCAATACCCTACACCAGGAATTGCACTTCACACACCAACCATCATTATGGCCTCTGCAAAAAATTGTTTAGTGCCAATTTGTCGCCAGTTTTGTACTTTACTCACCCACGAGGGAGCGGGGTAAAGAGCTTTCTTTGTAAATTTTCAAGAAACTGCAGCTTCTGCCTTCCTATGAAGCTGCAGTCTAACATGACCACTCAGGAAACTTGTTGCCAAGTGACACAGAGTAGACTATATCTTGATCATTCAATCCCATGTGGAGAGAGTGAGGAAGGTGCTCCTCCCCAAACAAATGATTTATTGAACAAATATTAAAAAGTTAAACATGATTTATTAATTTGGAGTATTGGTATACTGAAACCTAACCTACAAGTAATCGAATTATTGCAAATTCCCAGTTTATCATAGAATCATGATAAACTTTAGCAAGAAGCTGTGTTTCAAACAGTATTTTCATAAACTCCAGACAACTGGCACTTTAACCAATTAAACTAATCAATTTGGTTGAAGAAAATAAAACTTCTGTGCTACACAAAATATCTGGTGTCAATTTACATTTGGCAGATTCTCCATTTGCTTTTTATTGAAAGTAATATAATACACATTTGGATCAGAAATTGTACACAGGGAGAATAACAGTTTTGATGGATTAGAATAATCACATATCTAGCAATATAAAATATGAACTTGGCATGTTTTCTTCCTGATCTCTTGACTCTATTCACCCACTACAGGTCCTTGCTGCTTTGAGTAGCTTGGTCATTCAGGTGAAAACCCCACACATTGAATGTTGGCAGGCTTTTTGATCATAGCTTGACAAGTAACTTGCTCCTGCCTTCACCAGATGTCTACTTAAGCTCTCTCCAACAGGGTTTATAGAAAAGCAATCAAAAACAGGAGCTCTGGGTGATTTTACCCTCTACAGTTTCAGTACACAGAAACCAACTGTGGCACCCTAATTGTAGTCACCTTTCAGATTAGAATGGTGAGGGGCATTTTGGACAGAATGTTTTAAAACCGACCACATAATGCATTAACAGAATTCTATTTGACAATGAACAATGAACTACATTCAACTTTGCGAGTCGCTTGAAAAATACAATACCGAATTTAGTTTAAACATTTATTCCTGTAGAAATTAAAAAACATAATACCTCCATTCACTGCAGATTTTGTGCTGTGATGATTCAGATATATTTTTGTATGCTCAAGATCAAGAACGTTTGCGCTAAGTAAGAAGTCTCACAACACCAGGTTAAAGTCCAACAGGTTTATTTGGTATCACAAGCTTTTGGAGCACTGCTCCACATCATGTTTGCACTAAGTTAAGGGAAGGGATTCTCCCCATTTCAGATTCCCAGTGTCAACCAGGTTGAGCACAGCCAAATGTGGAGATGCCAGGGTTGGACTGGGGTGAGCACAAGTAAGTAGTCTCACAAGACCAAGTTAAAGTCCAAAAGGTTTATTTGGAATCACAAGCTTTTGGAGCACTGCTCCTTCCTCAGGTGAGGAATAGTCAAATGTGGAATGAAAAGTACCCTCTACTGTGCCTCAAGGTCAGGAGTAGCTCCTTAATGCAGTCACCAATGTGACTTTTATTTCTCATACCAGCCACTTTGTCAATTTTCTTTTTATTATTAGACTTTGTTACAATCCTTGTGGAAAAAGCTGTTCAATAAATAACCAAATTTACTGAACCACCCCCAAATTAAGAAATTACCAGCAAGATTTCTTATTTTACTTCAACACAAATCAGAACCAATACAAATTAAACAGGAATTAAAAGGCAAAAATTACCAGACAAATGATACTCCAATAAAAAGCAAGTTTCACTGTAAATAGTCAATACAACAAAGATATTTCTCATACAACAAAAGAACTTGCATTACTCAAGTAGAGATGTGACACCACATGCAGATCCAAAGTTGTGTAAAGTCGGCCACTGGTCTGTAGGATCTCTCACTTTCCCACTCAATCGATTCGATCTTCAAGTCATGTTCACCAACAGAGACAGAAAGTTTAGATACAAACATGTCATGTGGCCAGATACAAAGAAGAGTGCAGGAGAGGGGATAACAGAAAAGGCACATTTACAAGGAGCTGTGTGTATGTTGGGTTAAAATTGTACAGTTTTACTGCTGCTCCTTCAGTTTTGCCTTGAAACAGTCATCACCTGAACAGTACATGCCAGCAGAACCTCCTTAGCTAGGTTCACAATAATGTTGATAGCATACATCCCATGAGGTGCGGTTCAGGTATCTTGTTATCCCCTCCCCGGCACACTTCTTTGTATCAGGCCACATGGCATTTTTGTATCTAAACTTCCTTTCACTGCTTCCAGGTCAAGGGTAATCAGTATTTTTTAATTATTCAAGAAAACAACAATTAATCCATTTACAATCGAGGCAAACGCTTCAAAACAAAAGTCTCTTTTAAACATTAAAAGCAGTTACAAATTCTGCAGATATTTTAATGAAATTACAAAGTCCCCTTGCTGTACTGCTTCCAGGTCAAAGGTGGTCATAACCTATGCTCACAAGTCATTAGACTGAGATTCATCAAAACTTGTTTCACATGGAGCTTCATAGGTAGCAGACAGAGGATACTCTCATTCCATGTCTGAGCTGGATTTGAATCTTGATCCAAGAGGTGAAGGGTTACTGCTTAACTCAGAATATTGTTTGCACTGTTTGAGAACAGATATCCACTCCATCTGACGAAGGAGCTGTGCTCCGAAAGCTTATGGTATTTGCTACCAAATAAACCTGTTGGACTTTAACCTGGTGTTGTGAGACTTCTTACTGTGCTAACTCAGAATAACCAGATGCCTTCATTTAGATTAGAGAGAAGTATTAAAGGTCAAGAATTTGACAGATAGAATCCAAAATTGCTCCAATTCATTAAAAAAAGTTCAAATCAGTGACAGACAGATGCAAACTGCTATCATAGCTGATTCCTTACTCACTATAGCCACTCTACCTCTGATGAAAATGTACAAAATGCACAAGGTCACTATCGTTGTATAAACTTTGACAACATAGTTACATTGTGAATAGGTTTGTGATTTCCAGAGCAATGTTTACTGTTGAATAAAAGAGCAACTTTTGTCGTCTGAGAGTTAGTTACAACAGCAACTTGCATTTAGTGTATTTAACATATTACAATTTTGTAGATTGTCCAAGAATACTAACTTATTTCTAGCACTTGCTCTCAAGTATATCAATTCCACACAATTCTATGACTGCCTTTTCATCCTTGCAATTAGGTTTCTGCTGGCTTGTAGCACCAAGACTATCCATTCTTCTTGATGCAACCATAATGCATTGTCCACTTACTCCCTCTATCACCTCTCTCCAGCATTGACCACTCAATTACCCTCCACTGACCACTACTGTGGCACTGCCCAACTTTGACTATTACTGTCAGCTCTGACTAAGCCAGAAATCGTGCTCTGATTGTCAGCTGTGATTCAATTCGTGGCACCCTCAGCTCTGGATCAGAAGGCTAAGGGTTCAAAACCCATTCCGGAAACTTAAGCGCATAATTTAGGCTGAAACTGAGGGTACCGTACTATCAGAGGTGCATCTTTTGGATTAGACTTTAAACTGAGACCTCGTCAGGACATAAAAAGATTCCAGGGCACTATTTGGAACAGTAGCATTGGGCAAGTCCTGGCCAACGTTTAATCCATGACCAATACCTCTAATAAATAGTCTTTAGCTTGTATTTCTGACATTAGTGTTTATCGCAGCTTGCTGTGCACAAAATGAACCTTACCTACATTTTAAAGGTAACACAATGGCTGTAAAACATTGTGGATTTCTTAAAAAGTGCTGTATAAATTCAAGCCTTTCTTTCACAGACACATTGATAATCTTTGCCCCACTTTAAAAATGTTATGTCATATAATGTGCTGAGTAGGCCTGCGTAGTACTGCATTTCACAATACACAGATCTAACTCCAAAAGTAAGCATAACAAAAATACATGTCTTCACTTCTGTCCAAAGCCCATGAATTAAAGATTGTCAGGATCTTGAATACAATGTGCCTATCATTGACACCATGCACCCAGGTGCAAAAGGGTACTTCCAATGCCAGTATAAGATGATGCAAAGCAATTTCAGTTTAATAATGCCAAACTGACAGAATAAACAGAGTCAAGGTACGACTGATTCTAGAGCAAAACTCTGGACAGCGCAATACCAAACTGCTTGGTCTGGCTGACATGACCTGGAGTGAAAATCAGGTTTGCCAGCTGTTTGGCGTGGGGAGGGCAGTTGGACCCCTGGATATTTTATTTACATGTTAAAAACAATTGGTTCTTCCCTCCATGATCGTTAATATATTAAGATTGCTAACTTTCAGCAGATCATTTTGCACATGCGTGCGTTCAGGCATGTTCACATTTCTCTTCTAAAAAGGGTAGATAGAATTTCTATTCAGGAAGGAGGCAAGCAGTGTGAACATGGTTCTGCCTGGCTGAAATTCAAACTAACCAAGACCAGTAACTGCAGTGGGTTTTTAAAAAAATATACATTGGTATTCTCAAATACTGTGTTGGAAGTTCACTCAAAGTTTCAGTGCACTAGTGACCATAGGAACTTTGTCTGGAGTTTGAGGAACAGAAAACATCTTGGAAATAACTAACTACAACATGGAGTGGAAGCCTGTAAATCTCCCATTTGGCCACAGAAAAGAGAGGAGCACAAATTGGAATCAGTCTGCCTGTCATCGCATTTATAGCAGCTCAAAATTACAATCATCGCAAACATTTGTAAATTAAAGATCATTGAGGCACTTTGGGGAAATCAGAATATTTGGCATACAGCAAAGATAATCTGCCTCTATTTGATTCTAAAATCCATAAATCAAAAATTTTGTTTTGTCAGCCTGCACCCACGTTTCTCAAACCCAACCATACAAACTGGACAGTTTGAAAAATGAATGTTCCTGCCAAAGGGCACATCGAAATAAGAAGATGAATCAGTCTGTCAGTACAGTCTGTAAATTAATGTACTATTTGTTAAAAAACATTAAATAATTCAGCATTAGTTACCCTTTCAACCTGCTGAATAATGAACAACGCAACTCAATTTGCACAAAGAATGTGATTTCAACATTCCTGAGGGGAAAGGGGTGGGGCTATTATTAACACTATTTGAGAATACCAATAATATATTAACAGAAAGAAACATTATTAAAGCTTATCTTTTTTGCAGTTTAATCAAATGAACTCATTAAATCATAGAATCATAGAAACCCTACAGAGCCGAAGGAGGCCATTCGGCCCATCGAGTCTGCACCAACCACAATCCCACCCAGGCCCCAATGCACCAATTCAAATTATATAATAATCCAAAGATTATTATATCCAATTAGATCCAATAGTCCAAAGATGTGCCGGTTAGGTTGTTTGGCCATGCTAAAAATTGCCCCTTAGAGTCCTGAGATGCGTAGGTTAGAGGGATTAGCGGGTAAATATGTAGGGATATGGGGGTAGGGCCTGGGTGGGATTGTGGTCGATGCAGACTCGATGGGTCAAATGGCCTCCTTCTGCACTGTAGGGTTTCTATGAATCAATATAGATTTACAAGAGATAGAATGAATTCTTAGAATCCTACAGCACAGAAAGAGGCCATTCAGCCCATCGAGTCTGCACCGACCACAATCCCACCCAGGCCCTACCCCCATATCCCTACATATTTACCCACTAATCCCTCTAACCTACGCATCCCAGGACACTAAGGGCAACTTTTAGCATGGCCGATCAACCTAACCTGCACATCTTTGGACTGTGGGAGGAAACCGGAGCACCCGGAGGAAACCCACGCAGACACGAGGAGAATGTGCAAACTCCACAGACAGTGACCCAAGCCGGGAATCAAACCCAGGTCCCTAGAGCTGTGAAGCAGCAGTGCTAACCACTATGCCGCCCTAAGATGCTTTGCATATTTTACAATGTGCTACCTGAGTATACAACCAGAAAACTTGCCATGAGGTATTGCAAGCTGGAATAAAAAGTAAAGTTGCCACAGTCCCAGATGACCATAGATTGCTCTCCTCTGAGGGGAAGAGCTGCCTGGTGGTGATTTAACCTGAGGATCACCACATCTTGGGCAAGGGGTAAGGTTGAGAAGGCATGAATAACCTCGGTCGGTACAGGAATTGAAGTCGTGCTGTTGGCGTCACACTGCATCACAAACCAGCTGTCCAGCTAACTAAGCTAACCAACCCCAAACTGAAGGACTACATCAGTAGTAACAAGTATGCACTCATCCTACATAGAAACCAAACGACCATGCAACCAAGTTCTGTTAAGACATGAGGTATGTCTTGGAAAAGATGAGTTTGATAAGATTTTCAACTGCATGTTGAATGGCTGCAATTTTGTTGGTAAGGAACACACATAAGGCTCAATAAAAGTGTTGCAAGCTTAGGAGGGTTTGGCACAGAGCGAATTGACATGTCAATCTAAGGTTATGATGTGGAGATGCCGGCGTTGGACTGGGGTAAGTACAGTAAGAAGTCTCACAACACCAGGTTAAAGTCCAACAGGTTTATTTGGCAGCACTAGCTTTCGGAGCCTCAAGCTCCTTCTTCAGGTGAATGAGGACTTGTGTTCACCAACAGGGCATATAAAGACACAACTCAATTTACAATTTCCAACCCTGGCTGATGGCTGTAATTAGTACGAAACCATCAGGCAAAAAAAACAGCAGCAAAGTACAACAATCCCTGACCTCTAAATTTGTCAATTGTGGAAACTTGAATTTTTGCAATACATGGTACTGGCAAGTTCTTTTTAGATAACTGTTATATTATAGTTTCTATTGGTACAACGTAGGAGACATGAAATCAGTCAGTAATTCTGAAACACAGTTATAAACAAGAAAACTATGTGGCAAATACTGCTTTTTGAACTCTTAATGCAACTGGACAGTCTTAGAGTTTTACAGCACAGAAAGAAGGCCTTCGGCCCATCATGTCTGCACCGGACATCAAGCACCCATCTATTCTAATCCTATTTTCCAGTACTTGGTCTGTAGCCTTGTAGGCTATGGCCTTTCAAGTGCTCATCTAAATGTTTTTTAAATATTGCGAGGGTTCCCTTTCAGGAAATGAGTTCCAGATTCCCACCACACCTTTGAGTGAAAAGGTTTCTCCTCAAATCCCCTACCCCTAGCCTTAAAGTTATGCCCTTTGTTATTGACCCCTCTAAGGGGAAACGTTTCTTGCCATCTATGTTCCTCATAATGAGAGCTCAGTCTAGCAGCCAGTCAATCAGGAAGCACTTCAACCCACACTCTCTGGAATGTTTCTGAGGACACAACTGCAGAGCAGGGCAAAAGTGCAAGTTGTCTGAGATTTTAGAAATTAGCCATTGGATGGGCTGGGAAAATAATTTACAAAAAGGGTAGTAAAACAATTAAACTTAAACTCAAAAACTTCACGATGCGACCCATGTGCCTTAACAAATCAGCTGCAGACAGCCAATTGTAAAACGAAATTCAAGTACAAAAGCAAATAGCCAACTACACTTGGCCATATCTACAATTGCCGGCGTGGCATTTTTAGTTTCGGCTTACATTTTAATGAATTGCACATTATTAATCAGAACTGCAACGATTAGCCCAACGTTTTCCAATGACAAGCCAAAAACCTTTCTGAAAAGAGATAGCTAGGTCACACAAACTTTTGCCAACCAGAAATGCCATCAAGTGAAAACAAAATATATTTGTCACCTCTACACCGCTTGCAAGTGGGTTGGAATGTCTTCGAAAGGTCTCACACAGAATGAAATGACTTTCAGATGCAGGGCTGGCTGGGCGGTGTGGTGGGAAGCCAAGCAAACTAATGAAAGCAAGAGAAAATGCTGGAAAATCCCAACAGGTCTGGCATGATCTGTAAGGCTGAGATTTTCCAGCATTTTTCCTTTTGGTTAATGGAAGCAAGATCCGATGAAGCAAAAGAGGGTGAGAGGTTTCCAGGCAGGAAGCGGGAGGGTGGGATGAAATGTGAATCGAGGAGAGGGAGAGAGAGAGATAGACAGATAGTGAAAGCCAACAGGTTCCACGATAGCGGGAACGCTGCCAGGTGAAGGCTTTCCTCTGTTAGAAATCTGCCAAAAAAAAACTATATTAAAAAAAACACACACACACAGGATTGTTGACCCCATTGGCGTTGGAGACATTGGGCCACACAGGGATGTGTATATGGAGGGGTGGGGGAAAGTTGGATGATTTTTAGTTTCTTTCAGGGATTCAGCGGAAATAAATAACCGGCCGAGAAAGCCGCCAACAGCATGTTTCCCAGCCAAGATGGTTGCAGACTGACTGACAGAGGTCTGGCTAACAAAATGACTTGTCTCCAATAGCTCAATATTGTCTATGAAAGGGGGGAGGTTGAGCACCCGAGGCCTGGCTGCTCCCTCTCTCTTTCTCTCTCTCCCCCTCACACTCAGTCTGTCCCCTCCTACCTCGATTTTGTCCACGCTGCGGGCACATCCCACCACCTTCATGCCGTGCTGAACCAGTGCCCGGGCGATGGCCGCGCCGATCCCCACCGAGGCGCCGGTTACCAGCGCCACCCGTCCCTTCCAGCGCTCCATGTCGCCCAGATTTTTTTTTTAAAAACCCTTCCCGCTCGGCTCGGGAGAAGAGCAGAAATACCGGAGAAATCTTTCCCACCTCTTCCTCTCTTACCCTCAGGAGGGGGGGGGGAAGGTTTAAAATAAACGAACAACTTCCAACGCCGCTCCGCCCCCTCCACAACAACAACAACCCAGTCCCCGCTGGCGACCGCGCCCTGCACGCCGGGATTTGTAGTCCGCCCCCGCCTGGTCCTCCGGAGGAATCGCCGCCACGCAGGACTCCAACTCCCAGAGGGCAAAGCGGCGCAGGCGCACTGACAGCCTCCTCCCCCCCACCCGCCCACCCGGGGTCAGGAGGTAAGCTGAATTGCAACAGGACTCTGGTCCCTGCACACATAGGCAGGCATGTGTCATGGTCCTGTTTTCACATGATATGGCTCCGGAAAATAAAGGCGTACAGTATTTTTATTTTGTTGAAAATAAATGCAATTTTTAAAATAGCTTAAAACAGCAATCCCCTCACAAACTTATTGCATCAACAGCCTGCAACAAATACATAAGAGCGGATAAGATAGAGTTACATAAATTACAACGTAGAAATTCAGTTCACTGCTGACATTCAAATAACTATATTTCCCACTTTCCCCTTATTTTCAGCAACGTTTCTTTCGAAATTAAACGAGCATTAAAGTTTTAGGTATTCAGTGCAGATGTCAAGGGAGCTCTTTTCCCCTGCCACAGTGACACGTGAAACTCGTCGATCTATTGTCAGCTTCCTCCCCCTGTAGTACCAGAAAACAGCTTACTGTTCTGGGGGTTGTTAAATTTAAACAGGTTAAACAACGCAACAGAATCTACAGGATGCGCCTGAACATGAAAACAAAATCTACAGCAAATATGTCAATCAGCGTATGTACAGACAACAGATAAAATGATTCAGATTGCGTTTCTAAAATGTTCATCTAAAATGTCGACTGTTCTTTCCACGGATGAACACCAGCGTCTTTGTAACCTCTCTATTTTTGTTTTAGATTCCAACATCTGCGTTATTTTATCTTCAGGAAATCGTTTAAATCTTTTATTAGAGCAATGCCCTAAGTAATGGCGGTTAACTACAAAAAAAGTCCAAAATTCAGCTCAGTGGATGAACTGTCGCTGTCACTGGTTTAAAATGTTATTATTAGTGAACCCTGAAAATTATGTTAATATTATTTCATAATATCAGTACAGCACACTGCAATTATTCATATCCACATTACACAGCTCTTTAAAGCCTGATGAAATATGAAGTTTTATTTTTTTTAAACTGCATTGTGATTTGCGTTTTGCTTCGCAAAATGTTTTTCAGAAGTATATTACAAAAATGACAAAAAGCAGGTTTCGAATCCGTCCCATAAACCACAGTCCATAAAAATATTTTAAAACTTGTCCAGATATTTGCCTATTACCCTAGAAGGGCCAAATGGGAGCAAAAAGACTTGTACGTTGATGAACAGCCAGTTTCTGTGAGATTCAACCGTTTTGTTTTTTTTCTATCTATTCGCCTTTAGAAGGCAGTGACCTGATGAAATAATGGTTCCACTAGTGCCAGCAACAACTCAGCAATAACTCAGCCAAGATAAATGCTGCGGATGCTGCAATCTGAAACAGAAACAGAACATGCTGGAAAATCTCAGCAGGTCTGACAGCATCGATGAAGAGAGAATCGAGCCATTGTTAGAGTCAGGTCATCCTGACTCCAAACTTTGGTCATCCTGACTCCAAACTTTGGCTCTATTCTCTTTCCACATATGCTGTCAGACCCGCTGAGATTTTCCAGCATGTTCTATTTTGTTGTAATACCTCACCCAATGTGTATGTGTGAATATCAGCAGGTTCTTTTGATAGAGTGGAAGTTACTGGCTGGAATCATTGTAGGTTTCGTTTCTTGTTTTACGTATGATCCTTGAAACCCCAAAAAGAGGTGCATGTTGGTTAATTTGGCCAATGCAAGAATCCTGCCAAATGTAAAAGTTCCGTTGTTGTATCAGGAAGCAACAGGAATGTAAAGGTTAAGAGAATTGCTGACCTTTGTCTCGTCAAGCTTGAAAATAAATGTTTGGTAGGGAGGAACCAGAGATAAGCAGTAAGGGTGACATGCAATGGATCTGGTAGAATCAGAGATAAGTAAGCAATATCAGTTAAAATATGACCTTTGAGATTCTTGAAGAGGATTGTAAAGTCCGAGAACATCTCTATCCTAAAAGCTCACGGGTAGACAATAAAATAATGACAAGGCCACGTTTAATAATGTTTGTAGTTTAGCCACATTTAATTGTTAGCTGTGCCAAACATTTTAATCAATTAACCTAATATATTGTGTTATAATGGTCACTATTACACTATAAAAGCCATTGGCTGTTGAGGCATTCTTGCCTAACGGGTGAAAATACACCACATGGCCCAAGGGTGGTGCAAAGCTATACTTTCGTTTTAACGTGTAGCCTTAAAAAGTAATTACTTTCTTTAAATATGTATAACCAATATGCTACCCATGCTATCTTATCTGTAACATATTAATTGCCTTGCCCCCATGCACTGACGTGTATTTTCTTTTGTTTAGATTTTAGTTATGAAGTAACTTTGTAATCTCTGAATCAGGCCACGTTATACTTATTTAATTGGTTTTCTCCAAGCAGGAAGTCACTACAAGAGCATACATTAGCAACATACTGAGAAGCATCTGTCTTTATGGAAGTCCCACAGGATACCAATACACCTGGTATTTGGGACGTTGGGCCCAGAAGTTAATCATCTGCACATTGATATCTAGAGCCTCTCTTATCTCAAATAAGCAAATACGAAAAATACATCGAGGTTAATGTTATCGCAGAAGAAACCAGAAAACTTAAGTGAAATAACAGAAAAAAATAACGACGAAGAGAGGCACATCCCACGGATAACCAGTACCTGGGTACCAGTCAGGAAATAGAAGGAAGTGACATCGGGAAATGGATCAGAGACTGATCATGTGCTGTCTGAACCAATGAGAACTCAGGAACATCATTGATCGTGCACATGGACTGGGTCTGAATGCGTATAACGAGCTCTTGAAACCACTCAGTCTGCAGTGTCAAGAACATTAGATTAGTCACTAGAGCATCGCACCACACTCAATCGGAGGATTGTGAGCTGGCGTTCCAGATTGGATATCACTGCCTTTGAAGAGTATCGCATTTTTCTACTTATTTTACTTAACTTAATAAATTCATGACAACAATCTTATAGCCAGTGTGGAAGGGTCCCCTTGAGGATCAACTCTCCCAAATCAGTCTGCTGATTATAATCGACCTGAAATCTTACATCATCCCTTATCCAACCTCCATTTTCCAGGACTTGCAACATAGCAGTGAAAAACTGCAATTTTGATTGGCGTTTCCCCTCTTGAGTGACGCAAAATACTACAAGCCCCACCCCGCATCCACCACAATGTCACCTGGGTTCAGATGAACTAAATCAATGCGTCTGTCGACAAGTGTGGTTGCTGTACCTTCTATACCTAAAGTTTGATTTGATTTAATAGATGTATTAGTATACGGTGAAAAGTATGGTTTCTTGCACGCTATACAGGCAAAGCATACCGTACATAGAGAAGGAAAGGAGGGGATGCAGAATGTGTTAGTCATAGCTAGGGTGTTGAGAAAGATCAACTTAATATGAGGTAGGTCCACTCAAAAATCTGATGGCAGCAGGGAAGCTGTTCTTGAGTCAGTTGGTACGTGACCTCAGATTTTTGTATCTTTTTCCTGACGGAAGACGGTGGAAGAGAGAATGTCCATGCGTGGGGTCCTTGATTACGCTAGCTGCTTTACCGAGGCAGCAGGATGTGTAGACGGAGTCAATGGATGGGAGGCTGGTTTGCATGATGGACTAGGCTTCGTTCATGAACCTTTGTAGTTCTTGCCTTCTTGGACAGAGCAGGACCATACCAAGCTGTGATACCACCAGAAACAATGCTTTCTACGATTCATCTGTAAAAGTTGGTGAGTCGTAGCAGACATGTCAAATTTCCTTAGCCTCCTGAGAAAGTAGAGGTGTTGGTGGGCTTTCTTACCTATAGCATCTAAAATTTTAGGATAGGAAAGCTGATTCCATTGAATGGGCTCTCATGGTTTCAGTGGTGATTTTTTTAAATTTCCTTCAAGAGCAATGAACTTTGAAAATTAAAGTTTCAGTACAGCCATAAAATCAAATAGCCTCATTAAAATTTTGCAAGACAGCTTAAAAGACATGACACATTTCAAAATGGTTTTATTAAACTAGTATTTTTAAATCCTCCCAGCCATCCAATTGTATAAGATATGGGCAGCACAATGGCTAGCACTGCTGCCTCACAGCACCAGGGACCCAGGTTTGATTCTGGCCTCGGGATACTGCGTGGAGTTTGCACGTTCTGCCTGTGTCTCTAGGTTTCATCCCACATTCCAAAGATGTGCAGGTTAGGTTGACTGGCTATGCTAAATTGCCCCTTAATGTCAGGGGGAGTAGCAGGGTAAATACGTGGGGTTACGGGGATAGGAACTGGGTGGGATTATTGGGCTTGATGGGCTGACTGGCCTCCTTCCGAATTACTGGTAGTCTATGATTCTATGTAAGTTTTGTTTGGAACCCAAAATTGATTACACTCTTATTCCACAGTAAAACCAAGTTTACTGTAAATAAAATGAAACTAAAATGGATTTCATCACAGCATATTTTTCCAGTCATAATGAAACAATCAAGGCACTTGACAAAGGAATCAGTGATGGGAAGTATTTTATTACCAAGCCAGGCAATACTTTATTAGCAAAGATCAAAACTAGAACATTTACAAACTTTTGATAGTATTGAGGTTAATAAATAGGTTTTTAAACTGGATATCTTGGAATCAAGATCACCATGGCCATTGTATTTCTGTCCATCTGAAGCCTGACTTGCTCCCAGGCAACAGGTACAGCATATGGAAAAACATCTGCATTCTTCAGCCTTAGCATTTTTTAGTATGTACAAAAAATGCATGATGTTTTTTAGTTGCCTGGTAGTCTTCTAAAATGATATGGATCTTGCAGGTAGTTATTAGAAGTTCAGGGGCTTATTTAGGTTTTAAAGTTCCTCCCTGCAGCAACCTGATGATGTAATGGTTTCACCGGTGCCAGCAGCAACTCAATAACTCACCCAAGATGAGAGCAAAATACTGCAGATGCTGCAATCTGAAACAAAAACAGAACACGCTGGAAAATCTCATGTCTGACAACATCTGTGGAGAGAAATGAACCGTTGTTTCTAGTCAGGTCACCTGACTCAAAACGTTGGCCCTATTCTCTCCACAGATGCTGTCAGATCTGCTGAGATTTTCCAGCATGTTCTGTTATTGTTGTAATAATTCACCCAATGTGCATTTGCGAATATTAGCAGGTTATTTTGATAGATTGGAAGTTACTGGCTGGAATCATTGTAGGTTTCGTTTCTTGTTTTACTTATGATCCTTGAAAGACCAAGATGTAGTGCATGTTGGTTAATTTGGTAGTATTTTGCAGTATTTTGCTCTCATCTTGGGTGAGTTATTGAGTTGCTGCTGGCACCGGTGAAACCATTACATCATCAGGTTATGATTTTTCAAAGAAATGTGATACATGTTTGAAAAGCAAGAATAATGATCAAGTCAAAGTATGTACAGAAGGTAGCACCAGCTCAGGAGGTGTTGAATGATCTTCCCCCATGCCATGAAAACTCAAGTGATTCTGAGGTGAGCTTAGGTTGATGTGCCTCATGAGTGTTGCTCGAAATACTAGGCCCCTTTGGTTTAGTTTAGGGCTGTCTTCATTGACTGGTTAAGTCCAAGCATAGATCAGCTGTTCGAGACTCTTAGTTCAGAGTTGCCACCTTCACAAAAGAAGCAGAGTTCAAATTCAAACCAAAGTCGAAGGAACTAGAGAAATTGATGCAATATGTTTCTCACTGGTTGATCACAGCACAGCATTAGTACTGGAAACTAGTTGTAACTGGAAGAAAATAGTAAGTTGAATATTGATGCAGTGTCAACACAAAACACTGACAAAAATGCACAGGTTTTTTTAAAATTAGAAATCTATCTTGGACTGCAAGTGGATTTTACATAGGTCATAATGAAATTAAACCAGCAAATAATTCAGAAGCTTAAAATATTAGACATTTGCAAAAGCATACAGCAAGTAATTCTTTTGCAAGAGTAAGGTTATGATTCTTCACGTAATCTTTCTTCAGAACCCGATTATTGCCATTATTGTGTTCTTATAGATACTTGATTGATCTTCTCTACATTTCTTGAAGTTAAAATGAAACCACACAAAACACTAACATTTATACTTAAGGTTTTCTAGAATTGTTCGGCATTTAAGGAGACTACAGCATCTTCTAAGAGTAGTAAAGAAAATCAATTTATTCATGGCAATTCATAAGGATAAGAGTCTAAATTCTGAAAAATGTTATCTACCAACATTTAAAGGGAATCTTGACAAATACATAAATAGAATGGGAATAGAGACATATGATCCCTAGAAGGGCAAGGGGTTTTAGTTCAGTCCAGCAACATGGTCGGTGCAGGCTTGGAGGGCCTGTTCCTGTGCTGTAATTTTCTTTGTTCTATTTAGAAGTCTGGCCATCAACCACTTACTTTGCCAGCTATCCAAGGAGTCTAACCTTTATCGAACTGCAAATTTAGCAACAAACAGCTAACGTTGAATTGCAAAAAATAATTTTATAACCTCATTGTCATTAGATTTCTCAAATAGCTTGAGGAAAGGGAGCTCAGACAGCTCCTCTTCAATGGTGAACGATCGTTGGAAGGAGCCTATTAAAAAGTGTACAAGTAGATTCTTACACGTGTAGAATCCCGACAGTGCAGGCCATTCGGCCCATTGAGTCTGCACCAACTCTTCGACAGATCATTTTACCTAGACCCCATCCCTGAAACCCCACATATTTACCCTTCTAATCCCCCTTACCTACACATTTTTGGACACTAAAGGGCAATTTAGCACAGCTAATACACTTAACCTACACATCTTTGGGAGGGACGGAGCACCCAGAGAAAACCCACGCAGACACAGGGAGAAGGTGCAAACTCCAGTTGCCCAAGGCAGTAATCGAACCAGGGTCACTGGCGCTGTGAGGCAGCATTGCTAACCACTGTACCACAGCTGTAGATTCAAATAAAATCACCTACAGAATTGGAAATATGCAAGGGGCAGGTGGTATGGGACCATTCCAAAGATTTGTTTCTCGTGGAAACCAACATAAACATTAGTGAGAGCTGAACCTAGATGGGAGCCTATGGCAACACCATCTATTTGGACACATATGGCATTGTTAAAGCGGAATGCAACTGTGTGAATTGCTACGTTCACAAGTTCAATGAATTCAGATTCAAACAATGGTGGCACAATGGGGGTAGATGGTGGTGTTGTGGTAATGTCATCGAACTAGTAATTCAGAACCAGGGTAATGCCCAGTGGACATGACTTCAAATCCCATCACAGCAGCTCATGGAATTTAAATTATTTTAGGGTGGTATAGTGGCTAGCACTGTTGCCTCACAGTGCCAGGAACCCGGGTTCAATTCTGGCCTCGGGTGACTGTGTGGAGTTGCACATTCTCCCCGTGCCTGTGTGGGTTCTCTCAGGGTGCTCCAGTTTCCTCCCACATTACGAAGATGTGGTTAGGTTGATTGGCTATACTAAATTGCTCCTTAGTGTCAGAGGGATTGGTGCTGTAAAGACTTGTGGTTATGGGGATAGGGCCTAGGTGGGATTGTTGTCAGTAAAGGCTTGATAGGCTGAATGGTCTCCATTCTGCACTGTAGGGATTCTATGATTTAGATTGCCATGATAGTGGTGCAGTGCAATTGTCTTGTAGTGACTAGATTAGCACTGTCAAACAAACACATGGACATGGACTTACTATTCATACACAAGTCTTGTACAATCTTAGTGGAGGAATCCTTCATTATATGTGGAAAATTGATTCGGAACTGGTTGAAGCAATTCATTCAACCATTTTGCCAGCCAATTAATGGTCTAATAAGATAGGGCACAAGGAACATCACTTGTGTGCATCTTGGGAAACTGATACATACATGGACATTGAGCCATGAGGACAAATCCCATCATGTACACCACCAGACAACACGTTACTCTATACAATTCTAACAAATGTTTTTGTAACTTGCTTTCAACAGCCAGTGGCTTCCCTCATCAGATCACACAAACTCATGGGTCTGTAAAGTGCTGTCTCTGATTACCCTAAAAGGGCGAACTGCCTCAAAAATTGAGAAAGGGTGAAGCTAGCCATTTCACACCGTTACTATGCAGCAGCAACACAAGTGATATTTTGCACTGACAGGATGCTACCGCCAATACAAAAAGTATGAATTTCAGTGCTGGTGTGATGCCAGGAATGTAAAGCCGTATGTCCCAACAACAGGTGGATCAAACAGCATGTCCCTTTGATAGTTTGCTACACACTTAATCAGCTTGTGCTTACGAAGCTCAGAACACAAGTTCCAACATTGTGTGAGATTCCAAAATTTATTTAACAATCCCAAGTGTGCTAAGAATTACAGTAACAACCAATTCAGGATTATTAGTCAGCCTCACAATGAGACTCACTTATGCATCCTAGAAGTTACATTCATACACGGTCCCTGTGCTCTGTAAACAAAACATGTCCAGGCATGGTCACTTTTTCAACTAAACAGAGGCTTGGGGGACATTGTTTCCATGGAGCATTCCCCATAACAATGCCTCAACCAGTGGTGACTTGCCGGATTAAAATTTAAACAACAGCTTGGGAGTAACTGTTGCCTTGTGCATTTTGTGGCAGCACTTCAACCAGAATCTATTTGACAACTGTTGAAGTTTGGTACTCTTGCACTTGCCCTGATGAATACAAGATCAAAAGCTTTGACAGCATGTCTCGTTTTACGGCAACACTTAGAAACATCTGTAATACTTGCATGTGGTCTTTGATCTATATCCATCCAGCAGAAAAAGTGTTACCCGGTCTAATCCCACCTTCGAGCTCTTAGTCTGTAAGATTAAATGTGTATCCAAGTGCTTTTTTTCAAAAAAAATGGTGAGGTTTTTGCTTCCATTACCCTTCTGAACACTGGGTTCCATACCACCACCACCCCAATGAAATCAAATTCCCTTTAATCCTTCCACCAAATACTTTAAACCTATATTCCCTAGTTATTGACCTAACAGAATAGCTCACTATTCATTTTACATGCACTCAAGTAGGAATACATAACCTTGGATTAAACTTTTATCTGAAAAACTTCCCCTTCCAATAGGGCAGCATTCCTTCCATTGTACACTCAAATGCAAGATTACATGTGCAACATTTGGATGAGGGCAGCACCCGAGCTGATCAAGTTCTGTCACTGTACCAAGCTGAAACTGATGTCAAGTAATCCAGAATGGAAGAGCAACTAAGACAGAGTGGGGGAAAAGAACTTGTCAGCCAAGCCAGTGTTAGCCACTCTAAATCAATAACCAGAGACCTTAGAAAGTATGAACACAAAACAAACAGGACACCATCAAGTCTCAAATTATTTTATCTTAGTCAATACTAATAAATATAACTATCCCAATTAATCAAAATTTTAGGATGAGGGAAATGAGGGAATAAAAAGTTAGGCAAACTAACCATCTACTGATCTATCCTTCTCCTTCAGTTACCATGTCCAAAGAGGGTGTTGTCAACTATGGACTTCCATTGGATTGGTCTATGATCATGCTCAGCAAAGTACTGCAGTGGTTTGCTGTTGCCTTCTGCAGTGTGGTTGACAATAGGTAAATAAAAGTATATGAATGGCAGCAGTTTCTCAATCACAAAAACTAAGTTCCAAAATCATCCTACAAAGATTGTAGAGAAATACTATACTCAATTCACCAATTAAGTGGATTTAAAGTTTAAACTGAACCAAAGAGATCAAATTCCTTAATATTCCAAATATATCCCATTAGCCGATCTGTTCTCAAATCAATATCAATGGGAAGTTCAGCATTTGAGATATGTTTGTATCTAAATTTATTTGCAGAATAGACAATGACCATTAAAACGCTACACAATTTGATATGCATATCAATAAATATTCTTTATTTGTAAATTTTGCACATTGCGCTTGTACATATTACATCCAAACATCATTTGAAATGGATGTCTATTGTAAAACCTTAAATCAGAAGTTTCATTTTTCTCTGTACACATTTATTGGTAGGACATCTCTCGTCACTAGACATTTGTATAATTCTCACAGTAAAGAGAAACATTTAGTGAGTGGGAGAGGAGAGGCTTTGTTGAAAAGTATAAAGTAAGCTTTTGCAGACATCTGGCTGAATACTGCATAAGCTTCAAGAAAGCAGATGAGCAAAAATGTGCTCCCCACCACCAGCCTGGGAGAGTGTAGAAAGAAAAATAAAAATAAACCACACCACCAATTGTTCAAGGTAAAATTATGCAACAGGAAACAAAAATCTAAATTTCTTAAGATTGAGAGAGAAGGCGCAGTGGTCAGAGTGTTTGTGTAGAAAAGGATAGCTTCTGTTTCAAGCATTCTTTGCTAGTTTACACCAGCTGTCGTCAGCCAACCATTGCAGACACTGTAGTCATTGGAGCGACAATATTTGTTAAATTTCTCCTTTAGGTGCTGCCGGTATTGTTCTCGGTTGATGTAGAAAGATTGATTATTTGTCTTAAATGACTGTATTTCATCTTGGGTAATGAAATTCTCTTCTTCAGAAGTACATTCAGATTCTTCCTGAAAAATCAAACCAGCAAATTACCACAAATGATTTACAACACAATGACTTGTATACTACAAATCTTAACTAGCCAACAGCTGCATTAGTAAAAGAATGGGAGCTTAACTAACTCATCAAGTCATTGACCTGAAATGTAAACTGTTTTTTCCTCCACAGATGTTAGCTGAATTGCTGAAAATTTACAGCATCTGTGTTTTTGTTTGGAACAGTTACTGGGGCCATTCAAGAAGTGAGAGTGATTGTAAAGTCAAAAAATATTGAATTTGCATTTACTAAAACTGTCCCGTGAGTAACGGAATCTTACCATTCGGCCCATTGAGCCTGCACCAGCAACAATCCCACCTGGGCCCTATCCCTGTAACCCCATGTATTTACCCTGCTAACCCCAGAAATTTAGCATGGTCAATCAACTTAACCCACACATCTTTGGACTGTGGGAGGAAACCGTGGGGAGAACATGCATACTCCACACAGTCACCCGAGGCCAGAATCAATCCCAGGTCCCTGGTGCTGTGAGGCAGCAGTGCTAACCACTGTACCACCTGGTACTTTGTACTGGTATCTAAAACATATGGGTAATAAACTGCTATATGATTTCACTTTACAGCTTCCTATTTAATCGGCTAGTTAAATCTCTCTTTATAATTCTAGGTTGGCTGCTCAATTCCTAAAGTGGAATTTGAACATATTATCTTCAGATCCGTGATGAGCCCATTATCACTTTGTTGGGACCGATATAGTTCTTTACTTCTGGCTTTGAAACACTAAACTAAATTGTTACGCCTGAAGCACACAGCTGAGTAAATAAAATTAATTTGTGGCCATTTTGCCTTAGACGCGCAGACAAAATGTGCAAATCACAAGACTTTGGACTGAAAAATCATGTGCAAACAAGTGAACATTTCTCAGGAGAATGAATGGGAAAACCTCCTGACAAGTGCCACTGAACCTACGCTTTTAGTCGATTGTTAGATGTGTGCATTTCATTTGGCAAAATGTTAGAATTAGCTCCATCTAGTGGAGAGTTGTTGCACCATATGATCAGGTGGACATATTTGAAAATGTTAAATGCGACTTTGGTGAGGACCCTTTCATGAACGATTGCACCACCCCTACCCCATTCTGTCATTCCCTTTTCTCTTCCCATGGCCCTCACCATGCAGAAAACTGCACACCAGAAAAACCTAGCCAAGGTATCCACCGCCCAATCAACATTATTCCAATCAGCAAGATGAAATGGGCTGTTTCATAGTTTAAAGCAGCACCTGCTAAGTGACGATCTGCTCCATATTTTTTGGACTCTGCCAGAATATATTTTGACACAGCCCCAAACCAGGCATAGAAAGAAGAACTAGAGAAATGAGAGTAGTTGGCCAAATATATTCGATGACAAAGCTGAACAGAGGATGAAGGGCTTCGAAGGGAAAACCTTCCTGCAGCTGGAATGAATAAGATTCAAACAAAAATTGCCATCCATGTCAGAAGCCAATCAGTACACCCTAAAGATGAACTGCAGGAACTCCACAGCTGCTTCAATGACATCTGCCTATTCAGTAGCATTCAGCACAATTCACAACTCACATCCAGGCTTGGGCCAGTAAGTGGCCCAATAATATCCTTCTCAAGACCAGAATATGACTGAAATCTCATCACTTTATCCATTCAGCAAGTGGTAACAATTTCACAATACACAACAGGCTTCTTTCAAGAAACCCAAGAATGGTGGCCAGCTAGGATCTGTTTTAAGCAACAATGGTTGCAATGTGCTGAGTAATGGACAAAAAGCTGGTAGACTGACCAGTTTTCATCAAATACCTGCTCACAAAAAAAAACTACTGCTTCTAGCAATTTTGCACAGGAAGCCATTCATTATTTCCCCAAGTTGAGCTCTATAAATTCAAAGAAACGTTTGTTCCAATATATCAAGTTCAATTGAAAATTGAAACAGAGCTTGGCTTCCGCTATTCAGTAAACCAATAAATTATTTTCCTCACACCCCCATAATTCAAATCAGATTTATCACAGCCTTTTGGCACTGTCCTGTGGCATTGGTTCAAGGCTTATAAAACCAGGCTGACCTCATCTATATACATAACAGGTGCTTTGAAGTCTTTTCTGGCATTATTCTTTCTTCAGAGCCTTGCATGCATCATAGAATCATAGAAACCCTACAGTACAGAAAGAGGCCATTCGGCCCATCGGGTCTGCACCGACCACAATCCCACCCAGGCCCTACCCCGATATCCCCACATATTTTACCCACTAATCCCTCTAACCTACGCATCTCAGGACACTAACGGGCAATTTTTAGCATGGCCAAATCAACCTAACCCGCACATCTTTGGACTGTGGGAGGAAACCGGAGCACCCAGAGGAAATCCACGCAGACACGAGGAGAATGTGCAAACTCCACACAGACAGTGACCCAAGCCGGGAATCGAACCCAGGTCCCTGGAGCTGTGAAGCAGCAGTGTTAACCACCGTGCTATGTTGGACGAAAGTATGTAGAAACAACAAATACAACTGTGTTGTCATTACAACTGATTACATATTTTGGGTTACACCCACTCATTAAAAGGTGGAAAAACCATTACTCAAAAAAGTCTTAAATCAGTAATGTACTTTTGCAAAAAGACATACATTTTCCCCAATTCTATACTTGGAATATTTAACTACTGAAAATAATTCTTGCATAAACATTTTTGAAACCAGACTCAAATTTCACAGCAACACAGTGGTTAACACTGCTGCCTCACACGCCAGGGACCTGGGTTCAATTCCAGCCTCGGGTAGCTATGTGTGTGAAGTTTGCACATTCTCCCCAGTCTGTGGGGATTTCCTCTGGGTGTTCCAGTTTCCTCCCACAGTCCAAAGACGTGTGCGCGCGTTAGGTTGATTTGCAATGCTAAATTGCCCTTTAGCATCAAGGAGATTAGCAGGGTAAATGTGCGTGCTTACAGGGATAGGGCCTAGGTGGAATTGTTGGTGCAGGCTTGATGGGCCAAATTGCCTCATTCTGCACTGCAAGGATTTTATGATTCTAAGTTGCATTGTTTCTGGTGTAACTTGTTCTGTACTGTTAAAGTGAAGAATTTTAATTCTCATGTTGAGGTCAAAAAGATGCTCTCTCCCACTAACAACTTCTAAAGTTTCAGTGAATTCCCCACAGCCATTTAAATCAATTTTTCTACTTCTGTTAATGCTTTTGAATACAAAGTAAAATAAAAGTAAAGTTTATTTATTAGTCACAAACAAGGCTTGCATTAACACTGCAATGAAGTTACTGTGAAATTCCCTGAGTCGCCACAGTCCAGCACCTGTTAGGGAAAATGCACCTAATGTATAAATCTCTTCAATAGTAAATTTCCAATGCTTAAGAACAGCTCTAATCTTTCTCCTGAATTACAAAGAGGGTTGCTGACAAACAATATTACTATATCAGATTGCCTGCATCCACTACAGTTTGCCTAACGCCACAACAGCTCCACAGCAGACGCCATCTCTCTAGCCCTACACTCAACCCTGGAACACCTAGATAACAAGGCACCCTGTCAGACTCCTATTTATTGACTACAGCTCAGTCTTCAACACCATTATTCCTACAAAACTCATCTCTAAATTCTGTGGCCTGGGGCTTGCCTGTTTCTTCTGCAACTGGATCCTAGGCTTCCTAACCCAAAGGCTGCAATCAGTAAGGATAGGCAACACCACCACCTCCACGATCATCCTCAACACCGCTGCCCCATAAGGCTGTGTCCTCAGCCCCTTACTATACTCCTTATACACCTAAGACTGTGGTCAAGTTCCCCTCCAACTAGATTTTCAAGTTTGCTGACAACATCACCGTAGTGGGACAGACCTCAAATAATGACGCAACAGAGTACAGGAAAGGGACAGAATCTGGTGAACTGGTGCGACGACAATAATGGAGGAGATAGTCTTCGACTTCAGGAAGTGTAGTGGAGGACGAAGTACAAATGACCAAGAGCTTCACGTTTTTAAGTGTCCAAGATCACCAACAACTTGTCCTGGCCCCTCCATGCCGCACCTCTACTTTCTCAGAAGACCAAGGAAATTTGGCATGTCCACTATGACTCTCGCCAACTTTTACAGCAGCGCCATAGAAAGCATTCTTCTTTGCCGCATCACAGCTTGGCATGGTTCCTGCTTTGTCCAAGACCACAAGAAACTACAAAGTTGTGAATGAAGCCCAGTTCATCACACAAACCAGCCTCCCATCCACTGGCACACTCTACACTTCCTGCTGCCTCAGAAAAGCAACCAGCATAATTAAGGACCCCACGTACCCCAGACATACTGACTTCTTCTGTCAGGAAAAAAGATACAAAAGTCTGAGGACATGCACCAACCGACTTGAAAAGCTTCTTCCCTGCTGCCATCTGATTTTTGAATGGACCCACCTTGCATTAAGTGGATCTTTCTCTACACCCTAGCTGTGACGAACAGTACATTCTACACTCTTCTTTCCTTCACTATGTGCAGTATGCCTTGTCTGTTTAGTGTGCAAGAAACAATACTTTTCACTATGCTAATACATGTGACAATAATAAATCAAATCAAAACTGGAAATCAGTGAACATTTAAGTGTCCAAACATTGTGAAGTATAACTTTCATACTTACAAGTAGTTCCTTTAAGGTTTTTGTGCCTCTTCCCCAATCTGGCAGACAGGGTGGTGGAATTTGTGAAGATTGTGAAAAATGTTTTTCTGACAGTATCTGTGCTACCCAAACTGGCTGTTGACCACTTTTCTCTAGTGAGTTACAGCTATCTTTGGTTTTGTCATGATGTAACTCATTATGAAAAGTGTTACCCAAGTTTTCTTGTCTGCTTAGGTCCATGTTACAATCTCCAGTATTTTCACTCTAAAAAAGGAGAAAACATGGGCAAAAAATTAGAAATTTCAAAAATATTAGCATTTTTATTTTTGGTCTCATTCGAAAAATAGAAAATAGGTGACTAAAAACAAATTAAAACCAGATATAAGTTCAATCATCTCAGGAAATCTGTGGAAAGGTTAACCAAAACCATGGGACACAACGTGCTTAGGCTGTGCAGTCACTCTCAATGTTCCTCCACAGATAGATAGGCAAGTTCCAGTAACTAGAGAGAAAAATGGCGAAAATAATTCTGGAATGACTGTGCTCATTATAGTTGCAAATGTTAAAATCCAGGCTTCTAAAAAGACGTATCACTCTCGAAGCGACTGGAGTAGACACTACAAAAACAGTTTAGAAACCACAAACCTGGTAATGAAAGACCCACTGCTGATGGGAAACAACAAAAAAGACAAAATTAAATATTTAGGCTGTTGGTTACATTTTCCAGGCACATCTATGGAACTGCCCAAAACCACCAAAATACTTACATCGTCGTCACATTTTACGCCTTTGCCTTTCTTCTTTTTCTTCTTGTTTTTGCCTTTTGTGTTCTCTTCAGCAGCATTGGCCCAGCATTCTACACAACTGTCCACACCATCTTCCTCTTTGTCCTCTACACAGTGATGTACACAAGTGTCATCGCCTGACAAGAGTGCAAAAACACGTTAACATGCTAAATTATAGTTTTCTACCGAGCTCAACAAAAAATTAGTCTGGATGCTGTTAAGCCTTAAAATTGAGTGTTATATCTTCATGCCACATACAAAATGGCTCCTTCAACTACACATATTTAGAAGAACTTCTGGTGCCGGATTTCCAATCAACCTAGTTTTTGCAGCAATTTTAGAAACCCAATAGCAACTGTAGCAAATTAGTGCACATACTGCTGAACAAAGTTGAAAAAAGTGCACGTTTAAACTTGAATATGGAAATCTTGCCCATTTCATTTCTAGTTCAGGGGTTGGCAACCTTTTATATCCAAAGAACCTTAAAATGCCTGAAGTATTAGGAGCAGCCAAATAAAAATCATTTCTAAACCAAATGCATGGCAAATTGCCAAACAACTGTTGGAATGCATAATTTGCATGCAAGATACACGTTTATGTAAAGAAAAATCAAAGCCAAAATAAACACAACTCTGAATGGTCATTAGTTTCGATGGCTTGATTTTTTTTGTATTTACAGAAATATGCATGTTCATGTTTAATGCATCAATTTTCATGAATTATGCATGCATGTTGGAAATATAAAATGGTTTATCATATTAATTTAATAGAAAACTGCATGTTTCCAAAGTAATAAGACATTTAGATTTTAAAAGAAAAACAAATCTTGCGAACATTTAATTTTTTAAACTATAAATGTCAGTTAAAAAATCCAGACTAGAATCAGGATAATTTTTGGCTATTGATTCTCATTATTAAAAAACCTTCTAGTAGCGCAAGCTAATTGTCTCAGCCGTATTAGACACAATAATGGTTGCAACCATAAATTGGTCTCTCGAACGAAAGGCACAGCCTTTTCTCCTCCTTGGGTAGCCCCTCTGAATCGAGATGACTTGCTTCCACACATTAGTTCCCAGGTGACGGAGGTATCCAATGCGCAACCTACAGTCCATCACAGGTGGACCAGGTGATGGTTGGAGAAGCGGGTGGGGGAGGTGCCCATGCTGCCACACACTCCTTTTGCTATTAATGCTTGGCTTCAGCTTGCTCTCGTCTGAAAAGACAGATGTTCAGCTCCTTCCCAGATGCTTTTTCATCACTTCAGGTGGTCGTGGACCAAGGGCCAAGGATTCCCAGGTGTCGGTGGGGATGTTGCACTTTATCAAGGAGGCTTTGAGATTGTCCTTGAAGCATTTCCAGGGACTCACTTGCCATTTCAAAGTTCAGAGTACAGCACTTGCTTTGGGAGTCTTGCGTCAGACATGCAGATGACACAGCCCACCCAGCAAAGCTGATCGAGCATGGTCATTGCTTCAATGTTGGCCTGACTGACGTTGGTGCACTTGTCCTGCCAATCGATTTGTAGGATCTTGCTGATGCATCGGTGGTACTTTTCCAGGGTTTTGAGGTGCCTGCTGCACATGGTCCACATCTTAGTCATTTGGAGGGCAGGTATCACTACTGCTCTGTAGACATGAGCCTTAAAACAGGCCCTGGATTTTAAGCAGGTGACCAAAGGTGTTGCTGACACACTGCTGAACGATGTCAATGTCTGCCCTGGCTGACAGTAGGCTCCCAAGGTATGGAAAGTGGCCAAGGCATCATCATGGATTTTGATAACTGCGTGTCTACAACCACACTGTCAAGGTTTGTTTAACCTTCTAATCTTAGAACCACAAGTGCCACATATTTTTAAAACTAATCAAGTCCAACAGGGCAGATACTAAATTTTTGATTAAACAAATTAACAATAAGGAAAATTGTGTTTACATCTAGTTATTTGATTTGGCATTTTCTTGATTGAAAGGCTTTTTTCATGATAATGCGACCTGAAAACATTGGAAGTTGCAATGGAGATATTAAAGAGCTGCATGCAAGAGACAGGGGGCAGTGGTAGAAGGCTGCTTGTGTGACTGGAGGCCAGTGTCCAGTGGTATACCACAGGGATCAGTGCTAGATCCTTTATTGTTTGTGATGTATATAAGCGATATAGATGACAATGTGGGGGGAATAAGTTTGTGGATGACACTAAGATTGGCATGGTGATTAATAGTAAGGAAGAAGTTCTTCGGTTGCAGGAAGATATAGATAGGTTGGTCAGATGAGCAGAACAGTGCAGTTGGAATTTAGCACTGAAAAGTGCCAAATGATGCACTTTGGAAAGAGTAACAGGACAAGGAAGTACTCAATGAATGGTAGGATACTAGGAAGCTCAGAGGAACAGAGGGATCTTGGGGTGCTTATCCACAGATTCCTGAAGGCAACAAGACAGATAAATGGGGAAATTAAGGCAGTGTATTGGACACTTGCCATTATCAGTCATGCCATGGCATAGATTAAGAGTGCTGAGGTTATGTTGGAGCTGTACAAAACTTTGGTTAGGCCACAGCTGGAATAGTGTGCGCAGTTCTGTCTCCTCATTTTAGGAATGATGAGACTGCACTGGAAGGGTGCAGAGGAGATTCACCAGGATGTTGCCTGGGATAGAACATCTGAGAGGCTGGATAGGCTTGGATTGTTTTCTTTAGGCATGATGTGGAGATGCCGGCATTGGACTGGCGTAAACACAGTAAGAGTTTTAACAACACCAGGTTAAAGTCCAACAGATTTATTTGGTAGCAAATGCCATTAGCTTTCAGAGCGCTGCCCCTTCGTTAGATGGAGTGGATAATGCCCTGTTTGAGAGCAGATATCCACTCCATCTGACGAAGGGGCAGCGCTCTGAAAGCTAATGGCATTTGCTACCAAATAAACCTATTGGACTTTAACCAAGGGTAGTAGAGGCAGGAAATCTCACAACCGTTGAAAAGGTATGTGGATGAGCACTTGAAATGTCATGACATTCAAGGCTATGGGCCAAGTGCTGGAAAGTGGGATTAGTGCAAGTTTTGTTGGTACAGACTCGATGAGTTGATGGTCCTCCTCTGTACTGCATGACTATGCAAGTGGCATTACCATTCGAGAACATCCCTGTTCTATAATGTCAGTCCTATACAATTTGTCCATTTATTTAAATATTAATAAGATGATGCTTCAAGATTTTTGGTATCACTCTGACCTGTTTCATCATGATTGCAGATACCTTCAGTGCAAGCTACATCTGATCCTTCTCGGGAACCAGTCTCACTGCCTTCCATACTTGAGGAGTAACCACAGTCACTGCCATTACAATGTGGAGATAAACCTGAATGAAAACAAAAAAACATTAGGGAGAAATTTCAACTAAAGCTATGTCTACAATATTGCTTTATTGATTAAACTAGTATCGAAAAATATCACTGCACAAGTTTTGTACTGGGTACAACTACTTGATTTTCTGCACTATTCCCTGAGCTGGTGAAAGTGGTTTAAAGAGTAAACATGTTTATCTCTTCAATTTTCTCCACCACTTAAGTTTTCATTCAAATAAAAGATTTTAAACCAGATTATTTTAAACCAGGGGAAAAAAGTCTGGATTCCCAGCAGCTTTGGCTCCAGAGCAACTTTGCAGCAGCATGGGATAATGTCTCCTGTCCCCTGACCAAACCTCATGCAACATCTGCCCAGTCAATACAGCAGCATGTAAATTTGAGTCAAGGGCTGTAGGATGAAGGCCCACTTCAGGCAGATACTTCAGGAGGTTCATCAGAAGGTTCCATTTCATCAGATAGAGCACTAAACCGAGGCCTTGTCTGTTGGCTCTAATGAACATTAAAGATCCTATAACAGTCATAGAACAGGGAGTTATTTCAAGAGTCCTGGCCAACATTCTTCCCCAATGATTAGCTAATTATTCACCTACTGCAGTACCTGTACTTCAGAGTACTTTAAGGCATTTGAAGACAAAAGGGTACCATATAAATTCAAAACATTGGCTACCGGGAGCTTTGCTTAAAACAGTAAAACAACCATCCAGAATCTCAGGTTCAGCACGTTTTAGGAAACAATAGTGAAGTCAGTTCATCTGAGACAGCCTACCACCATTGGAAGATTTTACACATCTGAAGTGGCCAGATATTCTTCTGCAAACATTGGGCACAACCGTGTTCGTACCTTTCTTTGTTTTGGGTGATCCAAGTAGATTTTCACTTCCAGGGCATGTGCAGGAGGTACTTTCATTTGTAACAATTACTTCAACTCTACCATTTGCATCTTCCATGGTGCCACAGTCTTTACAGCTACTCTCTACCGGTTCAGATGTTGCCTGGAATGACATTTAAATACAGCATCCGATTTAAAGAAAATGGTTGCCCTGGAATAAAACCAATGATTCTACTGAAAGCCGATGTCTCCATTGGAACTGAAGAGTCTTGAATCAATACGGTGGATGTGGTACACATGGACTTCCAAAAGCCTTTGACAAGATGCCACAGCACGGAAGATGATCCAGGGATACAGAATTAAGATGAGGGCAGCAAACAATTATAAACCATTTAGAAAGGAGGAAAGAATTAAAGGCAGCTTTTCAGCAGCTGAGGGGTGAGTAAAAGTATCCTACAGGGGTCTGTTCTGGGAAGACTTCACTCGAGATATCAACAATTTGGATACCTGGCTAGAGGAAGTACTGTCCAAATTTGTAGACAAAACTAAAATGAGGTAGAGTAAATATTTGAAGATCCAAAGGAACTGGAAGCTGATATTGATTAGAACAAAACTAGGATGCATTCAGTACCAAAAAGGGAGTGGTGATACATTTTAGTATTGAAATAAAATTATACTTGAATAGGAAAAGCTAGGGGATTCTGGAAAGGTAGATTCAGATGACCTTCGATAGCTGCACCTCAAATAGATATGGAATAATAGCTAATGGTTTAACGAGGGGCAAAATATGAAAGGCAAGCTACAATAACCAATTATGAAAAACCACAGTAAGATCACAACTGAAGTAGTGTGCGCAGTTTTGGGCTCCACAACGTAGGACAGGTTTTGAGGCAACAGAGCATACAGCACAATTCATCACTGTCTGGTATGAGATAACAAATACAAAGGGCATGAAGAGAATTGGTGCTATTTTCATTAGACTTGATGTGGGGTAATTGGGTAGAGATGTTTGATGAGAAAAGTAAACAGGATTCACCTCTAATATCAAAGATGGGGAAGAGACCTGGAAGCAGCCAAGTCTACTTACTACTTGCCAATAAAATGGTACAATTGCAGCAAATAAATGGGAGTTAGAAACACAAGTTAACAGATTCAGACAGGTATTGAAACAACAGGCTTCTGCCAATGGACAGGTTAAATTTTACTTCAATTATTTTTACGATCAGTAATTATGGATCATCACTGACAAAAAGGCAAGGATGCGGAATCCAACTTGCACACACAAGGACTGTTGGATCAATTTAACAATTTGAAAGTTATTATTCTACCTACCTCTTCTTGGGCTTTAGTTTCTCCTGGAGTTTGAAGTGGAGTAGATATTTCACAGGCACATTTATTTTTACGTCTGTTCTTCCGTTTTTGACGTTTCTTTTCCTGCTTAAGCTCTCGAACTCTCTCCTCTTCAGACAGCTCCTCACAAAGCTGCTCCAGTCGACTAATACCTTGCACTTTTTCAATTGCCATCTACAGAATAGAGTTCCAGTTTTTCTTTTATAAAAATTACTAAAAAGGCCATTAGTCTATAAAAGCAAAATTTCAAGTTAAGATTTATGTATCCATTTCACCAAATATGGTTTCTTTACAGCTTCACTAGGTAGAAAAAAAAGAGATCAGTATACACCATTTGGTCACCCCAATAAAATCTCCAACTTGTCTATGCTTCCAAAAGTCAGCATGTCTCATTGCAGAAATCTATTCTTCTAGTTCTTGCAAAAATGGAAGGCCTTCATTATCAAGTTGTCACGGGTCAAGCATTTGGTGATGGTTCTGTATTTTAGGAGAATCTTACAATGGCTACAGATTACTTACAATTACATTTTTCTGCCTAGAGAAACTTTACAAAAAGGAAAAAAAGCAGCAGCATTTTTGTTTTTCTCATCCAGTCTTCAGGATGGTGCCGCAGTCAATTAAGTTGGAAACTAGCTTTCGATATGTCCAAGCCAAGAAGCTTACAGTAACACTTGACAAAAGTTGGGGAATATTTAAGTCAGGAAAAAGTGTAGTTGGCCCCAAAAATATAACTGAAGTACTACCACGTGCCCAGGCCGAGAGAAATTTGCTGCCTACAATTTCCCAAAAGCAGTTGCATTGCTGCTGGCATTTCAACATGGAAATCAGCAAACTGGGACCGTTTCCACCACTTCATACCTTAAAGTTCTGCCCTGCAAGTGGCTCCGTTTAAATGGTCAACCTACAGAACAACTCCAGGTGCTTGATTACAATCCAGCCACCCATTTCAAGCGCACATGTTGATCTCAAATGAAGATTGATCAAGCTTAGCTGCAGAGCCCATCCTGCAATCAATCGGATAGCGTCATGGCACGCATATGAATAATGGTTACTCAGTGGCCAAGAATGACCATAGAACATTACAGCGCAGTACAGGCCCTTCGGCCCTCGATGTTGCGCCGACCAGTGGTACTAATCTAAAGCCCCTCCAATCTACACTATTCCAATGTCATCCATATGTTTATCCAATAACCATTTGAATGCTCTTAATGTTGACGAGACCACTACTGCTGCAGGCAGGGCATTCCACGTCCTTACTACTCTGAGTGAAGAACCTACCTCTTAACATCTGTCCTATATCTCTCACCCCTCAATTTAAAGCTATGTCCCCTCGTGCTAGCCATCCGAGGAAAAAGGCTCTCACTATCCACCCTATCTAATCCTCTGATCATCTTGTGTGCCTCTATTAAGTCACCTCTTGACCTTCTTCTCTCTAACGAAAACAACTTCAAGCCCCTCAGCCTTTCCTCATACGATTTTTCCACCATACCAGGCAACATCCTGGTAAATCTCCTCTGCACCCTTTCCAACACTTCCACATCTTTCCTATAATACGGCGACCAGAACTGTACGCAATACTCCAAATGCGGCCACACCAGAGTTTTGTACAGTTGCAGCATGACCTCCTGGCTCCGAAACTCAATCCCTCTACCAATAAAAGCTAACACACCGTACTTCTTAAAAACCCTATCAACCTGGGTGCAAACTTTCAGGGATCTATGCACATGGACACCCAGATCCCTCTGGTCATCCACACTACCAAGTATCTTACCATTAGCCCAGTACTCTGTATTCCTGTTACTCCTTCCAAAGTGAATCACCTCACACTTTTCCGCATTAAACTCCATTTGCCACCTCTCAGCCCAGCTCTGCAGCTTACCTATGTCCCTCTGTAACCTGCCACTTCCCTCCGCACTGTCTACAACTCCACCGACTTTAGTGTCATCCGCAAATTTACTAATCCATCCTTCCACGCCCTCATCCAGGTCATGGAACCAGGAACCATGGACCAGGGTTCATGGAACCATTTCCTAGCAGCCATTGACTGCAGGAGGGAAAAGAAGTTGTTCAGCTGAAATCCCAATGTAAATTTTTTTTTAAATCAGAAATAACTTGAACTTGTATAAAAGCACAAATATAAAATAGGAATGGATTAAGTGTAGGAATTGATCACATATTTGGATCATAGAAGTGCCAACCAAATATTTTTTGGCCTCAAAGGGAATCCAAATCCAGATGCTAAAGGGGTCTTGACAGTGATTGTGATTGAGTGTCTTTGGAACTCTTTTCCTCAAAAGGCAGTAGAAGCAGAGTTTTTATATATATTTTAAGGCAGAGGTAGATAGATTTTTGAATAACAAGGTGGTGAAAGGTTATCGGGGTAGATGGGAATGTGGAGTTGGAGATTACAAATCAGATGAGCCCTGATCTATTCGAATGACAGAGCAGGCCCGAAGGGCCAAGTGGCCCACCTCTGCTCCTAATTTATATGTTTGTAAATTAAGTCAATCACCACAGTGGAAATCTTTGCAATTTTCCTGCACTTTTTCCCCCAAACTCTAATATATCTAGTCTAGTAGGGATGAAAGATTGGGAAACAGTCTGGATAAGAAAAAGACCCGATCAACACCTGATGTTATATTCTGATTGACAAAGTTACATGTTTAAACTGGGGTATATGTCCGCTAAATCTTCTCTCCCCCAAAGTGTATGTGCATTAGTTTTCTTTCCTCATTGCGATACATTTGACACTGCCAATTCACTGATGGTATTCCATCATTTTCATTTGTTTCAATATGATTAAACGAATACAAAAACTGATGCAGAATTATTACTGCTAATTTGAATATTCAATACAATCAAATTGCATTTAAAACTGCCAACCAACCACATTTTACATTAGCAATTTAACACTGTACCTCAAAGCTTTTGCGCAGTGCATCAATACCAAGGTAGAAGAGCATTTGCCATGTCTGCTCTTCAGCTCGCAACTTCTGCCAAATTCTGTGCAAGCGTTCGTACAGGTGAATACCAAGACATGTAAGGACTTCTTCTTGTGCAATGTCTATAGTTTTTGCATGCCGCTCCCTCCGCCTAAAAGCAATACGACTGGTTAGGTTACTATTTAACATACATGTTCTGTTCAAACCTACACTAATAGCAGCTTCAACATATGTTCAGAATGGAAAGTTATAGTACAGTTAAAGTATTTCAAAACAGTAAATTCCACATTGTTTATGCAAGATTCAAACGTCACAATTACCTATATAGTCTGCTCCAGAAATGCTCACTTACAAGAATCACACTATTAGACTATGTTATACTGCACCAAGAGTGAAAAATTGATTAGATTCAATTTGAGCATTCAGATGACGTGACGCAATGCAAAGAATCAGATGGAGAACAAATTTAATGGCCTACATTTCTTCCTCTATTTCTTCTGTGGAGACTTTCTAATTCTTCTTCCCAGACATTTTCAGCATCATCATAAGTACTAGGAGCAGGAGTAGGCCATTTGGCCCCTCAAGTCTGCCCTGCCATTCAACATCATGCCTGATCTTTGTGGACTCAGCTCCACTTACCCACCCGCTCACTATTACCCTTAATTCCTTCACTGTCCAAAAATCTATCTTTGCCTTAAAAATATTAATCGAAGTAGCCTCAACTGCTTCACTGGGCAGGAAATTCCACAAATTCACAACCCTTTGGGTGAAGTTGTTTTGCCTCAACTTGATCCTAAATCTGCTCCCCCTTATTTTGAGGCTATGCCCCGTAGGTCTGGCTTCACCCGCCAGTGGAAACAATCTCCCTGCTTCTACCTTATCTATTCCCTTCATAACTGTATACGTTTCTATAAGATCCCCTCTCATTCTTCTAAATTCCAATGAGTACAAGTCCCAGTCTACTCGGTTTCTCCTCATAAGCCAACCCTCTCAACTCCGGAATCAACCTAGTGAATCACCAATGCACCCCCTGCAGTGCCAGTATATCCTTTCCCAAATAAGGACACCAAAACTGTACAGTACTCCAGGTGTGGCCTCACCAACACCTTATACAGCTGCAACATAGCCTCCCTGTTTTTAAACTCCACCCCTCTAGCAACGAAGGACAAAATTCCATTTGCCTCCTTAATTACCTGCTGCACCTGCCAACCAACTTTTTGCAATTCACGCAAAAGGACATCCAGGTCTCTCTGCACATGCTGCAATTTTTTAGCATTTAAATAATAGTCCATTTTGCTGTTCTTCCTACCAAAATTTACCAACACTGTACTCCATCTGCCAGATCCTTGCCCATTCAAACTATCTATATCCCTCTGCAGATTTTCAGTGTCCTCTGCACACTTTGCTCTACCACTCACCTTAGTCATCTGCGAACTTTGACACACTACACTTGATCCCCAACTCCAAATCATCTATGTAAATTGTAAACAATTGAGGTCCTAACACTGATCCCTGAAGCACACCACTAGTCACTGATCACCAACCAGAAAAACACCCATTTATCCCCAATTTGCTTTCTGTTAGTTAACCAATCCTCTAACCATGCTAATACATTACCCGTAATGCCATGCACCTTTATCTTATGCAGAGCCTTTTGTGTGGCACCTTGTCAAATGCCTTCTGGAAATCCAGATATACCACATCCACCAGTTCAGATGCATTGCTGGCATCGGAAGTTGTTAGGGAAGCAGAGGGGGTTTTAAAACAGCCTTAGAATCTATTGCAAAATATACTAGAAATCAGGGAACTAAAATCAAATTGCCTCAACATGTTGCCATACTACACAGCAAGTGACAATTTTCCTAACCCCATCCAAGTGAACTGGTTAGGGTCACAGAAGATCCAGAAATAACTTTTAAAAAAATCAGGGTCCCAGCATGGATTTTTTCCCCTTCAAATTGGGATTGTTTCCTTTTAGCGACTGAACCTCATATCCCAGGTGAAAAATAACCTTGTTCTACCCTAAGCCACATGATGATTTTCTCCACCTTCACAACCCAAGCCATATTACCAATTTGCGAAATGTTCTGGAACAATGCCAATGACAGAGATTGAATCCTCTCCAAAACAGCCTTTAAGCCATGCCCCAAATGTCATCCACAACTCATTTTTGATAATGGAAACAGTCAACTTGATCGCAAGTTTTAGTGTTGCTGGTATGGTGCTGGCATCGGAAGTTGTTAGGGAAGCAGAGGGGGTTTTAAAACAGCCTTAGAATCTATTGCAAAATATACTAGAAATCAGGGAACTAAAATCAAATTGCCTCAACATGTTGCCATACTACACAGCAAGTGACAATTTTCCTAACCCCATCTTCAAGATCGTTGGTAAATGGGTGTTTTTCTGGTTGGTGATCAGTGACTAGTGGTGTGCTTCAGGGATCAGTGTTAGGACCTCAATTGTTTACAATTTACATAGATGATTTGGAGTTGGGGATCAAGTGTAGTGTGTCAAAGTTCGCAGATGACCAAGTTGAGTGGTAGAGCAAAGTGTGCAGAGGACACTGAAAATCTGCAGAGGGATATAGATAGTTTGAATGGGCAAGGGTCTGGCAGATGGAGTACAGTGTTGGTAAATTTTGTTATCTTCAATTTTCTCCTTCAAGAGTGCAGTCGCCCCAAGTGGTTCATAGCTAAATCTCTGCAAATTACGAACAAATGCTGTAAAGCTTCAGTCAATTACTGTTGCAGCCTTAAAATAGAAGCAATTGAATTCAGCAGTTATTTTACACTTGCATCATGTCTAAAGAAAATACATTTTTAAAAAAGCAACCAAAAGCGCTAGATAGCCCACTCTAGCAAATTACATACTCATACCCTCCTGCGAACTCTGGCTCAGCACGGCCCAAAAGATGCGCAATGAAGTCAGTCTCACAGCAGACATGAATATGTCGTTCATGGGGACAGCAACGTAGTCCCTCATAGAGCGCTGCACAGTAGCCCTTTTCTTTGCTACAATCCAATTCCCCGATGAGAATGTTGTATGCACGTAGTACTTTATTTTTACAATCCGTGCAAAACCTGCAATAAAAAGAAACTGATATGAACCATAAAATTACCATTACAGTTGCATAGATAAATGCAGTAATCTTTACTCAATATTGAATAGCTTTCAGACAATATAATAATTTATATGTAGTTAATTTCAATGGCAAATTCTGCCCACAATAGCATGCAGCATCCTTGTGCTGTATTACAAACCTGTGTTTCCGTAAATAAGTCTCTAGTGTTTCCAAAAGACAACTGGAGTCAATTAATACTACTTCATCCCTACATTCTTGGGACATTAGCTCCCACACATCCATCCAGCAACCCCTGTTAAGAGAAACAAAGACACTATGATTTTCTCCAAATTAACAAAAGACATTTGACCCAATTAGAATACAGATCACTAGAATGGACATTAATGCTAGATAACAATTATTCAAACTTGCCACCATTTGGGATTGATTTTTTCCCCCCAGAATCAGTTAATTAATGATCTCTGAACAAAAAAAGGGTCTCTTTATGCAGTAGCGCATAAAAGTATGCACTCATCCAATACTGATCAATCATAAAAGGAGAAAATGGGAAAAAAATCCCACAAACATTTCTGATTTATTCTAAAATGCAAGGAGCGAACAATTAAATTTAAAACTGAATGATTTGGTAACTCAAGTTTTCCAATCCCGAGGACAACTCGAGGTCCTAGTGAGCATCGCCCACTGAAATAATAAAAGTCACTTGCTGTTCAGTTGTATCTACATCCTATTAAAAGTTTACATTAGGTATGGTATTAAAAACAAAAATGTATATAGGGTGAGCATCAACTAGGATTAAAATCTAGAAAGATGGAGGATTAGGGGAAGGATGTGGGAAGAGAAGGAAAAAACATTCAGGCAAAATACAAACTTGTATTTATATAGCACCTTTCACATTTTCAGGATGTCTCAAACTACTTCAGTATCAATTAATTTGAAGCAATCATTTGCCATGTAGGCAAATACAGCAACACCCCACAGACAGTTACCAGTTAAATGATCAGATCTGTTTTAGTGCGACAAAAGTGAAAAATGCTGTAAGCACTCAGCATGTCAGGCATAGTATCTATGAAGGACCTGGTTCTGATCATCAACAATTGCCTAAAATGTTAATTTCACATCTCATCTGATAGCACGTCAATGTTTTGACAAAATTCAATTCAGATTTCTAGCATCCCCAATATTTAGTTTCATTTGTCTTAGTAGCTTTGGTTGATCCTGGATTAATTACATGCTCCATCTCCTGAGTGGGACTTGAACCCACAACCTTCTGAAGTGATCCAAGGCGGACAGAAGTGTAAAAAAAATCAAAGGTAAATTCATATTATTTAGAAAGCTGGAATTTAGCAAAGAAAAACAAACTCAGATCAAATGAACCTTAGTGAACAATAAATTGTTACTGATAAAAACAATTTAATGCCAAGAGTGCTAATGTACTGAAGAAATGAGCTTCAGTGGATTAATGGTCTATACAAAGCTAGTTACTTGAAGACTGTGCTAACTAAAACTATACAAAGTTTTCTGCATAGTCAAGGTATTTAATGTACATTTGGATACATCATACAATGGTATGATATCCAAATAAAATGTACATTATGTTGCACTCATTAATTTTTTCAACATTTTAAAGGATGACCAAGTTAATCAAGGGGATTAAACTAAATACAGTTGTGAAACCAGAGGGTGAAATTATAGAATGCCCTTTCTTTTAACCCAATCATAATTTAACATTTCCAAAGAAAATCAGGGGTCAAGGAGCAACAGCATACATAATCTTGCTGTATTTTACCAGTCAACCATTGTGTACAAAATAAAATATTCAAGTGGCATAAAAAGCGACCAAGATGTGGCTGAGGCCTCCTCTGGACACTGCATCCCAGCAGTTTGCTCAAGTCGGAGTTGCAATATATTGAAAACGCATGTGTATTTCTGTTGTCTTGACAAGAGAAAAATCAGTTAATTGCCTCATTGCATCTGCCAGCACAACCTCAAAGATGTAACTGAACTGCAATGATGCTCTACAACAAAATTAATGATCACTCTTGTTTTATCAGTTTGAGGGAAAACACCCAGCTCATAGTATTGCCAGATCTCTCAGCCTATGTATTATGCTTTGTGTAACAAACCAGAACTCAAACCTAATTTGTTGTACTGGATGGAATCAAAGGCTGTATTTTTCAAGTGTTATGGGTTTACCAATGCTCTCCTGCAGCTCTGTTGTTTTAAAGGAGGATTTTTTTTTTGTAGTAATTTTGGTCTCAATTCTCAAGATTGTCTCCTACTCTTGGATTTTATGTTAAATCCTTACTGAAGAAACCTTGAGTGAGGTTCTGATTCATTTTAGTTATACTTTGCTCAAATGCATACCATTTTATCTGCAATTTTAAAATTCAAATGGAATGCTTTCCATTTATGAGTTTTATTTTTAAAAGTAGATGAGAGATGAAGTAATTTTGCTAGCTAGAATTTCCCACAAATTTGCAGGCCATTTATTCCATTTCCAATTCCAAATGCAACATGGTCAAATTACTTTTGAAATGTAATAAGTTGCTGACGTTTACCCCAGTTTGCTTTAAGCCTAGCCACTGCCACTGCTAATATTGTTCCCATACACTATTAGCAGTGGCAGTAGGAAGGCCAAAATTGAAACTAGTTCCTGCATAGCGATGGAATTACAAAAATTCAATATTGCAAATGTGATAAGAGCATTCAAAGAGTATAACTAGATATGGGTTCAATGTTGGACAGAATATTTCTATTTGCTGCATAGTTTGATGAATTCAGGTGATTTCTGAAATCAGCACCAATAAAAGAAACTAATCCCTGGCATGGATTTCCATCAGTTGATTTTCAAACTATTGGCAATATCTGCAACCTCAATCAACACTTCCAATCAAATAATTGTTACAACATAGGAGACTGTCATTCGGCCCCTTATGCCAGCACCGGCTCTCCATATGAGCATTGACTGTGTGCAATTCCTCCTCGTTTTCCCTATACCCCTGTACTAATTATCCAATGTGCTCTTGAATGCCTCAATGGAACCTACAAAACAGCACATTTCAGACCCAAACCACTCATGAGAAAGTTTTTTTCCCTCACATCACATTGGCTTCTTTTGAAAATCGCTTTAAATTTGTGCCCCTTTGTTCTTTATCCTTTTAGAAGCAGGAACGGTTTCGCCCTATCTTCTCTATCCAGCTCCTTCATGGTTTTGAGCACATTGATGATATCCCCTCTTGGCTGCCTTCTCTCCCAAGATTTCACAACTCAGTTTCTCATTCCTGGAATCATTCTGGTGAACTCTTCTGCATTCTCTGCAATGCGTTGTTTACAATTTACACAGATGATTTGGAGTTGCAGACCAAGTGTAGTGTGTCCAAGTTGCAGATGACACTAAGATGTGACTAGACACTTAGACGGGGGAAGAGTGGTAGATGTGGTTTATATGGATTTCAGTAAGGCGTTTGATAAGGTGCCCCCTGCAAGGCTTATGGAGAAAGTGAAGGGGCATGGGATACAAGGGGACGTTGCTTTGTGGATTCAGAACTGGCTTGCCCACAGAAGGCAAAGAGTGGTTGTAGATGGGTCTTTTTCAGAGTGGAGGTCGGTCACCAGAGGGGTGTCCCAGGGATCTGTTCTGGGACCCTTGCTCTTTGTGATTTTTATAAATGACCTGGATGAGTAAGTGGAAGGATGGGTTGGCAAGTTTGCTGATGACACAAAGGTTGGAGGTGTTGTGGATAGTGTAGAGGGATGTCAGCAGCTGCAACGAGACATAGATAAGATGCAAGACTGGGTGGAGAAGTGGCAGATGGACTTCAACCCAGATAAGTGTGGTGGTTCATTCTGGCAGATCAAATAGGATGGAAGAATATAATATTAAGGGTAAGACACTTGGCAGTGTGGAGGAACAGAGGGATCTTGGGGTCTGGGTTCATAGGACACTCAAAGCGGCGTCGCAGGTAGAGGCTGTGGTTAAGAAGGCGTATGGAATACTGGCCTTCATCAATAGAGGAATTGAGTTTAGAAATCGGGAGATAATGCTGCAGCTGTCTTGGACCCTGGTCAGATCCTACCTGGAGTACTGTGCCCAGTTCTGGTCGCCTCATTACAGAAAGGATGTGGAAGCCATAGAACGGGTGCAGAGGAGATTTACGAGGATGTTGCCAGGATTAAGTGGTATGCCTTATGAGGATAGGTTGAGAGCGCTAGGTCTTTTCTCCTTGGAGAGGCGAAGGATGAGAGGTGACCTGATAGAGGTGTATAAGATGTTGAGAGGTATTGATAAGAGTGGATTCTCAGAGGCTTTTACCCAGGGCTGAAATGGTTGTCACGAGAGGCCACAGGTTTAGGGTACTGGGGAGTAGGTATAGAGGAGATGTTAGGGGTAAGTTTTTCACTCAGAGGATGGTGGGTGCGTGGAATCGGCTGCCAGTAGTGGTGGTGGAAGCGGATTTGATCGAGTCTTTTAAGAGACTTTTGGATAGGTTCATGGAGGTTAGTAAGATAGAGGGTTATAGATGAGCCTAGAAGGTAAGGAAATTGTTCGGCGCAACTTGTGGGCCGAGGGGCCTGTTGGTGCTGTAGCTTTTCTATGTTCTAAGATCAATGGTAGAGCAAAGTGTGCAGAGGACATCGAATGCCTGCAAAGGGATATAGATAGTTTGAGTGAGTGGGCAAAGGTCTGGCAGATGTAGTACAATGTTGGCAAATGTGAGGTCATCCATTTTGGTAGGAAGCACAGCAAAATGATTTAAAATGGTAAAAAATTGCAGCATGTTGCTGTGCAGAGGGACCCGAGTATCCTTGTCCATGAATCACAGAGTTGGTTTGCAGGTAATTAAGAAGTCAAATGGAACTTTGTCCTTCATTGCTAGAGGGACAGGGAGATTATGTTGCAGTTGCATAAGGTGCTGGTGAGGCCACACCTGGAGTATTGTATACAGTTTTGGTCTCCTTACCTGAGAAAGGATATACTGGCACTAGAGGGGGTGCAGAGAAGATTCACTAGGTTGATTCCGGAGTTGAGAGGGTTGGCTTATGAGGAAAAACCCAGTAGATTGGAACTATACTCATTGGAATTTAGAAGAATGGAAGGGGCGGGGGGGGGGGGGGGGGGGGGGGGGGGGTGTCCACTGGTGGGTGAAAGCAGGACTAGGGGGCATAGCCTCAAAATAAAGGGGAGCAGATTTAGGACCGAGTTGAGGAAGAACTTCTTCATCCAAAGGTTGTGAATCTGTGGAATTCCCTGTCCAGTGGAAAAAGTTGAGGCTACCTCTGTTTTTAAGGCAAAGATAGATCGATTTTTGAACAGTAAAGGAATTAAGGGTAAGATGAGCGGGTGGGTAAGTGGAGCTGAGTCCACAAAAAGATCAGCCATGATCTTATTGAATGGTGGAGCAGGCTCGAGGGGCCAGATGGCCTACTTCAAGTTCTTATGTTCATTCACATTCTTGGTGTGGCACCCAGAACCGTACACAATACTCCAGCTGAGATCTAACTAGTGCTTGTGTAAGTTCAGCATGACCTCCTTGTTCTTCGACTCCATGCCACTATTCATTAAGCCAAGAATAATGTTTTCTTAACTGCTCTCTCCACCTTCAATGATCTATGCACGTATACACACCCATGTCCCTATGCTCCTGCACTCCCTTATGATTTTTACTCCAGGTTTTATACAGTCTCTCCATGTTCTTCCTACCAAAATGAATTGAACAATCTGCCAAATATCTGCCCATTCCACCAATTTGTTTATGTCCTTTTGAAATTCTTAGTTGACAATACTTCGAAGAAGATTTGTGTCATCCACAAATTTTGAAATAGGTCCCTTTTATTCCAAGAACTACAGTTTAGACGTCTCAAGTCCATTGTGTGGTACTACCAAATGCCTTCTGATAGTCTATATAAACCACAATGTCCCCATTAGAAATCCATGCTGACTTACTAATTGACCTATATGTTTCCATATGACTAATTCTATCCTGAATAATTGTTTCCAGAAGCTTCCTCACTACTGAAGTTGAAGTTAAACTGACTGGTCTGATCCTTGCAACCTTTTCAACAAATGTTTGCAATTCTCCAGTTCTCTGGCATCTACGCAAGTTTAAAGTTTATTTATTAGTCACAAGTAAGGCTTACATTAACACCGCAATAAAGTTACTGTGAAATTCCCCTAGTCACCACACTTTGGCACCTGTTCAGGTCAGTGCATCTAACCAGCACGTCTTTCAGACTGTAGGAGGAAACCAGAGCACCCGGAGGAAACCCACACAGACACGGGGAAAACGTGCAAACTCCATGCAGACAGTGACTCAAGTCAGGAATCAAACCTGGGTCCCTGGCACTGAGGCAGCAGCGCTAACCATTGTGCCACCCAAAATGGAAACGTCAGGGAAAAACTGAAATATTATGGCCAGTGTCCCTGCAATTTCCACTCACTTCTTTCAGTATCCTTGGATGCATCTCATCCAGACTCAGTGCCTTTTCAACTTTAAGCACCAACAGTTCAGCACATATTTCCTCCTGATCAATTTTGAACTCTTCTTGTGACAGTTTCATCCACTGCTACCATGACCTGGGTAGCATCTACTTCCTCGATAAAGACAGATGTAAACCATTCATTTAATACCTCAGTAATGGCCCCCCATCTCCATGTGTAAATGCCCTTTTAGGTCCCTAAATCAGCCCAAACCCTCCTTTTCCCATTTACGTGCCTAAAGTGGACTTTGGGATTTCCTTTTACGTTGGCTGTCTGCCTTTTCTCTTAATCCCTCTCTGCTTCTCTTATTTGCTTTTCCACCTCTTTGAACCTTCTGTATTCCATTTGGTCCTCAAGAGGCTATCTTCTTTCATCCAGGGAGCTCTAGATTGTTTGCCCTACCTTTTCTTAATAAGGGAACATACCGTGACCGATCCATTTCTTGTTTGAAGGTAGCCCATTATAACTACTCTATGTTTGCAGCTAACTACCTTTCCTGTAGATTTGTTCGTCTACATTCTTCCCACTAGTTGGTTGTCTATAGACTACACCAAACAATATACTTGGACCCTTTTTGTTCCTTAGCTCTCGCCAAATTGATTGTGTCCTTGGATCTTCTTGGACATGCTCTTTAAGTAGCACTGCAATGCTCTGGAACAAAACTGCCACCCCTCCTTTTTCTCTCCCTTTCCTATCTCTTCTGAACACCCCGTATCCAGCAATATTGAACAGTCCTGTCCTTTCTTGAACCAGGTCTCTGTCATCACCGCAACACCATATTTCCACATGGCAATGTGCACATGTAACTTTCTAATCTTATTTACTATATTCCACGCATTCACATAGATGCTTAGTAAGCCTGATTTAGACTTTACTACTTTCTTCCTTACTGCAATTCCACCTTAGCTTACTATTCTCTATATTAGTGCTATCTGTGTCTCCTAGCATTTTGTGGACCCTGGTATTCCTCTAATATTCCCTTCTGGTTCCCACACCCCTGCAGAGTAATCTTAAGCTCTCCCAGTAGCACTAGCAAAACTCTCCACAATAAATTCAGTTCCAGCTCTGTTTAGGTGTGACTCGTCCAGCTTGTACAGGTGCCATTTTCCCCAAAGCCAGTCTGAGTGTTTTAGCAGGATTGACAGAAATACATTGTTTTCTGGAACTCTACAGTAGCTAAACTAACCTACATGTGATTCTAGTGCATTTTTAATTTAAGTCAGCAATGCATAGAATCAAGTTTCATGTTGTTTGAACTAGCAATACCCCTTCAACCTTAAAGTCTGCTGACCAATGTCCACATCTTGAGTTTTCATAAGCAGTCTGAATTACAAGTAAACCACAAATATAAATTTACCTATATTACAATAATGACTACAATTCAAAAGGTGCTCAATTTGATCTAAAGATATTTGTGTTGCTGGGGTCATGGAGTGCTATTCTAAATGCTCTATTTGCCACTGACAGCTTTAATGCCTCATCTGTGCCAAGTTATCTGATCTCCAATAACATTAAAACTCACCACTGTTATATACATTTTTAGTCTTAAGGGAAGATGGGCAAAATAAAGTCAGCCAACGTTTCCACCTGACTGCTGTCTTAGGAGTCCTGCTATTTCATAGACAAAGAATGTTAAGTTAAACTGCTGCATCCCTTGCTTAAATAGCCAGTCAACATTCATCATTATGAATCATTAATGCAAGGGATCAGAGGGCCACCAGCAGACATAGAACTAATGCCTCTAAATAAAGTACCTTTAGTTAGGAGGGAGCAAGAGAGAAGAACAAAATATGAAAAAACATGACTCAGATATAAATTCCAGTTTCATGATACAAATAGATTTATGGGGCAACTGTATTTTTCATGTCTCTTGGGTGTGTAAAGCATGCTTTCAAATGCACTATTTTAACCTATTCTGAATGATAGATACTTGGACTAAGGAAGCTTTACGATAGTGTTTTTAAAAAATTACTAGGAGGATGATTAAACATCATTTCCCTCCCTCTTCCTCAACCCTCCAGATCCCACCTTTAACCTGTGCTTTTGCTACGAGGTGTAACAAGTTACAAGATTAACAAGCAGAGTTATGCCATGCTACTAAATCCACTAGCTATCACAAACCAATAATTTGTTTGTTACTGGTCAATTTCTAAAAACAAGCCTCTGCATGCTTGTTTTGAAAGTTATTTTTTTTAAGTTAATTCAATAAGTATCAGGCCAAGATAGCAGATCAACATTCAGTAATTATCAAAATGTACTTCATAAAAGGATTGTGGTTGACGACAAGGATAAATTTGGTTAAAAGCCAAGTATGAACATGATATGTTAATGTTTACAAGTGTACTATGCACCTCAAATAAACTACCTCGACATTTATCTCCCTGTTACCTGTGTGGTGGCTGAAAAGGTCCAAAGTGAAAAAGGATGCTACATCTGACTTCTTTCTTGCTGTCTCCATTACTTTTCTTATCTGACCCTAGTGCTCTCTCTGCGTTTCCACTGCCACTGTTCCCTTCACTGTAATTTGCAGAAGAGTTAACAAGCTCAGGATCATTTATGCATACATCCTTCTACCCTTCACCTATAAAGATGTACATCAAGTGTATTAAAGATACAAAATCCTACAACTTTTACTGCATTCTGAAACAAATTTCAGACATCAAATAACTTTTGTTAAATAAGATTTTGCTTTGGAAAACCAACCTATCATAAAGCCATGACATCTCAGATGTTGGAATGCAGCTTCATTTCCCTACTCAAAGTTGCCAATCCTGAGCATGCATTTCTAAGAGGCATACCAAGGAAGGAGGACAACTGAATCACTGGGCAAATAATCAGCTGAAGCTGCATCAGCTCATGACTTGAAGACAGGCACCTCCTCACTGCAGAGAGTGTTGGCCTTAAAGTACAAGATGATTTATCAAAGGCCAACTTAGAGTTTTTTTTTGATGCACGCACAAAAATAGTAATAAGAAGTTTGAAAATGTCCTTAATAAACAGTCAAAAACATTCAAATACCAATTTATGCTACGCAACAATAGGTGGTCCCAGAATAGAGAAGATATAAAATGCATAAAATCTAATTTTCTGGAATTTGTAGTTCAATCTGCTTGGTGCAATGAAATTCATTAGCTCAATGATCAAACTTTTACTACTTGATGGCTGTTACCATCACGAACAGTACACCGAGATTATTATGTTGATACAATGATTTGCCATGAACACTTGAGCAGCAAAATGTAGTTTTATTCCACATAACAAGAAATACAAGGGGATTCATTTTGGGAGGATAAACAATAAAGGACACATACACTGAAGAGGTGCAGGCAGACTTTGGGGTTCAGAGATACAAATCTAAACAGAAGGAAAAAATGGCAAAATCCATTGAGAAGGTGCAAAATTGACCTAATATAGTACAATGGATGAGAGGTTTTCATTACGAGACAATAGACTGAGGCTCCATTAATTGCCAGAATTTAAGAAGCCTCGTTGAATTGTTCAAAAGAATATTGAATTGTTAAAGAATATGGCAAATTGGGAAAAACACTTTCCACCAACCCAAGTACAAGATAATGGGAGGAACAAAATAAGAGGTCCAGGGAAGGAGACTTTTAAAAATAACTCAAGGAAGCTTGTTAGGACTTGGCATGCCATACCTAAGGGAGTATAGCAAGTGTAAAATCCACAAACTTTTAAAAGAAATTGAATTTATTTGAAAAAGGCCAATGGAATGGAAACAATTGATTTTAAAACCAGCAGCACAGACCAATAGGCTGACTGACCTTCACATGATTTGCACACTTCCATCTCTCCCAAGGAGGCACCAATCTAAAGAGCTCCTTAGGCACCCTCTATTATGCACTGACACTGAATTGTTCAACCAGCTGAGACCAACCAGATTAGCAGCATAATGCACCATCAAACATCACACTAGTTGTCCAATCAGGGCAGGACACAGGCTTTCAAACTGGGACCCCAAAGGCCTGGTTTCTGTCCATCTCAAATTTCTAAATCCTTCTGTACGACATTTATTCAGCCATATCTTGAGTTTGCAGAAACTAATTTTACCACTATCTTCCTTTAAATAGCTGCTTTATCATTGGGAAGATAAGATGAGGAACCTCTGGAATACATCAACTATTGGCAGTGATTTGTGAAGTTTGAAAAGTGAGTCAGTCAAGTGACCTGAAGGTTTATCTGGAACTAAGTGGAAACACATCCCAGTTTTCAGTTTCAGTATTAGTTTTCCAAGTCCCATTCATGAGCCAATTACCAGTGCTCCTCACAAGTACTGTTGAGCCTGTTGCCTCAGGTGTTTGATTACCAAGTCTGCCAGAGGTGGCAGACCCAGTTTTGAACTTCTATCAGCAAGCAGGTCAAAGAGCTAATTCAGCCTTGAGAGATGATCTTGCCCCATCTGTCTACTCACCCAAATCTACCAGAGTCAACAGTTGGCCTAATAAAAGTGGGCACCCACTAAGTGGATAAAGGAACTCATGAGCAGTCCTATGTCACCAAGAGTACATTATCACCATCATTCTGGCCATGATATAGCCTGCTAAACAATGGTTCCAATAGTTTCCACTGTTCAGCAACAGTTGCTTGCCTCTTACCCAATGTTAAGCCTCAAACTCTGGATGTACAAGCTATTGCTCCAAGCCCGTTTCCTCAGGCCCATGACAAATTGGAAGGAACAATATAGGACAACTCAAAGCATGCCACCGATACTTTAGATAGTTAAGCCTTTCTCATCAGCATAGAAACAGAGCTGAGGTAATGGATATGCAGATGAAACTGGTGAATAAAAATGCCAATCTAGCACAATGCACTTACTTTTGAAAATACCCAAACTTTGCTGCAAGATTAGAAACATTGCAGAGCAGATTTCATTGCCATACTGAAAAATCAGGTTTTATAAATAACTGATCCACAAGGTAAAGGTTAACTATACAATGGAGGAGATGTAGGTAACTAAGTATCGAAAATGCAAAATCAAGTTAGATCCAATAAACCTAAGAGCATGTACGCATGAAGATGTGCCACTAATCTCCAATTTAGGCCTTGAACCAAACAGATACCACTGCAATTGAAAAATGTCTCTCCCTCTGTGGTGAACCATAGATGGTTACCACTATGGGTACTTGTACATATGTTACGCTTGTTACTGTTGGGGTTAGGGTTTGGGTGTGCCACCTGTTATTATTGTTTATATGGTACACTCCGTTCGGCTCCGCCTTCTTACAGGAGTATAAAGGTCACTGCTACTTCCTAGCAGTCTTTAGTCTGGGATAATATTGTTAAGTAGTGTGCTCCTATTTGTCGTGAATAAAAGCCTTTATTCCCGGGTACGTTCTAGCCTCCCGTGTGAATTAATCGCGCATCACCCTCACCCTCAAATTTCCTTCAGTGGTACCAGCAAATATTCCTTTGAGCCACTGATCATGAATAAAGTCCTGAAAATTTCACGAAAACTATTAAGATATTAGAGAATAAAGGAACTATATTTCATTCAAATTCTTATTTTCAAGATTATCTGAAACATCTCGATAACCAAATTAACTTGATGAATAACCTTCAACTAAAAGTAACACCAATAACTAACCAAGAATAGCTAATTTGCCCTGATTTACTAACCATTGTATTCAAAAGTGATTAAAATCCTCCTCTCATACAACTAAAATTGGCTTTATAGGTTAGATTGAATTTATAACCCAACAAAGGTTTTACACTGCCATAGAAGTGCAGCTACATTTTTAAAATTTACACTATAATCTAGTATAGAAGAACTGTAGGTATTACTTACCCTAAAGGTTTTGGCTTGTGCGTATCTAACGAATGTAATTGACATCTTTTGTTCTTTTTACTTTTAGGAATTGCGTCAATAGTCTCATTTAGTTTGGACCTAAGAAGAAATTATTCAGAACTTAACTGTATGGAACATTAACAAAAACATTCTCCAAAATGGACAAACGTCTGCAGCGCTGCCCATAGGTAGCCTACGACTATGATGTTGGATTACACATCTTATACATTCAGAACTCTTGGTTGGGTTTCACTGGATTGGAGAAGGAAAAGAAAAGACCAAAATAATTTGCTGTGTCTGCCCTTCTGCATCACCTTTCATTTGATAAACACCAAGACCAAGGCCAGGCTCCAATATATGCAGCAAAATAAACATTAAAAGCAGGCAAGAAACATTTAAAAATCATCATAACCCTCAATTATAGAGCAAAGTAGTAAGGTCAGGGAAAGGGAAACCATGACCCAAGCCTCCAAAACATAGGTAGGCCTCTGGAAAGAAAGGGCATGGCTATCATCTTAGCAGAATTAGAAAATTGAACATTTGCTATTGAACAGCTATAGGTTCAGGCAAGTCAATTAAATCATCGAAAATCTAAAATGGACCAACTGTATGCAACCTTTAAAATGTTCTTTTGTGAAGTTGAACTTTTGTCAATGAGTCAAGTTGCTCATTTCAGTCAACATGCTTTTTGCTACAAATTTAGTTACAATCCAGTACTATATTCAACACTTGAGTTTAATGTTGAAATTATTCTCGACTGGTCTAGCTACCTCTACTTCACAGCTCATGGGGTGACAAAAATGCATCACTGATTTGAAATATCACTACTGCACAGCTCCAAGCTCACCACCAATAGATTTATTCAAGCCAAATCCATCAACTAATTTCCAAGTTAGACATGTGCAGGATTAAATGAGATTTAGTTGTAATTAACGTATTCGGGAGTGATAAGTACACACTTTTCAGTTTAATAAGTTTTAAAATTGTTCCTCAAACAACAATCACTTCAATTTACCTGGTCATATTTACTAGTTAAACCTATAATATTTATTTCCTGTTGAATCAAAAGTTTTTCTTGTTCCCTTTTCAATCAAGTTAATATTACAAGGTATGGCATACAGATTAAACAATGCATTCCTCTAAATAGGTAGTTGAAATCCGATTGATAGTCAAGAAACTACTCAGACAACCTTACCCAAATTGAGCAACATAGGGCAAGAGCAGTATGCACAACCTAGTATATTTCAGTTAGTTATAAATATTTCTGTACATTTATTCAACACATTTCAGAGTAGATTTAAACATCAAGTACAGTCAGGAAACAGTCACAATAGTTAAATGATTTAGCAAAATGGGCTCTAAAAATCTAATCTAAAATAATTCACTTACCCATGCACATAAAATAACGTGAACAGCTTTTTTGCGTCAGTCATGCAGGCACGAGTTACTGAAAGAACTCCTGTGGGCCCAACTGAGAGTGGCTCCAAGGCTGGATTGCCAGATTCTACTAGCTGAGAGAAAAGACGCTCCACGCTGCGTCGACATCCAACACATGGAACAAGCTGAGAAAGTGCACTGAAGACTTCACGGGATGTTACCATCATAGCAATGTTAAGATCTTGCTGCTTGAGCATGCCATGTTGCTGAAACAAAATGATTTGAACTTTCATTCTGTGATATGTAAACATGCTAAAAATGTTTAGAATTACAAATGTAGGAAATCTTGATAATGACAAACCCTTGTTGGAAAAACTACAGCTGATCTTAATAACTTACCTTTAAATACAGCAGTTTAGTGCAATCCATTAAGGCTTCTTCAAAGAAAGTAGCTACACTTTTCAAAATGCAATTTTCTTTGAATTAAGATGCTTGCATTGTCTTCTACCAGATTTAATTTTAATATGCACTACAGATTCTAGATTCCTGCTTTTGCTTTCAGCTAGAATCAAAACTAGTAATCTGAATAAAATGAAATATTTAGAATAACTTCAGAAAAATGGTTCAAGTATGAAAGAACTGGTAAACAATGGATTGACCAGATTTGTGCATTTTATTTCTTTCATGGGATGGGAGAATTGCTGACAATACCACTGTTTGTTGCCCTCGAGGTGATGTTTCTTTCAACAGCTGCAGTCCATATGAAATAGATAGACCCATAATGTTATTTCATAGAATCCCTACAGTGCAGAAGGAGGCCGTTTGGCCCACTGAGTCCGCACCGACAACAATGCCAACCAGGCCCTATTCCCGTAACTGCACGTAAATTTACCCTGTAAACATTCCTAACACCCAGGATTAATAGGCCACTAAGCCTTTCAATCCTGCCCTGCCATTCAAGTTAAGTTTTTAAGTTAAGTTTTTAGGTTTAATTTTTAGTTTTTCAAGTAGGCGTACGTTAACACTGCAATGAAGTTCGTGAAAATCCCCTAGTTGCCACACCCCGGCAGCTTGTCATATACACTAAGGAAAAATTTAGCATGACCAATGCACCCAACCAGCACGTCTTTTGAACAATCATGGCTGATCCATGTCGGCCTCAATTCCTTTTCTGTGCCATTTCCTCATAGTCCTCAATCTATCAAATATTTATCCACCTCCACTTTAAATACTTCTCATGATACAGCCTCCACCACGCTAAGGGACAGAGAATTCCAGAGATTCTCCAGAGAAGAAATTTCTACACACCTCAGTATTAATTCCTGAGCAGTAAAGGAATTAAGGGTTATGGTGAGCGGGCGGGTGAGTGGAGCTGAGTCCACAAAAAGATCAGCCATGATCTTACTGAATGGTGGAGCAGGCTTGAGGGGCCAGATGGCCTACTCCTGCTCCTAGTTCTTATGTTCTTATTACTTTGTCTTGTAGCTATGTCCCCTGGCTTGAGACACACTCACTAATGAAAACATCTCACCATCTACCCAGTCAAGCCCTCAGGATTTTATACATTTGAATAAGGTCACCCCTCACTCTTCCAAGGAGTGCAGACGCAGACTATTTAGTCTCTTTTGATCGGACAACCCCTTCATCCCAGGAATTAACCTGGTGAATCTCCTTTGGACTGCCTCCAATGTTACAATATCCTTTTTTAGTTAAGGGGACAAAAACTGCACGCAGTATTCCAGGTGAGGCCTCACCCATACAACTGCAACAAAACCTCCCTATTTTTAAACCCAAAACCCTCTGCAATAAAGGCCAAACTACTTGATGGACTTGCCTGCTCACTTTTTATGATTCATGCACAAGAACATCTAGATCCCCTGTAATTCACTCACTTGCAGTCTCTCTCCATTTAGATGATACTCTTGCCTTGTGATTCCTCCTACCAAAGCACATGACCTCACATCCCCATTTTAAACTTCATTTGCCAGGTTTTCACCCAGTCACCCAAGCTATCTGTAACCCATCGCAGAATCACAATATCCTCATTATAAAATGCACTTCCGCCTATCTTTATATCATTGGCAAATTTGGAAATCTTACATCCTGTCCCTTCATCCAGGTCATTAATGTAAATAGTGAACAATTGCAGGCTAAGAACTGATCCCTGTGGTTACATCTTTTCACTACGAAAAGGACCCATTTATTCTTAGACGGGTAGAGTAATAAAGTAAGGGCAGAGGAGAATTTTCCACATCTGTATGTTTAGCATCAACAAGGAAGATGGCATTACTGTATCTGATCAAGTGTCAGTAGGGAAATATTTAGAGAACAAGTGACCTACTATCGCAAGTTTTAGCTAGGCTATAGAAAGGGACAAGGAGCAATCCAGAGTAAATTGCGAGTGCGCCATTTGTGATAATGAGAACATTGGTCTGGCCCAGATACATTGGAAACAAAAGCAAAACAGTAACAATGGTCTGCTTTTTAAAAAATAGCTTGGGACAGTCGCGATACATATCATTGGGGGACGTTAGGATGAACAATTCCAGAGTTCCTAAATGAAGGGAGATAATGAGCACGATAAAGCAGATAAAGTATGCATATGACAGGAAAGTTAAGTAGACAAAATACTGAAAAACGTATGAGAAGAGGCTGGGAGATAACAAAAGGAATCCAAACATTTTAATCGGCATAAAGAGTTTTTTTTAAATGGGGACAATTCAGGATAGAAAAGAGAATTTAAGCATGAAGGCCTGGCTGAGGTACAAAGTTACATAACATGGTTTTACCAAGGAAGACATTGCAAAAACCAGTGGGAGAGATAAACGAGACACTCAATGGGCTCAAAATTGATGAACACAAGGTATTGGGAAGGTTGGCCAAGCTGAGTGACTAGGACTGGAGGAAACACAACCAAGGATATTGATGGAAGGAAGGAAGGAAGGGTGGAAATTGCAGAGGTGCTGACCATAATCTTCCAATACCTTAGGATACATGGGTTGTGCCAGAGGAGAGTTGCAAATATTACACCCTTGTTTAATGAAAATGTCAAGATAAGCCCAGCAACTAGAAGCTAGTCAGTTTAGCCTTGGTGGTCGGAAAACATTTTAGAAACAATTAGGAACAAAATTAATCATCTCTTGGAAAATGTGGATTATGGAAAGCCAGAATGAATTTAAGGGCAAATAAAAGTTTAAACAACTTGAATCACATATTTAGATACTGTAACAGAAAGATTTGACAGCAGTGCTATTGATGTGGTTTTATGTGGACTTTAAAAGACATTGGTAAAATGTCACACAAGAGGACTGTATCATGAAATTATGGAAAAAAGGGACAGTAGCAAGTAACATGGATACAAAATTGGCTGAGCGACAAGGGACAGTAATAGTAACAGCTGTCTTTTGGACTGGAGGAAGTCACATCACGGGATTCCTCATGAGTCAGTGTTAAAACCACTGTTTTTCTTGATCTATATTAATGACCCTGGGCTTCAGTGTTCAGGGCTCAATTTCAACATTTGCAGATGACAAAACTGTTGTGAACTGTGAAGAGGATAGTGTTAAGATTTAAGAGGGCATAAATTGGCTGGTGGAATGGACATACATGTGGCAGATGAAGTGTAATGCAGAGAAGTGTAAAGTGACTAATTTTGCTAACAAAAGCGAGGAAAAGCAACATAAAAAGGGTACAATTCTAAGGGAGTGCAGGAGCCAAGGTACCACAGGTGATATGTGCACAAATGATTGAAGGTCGCAGTGGTTAAGAAAAATAAGTTAATCAAACATTCAGCATCTTGGGCTTTATAAATAATGGCAGAGTGTACAACAGCAAGGAAGTTATATATGATGAACCTGTACAAACAAAGGAGTATGTCATTCTGGGCATGGCAGTTCAGGAAGGTTACAAGGGAGAGAATGCAGAGAAGATAAATGAGAATTCAGGGTTGAGCGACTTTAGTTACATGGAGAGATCACAAGCGCTAAGAGAAGAGAAGATAAAGAGGAGATTTGAAAGTATACAAAATCAGGATTGGTCTGGACACAAGAAAATGGAGAGACTGGCCCCATTGATGGAAGGTCAAGAACCAGAGGACATCAAAGAAAGATTATTGACAAAAGCAGCAAAAGATAACAGGAGAAGAAGCAAAGGTGACATGCGAAAAACATTACACAGCAAGTGGTTATGGTATTAACTGCATTATCTGAAAATTTGGTGGAGGCAAAAACAATTGAGGCTTTCAGAAGAGAATGGGACAATTATGAGAAAATAATTTGCAGGGCTGCAGAGAAAAAGGCAATGGAGTGGGACTAGATCAGTTGTTTTTGCAGAGACAGCACAGAAAGGAGGGGTTTAATGGTCTCCAATGCACTACTGGAAGTGGCAAGTTAACTAGTGCCCATATTGACCAACTCCCTGACTGGGAATAGAGGTAAAAGGAGTCTACTACTTCAAATGGGCACAAAGAGCAAGAAAACAAACTCATTCGATTGAGGTCAGCTGGTGAGACCCAAGAGGTGTAAGTCTTTAATAAATAAAGCCAAATAAGTTCAGCGTATTTCTTAATCTGATTCACATAAGACCAAAAGCATATTCAGCCTGCTCACCATGACAGGGGAACTGGTGTGAAATTTGGTTGTTGTTAGTCTGTACAGTCATTGCAAAACAGCTTCGTTGTTCAGATTCTGTCACTAACGCCAAGTCCACCTGACAGACGATTTAGAGACATCCACATCAATGGACATGCACTGGACACTATCCAGTTCTGATTAAAGGGGTCACATTATGTTAGACCAATTAGGATCTTGCGACCAAATAGCTAAATATTGGGCAGTATGTACAAAATTCTCAACACAAGACATAGGATCATCTTATGGGAGTTGCCAGCGCCTGGAGGAACATGCAAGGCAAACCAGAAATTTGCAATATCAAAAAACACATAATTTACATCTTCTGCTCTTATTGACTTTTCATCAAGTAGCTGTTCATTTTATCAGGTCTTTTATACAGCTCAAGAACTTCCTGACCTGACAACCTTTAAGCTTTTTGCCTTAGAATTTAGAGCTTCAGATTCTCAAACATTTTTGATAGATTATACTTGCTGTGTTGAATACTATAACCCGTTCATATAAACATGGTAACCAAAATTACATACAATATTTCAAAATTAGTGCATTATAAATATTTCAATACAGTAACTATATGCTTAAGTTCAATGTTGTGTATTTGCCAATATGGTGTACTTTGAATGCTACCTTTCATTACTGCTACAAAGCAACGAACATTAGTCTCGGAATGCTTTCTAAAACTTTACAAGATTACCCATTCCACAAAGGCAATATTTGGCAATTATTGCATTAATTCCATTAGCCTTTTCTTTAAATTCTTATTGTACCAAGTCACAGATGCTTTCATATCAGGTTCATTTAACAAGCTTATATTTGGTTTCTGCATCCAGGCAAACCAGAAGCAAGGGACCGAATACCAACTTTTTAGTAGACCCACTCAACCCTTTTCCCTGTGAGACAGTTCATACAAGTACATTTTTCTATAATCGAATGGTTAAGTTAAATTTTAAGGTTTTACTACAAGAAGTGAATATAGACATAATTACAAGTTAATATTTTACATCCAGCACAAAACTAACACTGATGTACATCTTTTCTGCTTACCTGGACAAATTGTTTCAGTTGTGCACCATTGATCTGGTGACCATCAAGGTTGAGCATATTATCAGAGAACTCCATTACCATCTGTAGGGAAAATGCAATTCAGTTAATAGTCATAGTAAAAGGGACTGAGTGAAATGAACAAGGCATCTAAAAGCAACTGCTAGGATTTTTCTGATTATCTGGTTAAAAACCTCAAGTTCTATAACTCTGCCGAAGAACATAAAAGTGTTTAATAGTACAGAACTTAGTTACATTACGTCTTCAGTGTTTTAAAAAAGGTTTCTTTTTTAAAAATCGTAATAGTTTTCCAACTCCTAGTCCATTAACTTCATCAGATAACCACATGCAAGTTCTTCTAATTTTTTTGAAACCACAATTGTCAAAATACATCAGATTATCCTATTCAGAGAAACAATGCTTTATTTTAAGAATTCCTGGTTTTGCATTATCATACATAAAGCTAATAGACATCCTGTGAGAAACTATACATTTGCAATTGTCAATAAAGTTCAGTAAATCTAACTAGAATGTAATCAATTTTATTGATCTTACATGGCTAAATTTGCCTAAACAAGAATGTGTCACCTAAAATCAGACCTTATACAAGATTTACCACTTCTAAACATTTAATCTAGAAACATCTAAGAAAAGCTGTGATTATTACAGTAAATAACAAACTTCAATTATATTTTTTAGAAGCCCCTGAAACCTATCTCCAGTGTGGTAAGGCACCATTAGAATCAAAGACTTTGCAGTTCTTTTTGAACATTGGCTGTTCACTGTGAATGTTCCCCCCATGCCCAGGAGTTTGTTCCCATTTTCAACACAATCTGCAGAGTTATTCTGGCTGCCAAAGACCAACTAAATTAGATGTACCAGCAAGCAGGTACATAATCAGTCATAAACAGGCAAGTTATATCAAGAGAGAGAGAGAGACGGTGGCTCAAGTCAAGGGCTGCTTTCTGCTTTGTGTCCACCCCATTCATGCAGGTTTTCCCCGTCTTCCACCTTCATCTCCACCCCCATCATCCTCAACTTGTCCTTCGTTTTTCCAGTGCCACTTAAAAACAACGACATTCGCAGCCTCTAGTACAAAACAGGCCTACAATCAGAATGATTTCTGGGGTGGCAGAATTGTCCTACAAGGAGATTGTGGAGAGTGGACAACGAGGCACGATCTCAGTGAAGCATACAAAATTCTTCCAGGGCTAAAGCTAGGTGCAGGAAAAATACTTCCACTGGCTGGGAAGTCTAGAACCAGGGGGGCAGAGTCCCAGAAGAAGTAATCAATTTAAGAATGACATGGAGGAATTTCTTCATTCAGGAAGGTGGCAAATCTATGGAACTCTACCTCAGAGGGTGGTGAAGGTTCAGTCATTAAGAGAGAGCGAGCAATTTCTGGATATTAAAAGACATTAAAGGGATATGGACACAGTGCAGGGAAATGACGAGAGGTAGAAGATCAGCCATGATCCAATTGAAATGCACAGCAGACAGGAGGGGCCGAATGGCTAGTTCCTATGATTTTTGAGAGAGTTTTACTGCTGACCGAAGGGTGACACGAAGTAGTAAGAGTACAGTGTGAATTGGGATACCAGTGTTCAGTGCTTGGACCCCTTCTTTATTTGAATAAAGTGCCTGAAGACTCAAATCAATGCACCCTGTTAACTTTGCAGATAGTGGAGACTGAGAATAATATAGTTAGTATTTTTTCAATAACATTGGAAAAGGAATGCGATTGGGAGAAAATGATAAAGGGAAAACTGGATTATCGAAAAATAGCAGGATACAGAAAGTATAAATGTGAGCTTTAAAGAAAAGGCATTGGTTTCTGATCCCTCAAAAGCCCAAAGTTTTAAAAGTGTTTAAATTCCTTCATGGCCGCTCCAATCCTACATCCCCAAACTGCGTTCTTCAAACTCTGCCCTGTTGTGCATGCTTCCTTTCTGTCATTTCATTGGTGGCCATGCTTTCAGCTACCAAGGCATTACACTTTCCTATCTTAAACTACTTTATCACTTGGGTTGGCACAGGGGAAAACAGTGTTTAGCACTGTTGCTTCAGTGTCAGGGACCCAGGTTTAATTCTGGCCTCAGGTGACTGTATGGAATTTACACATTCCTATGGGTGCTCCGGTTTCCTCCCACAGTCCAAAGATATGCAAGTTAGGTGTATTGGCTGTTCTAATTTGTCCCTTGTGTGTAGGTTAGGTGGATTAGATATGATGGATGTTTGCAGGGATGTTGACGTAAACTCAAAATTAAAGAATACAAGATGGTTACCTGGCACAAAATGGACTCTGGGAAAAGACATTAAGATGTGCTGACTTGGGCACAGACATTGCACAGCGAGTTAAAACCTGTTAGTGTCTAAATTACTGCAGGAAATAGATCAGACCCGGAGACACCTTAGCTTGAGATAAAGCAGAACCAAAACAATGAGTTTTGGTAACGAGATCAGTCATTGATGGGGGATATAAATGCATAAATGTATCTACTATGTGTAACGATGTGCTAACTGCCGATGTCCGTACTTGTCTATTATTTGAAAATGTATAAAATATATATTGTAAAGTTGAGAAGGTGACTGCATGCACTGCGGAGAGCCCAGCGCTTCGTCCGATAAAACTCCGTGTAGAATCTTTAAGTCTGACTCAGAGTGGTGATTTTCCCACAACAAATTGGCGTAGTCGGACAGGATCTCACTGCTGGTGAGTTGATCAGTTGGCCTCGATCGGCGAACTGGAGTAGAAATTATTGAATCTGTGGGAGTCAGACTGAGCCAACAATGCAGTTAAAAATGGGTGAAAATTAAGGGAATTTATGGTACTATCGGATAGAAATAAGTATTGATTGCTACTTGTGCTGATCGACTAAGGACAAGGAAGTGCCTGTCTCAAACACGCAGCCTTAGACCAGTTGTTAAGAGGGGAAATCCCCCACACGAAGGTCAGGACCCTGAAGTGGGCGTAGAGGCACAAGGGCACTTAGGATCGCGAAGCATAAGTGACAAAGGTCATTTATCATCAAACTCTGTAGTGGCGAACAAACGCAGAGTTGCCACCTGTTTGCATAAAAGTTAGTGTAGTTTGTGTACTTGTCTGTCATGTTGTAAAGCGGTGCAGAAAAGGAGCTGATCACTCTGACCTAGAGCCGGACACCGGTGGAGGAAACACGTTGCCGAGGAGGTAATCGTGGCCAGGGTAGTGAGTATAAATAGAAACCCTAACGGTGGAGAAAACACATTGCTAAGGAAGTAATCGTGGCCGGGGGTGTAGAAGTCTGCGAGATGGCAGATAGAGAAACTAAGTGGGGACCTGCGGGTTCTCTTATTGATAAATATATGACAAACATACACATGCTGAACACAACTTGGCGCCAGTAACCCGAGGGGGAACGGATGCACAGCCAAAAGCAAATTACAAACCATTCACCCCAGGCAAAAGACAACAGATAATGGCTTCCCTGGGTAAACTACAACCTAGAAGCGCAAATACAAAATTTTGGGAAGAATTAGATACGGTTTGGGTAGGACACCAACTTGCACTTAAGGGATATACACCAATTGGTCAGGGCCGCATGTCCAGCGGATAAATGGAGGCAGGTAGCCGGAGGGCCCGCCAGTCCCCCAGCACAAGACTACAGTGGGGGACGTTGGACACATGCAGTAGCCCTAACAGCAGAAATAGATGCCCAATAGGCACCCTTCGCCCAGTTTAAAACAGAAGTCCAGAGAGTTTTAGGAAATGCTCCTGCTAATTGGAGTAAAATCACAACAACCAAGCAACAAAAGGGGGAAGGAGCATCTGAATACGGGGAGCAGTTGTTCCAAGTATACCAGGAATGCTCAGGGCAAGGAAACCTAGGCCGTGGGGATCGAGCCTTCATCCAGGCTTTCAAGGATGGGCTCTCCAGCACTCACCAAACCATCCTAAAAATGGGAGTGATCATGTCCCAGGATTATGATGAACTAGTGGAATGGGCTAGTGGTGTACTTGGAGGCAGGGAGGAGAAATCTCAGACGAGGATAAAACAGGAAAGAGTAGCTGCCTACAGTAGCGGGAACAGAACTAAGCCCAAACTGACCTGTCACAATTGTGGCCGACAAGGGCACTTTGCAAAGGAGTGCTGGGTCCCAAGGAAAGGAAATAAATTTGGAAACAGTGGGAGACATTGTAATCATTGTAATAAAAATGGGCACACGGAAGCAATATGTTAGGACAAACATGGGAGACCCCCACCCTGATCCATGGCCACAGCAGAATTGGAGGAACAAGGAACCTCAGAGGTCAGCAAGACTGACGGCCTGCAGCCCCCATTCATACGGGTAAGAAAGAGGGAAGGATCTATGCGTCTGCACTAGTAGGGGGCAGGCAATGCAAGATGCTGCTGGACACAGGAGCATCCATATCTACCGACCTTCCCTTACCCACTGCAAGTAGGATGATTTATCTAACAGGGATAGGAGGGTACAAAACACCCGCCTACCTGAGCGAGACCACGTTAGTAGAAATAAATAATTTGTATATACCTATGAGATTCCATGCATGTAAAAATAACGAGGGTACAATAATGGGAAATAATTTAATGAAGGAGTATGAGATTTTGATTGACTGTGGGAAGGGAGAATTAATCTGGCCAAAACAGGACGGCCAGAAAACCGGAATGGGAAAACTCAAGTCACCTCAAGACTATCAAGGTGGCCACAGCCACCACCAGAGATTGATGACTAGAAACAGAGGGGTTTGGAGCCATCTGTGCCTCCGCCCCCGGAGTATGGGCCGAAACGAAATTAGACACTGGCCTAACCAAAACTGACCCGATAAAGGTGTCCAGTCCGGAGCATAAGCCCCACCGACAATACCTGATAAAACCAGAAGCAAAGGCAGCTGTAGTAGAAATAGTTAAAGGGTTAGTGGAGAAAGGAATCTTGAGGGAAACTACGAGTACCACTAACTCCCCAACCTGGCCAGTGAGCAAACACGACGGTGACTTGAGTTTTCCCATTCCGGTTTTCTGGCCGTCTCGTTTTGGCCAGATTAATTCTCCCTTCCCACAGTCAATCAAAATCTCACAATAGACTACACCGGCCTCAATAAAGTCACATCCAAGTTGCACCCCATTGTAGCAAGCCCCTCAACAATCCCGAATGGACTGTCACCGGAGCATAAAATCTTTACCGTACTGGATATAGCCAATGGATTCTGGTCCCTACCCTTGGATCCCAAATCCCAAGACAAATTTGCCTTTACAGTGGGAGACAAACAGCACACTTGGACGCACCTACCGCAGGGATTCCACAATAGCCCCGCTATCTTCCATCGAGTAATGAGTGACATCCTGAACAGGGTAGAACGATCCTACAATACGTGATGATATATTAATAGCTTCAGAATCTAAGTCAGGACATCAGGGAGCACTATAGCTAGTGTTGAATGAACTGAAAACTGCAGGGTTAAGGGTAAGCCCCAAAAAGGCGCAAATCGGGAAAGCACAAGTCCTGTACCTAGGACACTTAATATCACAAGGGTTTAAAGAAATGTCAACAGACCGAAAGAAGGCGGTACAACAAATGCCCCAGCCAGTCACCGTAAGAGGAGTCAGGAAGGTGCTGGGTCTGTTTAACTATAGTCGAAGTTTTATCCCGGAATTCTCAAAATTGGCAGAGCCTATACAAAGACTAGTTAACGGGGGAAAGCCAGCTTTAAACTCCGTAGAATGAGGACCTGAGCAAGAAGAGGCCTATAAGAAGTTAAAGGCAGAACTGGTATCAGTCCCCGGACTGGGACTACCAGATTCCAATAAAGATTTCCACATACACTAATAATGAAGGGGGCTTCTACTCTGCAGTAGTAACGCAAGATCATGGCGATAAACGGAGACCCATAGGTTACTATTCAACAGCAGAAGGGCCGGTAGTAACCGGACTGCCAAGGTGCATAGCCGCCTAAGATTGCACCCCCCTGGGCCGTAAAGGTTAGCAAACCGATAGTAATGACAGGAAATATAATCCTCCACACCAAACACACCTTGGTGGAAATGCTAAATACAGGAAAGTTAAGGTCCGTCTCGAACATAAGAAGGGCTTAATGGGAAGCTGTCCTCCTACCTCCCAGCAAATCAGTTATAATAGTAAGGGATACAGGAGATAACCCAGCAGAAGGAATTTTGGATACAGGAGAACCACATAATTGTGGAGACGTAGATACGGATGTAGAAGAAGGTAGGGTAAAGGATGTATGTACCTTTAGCAACAGCTGAGGAGACCCATTTAATAGATGGCTCACGTAAATACGTGGAAAGATCACCCCGGACAGGGTGGGCAGTAGTAAATGACAAATTGGAAATGGTAAAGTCAGAAAGAATTGACGGAGGTCTATCTGCGCAGGTGGCGGAACTAGTGGCACTCACAAAGACACTAGAATTGTCCGAAGGAAAGACGGTAAACATATATACCGATAGTAGGTACGCATTTGGGGTAATACACGATTATATGACGGCATGGGGTAGAAGGGGGTTTATAACCACGGGTGGAACTCCTATTAAACACCAAAGGATCAAGGCATTACTAAAAGCCAGCGAAAAACCCCGAGAAGCAGCAGTAATAAAAATTAAAGCGCATCAGAAGGAACCAGATAGGGATAACCCAGATTGGTTAAATTACAAAGGGAGCCAAGCCGCAGATAGAGCAGCACAATTAGCATTAGAGCAGGAGGCAGTTGGTGAGCTGCCAATAGCAGTAATGGGCCAGACAGGAGACAAAATAGATATTCGGGACTTACACGAGGATACCTCGAAAGAGGAAAAGGGGAAGCGGGAAGCACAGGGAGCGAGGAGAGGGACTGATAACGTTTGGAGACAAAATGACAAGGTAATGGCACCGGAGTACATACAAAACACCCTCTTGGAACTACACCATGGACTCTCACATGCGGGAAGAGAGGCCATGGCAACTAGTATAGGAAAAGAATGGTGGTGGAAAGGAATGGGAAGGGACATAGCCCGACATTGTCATCGATGCGTAACATGCGCGCAATACAATCCCGGTCAACCCATAAAAATTAAGATGGGACACCAGCCCCGACCAAAGGGGCCCTGGGAACATCTGCAAATAGATTTCACAGGGCCACTACCACAATCCCACGGCAAAACCTATTGGTTGGTTATTATAGACCAGTTTACCAGGTGGGTAGAAGCGTTCCCTACTAAAAATTGTACTGCTACCACGGTGGCTAGAATATTGGCGGAGGAGGTAATCCCTAGATGGGGAATACCCATACAAATTGATTCAGATCAAGGGACACTTCACCAGAAAGGTGGTAAAAACAGTGCGCCAACTGATGGGAATAAAACAAAAATTCCACATCCCTTACCACCCGCAGAGTTCTGGAATGGTGGAACACATGAACAGAACCCTTAATGCCCTGGTCAAGGCCATGCAAATGTCATGTGTCTGTCTGGACATAAGGGGGAAAGGTGTATGGAAACATTGGACCCAGCTGAAATTATACAAAGAAACGAATGAGTGATATTAAAGTGACCAGAGCGCTTTCCCCAAACCAGGTGACGACTACAAGCAAGATTAACCGACGCGTTCGGGTTGGCAATACAGCCTTTGGAAAGTTAACATATAGTAATAAGATTGATACTTGCCTGTTGCGAACATGTTTGAGATCATGTATATAATTGCATTACTCTATGTTGTCACGATTGTAAGATTAACAGGGCTAGAGGATAAATTATTCTACAAGGCTCATGTACATTTACACGGTAATCGAACCGTGTGTTACCCGCTAGCCCAATCTGTAGAGGCCCTATTTGTGGCCACCCCTGGGTGGACCCCCCATGACTTATATACGGCAGATACCTCGGACGCACCCTGTAAAGGACAAACAGGCAAATATAAAAGGGATATACAGGGAAGATGTGTGGAACTAATAAAATCCACAGATCCTGTGCGCAGGGGGCTCCAGGGAGTGGGAGGAAGAGTATGCTCAGACAATGCAAGCTACCCGCTTTGCTTCTCGGGGCAGGGATGGGGATGTGCATATGCCTTGGTCCCCAAGAATGTTTCCTGTGTACAGACGCAGTGTGTCCGTCAGCGCTGTCGGGTAAACAGAGGCCAGTTCACTTGTACCTGTAACGAGCAAAAATGCCCGAACGTAACCGCGGGGAGGCAACTCATTTGTGGTCAGTGTAATGGGACTCATGTCAGCTCAGCCGAATGGACATACCCGTTTGACACTTACCAATTAGTACGATCAGGCAGAAAGTCAAGTGAACCGAGCAATTGGTGGTATATACAGTTCATACAGACCAATAACCAGGATATTAAATGCTACCGGGCCAAGAAGGGATTTGTGTTCCTCTTCAACGGTACCTTCATGACGGCAACACCAACCCTCCCGATCCTTTTTGCAGTAGAAACAATAGGACCACTCACTGTTCCATGCCCTCAAAAGGGGCATATCCGGAGAAAGATAGTGACCCGGGCCATCAGCAAGGAATTCTGTGCCGATTGGGAAGTCCCGGTCACACTGGGATCTTATCTGTGGATTAACCATCCTGGGAAACAGTACATCAAAGGCACTGGAGGCCGTCAACCAAGAATTGGCTGAATTAAGATTATACGCGCAGCAAACCCGCTATGCCGTAGACTAGCAGTTAGCCCAACAGGGGGGAGTATGCACAATAATAGGAGACAAATGTATAACGCATGTCACAGATGAATCCTACAACATCACCCAAGTCATTAATGACATAAGAAAGCAGCTCGATGACTTTAGACAAGGCCCCAAGAAGGGGAATAGCTGGCTCGAATGGTTATTGGGGGATCCTGAGGGTCCTATTTAATGCATGGACTGATCATTCTCGTTGCCATAATAATTGTCTTTTGCCTAATTGTCATATGTCTTAATGTCTGCTGTAAAGTCATGATGACTTGGATTGTGCCAGGGGCCAGCATGGTCACCGGAGAAGAACACCTGATGGGAACTCCCGAAGACGATGACGATGAAGGAAAGGGCGAGAAGGTGGACGTCTACCTGTGAACGCATGACCTGTTGGTTACGGGTCAGGCATATCAATTGCCGGACCCACGATGCTGCTGTTGCTGGTCTGTGGATTATTAAATCATAATCCTGACCAAAAGGGGGAGTTGTTGGAGTAAACTCAAAATTAAAGGATACAAGATGGTTACCTGGCACAAAATGGACTCTGGGAAAATACATTAAGATGTGCACAGCGAGTTAAAACCTGTTAGTGTCTAAATTACTGCAGGAAATAGATCAGACCTTGAGGCACCTTAGCTTGAGATAAAGCAGAACCAAAACAATGAGTTTTGGTAACGAGATCAGTCGTTGATAGGGGACATAAATGCATAAATGTATCTACTCTATGTTAACGATGTGCTAACGGCTAATGTCCGTATTATTTGAAAATGTAAAAAAAATGCTCAACTGCCATTGTAAAGTTGAGAAGGTGACTGCGTGCACTGCAGAGAGCCCAGCGCTTCTCCCAAAGCTTTGTCCAGTAAAACTGCGTGTTGAATCTTTAAGTCTGACTCCGAGTGGTGATTTTCCTACAACAAAGGAGGAGGCTGGATAGAATGCTTTTTGGAAGATTGATGCAGACTCAATGGGTCAAATGGCCCCCTTCTGCACTGTAGGGATTCCATGATTCTAACTCTCTAGCCTGCTTTAAAACAAGCTTCAGTCACGCCTGATTAATATCTTTGGCTTAGCTATTCACTTTTTTCCCCTGTGCCTTTCTGAAGCGGAATGGGATGGGGGGGGGGGGGGGGGGGTGGTATATTGTGAAATCTTAGCAATCCAAGTCAGCTGTACTGCAGAGACCTCACCTTACTTGTAATGCTCTCAAAAGGAGTTCTGACATTGAAGAATATTCACGTGATCCCCATTTAATTCATAACTGTGCAGATACCCTTCCATCCCGCTTCTAAATTACTTGTATAGTTTTAAAGTTGAGGAGGCCCTCATGCTATTTGGCTTGTGACCATCTTACAAAACAGCTAAGCAGGTTTGCTCACTTCCAAACCTGCACAACATGTCCATTAATCTTGTGTAGAGAAAACAAATTCACTACTTTCTTTTCAAATATTTCAACGTGCAATTTAATTACAAAAAGATGTTCAAAATCATTTGTTCTAGGTTTATCCCAGCCCTAAAGGTTTACTACACATTGGCAGCAACCAAGTCAAATTTATTTCGTGCTGTAAAGGTTGGGGCAGCAAGAAAGTCTAATCTTCGTTATGTGCTGTGAAAGTTAAGAAATTACAGTCCTTCCTGAAGGTAAATAACATGATAGTATGCCGTCTACTTCTCATAAGCACCGAATTCCTAAGGTGTCAGTTGTATTACTTAGTTGGTTGCCAGGCAAGTTAAATTGTAATGCAAAAACTTTGAACCAGGAAACTGTATTGAACATTTAAATTCTAAATCAATATATATGTACTAAGATGCCCACTTAAGGAATCCACAATTGTGCACGTATTGCTCAAGAAATTTTAATAATCAAAGCACCTTATCCAAATACAAAAAAAGTTGTGCTGACATTGTCACTAAGCCCAGAAAGGCAGCAGATCATCACAGCTAGGTTGTGCAGACCAAATAAAAATAGAAAATGCAGGAAAAACTTAGATCTAGCAGTGTCTGTGGAGAGAGAAACAGTTAACAGAGTGACTGTTCTTCAGAACTGAAGGAAAATAGAAAAGTAATGGGTTTTATGGAGGAAGAACAGAGTGGCAGGTCTGGGATAGGTTAGTGGGCAGGAAATTAAATAACAAAGATTTCATGGAAACAAAAGGCAAAGGTAGTCGTCATAGTTGCAGTAAAGAAACAAAATACTGGTCCAGAATGGCTGAATAATGAACAGTTCTGTCCAAAATTAAAATATAGACTGGCACTTGGCAAAAACAAAATGGAGGACAGAGTCCATGGCCTGAAACTGTTGAACCCAGAAGACTCAGGACAGAAATGAGCAAGAGCAAGGTGGTGAATTAAAATGGCAAATAACTGCAAGATTGGGGTCATGCTTGTGGATTGAGTAAAGGTGTTCTGCAAAGTGGCCAACCAGTTTGTATGTTGTCTCCCCAAAAAGGAGATTACATTGTGAGCAGCTAATACAGTATACTAAACTGAATGTACAATTGTTGTTACACCAGCAAGGAACGTTTTGAGTCTTGGACAGTGAGGAAAGAGTAGTTAAAAAAAGATGGATTTGGTGATGGCATCATGCTGGATGTGGTGGAAATGACAGAGAATGGAATCTACTCCAGCATGATGATAATAAATACATCTTCCATTTCTGCCAGCATTTCAAAGAGACCATTCCATCTGAGAAATGCTGATCCATTTTATCCACCACACCTCAGCCCCATCTCAAGCAATCACAGCAACACCTGCTCTTTTACCTTCTTTCAAACATGCCTTCCAGGTGAAGCAGCAATTTGTGTGTTATTTTCAGTTTATTACAGGGCAAGTATCCTATATCTGTAAATCTCAAAATCAAGCACATCCAAAAATTGCACATTTTTGAACCTCATTGACCTTGTACAAGCATAGTTGCTTACCTGCATTGAAGCCTTGTGGTTTTTGTGAACATGTCAAAAAGAAAATTACAAGCATCTATTAAATGATATCTTGCACTACAATAGCTTAGGCTAGCTATAATTTAACTATGTGGAATCCAAAATGACCCGAAATCCAGTCAGCTCCCAAGGGTTTCAGGTACTCTACCTGCATACTGTGTTTGCTGCTCACAATGCAGTCTCCTCTACACTGGAGATCAAATGCAGACTGGATGACTTTGTGGGACATCTCCATTCAATCTACAAGCTTAACCCTGACCTTCCAGTTGCATGCCATTTTAATTCACTATCTTGTTCTTGCGTTGACATTTCTATTTTCTGTCTGGTGCAACGTTCCAGTGAAGCTCAATGCAAGCTTGAGGAATAGCACCTCATCTTTCTATTAGGCACCTGTCAGCCTTCTAGATTAAAAGTTTATTCAACATGAAGTTTGATAACTTCAAGCCATGAACTGTCTTCCATTTTAATTCCTTTTGCCACATGCCAGTCTGTACATTATTCATGTTTTTGCTTTCAGACAGAGCTGTTCATTATTCTGCTATTAATACTTACTCTAGACCAATGCTTTGTTTTACAACCATTACCACTCCCTTTGCTGCACAATGTTATTTAATCTTTCCTGCCCTCTATCCTATCCCAAACATTTCCCATGTTCTCCTCCCGCCCATTCAACAGCATTAAACTTCTCATTTCTACCTCCCTACAGTTCGGTAATCATATTTTACATGAAACATTAACTCTTGTTGTGCTCTCCAGACACTGCCAGTCCTGAGTCTTTCCAACACCCCTGCTACTTTGGAATTAGAAACTAAGCCTCAACTTTTCAGAAGTTTCAGGATGCAAGGAGGATCGTTGCATTCACCATTAAAGTTCTCAAGCAGAGAGAGAATAACAGTCCAAAACTGCAGCTTAAAAGCTCAGCCCTACCATTAAGAAATAGCTGTGTAATTGCTAACTCCAGGAGTGAAAGAACCACACTGACCCATCATATTTGCTGGACACTTCCTGCTCATTTCAGGGAGGAGGTAACCAAACTTTTGGGCCAATGTGATTTAAATTCTCAATAAACTGATGAAAGTCATTAATGTTACATTGTTTGGGTTTAATATCAGTTGTTTGGGTTTAATATCAGTTGTTCTGGGTTTAATATCAGTTGTTCTGGGTTTAATATCAGTTGTTTAGGTTTAATCTCAGTTGTTTTGGGTTTAATCTCAGTTGTTTTGGGTTTAATCTCAGTTGTTCGGGTTTAATCTCAGTTGTTCGGGTTTAATCTCAGTTGTTCGGGTTTAATCTCAGTTGTTTGGGTTTAATCTCAGTTGTTTGGGTTTAATCTCAGTTGTTTGGGTTTAATCTCAGTTGTTTGGGTTTAATATCAGTTGTTAATATCAGGGATTTGTTCCCAGGAGCAGGCTGAGGGTAAGAGAGTGGGTTTTCTGACTTTAATTAATTATTTATTTTTTCAGTTAATTTTGGGTTTAAAATCGGAGGTTTTTTTTCAAAACCGGAAGTCGGGCCAGGAGAGGCCTGGGGAAGTTTTTGGAGGGTTTAAAAGCGCACCAAAGTATACAGCGGGCAGCATCGTAGCGGGCAGCAGAGTGAGTGGGAAGTTGAGTGAGCTGTCAGGGCTTTGGCTCACAGGGCTTGGACGAGCAGGGGTGAGTTTTTGTTTCCTTACACTCTTATTAACTTTTCACTGTCTTACTTGACATAAAGTGTCCAGTATGAGTGTGAAACCAGTGTGTTGTTCCCAGTGTAGGATGTGGGAGGTCCTGGAGGCATCTGGCCTCCCGGACATCCACATCTGTGAGGGGTGTGTCGAGCTGCGGTTCCTGAGGGACCGTGTTAGGGAGCTGGAACTGCAGCTCGAGGATCTTAGGCTGATGAGGGAGAATGAGGAGGTGATAGACAAGAGCTATCATCAGGTGGTCACACCAGGGCAACGGGAGGAGGCCAAGTGGGTGATGGCCAGGAAGGGTAAGGCTAGGGTGGTTGAGAGCACCCCAGTGGATTTGCCCCTGCACAACAAGTACTCCTGCTCGAGTACTGCTGGGGGGGACAGCCCGCCTGGGGGAAGCAGCAGTGGCCGTGTCTCCGCAGTGGAGTCCAGCCCTGTAACTCAGAGGGCTAAGGAAAAGAGGAGGAAGGCGGTATTAATCGGGGACTCGATGGTGAAGGGGACAGACAGGCGTTTCTGCGGAGGTAGGCGGGATTCTCGCATGGTGGTCTGCCTCCCTGGGGCCGGGATCCAGGATGTCGCTAGTCGCGTCCCGGAAATCCTGAGGTGGGAGGGAGAGGAGCCTGAGGTAGCGGTACATATTGGTACCGCTGATGTGGGTAGGAAGGGAGAAGGGGTCATGAAAAGGGAGTACAGGGAATTAGGGAGACAGCTGAGAAAGAGGAAAGCAAAGGTAGTAATCTCAGGATTACTGCCTGTGCCACGGGAAGGTGAGGGCAGGAATGGAGTGAGGTGGAAGATGAATGTGTGGCTGAGGGACTGGTGCAGGGGGCAGGGATTCAGGTTCCTGGACCATTGGGACCTCTTTAGGGGCAGGGGTGATCTGTATACAAAAAACGGGTGGAACTTGAATCACACGGGGACCAATATCCTGGCCGGTAGGTTGGCTAAGGTTACTGGGGAGAATTTAAACTAGATAGGTTGGGGGGAGGGGAGCTAGAAGAGTTGACTAGGATCAAGGAACTAATTGATGGGGTGGAGGATGCAGGGGTAAGGGGAATTACAAAATTAATGGTAGAGGAGAGGGTGCAAGTGAATGAAGGCGGTAATTTAGATAAGGGAGGAGAGGGAGAGGGTGTTCGCGACTCATCAAAGCGGGTCCAGATAAAAGCTGGAATAAGGACACTTTGCCTGAATGCACGAAGCATTCGGAACAAGGTAAATGAGTTGATGGTGCAAATCAGCACGAGTGGGTACAATCTAGTGGCCATTACAGAAACGTGGCTGAAAGGTGACCAGGACTGGGAGATGAATATCCAGGGGTATCAGGCGTTTAGGAAGAATAGACAGGAAGGAAAAGGTGGTGGGGTCGCGCTATTAATAAGAGATAATATCAGGGTAGTACTGAGGGATGACATAGGCTCTGAGGAACAAAACGTGGAATCATTATGGGTAGAGATGAGGAATAGTAGAGGGAGAAAGACACTAGTAGGTGTGGTATATAGGCCCCCAAATAATAATGTTGAGGTAGGGAGGGCTATAAACAAGCAGATAAGGGATGCGTGTAAAAACGGAACGGCAATAATCATGGGGGACTTCAACATGCACATTGACTGGCAGACTCAAGTCGGTAAGGGTGGAATGGAGGAAGAGTTCTTAGAATGCTGTCGGGATAGTTTCCTTGAACAGCATGTTACGGAACCGACGAGGGAACGAGCTATTTTGGATCTGGTATTGTGTAACGAGGTAGGTAGAATTAAGGATCTTATTGTGAAGGACCCTCTTGGGTCTAGTGACCACAATATGGTCGAATTTCTGATTCAGATGGAAGAGGAGAAAGTTTGGTCCCAAACCAGTGTCCTCTGTTTGAACAGAGGGAAATATGATAGGATGAGGGATGAATTGGCTAAGGTAGACTGGGAGAGCAGGCTGGCAGGTAGGATAGCTGAGGAACAGTGGAGGATTTTTAAGGAGATCCTTTTCAGTTCTCAGCAAAAATATATTCCAGCAAAAAACAAGGATTGTAAGAAAAGGGAGAACCAGCCGTGGATAACGAAGGAAATAAAGGAGAGTATTAAAATAAAAACAGCTGCGTACAGAGTGGCCAAAAATAGTGGAGAAACAAGTGATTGGGAAAAATTTAAGAAACAACAAAGAGAGACTAAGAAAGCGATAAAGAAAGGAAGGATAGACTATGAAGCTAGGCTAGCAATTAATATAAAAAATGATAGTAAAAGTTTTTATAAATATATAAAAAGGAATAGAGTGGCTAGAATGAATGTTGGACCCTTGGAGGACGAGAGGGGGGAGTTAATAGTGGGAAATGAGGATATGGCTGAGTCTTTAAATAAGTTTTTTGTGTCGGTCTTCACGGTGGAGGACACAAATAGTTTGCCAAATATTAACGATAGAGGGTTGGCAGCAGGAGAAATACTTAATACAATTAATGTTACCAGAGAGGCAGTGCTGGGTAGACTAATGGGACTGAAGGTGGATAAGTCCCCGGGTCCGGATGGAATGCATCCCAGGGTATTGAAAGAAATGTCAGAGGTAATAGTGGATGCGTTAGTGATTATTTATCAAAACTCGTTGCATTCTGGGGTAGTGCCGGTTGATTGGAAAACGGCTAATGTTACGCCGCTGTTTAAAAAAGGAAGGAGACAAAAGGCAGGTAACTATAGGCCGGTCAGCTTAACGTCTGTAGTAGGGAAAATGCTGGAATCCATTATTAAAGAGGAGATAGCAGGGCATCTGGATAGAAATGGTTCGATCAATCAGACGCAGCATGGATTCATGAGGGGAAAGTCGTGCTTGACGAACATGTTGGATTTTTATGAAGATGTGACTAGGGCGGTTGATGGAGGAGAACCGGTGGATGCGGTGTTTTTGGATTTCCAAAAGGCGTTTGATAAGGTGCCCCATAAAAGGCTACTGAAGAAGATTAGGGCACACGGAGTTGGGGGTAGTGTGTTAAAGTGGATTGGGGACTGGCTATCCGACAGGAAGCAAAGAGTCGGAATAAATGGGTGTTTTTCCGGTTGGAGGAAGGTAACTAGTGGCGTGCCGCAGGGATCGGTACTCGGGCCGCAACTGTTTACCATTTATATCGATGATCTGGAGGAGGGGACGGAGTGTAGGGTAACGAAGTTTGCAGACGACACAAAGATAAGTGGAAAAGTGAATCGTGTGGAGGACGGAGAAGATCTGCAGAGAGATTTGGACAGGCTGAGTGAGTGGGCGAGGATATGGCAAATGGAGTATAACGTTGAGAAATGCGAGGTTATACACTTTGGAGGAAATAATAACAAATGGGATTACTATCTCAATGGAAACAAATTAAAACATGCTACCGTGCAAAGGGACCTGGGGGTCCTTGTGCATGAGACGCAAAAGCCCAGTCTGCAGGTACAACAGGTGATCAAGAAGGCAAATGGGATGTTGGCCTATATTGCGAAGGGGATAGAATATAAAAGCAGGGATGTCTTGATGCACCTGTACAGGGCATTGGTGAGGCCGCAGCTGGAATACTGTGTGCAGTATTGGTCCCCTTATATGAGGAAGGATATATTGGCATTGGAGGGAGTGCAGAGAAGGTTCACCAGGTTGATACCGGAGATGAGGGGTTTGGATTATGAGGAGAGGCTGAGGAGATTGGGTTTGTACTCGTTGGAGTTTAGAAGGATGAGGGGGGATCTTATGGAGACTTATAAGATAATGCGGGGGCTGGATAGGGTGGAGGCGGAGAGATTCTTTCCACTTAGTAAGGAAGTTAAAACTAGAGGACACAGCCTCAAAATAAAGGGGGGTCGGTTTAAGACAGAGTTGAGGAGAAACTTCTTCTCCCAGAGGGTGGTGAATCTCTGGAATTCTCTGCCCACTGAGGTGGTGGAGGCTACCTCGCTGAATATGTTTAAAGCGCGGATGGATGGATTCCTGATCGGTAAGGGAATTAAGGGTTATGGGGATCAGGCGGGTAAGTGGTACTGATCCACGTCAGATCAGCCATGATCTTATTGAATGGCGGGGCAGGCTCGAGGGGCTAGATGGCCTACTCCTGCTCCTATTTCTTATGTTCTTATGTTCTTATGTTACATGGGCTTTTACTGCAGCAACAATCACAAACATGCTATAATGTAACCTGTGGCCTCAACTTCAGCGTGGACAGTTCTATTTGCACGGGCAGAATTGCATTTCATGTAATCTTAAACTTATATTTTTTGCATACTGTGAATGGAAGAAACATGCCACAATTGAACTTTTACAACAATACCTTGCACAGTTGTCCACAAGTACTAATTTTACCAAGAAAAATAGACATGCCAAGCTGATCAACCATCATACAGGAAGCAAAATCAATTTAATAAATTTGTTGCAAAATGATAAAATACGCAACATTTCAAACTGCCTTAAATATTGTATCCAGATCTTTAAAGTCCTTTCAGAGTTGAATACATTGATAGGATGTGCATAGGATAGGTCAGCATTTATTGCCCAACTAACTGCCCTTGAAGGTGGTGAAAAGATGCCTTCTTGAACCTCTGCTCCATTACTGTTAGGGAGTTCCAGTATTTTGATCCAGTAACAGCAAAGATATTGATCAATAAGAAATGGATATTTCTTCATGGCATGGAAATAATTGATGCAAAGGAACTGTTGAAAAAGGGAAACCAGTAGTACCCAAATAGTAGCCAACATTTCAGATGCAGGCAATTGCCTCAATGGGAATTACGTTTTTAATATCAGTATCTCCATTCGTTCAACTTCAACCTTCCAGTGCTTTTGACACCAGACGTACAGTTCAAGAATGTCAGATATATAGGAGACTTCTACCTTGCATACTTGAGCATCTCCAAAACTTTAAAGTACAATATAATTAACTTGTAAGCACTGGGTATTAGCAATGCTGGCTGGCCAGTCTCTGGACAAAATTAAACAGATTTAATGCATCATCTCACTTCTCAAAGATGAAATAAGCAGGCCATTAGATGGCAATTTAAAGAAAATTCTTAACTTTATATGATAAAGATATTTGTATTGTGATGTTAGGGTACCTTTAAGAGATATCTTTTCTAAATCATGTTTTCTGCAGTTGTAAGCTGGCCTTTTTGGCTTCAGCTGTTTTTTCATTATGTTGTCAGCTTGACTGGAAATGTCCTTTCATTGCTGCTTAAATGAGAGTTTGTTTATTTTTACTGGGATGTTTATGACTCTGCATTGTTAGGAGAAAAACTGGTTGGCAGGTCAGGTGACAGAAGTTCTTTAATTTTCAGTTTGGAGCTGTTTAGGTTTTGGTTTTAGAAGGGGCATCAAGCTGAAAAATCTCTCTCTCTCCTTGGTTTTGGAAATTCTGTGGATTAGCTGAAACCCTTCCTGGAGTAGAAAATCTGCTGTTGGTGGCTTGACCAGAGTCTACCTGGAGTTCCGGAGGAAGCTGTTGACTTCAAACTGTTCTGAGTCTATGCAGAAAACTGCAGACTTCATTCAAAGGTCTCAAGTCCAGTAACACATGAATGAGCATTAGTCTTTGCTGTGTTAAACCTGTGAAAAGGGTCTTTTGTCTACAGGACTGGTTTAATTGCAACACATTAGATATATTTGTTAACGGTTATACATTATAGTTGTTTTGTTTCTTGTTTGTAATTGATAAGAGTTCTTGATAATTTTCTTACTATACATGTTCTTAAATAAACTGTTTGATAAAAATTCCCTAATGGGTCATTTGAATCATACCTGAAGCAAAACGTACCATGCTTATCCTAGCCAAATTCAAGATGCAAAACCTATGATCCAGGCAGGCTCCATAAAAATCTGGAGTTTCTGACCTGAACCATAACAGTATGACCAGGGCAGGATTCTCTTTCCATCACATTCACCATTTTCTAGAATCTCAATTTCCTCCGAGCACAGGCTAGTGTTTTATTATCCAAATCTGCTGCCTTTTCCAGATTAAATGCCTGTTGTTAGGCGAGAAGCATTGAAGGTCATGATGCTTAGTTGCCAGTTGACTAAATGGGTCAGAATCAGTGAACTAACTGCACTTTTTCAGAATCTTTGTTTTCATTCTTGTCCTCGCTACTGCTGCAAACATACACGGGTCAACTACAGGACTCATGCCCAATTTTTCCATTTCCTACCCCATAATAGCATCAGTACTGTTGTCATTCACTAACTCAGACAACCATGGAACAAATCTGAAGTATTCAACAGCACAGACATTTCATTTAAACAGAGTCTGATTTCCACTTTGTGAAGATAAGCTATATTTTTTGGCAAGCCAAGATGTGGGTTTTCTGAAGCTCCATTGATAAGTACACAAACACTTATTGTATGAAGATAAATCAAAGCAACAGAAACATTTTATTCAAGGTTTCAGAACAAAAGCTCTGGAGGATAGTTTGCTCATCTGAAAGCAGAGATCAATCCATCATAAGTATAAAAAAAGCTGATGGTATGTTATACCACTGGCACATTTTGCAATTTGTATATAATTCCCAAAATCAATAATTACATTTAGTTTTCTCTAAGATACAAAGGAAAAGTCAGCACAATGAAACTAGCCAGAATTAGCCTATTGCAAGCAACCTATGCAGAATGCTCTTCTTTAAAATAACTTGTGATTCACTACACCATCTTGTAGTCCAGACAACTATCATATTAAGATATTTAACTTCATTCACCAGAGGATTTTCTGCATTACGACTTTGTATAATTTTCCAATAGTGCCAAACTGGTGCTTGGTTCAGCTAATTTGCACTTGGAATTGAACTTAATATTTGGAAGGTACAATTTACTGCTATACTGGATGATGCTCTGTCTGCCATATGGCGAAATGTCTATGTCGTCCACATCCAATTTATTTTAGGGAATCACTGGTAACAGTAATCAAGTTAAATTCTGCTTTGAAATGCTAATGCTAGCATTACATCTGTCAGGTGCAGTGGTGTGTGTGTGTGTGTGTTTATAATGCAAGTGCTAGGGCATTGGTAAACAGAGTCAGGGTTGGCTACAATATCCCTGATCAAGCATGTCAAAAGTCAATATCTAGGGTCACAAGAATGGCCACTGGGGGGCAGGGGGGAGTGAGAAGATGCCAAAAAGCTACCAGCACTCATGTAATTCAGAGATATGAGATATGGGCAACATCAATTAAGTGCGATGCAGCATAAACACATCAGGCCATTTTATTAACCAATATATAAGCCACAATGTCTTCCTCCCTCAAATATAAAACTTAATGGCATTCGAATAATTAATCCAGTGAGATCAACACAGCACATGGTACAGTAATCACAGGGTGGATGCAACTGAATAAAATCAGATATTACAAATTAAAATTAGACACATTGGAGGGGGCAATAGAAGGCAAAATAATTCAGCAGCAGTACTTATGGAAATGAAAACTCAAGTGCAACATTAAAACGAGAAACTACAAAATTAATACAAAAATTTCAGTAGTCATCCGCTAGATCTTTAAATCAGGGACAAAGTAGCACAGCCTGGAGATCAACCCCCTGTATGTGCGATACTGAACTATGAAGTGGTTTGCACTTGGATGTCCCAATGAATCTGCCTGAAGAACTTCCATGTAGTGTGTCACCTGCTTGCTCCAGGAACACTATTTTTTCCCTTGTCCTCAAGAGATCCCAAACTACTTTAGAGGCAATTTATTTTTGCAGAGTAGTCAATTCATGGTCAACATGTGTAGAAGGTTTATAAGAAAGATAAGTTAATGAACCAGTTAGTCAAAAGGCAAAACTCTGCAGATGCTGGAATGAGAAAAGAAAAATGCTGGAAGTACTCAGCAGATCAGGCAGCGTGTGTGAAGCAAAACAGAATTAACATTTCAGGTCAATGAAGGTGGTCAATGAAGAATTCACACTTCAACTGAACACAATCTTCACTATACTTATTACCACTCGTTGGCCTTTGCATCATGAAATCTTTTATTAGTTAATCTCTTATGCCCTCTAATCAAGACCTTCCCTTTTGTTCTTCCTGCCACTCCACCCTTCTACTGGCTTAAACTCTCTCATTTCTACTTTCCTTCAGTAGTGATGAAAGGTTGATCTGAAACGTCGCCTGACGTATGTTTCCCTCCACTGCCTGACCTGGGTATTTCTAGCAGTTTTGAACCAGTTAATCTATTTTGGTGATTGTCCCACTGGAAGATCTTTCCGGCTCCTTTTTAAATATCACCTAAACAGGTAGGCAGGACATCAGATTAACATTTTACCCACAAACAGCACTTTTGAAAATGCAGTATTCTCCCAGTTTACACCTCTGTAACATTACTCGTCTCTATCCTCCCTCAGCCCATTTGCTAAAATGCTTGTCATGCTTTTATCACCCAGAGGCTTTACTGTCCCGCCATTCTCCACCTCCATAAAATTGAGTTCAGTCAATACTCCACTGCCCAGATCCTAATGTCCAACTAATTAATCATTCCTGTACTCACTGATGTACATTGGCATCCAATCTAATGCTTCAGATTTAAAATCATCAACCTGCTCAATTACCTCAATAACATTAATTTTTTCAGCCCTGCAGCCCTCAAGGTTGCACCGCTCCAACTCTGGCTCCTCACAGATCCCTCATTCACTTCAACCAACTATTGATGACAGTGCACAAGCTCTAAATTCTGTAATTCCCTCCTTAAAGCTCACCATCTCTTTTCTGCTTCAAGATCAACCTCAAATTGAGCTTTTAGCATGCCATTACAAAAAGAGAAATACTGGAAAATCTCAGCAGGTCTGAAAGCATCCGTGAAGAGAGAATAGAGCCAACGATTCAACTCTAAATGACCCTTTGTCAGAGCTGGCTCAGATCAGTATTCGAAGGACAATTCATCTAAACTCAAAACGTTGGCACTATTCTCCCTCCACACCTCTGGCCCCCTTCCCACTTACATGCTGCATGCCACAGCTTAATCATCCAAAAACATTGCATATTTCCACATACATGTGGACAGCACCGAGCTCCAGCCCACCCTCCAGTGCATGATCTGTCAGACTGCACAACCGACATTCAAATTGACTATTCCAATGCAATCCTGGCCAACTTCCCAAGTTCTACCCTCCATAAATTGTATCATTCAAAACTCTGCTGCCTGTATGCTAATTTGCACCACGTCCTGTTCATCTAGTACCCATGTCCTATCTAAACTACAGTCACTCCCAGTTAAGCAAAGCCTTGATTTTAAAATTCTCATCCTTGTTTCAAATCCCTCCATGGCTTCACCTCTCTCTATCTGTAATCCACCAGTCCTCATATTGGTACTGCTCCAATATTGGCCTTCAGCATCCCCAATTTTAAATCACCCCAAAGGCAGCCATGCCTTTAGCTGCCTTAACATGCTTTTGGCCATCTGTCCTAGTATGTCCCTAAACAGCTCAGTATCAAATGGTTTAATAACACGTGAAACACCTGGAAAAGTTTTACTATGTAAAAGTGATACATAAAGAAAATAAAAAAAGAGAAATGCTGGAAAATCTCAGGAGGTCTGAAAGCATCTGAGGAGAGAGAATAGAGCCAACATTTCAAGTCTAAATGACCCTTTGTCAGAACTGGCTCAGATCAGTATTCTGACGAAGGGTCATCTAAACTCGAAACGTTGGCACTATTCTCCCTCCACAGATGCTGTCAGACATGCTGAGATTTTCCAGCATTAACAGTATTTTGCCTTTAAGGCAATAAAGTAATCGATAGGTAATAAAGTAGTTGATCTAATAAAGCGCTAGCCTCGAAGTGAGGCTTGGATTCACTCAGTTAGCCAGGCTAACAAAAATGGTGCAAGGTTTAAAGAGTTTTGATATCTAATGCCATGCAGACATGGCATTAAATGTGCCAATTGTCAAAAAAGCTGGAAGATTCCAGGTCAGGACAGCAGTGGTAAGTCAAGCGGCCTCAATTTGGGAAGGCAAAGTTTATTTGAAGGATCCATACCCAACCATCTTCCCTTGAACATTGCAAGGTGTTTCAGACAGGGGCAAGGCCAAGCCAGACAGTGAGAGAGATGAGAAGGTGCACCCTAAGTATGGTTAAAGAAATAGGTTTGAGAAGTTTTCAAAAAGAGGCTGAAGGATTTTAGAAGTAGCTTAAACAAAATCAGACTCAGTCAGCTAACAGTTCTTCCACAATTAGTAGGGTGGGAAAATGGAGTATTCTGGGGCTGATGAAAAAGAGGGGGGAATATTCTGCTGGAGGCAATTGCAGTGAAGGTGAGATGAGGAAAGTTAATTTCCTGCAAGTGGAGAAAGGCAGAACCACTCTAGGTTAGAGGAGAGACAATACACTAAGGGGCAACAGTGCAGGTCAGATCAGTGGATGGAGAAAGAGCACATGCAGCTAAACCTGGAACTGAAATGCATTTAAGGGATAATGGACACAATGGACAGATAGGCAGGTCAGACGCTTGGAATCCTGCTGCGAGTAACTCCTAACTCTGCACAGGTGCTCCACCATCTACAAGGCACAGTAGTGTGATGGAATACTTTCCACTTGCCTGCACAAGTGCAGCTCTAACAATAATCAAGAAGCCCGACACCATCTAGGACAAATCAGCCCACTTGACCAGCACCCCATCCACCACCTTAAAGATTTGCTCCCTCCGCTCTTGACAGTCTTGTAGCAGTCTTTACAAGATGCACTGCAGCAACTCACCAAGGCTCCTTCAAAATCCATGACATCCACTAACTAGAATTCAAGAAAGAGCCTCACAAGGCCACTTTCTCAAGGGCAGTCAATACTGGCCTAGGCAGTAATGCCCATTTCCCGTGAAAGAATAAAACAGCAAACCAGCTTCACACTTCTGAATCATTCTGTATGTCTTAATCATGATAATGGTATCACCTTAATATGTAAATCTATACACTTTCATAGGTTTGAAAGATTTGAGAAGTGTGAAGCTGTAGAGCAACAAATCAATGTCAAAGCAAAGCAATGATGTGGAGATGCCGGCGTTGGACTGGGGTAAACACAGTAAGAAGTTTAACAACACCAGGTTAAAGTCCAACAGGTTTATTTGGTAGCAAAAGCCACACAAGCTTTCGAGGCTCTGAGCCCCTTCTTCAGGTGAGTGGGAATTCTGTTCACAAACAGAACTTATAAAGACACAGACTCAATTTACATGAATAATGGTTGGAATACGAATACTTACAACTAATCCAGTCTTTAAGAAACAAAACAATGGGAGTGGAGAGAGCATCAAGACAGTACCAGGAAAAAAGCAATACCAGGAATAGATGGCACAAAAGCATTGTGCACTCATGAAATAAAGCAATTGCTCAAGTTTGTTTTCAGCCATCAATATTGTAATTTGATTATACAATTGAAAAAAAATAGTTAAAAAATCAGTTATTTCTTCAAAAAAATAGTTTGCAGCTCCCTTGACCTAGCACATCAAGACAACATCCAGCACAGTCCAAGTCATGCAAATTAAACAGATGACAGAGTCATTAGTGAACTAGCATACAGGGGTCACAACTAGCCAGATCACCCATTTTGTGGGCAGAGAAAGTGGGGGAAGGGGTGAGCTAGAGGAAAAACGGTGGTCCACCCCACCTTTATCCAGCCATCTGGGTGGAAAATGAATGTGCGTACATGACAACAGTCAATTTTAGCTGTGATAGCCTTCATAATCAAATACCCTGCCATCACTCTCACAAACCAAGCATAAGGAGCTCATTTAAGCCAAAGTACCATTGGGCATGACACTTCCGAAATGCCAGAAAAAGCTAATATCTTGGAAGACAGAGGAAACCTTTAACAATCTGTTGGCATGGTACACCAAGTTGTATGTGTGTGCCAGACTGGGTACAAATGGTACAAGATTAGCTAAAATGAGTACCACAAGTGGCTGCACGAACCAAATATTTTGCATAATCTTCCATGTAAATTCAACTATCATTCTACACAATTACACATTTATAAAATCCCACATATTTTAACATGGGAAACTGCACACTGATTTCAGGTTTATTGTGTGCACGCTGATTTCAAGTTTACTGCAATGTAATTATTTTCCAAAGATGCGAGCAAGTAAAACTTTGCAATTTTGAACAAGCTAATTCTGTCCCAACTCAAACATTATACAGGAGCCAAAAAAAATGCAATCTGAAAATATTGGGGTTAATTCTGTCCCACTCAAATTATTATACAGGGGCAAAAAAAATGCAATATCTGAAAATATTGGGGTTTAAAAAGTTACATTTGAAGGTGGAACAAAAATACAATGTTTTGCAGTCAAAAGGTTAAACTGGAATGTAAAACGTGATCTAATCATCTACAAAGAACGAATTTATTTTAAAAAATGATAAAGGGATGATGTAACAATCTGCATTTGTACAAAGTCTGCATTTGAACTTGAAGGTTTTTTTTTAAAAATGCCAGTCATACAGCATAAACTGACGCACTTCATAACTTGGTAACTTGCAGGATCTGAGGCCCAAGAGGAGGAAAGGGCAGGCTGCACTCCAGGCGGGCCTAGTGGGCAAAAGGCTGCTGATGGACCTCCCTGCAGTTTTGCACACCGTGTCCCAAAGAGGGAAGTGCGACGGTGCTCAGACGCCAGGGGCCTAGTGCGGGAGCCCGCTGATCCTCAGGCGCGGGCGGCCCAGTTCCAGGCCAGGCCCCGAGGCCTCGCCCTTCCTCCTCACCCCCCATTTTCCTTCCTCCTCACCCCCCATTTTCCTTCCTCCTCACCCCCCATTTTCCTTCCTCCTCCTCCCTCCCCCCCCAAACTCACCGTCAGGGTGTCGTCGATGTAGAGCGGGATCTGCCTCTTCTCGAAGGGGAACTCTTCCTCGCCGTCTCTGCAGACGGCCACCAGGCGCGCCATGTCAACACCGAGGAGGAGGAGGACGAGGGGAAGCTGACAGCACCAACCGCCACTCACTGACACACACACACCCTCCCCCTGCGGGGCCTGAGGGGGGGGGAGAAAATCCTCCCGCTCCGCTTCAATCCAAACAGCTGAGCGCCCAACGGCGGTTGTCTGTGTGGGGTGAGGGGGCCCGCTGTGTCGAAGGGGAGGCTTTGGGCCTGGGGGGGGGGGGGGGAAATCAGGCTGGAGCCGCACTCAGGGACGGGCGCTGCCTCCCGCTCCCCGCAAACTCGCCTCCCTCTCCACCAAAATATTCGAATAAAAATGGAGCGCGTCACAGCCACAGCGCCGCCGCCTCCATCCGCCCCGGCAAAAGAGATCCTTCCCTTTAACCCCCTCAGCTCAGCGACGCCTTCTTCCCGCCTCAGTCAGCGCCACCACCCTCCCCTCGCTGCCCCCTCAGATTTCTTATTTCCCCCTCTCTCTCTCTCGATTGTTCTGTCTCTGTGTGCGTGTGTTTTGATATTAACTCTCTACTGTTGAACGGGCAGTTTTCCTCCTCTCTCTCTCTCTGCGGCCGGGCCCAGGGACGTGGCGACAGATTCAACATCCGCCACCACCCCCGCTGAAAGTAGTTCCGATCGGTCTGCGCATGAGCGAGGGAGGAGGGGGGCAGCCGAGCACTCGGCGCACGCGCGCTCACCCACTCCACTCGGCGCACGCGCGCTCACCCACTCCACTCGGCGCACGCGCGCTCACCCGCTGGGATCCAGGCTCCTGTCTGCAGAGTCTCTGCCCAGCAAACAGTAAAGGGCTCTGATGAAAAGTCACCCAATACTCGAAACGTTGGCTCTATTCTCTCCCACAAACGCTGTCAGACCTGCTGAGGGTTTGCCAGCATTTTTCAGTTTTTGTTTCAGATTTCAGCACCTGCAATATTTTGCTTTTATTCTGAACAATAACACAGTGGTTGGCTCTGCTGCTTCACAGCACCAGGGACCCGGGTTCGATTCCCGGCTTGGGTCGCTGTTATGTGTGGAGTTTGCACGTTCTCCGCATAGAAACCCTACAGTACAGAAAGAGGCCATCTGGCCCATCGAGTCTGCACCGACCACAATCCCACCCAGGCCCCACCCCCATATCCCTACACATTTACCCGCTAATCCCTCTAACCTACGCATCTCAGCACACTAAGGGGCAATTTTAGCATGGCCAATCAACCTAACCCACACATCTTTGGACTGTGGGAGGAAACCGGAGCACCCGGAGGAAACCCACACAGACATGGGGAGAATGTGCAAACTCCACACATGTCTGCATGGGTTTCCTCCGGGTGTTCCGGTTTCCTCCCACGGTCTGAAAGACGTGCTGGTATGGGGCATTGACCCAAACAGACTGTGGCGACTAGGGGAATTTCACAGTAACTTCATCGCACTGTTAATGTAAGCCTTACTTGTGACTAATAAATAAATAAACTTTAAACTTTAGTAATGATGCCCGGAGAGAGTTGGCCAAAATAACTGAAAAACACCCACTTACCACAGGAGGCCACAGAGAGCCCACACTACTTTGCATCAATAAATCCTTGGTGTAGATTGTATTTTCTTTTTAAAAAAAGGAAAGATTTGCATTTATATTTCACTCACACAGGGCATGCCAAAGTTCTTCACTGACCTTGAACTGCAGTCATTTGTCATGTAGCAGCAACCAATTTGGGCATAGCAAGATACAAATGACAATCCAGTCAGACACGGAAGGCCAAATGGCCTTCTGTGCTGTAATTCTGTGATTTTTAAAAACTTGATTTGATTTATTATTGTCACATGTATTGGTACACAGTGAAAAGTATTGTGTCTTGCTCGTCATACAGACAAAATATATTGTTCATAGAGTACATTGGGGAGAAGGAAAGGAGAAGGTGCAGAATATAGTGTTACAGTCATAGCTAGGGTGTAGAGAAAGGTCCATTCAAAAGTCTGATGTTAGCAGGTGATAATGAAAATTTGTTATTAGATGTTGGTTGAAGAATAAAGTATTGGTAGAGATTGGCACCCTTCCATCTGCAAGAGATGGTGGGAATGCAGCCTCAGAACTTTGGTGAGGTCAGATAAGATCGTTTGCTGCACTTCCTATGACAACTGAACAAGCTGATTCTGGAGAGCCAACGTCTACCACATACATGTGCTGCATGTGAAGTTATCCCTTGCTGGTGGTGAGGGGTGGTGTCTACTGACACCTTGGTGGAAGGCTGCCATCTGCTTTGGAGCTTTTGAAACCACATCTCCTCTTGGTGGAAAATTCTTACCTAATAGTTGGTGTCGCCATTTGCATCAAATATCAGCTAGAGTTTCCCACTTGTCATGATTGATGTTGAAGGCTTTCAATCTCTCTTTTGACCTCATCCTTGAATCGAAGATTTGGGCACCTTTCTAGTCTCTTAGCATAGGCTATCTCCCCGCAGAGCATATTTGTGGGGGGTTTTGGCCATCTTCCGTCCTGTGCACATACCCAAGCCAGCAAAGTTTCCTTTGCTTGATTCATGCTCATAAGCTCAACGTGTCTGCTCCAGAAAAGACAGCTTAGAGTCATAGAGTTTTTCAGCACAGAAAGAGGCCCTTTGCCCCAACATGTCTGTGCCTCATCAAGCACCCATCTATTTTAATCCCATTTTCCAGCACTTGGTTCGATATTGGTGAATTTGTTTTTCCATGTGATGCCGAGGTTGCGCCATACATTCGAAAGATGGAAATAATTTTGCTTTTTTTTTTGATAGGTGTAAGTTGTCCAAGCTTCACTGCCACACAGCAACATGCTGAGGATACATACTTTGTAGATAAGGATCTCAGTCTTGTGATCAATTTGTTGTTTTCCATGCCCATTTTGTTAGTTGGCCAAAGTTGGTGGCTGCCTATCCAATGTGTGTGAATCATAGAATCTCTACATTGAAGAAAGAGGCCATTTGGCCCAATGAATCTGCATCATCCACAATCCCCCCAGGCCCGATACCTGTAACCCCATATATTTAACCTGCTAATCCCCTGACACTAAGGGGCAATTTAGCAGGGCCAGTCAACCTAACCTGCACAGCTTTGGAGTGTGGGAGGAAACCGGAACAGCCAGAGAAAACCCACGCAGAATGTGCAGAATGTGCAGAGACAGTGACCCAAGCAAAGAATTGAACCCGGGTCCCTGGCGCTGTGAGACAGCATTGCTAACCACTGTGCCACTATGCCACCCCACACATGGGGCTTCAGTTTAACGGTTCATTTACACATCTAAAAGTGAACCACTTCCATTGTACTGCACTGGAATATTAGTCCAGATTTTGTACTCAAGCCATCAGAATGGGATTTCATCCAACAACCTCCAACTCAGAGGCAAGAATGCTACCAATTGAGTCCTAACTGATACATCACCTATGTACACACACATATAAATGCTAATTTTCCCTTTTCAGTAGAGGGCAGATGCACACACTTTAGAAATGAAGTCAGGTTCTTTCTGTCTGTTCTCAGAGCTTTGACAAGTGAAATTGTGCACAGCAGTAGATTTGCAAACTGGGACCAGCTCCCCAATATTTAGGAATAACAAAATAGATGCCTAATTGGAGCCAGTGCAATACAGTAGAGGCTATGTCCTCAGCACATCCCAAAGAGGTCAAACATCCCAGCCAATTCTTGAGAGTCCCTGGATTGTGACTGACCATCATAGTGAAGGTTCATTCGGGGAGGCGCTTAACATATTAAGAGACTTCATTGGGAACATATAGAGGTGAAATCAGGCATCAGAGAAAATGCACAAACCTCCAAGAAATGCATCTACCCGACCCTCCAAGCACCACCTGTCTCGCATGTGGCAGAGTCTGCATAATGCATATTGCACTTGTCAGTCATCTGTTATAAAACGAAGGTTCATCCCCCCTCTCAGAACTAACACCGAAACACCCAAAGAGGAGTACCTTGCCTTATAATCTGTAAAAAGTGTGTATGAAATGGTGTGACCTGCTTCTTGTGGTTAAATACAAAATAAATCTCTTTGACACTCTAAAATCAACCCGTAATGACTTATTTATCTAACTAACAGTGAACAAATTAACTGAACTATTAACAAACCAAATAAATCGCTTCGAACTACCAACCATTCCTGAATAAAACTAGATTCTAATGGTATGCCGTTCCAAAATATACAGTTCCCACTCATATACAAAATAGAATTTAGTCATTCTCTAAATTACAACCAGGTTTTGAGTCTTCTGGAATATTCTGGGCCTTCTCTGTTGATTCTTCTGTCTAGAACTTCTTTCTTCTTTGGTACCTTTGCTATCTAGATCATGCTTTCTCTAAGACATAGATGAAGCTATGAGAGTCAGCAATTCCCTCAAGAGAGAGAGAGTTGAGAGCTGTTTTCTCTGGCAGGTGGCAGTTGCTCTCTCTTTTTGTCCCACTGCCCCATTCTTTTACACCTGTGATGACATATCAATATTTCCCAGAATAGGATTAGTCCTAGGTTGTCAAAACTATCAGATGTAAATTTAATAGGTTCTTGGTATCTAAGTGCCTAATTCAAATTGATTGGCTAAATTCAAAAGCCTGTTGCCTTGGCAAAAACTGCTGCTTGGCCTTTCGATACAAATGTTTCAGTTTGGGGCTCCCTATGTACTTGCATTTTTAAAAACTCAGCACAGAAAAGCACCACCTTTTAAAGAGACCATGCAAAGATTCCCACGCCCCCTCTCCTAGCATTTTACAATTTTACCATTAAAGAAGACCATTCTCAGTAACCAGATTGTTGACATTCCTGACAGTGTTGATGTGACTTTGAAAGGCCGCACTGTCATTGTAAAGGGGCCTCGAGGAACATTGCGCAGGGAATTTAACCACATTAACCTGGAACTCAGCCTTCTTGGCACCAAGAAAAAGAAGCTTCAAGTTGACAAATGGTGGGGTAACAGAAAAGAGTTGGCCACGGTGCGGACAATCTGCAGTCATGTGCAGAACATGATCAAGGGTGTCACCGCAGGTTTCCGTTACAAGATGAGATCAGTGTATGCTCATTTCCCCATTAACGTGGTTGTTCAGGAACCAGGATCTCTGGTAGAAATCCATAACTTCCTGGGAGAAAAGTATATTCGTAGAGTTCGTATGAAGCCAGGTGTTTCATGTATAGTTTCCCAGGCCCAGAAAGATGAGCTTGTCCTTGAGGGAAACGACATTGAACTCGTGTCAAACTCTGCTGCCCTGATTCAACAGGCAACAACAGTCAAAAACAAGGATATCCGAAAATGTTTGGATGGTATTTACGTCTCTGAGAAGGGTGCAGTTGTTGACACCTCAGCATAGACATAATGGATTAAAGCTGCTCTCATTCAACAAGCAACAACAGTGAAAAAGAAGGATATTCGTAAATTCCTGGATGGCATCTATGTGAGCGAAAAGACCACTGTGGTTCCACAGTTCGCTGAATAACTCTGCTCTCAGATAGAAACCATTAATAAATTCTATGGACTGAAAAAAAAACGCCAAATTTTAACTTCCTACCTCCCAATCTACAATTACTCTACCCAACTTTGCAACACATCTCAGAACCCATTGAATTATAGGCCATCCCCAATCCTGAGGGACAGCCTATAAAGAAGATGGCAGTCTGCATTGAATCTGAGTCAAAGTTGGTGAAAATGGATGTGAAGGGAAGAAATTATGGAAAGAGAGATTTCTTCAAAAGAAAGGCAAATTGCACACACAAAAGTCTGTGGAAGGCAAGATCCAGCGGAGGAAGGTAAAGGGAATGTTTAAGCTACTGATATTGGGACAGGAGGGAAAATGATGGAAGGATAGCTGGTTAAAGAAGTTAAGGGGAACCAGCTTACATGTGAATAGATTGCTCAAAATTGTATCAAATTATAATGAAAGGATAACATTATTTGTTTTTTCCACATTGCTATCAAGTTTATTTTCTTAGCGACTAGTTTTATTTAGGGTAGCTGCAATGTAATTTTAAGCAAGCTTATAATTATATTTGAGAAGTAGCATAAAGATCAGCTCTGTCCTGTATGTATTATTATTTTATTATCTGTACATCAACACCATTCTAAATTGTAACTGATCAACTAAATGCAGCCAGTTATGCGGATAGGTGACAGCAACTTTAGTTCCTCAAGAGAGAGCACAGCACAGGATTGTCTTGTCCGTTGAACTACTCATTGCTGTTCATCTCCTTGCCTTCCACTTTTCAGAAGTCTGAACTTCAGTATTTTGAGATTTTCAATGTCGGCATGCATGTATAAGCCTTTCAATTGCTTCCTGGTTACATTTTAAGTAAGAATGACCAATTACTGATAGCTGCATTTCAACTGGAAGTAATGTTACCACTTTTCACCAAAGTCATCTGAGTGCAGCTTAGATGCTGAGCACAACACTGGCATCTACCCAGCAATGTGGAAAATTGCCCAGGTATGTCCTGTGCACAAGAAACAAGACAAACCCCACGTGGCCAATTACCGCCTCATCAATCCACTCTTGATCATCAGTAAAGTGCTGGAAGGGGTCATCAAAAGCACTATTAAGAGGCACTTACTCAGTAATAACCTGCTCATGGATGTTCACTTTGGGGTTCCGCCAGGATCACTCAGCGCTTCACCTCATCACAACCTTGGTTCAAACATGGACAAAAGAGCTGAATTCCAGAGGTGAGGTGAGAGTGACTGCCCTTGACATCAAGGCAGCATTTGTCCGAGTGTGGCATCAAGGAGTCCGAGCTAAACTGGAGTCAATAGGAATCAGGGGGGAAATCTCAGCTGGTTGGAGGCATACTTGGCACAAAGGAAGGTAGTTGTGGTGGTTGGAAGAGAATAATCTCAGTCCAGGACATCACTGCAGGAGTTCCTGAGGGTAGAGTCCTAGGCCCAACTATCTTCAGCTGCTTCATCGATGACCTTCCTTCCATCAGAAAGTCAGAAATAGGGATGTTTGCTGATCACTGCACAATGTTTAGAACCATTCATGAATACTCAGATACTGAAACAGACCATGTCCAAATGCAGCAAGACCTGGACAATATCCAGGCTGACAAGTGGCAAGTAACATTTGCACCCCACAAGTGCCAGGCAATGACCAGCTCCAACAAGAGAGGATCTAACTATCGCTGCTTGACATTTAGTTGCATTCACTAATGTCCTTCAGGGAAGGAAATCTGCCATCTTTACCTGGTCCGGCCTACATGTTACTCCTGATCCACAGCATTGTGGTTGATTCTTAAATGTCCTCATGTGGCAATGTTGCAGGAATGGTAATGGCGTGAAACCAGATGAATGTAGGTTAGGTTGATTGGCCATGCTAAATTGCCCCTTAGTGTCAGGGGGATTAGCAGGGTAAATACATGGGGTTACGGAGGTAAGGCCTGGGATTGTGGTCAGTGCAGACTTGATGGGCCGGATAGCCTCCTTCTGCACTGTACGGATTCTATGATTCTAAGATTCTATGAGTGCAGTCCCATCCACCTGGACAACAGTGGAAAGGCATCAGAGGATAATGGTGTGGTCAACTGTGTCAAAGGCTGCAGGCAGGTTGAGGAGTTTAACTTCATCACAGCCACATAGATGGTTATTTCTGACTTTGATAAGAGCTGTTTCGAGACTGTAGCATGGGCGGAGACCTGATTGGTGGGATTCAAATATGGAGTCCTTGGAAAGATGAACATGGATTTGACAGAAATACTTCAATTTTGATTTGATTTATTATTGTCACATGTATTAACATAGTGAAAAGTATTGCTTCTTGCACGCTATACAGACAAAACATACCGTTCATAGAGAAGGAAAGGAGCGAGTGCAGAATGTAGTGTTGCAGTCATAGCTAGGGTGTAGAGAAAGATCAACTTAATGCAAAGTAAGTCCATTCAAAAGTCTGACAGCAGTAGGGAAGAAGCTGTTCTTGAGTTGGTTGATACGTGACCTCAGACTTTTGTGTCTTTTTCCCAATGGAAGAAGGTGGAAGAGAGAATGACCGGGGTGTGTGGCGTAGTTTAAAAGAGTTAGAATGGAGTTTTAGAAGCATAGAACGAGGGTAAAAGATAGAATTAGAAGGTATGCTGGACACAGCTTGCAAGAAGTCACCTCACTCCGGTGCCATTTTGGAAAACAAAAGGTTGGAAGGATGGTGTGGGTCAAGGGTTTTATTTTTGATGAGATTTAAAGGAGAGATGGCATTTGTAGAGAGAGAACCATTAACTGTCCGCGCAGCTTGGAGGACTGAAGGGCCTGTTCCCGTGCTGTACTTTTTTTTGTTCATATCAGTTAATGTGACACCACTGTTTAAAAAAAGAGGTAGACAAAAGGCGGGTAACTATAGGCCAATTAGCTTAACTTCTGTAGTGGGGAAAATGCTTGAATCTATCATCAAGGAAGAAAAAGTGAGACATCTGGATAAAATTGTCCCATTGGGAAGATGCAGCATGGGTTCATGAAAGGCAGGTCATGTTTAACTAATTTAGTGGAATTATTTGAGGACATTACGGTGGGCAATGGGGAACTGGTGAATGTGATGTATCTGGATTTCCAGAAGGCATTCAACAAGGTGCCACACAAAAGGCTGCTGCATAAGATAAAGGTGCACAGTGTTATGGGTAATGTATTAGCATGCATAGAGAATTGGTCAACTAACAGAAAGCAAAGAGTTGGGATAAATAGGTTTTTCCTGGTTGGCGGTCAATGACTAGTGGTGTGCTTCAGGGATCAGTGTTGGGACCGCAATTGTTTACAATTTACAGAGATGATTTGGAGTTGGGGACCAAGTGTAGTGTGTCAAAGTTCGCAGATGACACTAAGATGAGTGGTAGAGCAAAGTGTGCAGAGGACGCTGAAAATCTGCAGAGGGATATAGACAGTTTAAGTGAGTTGGCAAGGGTCTGGCAGATGGAGTACAATGTTGGTAAATGTGAGGTCATCCATTTTGGCAGGAATAACAGCAAAATGGACTATTATTTAAATGGTAAAAAATTGCAGCATGCTGCTGTGAAGAGTGTGTCCTTGTGTACGAATGACAAAAGTTGGTTTGCAGATGCAGCAGGTAATTAAGAAGGTAAATGGAATTTTGTCCTTCATTGCTACTGGGATGGAGTTTAAAAACAGGGGGATTATGTTGCAACTGTATAAGGTGCTGATGATGCCACACCTGGAGTACTGTGCACAATTTTGCTCTCTTTACTTGAGAAAGGATATAGTGGCACTAGAGGGGGTGCAGAGGAGATTCACTAGGTTGATTCCGGAATTGAGAGGCTTATGTGGAGGGACTGGGTAGACTGGGACTCTAGGAATTTAGGTAGGGACCTCTACCTCTAGGGACTCTCGACTTGGAATTTAAAAGAATGAGGGGGGAATCTTATAGAAACATATAAGATTATGAATGAAATATATAAGATAGAAGCAGGGAGGTTGTTTCCACTGGTGGGTGAAACCAGAACTAGGGGACATAACCTCAAAATAAGGGGAGCAGATTTAGAATTGAGTTGAGGAGGAACTTCTTCACCCAGAGGTGAATCTGTGGAATTCCCTGCTCAGTGAAGCAGTTGGGACTACTCCGTTGAATTTTTTTAAAGCAAAGATAGATTTTTGACCAGTAAAGGAATTAAGGGTTATGGTGAGCGGGTGGGTAAGTGGAGCTGAGTCCACAAAAAGATCAGCCATGATCTTATTGAATGGCGGAGCAGGCTTGAGCGGCCAAATGGCCTACTCCTGCTCCTGGCTCTTTTGTTTTTTAACATGGAGAGAGGGGGAGGAAGTTGAATGGTGAGCAGTTTATTGGGAATAGGGCTGAGGGAGCAAGAGGTGGGCCTAATGGACAAGGTGAGCTCGGAGAGCACATGAGGGGAGGTTGGAGAAAAACTAGAGGAAGATTTGAGTTCTAGGCTAGGGTAGGAAGGAACTTTAGAGGAAATTTTGTCTGGTGGGCTAGTGGAAGGGTGTGGAGTGGCAGAAGCAGCTAATCAGATGGTCTCAACCTTAGTGACAGAGAAGCCCTCATTTCCTCATACCCATTGTTGGAGGTAAGGGTAGATGAAGGGATTGAAGAAGAGTTTGCAGTGGGAAAAAAAAGTTAGTGGTTATCTTTGCATCCTAGGATGATCATGAATTGGTGAGTTATTTTAGCAGATAACAGCAGGATCTGATGGGTGCTTTTTGTGGTACAGACAGATCTGGTGATGAATGGCTAAACTAGTTGTCCTCCATATCCCTTAATGCCTGTGTCCCTTGAATTAGAAGGTATGGAGATGAGGGATGTACCAGTAGGAATGGAGTAAGAGTTTTAACAACGCCAGGTTAAAGTCCAACAGGTTTATTTGGTAGCAAATGCCATTAGCTTTCGGAGTGCTGCTCCTTCATCAGATGGAGTGGATATCTGCAGATATCCCTAAGCAATCTGGTTAGTTCTGTTTCAGTCCTTAACAAGTTTAAGACCAAAACAATTCCTCTTCATGGGTCAATAATCACATGGCATAACTGGGATTGAGAGCAACCCAATAATTGGATGTGCAGTAGTGAATAGCTGACCTCTGTACTGTGAGTGATTTGGCCAAGGTGGTCAATCTCACAAAGGTAGGGAGACTATTAGGACAGAGTTGAGGAGGAACTTCTTCTCTCAGAGGGTGGTGAATCTCTGGAATTCTCTGCCCACTGAAGTGGTGGAGGCTACCTCGTTGAATATGTTTAAATCACGGATCGATGGATTCCTGATCGGTAAGGGAATTAGGGGTTATAGGGATCAGGCGGGTAAGTGGAACTGATCCACTTCAGATCAGCCATGATCTTATTGAATGGCGAGGCAGGCTCGAGGGGCTAGATGGCCTACTCCTGCTCCTATTTCTTATGTTCTTATTACTACTCAGAGTCTGTGCAACTACAAGTAGGATAAACTTGGATGGTGGATGTTGTTGTGGCCAATGATACTGGAGCCTATTAGCAGCTCATCTACTAAGGCATGATCAGTGTAGGTGAATTAGGAAGGGAAGTAAAAGAGCAAGATGTAAGCAGAGTGCCGTTGAATCCTGATTTTAAACCTCTTTTAAAAAATTTATTTATCCAATTCAATCCAATCAAGTCCATTTCAGAGTTTCAACAAGTTGAGACATTCCCGATCCAAGCTGACAAGAAAAGGCTCTCACCTCCTGTCTTGGGCTTGATCTACATGATCCAAGCGCTGATTGGAGTAGGCATTGCACCTCCTCCAAGGCTTGATCTCATTTGCATCTTAGCCAAAAGGCCGAGATGCCGCTTTAAAAAATTGCTTCAAATGAAGCTAAAATGTAACCTAATGACTTCAACCAAGTACAGCATGTCGATACTACACTTGATCTTAGCCAAAAGGCCGAGAAGCAATTTAGAGCCACTAAGATTGATTGTGATATATGTTACAACTTTTTTTAGAAATGTTCTTTCTTGTAACCACGAGAAGGTAGCTATTTTATGTGAACAAGATTATATTGTAATTATGTTATTGTATACTGTAATTTTGATATTGTGATTGTTATTGCTGGCCTGTATTACATCATGATGCACATTTGTAATGTATGTGGTTATATCTTTAAAGTGGCGAGCAATGATATATTTCTTTACCATGTTACAATCCCTGTGGATAACTTTTTAAAAAGATATTTAAATTTCCAGTGACTGACTGAGGGAACAACACAACAAGATTTCAAGTTTTAAGATTTTTATTGTGACAAAGGAAACATAAACAACATTGACTAGCCATCTGTTAGCAGTCGACTTAAACTTTAAAGTCACCCAAGTGACTTTTAACATAACCAACAATCCCATGGTTATATTTCGCACCATCCCTTAACTGGACACTTCATTCTCCAGGAACCAGTCCAAGCTCCCAATAGCTTGCTTCCTTTTTCTTTTCCCAGCCAGGTAATTTCTAATCCCAGAATTGACTTTCATTGTGAGGTTTACACTGGAGAATCCTTCCCTGTAGCCCAAGCTAGGTAACTCTTTTTTAGTTTCTTTTAAATCCTGATAAACCAGTCTCTTCAATCTGACGTGAGCTCCCACTGCATTTTGCATGGTGACCAACAGAGTCAGCATTTTCTCTGCTTCAGGTGCAGTACTGGGGGTTGCCTCTATCTCCTGCTCTCTGTCAGATGACTGCAGACTGACTGAATTTCAGGGATATTTGAGGAAAAAAAAACAAAGGTCATCGCCATGATAACATGAAACACATGGTCCTTGTTTCCTGGTAGAAATGATAGTTAGCAATCTTCTAGACTTCCAACTCCATCCTATCAAGGAATTAAAGAGACAGTTTAAAATATAACAGCTTATAGAATCTGACATTCCTAAGACCACCTTACGAGTCTACCTACAGTCATCACAGATGCCCTTGCCATTGTCCACAGATGTCAACATCTTGCACCTCCTTCCCAGTAAGTTGACCTGGACCCTAATGTCCTCATAGCAACAAAGCCATCCCGGTGTGTTGCTGGAGGAGTTCACAGAACCCCCTTCCCACTTCATGCCTCCATTTTACCTTAAAATAATCTCAAAATATAACTTTGTATTCGTAACAGCCACCACTCTCAAAATGTTTGCTTATCTCCTCACCGATGATTTATAATTGCCCTGATACCAGTTATCATTTGATCGGTCATTCATAGTAACCACATTAATGTCGCTAGAATATTACATTATGGCAGGCATCACAGCTAATTCATGTTGCCACCTTATATCTGGTACTAGCAAATCCAGTAAGAAGTTTAACAACACCAGGTTAAAGTCCAACAGGTTTATTTGGTAGCAAAAGCCACACAAGCTTTCGGAGCCCCAAGCCCCTTCTTCAGGTGAGTGGGAATTCTGTTCACAAACAGGGCATATAAAGACACAAACTCAATTTACATGAATGATGGTTGGAATGCGAATACTTACAGCTAATCAAGTCTTTAAGATACAAACAATGTGAGTGGAGAGAGCATCAAGACAGGCGAAAGAGATGTGTATTGTCTCCAGACAGGACAGCCAGTGAAACTCTGCAGGTCCAGACAAGCTGTGGGGATTACAAATAGTGTGACATGAACCCAATATCCCGGTTCAGGCCGTCCTCATGTGTGCGGAACTTGGCTATCAGTTTCTGCTCAGCGACTCTGCGCCGTCGTGTGTTGTGAAGACCGCCTTGGAGAACGCTTACCCGAATATCAGAGGCCGAATGCCCGTGACCGCTGAAGTGCTCCCCAACAGGAAGAGAACGGTCTTGCCTGGTGATTGTCGAGCAGTGTTCATTCATCTGTTGTCGCAGCGTCTGCATGGTTTCCCCAATGTACCATGCCTTGGGACATCCTTTCCTGCAGCGTATCAGGTAGACAACGTTGGCCGAGTTGCAAGAGTATGCACTAGCAAATCCAGCAGGGTTCAGAGGATAGGGGAGGAACGCTCACCAATCTTTCATTCCCACTTGGACCAATTTTAGTTCCCCCATTGTAGCACTGCCTAAAATTAGCAAACTCAGTACAAATTGTTGGTCCGGCTTGTGACCTTTGAGATTTGTACAACTTAGCATTTGTCTGGGGAAACGAGCTGAGCCATCACAGAAGCAATGAAGCAATTGAGGACGTTGTCCAATTTATTTGGTTTTATGGTACTGTACTCGTGGAAACTGCATGCACTTTGTTAAGGCTTCTGAATGTTGTTTGAATGTTATTTGAAATGTTGATGAATATATGTTATTTACCCACTCTGTGCTCTGTGCTCCTCCTTGTCGAAAGAATTAACCAAGCATAAATTGTAGCTTTCAGCCGAGGACAGTTCTTGTGGATCTGAGGTAGTGTTGCCTTGGTTACTGACGTCACGGTTGCATGACAATGCAGTTCAGTTAGAATTTATGCAAAAGATAGTCTAGACGATTTTTACCAGAGCAAAATGCTGCATAATATCAAGGTTTATATAGCACTCTGTGTATAAACTGAGATATCTCACCAGTGGTACTGAATTCATTTCATAAATGATAAGAGTATTATAATTGGCAAGAGCTGCAGTAGAGAATCAATTGGGTAGATCCTTGTGAATGGTATTCTGTTAGCTGTATCTCTGCTACTGAAATAAATTCTCTTAATTTTCTCGCATCCCTGCTAAAGTCATTGAGTCTTCTTTGCATATGGTTCCATGGGGGCCTGTCACCCTTTCGTACTTTACCCAAGTGGCCATTGTTCACTTATGAAGCTAAACAGTATCTGTCAAATATTTATTATAACATAGCATGACATCACAGTTGAGCCCAGTTATATCTTTACCTGATGCCCACATTCCCGCAGGAATGTTGGATGACAATCAAGAGCAAGTAGCTGCATTAAAAGATGTAGGGAGCGATCCTACTAAAAATGAGCATAAAAATAGGAGAGTTTCAGTCCTGTTTTTTCAGCAAGAGAAAAAATAAAATCTTATTGTACTTAGAAGAAAAGTGAGTCAAAGTGTGATTCTCACCAGTAGGGGGAGAGGACAGAGTCTAGTCACGCAGGTAAGCCAGCTTCTGACTGCTAGAGGGCACTATTGCTCATGTGACCTGATCTCCCAGTGCACTGCCATGAGTACACAAGGCACTAGGAGATTATCACCCCCCCCCACACAAATCGCCGCCACCCCGATCATCACCCCCTCCCGCCAATCACCCACTCCCTTAGCCAATCACTGCCCTCATTCGCCACCCCCCAATCAATTGCTGCCATAGCGATCCCTGATGCAGAGTGCGCTGCCTCCCCTTCAGTCCCTGCCGCTCCCCTTAGGCTCCACTCCTTGGCACTGCCAGGGTGCCAGCTTGCGGGGAACATAAAAATTGATTGCAAAGGTTTCTATAGGTATGTGAGGAGAAAAATATTGGTGAAGACAAATGTTGATCCCTTGCAGTCAGAAACAGGAGAATTTCTAATGAGGAACAAAGAAATGGTTGACCAGCTGAATACATACTTTGGTTCTGTCTTCACAAAGGAAGACATAAATAAGATACCAGAAATGTTGGGGAACACAGGGTTTAGTAAGAGGGAGGACTTGAAGGAGGTAAGTATTAGTAGAAAAATGGTATTGAGGAAACTAATGGGATTGAAGGTCAATAAATCCCCAGGGCCTGATAATTTACATCTCAGAGCACTTAAGGAAGTGGCCCAAGAAATAGTGGATACATTGGTGGTCATCTTCCAAGACTTGATAGACTCTGGAACAGTTCCTACAGATTGGAGGGTAGCTAAAGAATATAAGAACATAAGAAATAGGAGCAGGAGTAGGCCATTTAGCCCCTCGAGCCTGCCCCGCCATTCAATAAGATCATGGCTGATCTGAAGTGGATCACTTACCCGCCTGATCCCCATAACCCCTAATTCCCTTACCGATCAGGAATCCATCTATCCGTGATTTAAACATATTCAACGAGGTAGCCTCCACCACTTCAGTGGGCAGAGAATTCCAGAGATTCACCACCCTCTGAGAGAAGAAGTTCCTCCTCAACTCTGTCCTAAACTGACCCCCCTTTATTTTGAGGCTGTGCCCTCTAGTTCTAGCTTCCTTTCTAAGTGGAAAGAATCTCTCCACCTCTACCCTATCCAGCCCCTTCATTATCTTATAGGTCTCTATAAGATCCCCCCTCAGCCTTCTAAATTCCAACGAGTACAAACCTAATCTGCTCAGTCTCTCCTCATAATCAACACCCCTCATCTCCGGTATCAACCTGGTGAACCTTCTCTGCACTCCCTCCAAGGCCAATATATCCTTCCGCAAATAAGGGGACCAATACTGCACACAGTATTCCAGCTGCGGCCTCACCAATGCCCTGTACAGATGCAGCAAGACATCTCTGCTTTTATATTCTATCCCCCTTGCGATATAGGCCATTTGCCTTCTTGATCACCTGTTGCACCTGCAGACTGGGTTTTTGGGTCTCATGCACAAGGACAGTAGCATGTTGTAATTTTTTTCCATTTAGGTAATAAAGTAATCCCATTATTTAAAAAGGGAGATGGAGAGAAAGCAGGGAATTATTGAGCAGTAAGCCAAATGTCAGTAGTGGGGAAAATTCTAGAATCCATTATCAAAGATTTTATAGCAAAGTACTTGGACAACAGTGGCAGGATTGGACAGGGTCAGCATGGATTTATGAAAGGCGAATCATTCTTGGTTGTTAAAGGCCAATCATATCTATTACAGGACATCACTGCAAAAGTTCCTCAGGATAGTGTCCCAGGCCCAACCATCTTCAACTGCTGCATCAATTACTGTCTCTCCATTATAAGGGGTTGTTCACTGATGATTGCACAGCGTTCAGTATCATTTGCAACCCCTCAGATACTGAAGCAATCCACGTATATATATATATATATATATATATATAGCAAGACCTGGACAACATATTGGCTTGGGTTGATAAATGGCAAGTAAAATTTGAGCCACACAAGTGTCAGGCGCTGAGTATCTTCATCAAGAGAGAATCTAACCATCTCCTCTTGATAGTCAATGGCAATATCCTTGCTGATTCCCCCACCATCAACATCCTAGGCGTTACCATTGACCAGAAACTGAACTGGACCAGTCACTTAACTGAACCAGCCATATAACTGTTGTGGCTGCAAGAGTAAGTCAGAGGCTAAGAATTCTGAGGCAAGTAAATCACCTCCTGACTCCCCAAAGCCTGTTCACAGTGGACAAGACACACGTCTAGAGTGTGGTAGAATACTCTCCACTTGCGTGGAAACTTAAGAAGCTTAAAACCATCCAGGACAAAGCATGCCCGCTTGATTGGCACCACAGCCACCAACATAAATATTCATTCCCTCCAACACTGATTCACAATAGCAGCAGTGTTCTATATAGAAGATGTACAGCAGCAACTCACTGAGGATCCTTCAACAGTACTTTGAAACCTCCAGGAATGTATTCACAGTTGACAAACACACAGGTTTGAAGGTACTGTCGAGGGATCCTCAGTGAGTTGCTGCTGTAGATCAACTGTGAGTGTGTTCCTGGAGGTTTCATCACATGACTTGCCCGCTATGCTCCAGACATTTGTTGGGCAATACATCCATCCTTGTGATGCATGGCCTTCCCATGCCAATCTTAAAGCAAACAGGCTCATTGCGTGTCTTTCAACTGCCAGTCAAACAGCCCCCCCCACTCCCTCCCGAATTTTCAATTTTTTTTTACCTGGTATAGAGAAATGTTCAACACATTCATTCAAAAAAGTTATCTTTTTTAAGCGGGCATGCTTTTTCTCCAGGATTTCACACTGCAATGTCATGGAGATTCATCTTAATTCCTGGAGACTCCAGGCCAACCCTGGAGGGTTGGCAACCCTAAACCCATGACCTCTCCCACCTAGGATAAGGGCTGCAGACACATGGGAACACCAACACCTGCAGGTTCCTCTCCAAGTCACACACCATCCTGACTTGGAACTATATCACCGGCCGTTCCTTCACCAATGCTGAATCAAAATCCTGGAATTCTCTCTCTAGCAGCACCACAGTAGATGGACGGCAATGGTTCAAGAAGACAGCTCACCATCACCTTCCCAAGGGCAATTACGAATGAGTGACAGATGCTGGTCTTGCCACCAACATCCCAGAAAGAAAAGAAAGCTATGTATCTATGTTTTGTGTCATCTGCAAACTTCATCCTTCTTTTGACCATTTGTCTATAATTCTTTCTTCCTTTTTATGTTAGTCAATAGTCTATTTTCACAATGTCTTTGTCCCTTATTCCTTTTTAAAATATTTTCTCTGTAATTCAGTTTTTTGTTGTATTATGAACATTAAGGCTGGGAGGCACCAGCGAGGTTTGCAATGGGCGTTATGGTGGTTGCGAGTCTCTAAAGCACTTTTTTGTGGCACAATCAGCTCTGTGCGGGATATCTCAATTTCCCTATGATTCATGGGCATGAAGAAGTATTTGCCAGGCCACTAGGATCTCCTCCATCCTCCCAGGAATGGTTACCTCCAGCGGGGTTTATGACTGCATCCCACTAATGGAAACAGATGTCCTGACCCTGCTGGTGGGGACAGAAGCTATCGAAACCCCCCTCGCAGGTCGGAGGCAAGGGGGGGGTGCCCCTTGGGCAATGCCACAATGCCCAAGGGGCAAACTGGCATGCCCACCAGGCAGTGTCAAGGGGCAGGGTGTGGTAAACCACTGTTAGCTTATTACCTGCATATGCGACATGCCTGGACACATCCCTGCCGGCCCTACCCGAGACTCCTCCCCCCCCTGGTCCAGGTATAAAGGCGACTGCTCCCCACTCCCCTGCCTCAGTCTGGACCAGTTCATCGGCATGGGTGTGCTCCAAGTCTTTTGCTAATAAAAGCCTATTTGTTCTTGCATACAACTAGTCTTTGCTCGATTGATGGTGCATCACAGGGCATACTAGGTGTGGGGCCTAATGGGGGACCAATCAATGGGTTGCGGGGCTTGGAGCATTGGGAGAAGGAAGGAGGACAATCGGGCCTTGTCATCGAGACGGAGGGTTCGTGGCTGGTCATCAGGGCTGGCCAGGTGGGGGTGGAAATAGGGGCTGGCCCAGGGAGGTCTGGTAGGCCAGCATTCGGGGGTTTGGGGGGGTGGGTGGTGTGACCTGGAAGGCTGGTGATTGGGGGTCGCAGGGCTGGCCAGCAATCGGAGTCCAGCGATCGGGAGACTTGCAATGGGGAGGGGGGCGCGGGGGGGCCCATTGTGCATATGTCAATCTCTGCACTGACTGATCAACACATGCACATTGGCTTGCTCAGCACTCTGCTGCCAGCCTCTTGGATGGGAATAGGCCTCACCGCCTACTTACCAGAATGAATCATGCTGAGGCATTCCGCATTGTTCAGAGTGTCAGAGATTCGTTCTGGGAAGGATGCCCAAAAAACAGGCAGGAAATACTCCTGTTTTCCCGCCCGTAAGGCACTTCGTTTTTTTTGGGAGAATCCTGGCCTACATTTTCATATGCCTCATTTTCTTGTTGCAGTTTAGCTTCTATCTCTTCAGTCACTTCAAGTGTGCTCAGTGTTGGTTACCTTTCCTTTCCAAACCCCACACCCCCTCCCCTCCAGAGCAATGTGCCTGTGCTATTCCCAAAGCATCTCCTCTTTGAAGGCCTCCCATTGTCAACTTAGTTTTGCCTACCAATCTTTGATACCAAACTGCCTGGGTTGAATCCCTCTTCAACTCACCAAAACTTCTTGACAAATGTTTTTTTTCATTGAGATAAATCTGGACCAGTTGAGGGAATACAGTACCTTAGTTGCATATGGAATGGTGAAACATGCTCACTGAAGCAGTTTCAAGTTGATCTTCTTGCTCTGTAGCAATGTGGAGGGGGGAGTGATTTGTTCTGAAAATAGTGAATCTCCACCTAATGCCCAAAATGTGTAATTACATCCTAACAGTAACTAGATACTTGATTGGAACATTGGTCTGGTATTTGCTTTCAGCTGTGGAGGTATTGCCATTCACCATGTTGGAAGCCATGACAGATTTTCATGTCTTGTTATTGAAGCTTTCCTTGAATCTGTCATCTTCTCCATTGTGGCATCAGTACTTGTGAAAAGGCTAAACAATAATAAGACTCTTCAACTGATCAGATTGAAAAATCCTCACTGAGGTATGCTTGGTGCAATCCAGGAAGTATAAAGCAGGAAATGCAGATTTAAATGATATAAAGAAAGCACAATAAAGACTCGGACATATTGGACACAAAAGGTGACCAAAAATGTGATTTTTAAGTACAAAAGTCTACAGACTCAATATTTTTAACATCTCCATGGAATTTGATTTAAGGATTTAAGACCAAGTCTAGTTTTCAGGTGAAGGGAAGTTGAGGCTGGGAGATAATTGGACCTGGGCTTGTAGGCACAATTCACTCTCTATTTGAAAATCATAATGCCTATTCTTCTATATGATAATATGTAATGGGAAAATGCCATTTATTGTGAAACTTATGACAATTTGGGAAAGCAAGAGGTAGAGTTAGTTGGAATATAGATGTTTCGACAGTGTAGACTGAGTGAGAGGATGTTGCAAAACTGAGACACTACACCAATTCCATTGAGAGAAAAGTATAATTAGTGTGGCAGGTTTATATAGGTGGTTTCTATTCTAAACATGCACATAGAAATAAAGAATGAAAAAGATTAACTCAAAAACATTATACCAAAATTAACATTTTACTGGCGATGGGATTGGTGATGGCATTAAGGGATGAAAACTGGTGAAGAAGAATATTTGCCCTGAATTAACTTTGTTCCTTCACGTAGAAAAATGTTTTCAGGTTTTTTTTATGCATACTATTATTAATAATAGAAATCACACCACATGCTTTGCAGATTAGAGCACTTAACTTTTGAAATTGGAGAAGTGACAGTAATAAATCCATGGCTGGGCAGTCAGGCAAATCAACCTGAAAAGAAAAAAATCATCCTCAGTGTTTATCCTGGAAATCAAACAAATAACTTAAAGTGAACAGCAATACATGTTACAAAGTATGGTTGGTAATGTTAGATGATGAACATTTAACATATGATATTCACTTTAACACAGTGGGCACATTTATTTTAAAATAAATGAACATGCCTTGATTTGTCTATTATGACTAGTAACAATTTTTAGTTGCCTGTTGTAAGGTTTCAAAGACAGAAAATATTTAAAATGTTTTGTATATTGATTAGCATTCAATAAAGGAAAATATAAGTGAATGTTTTGATGAGCCAATTCATCTGCACCCAGTTTTAAATCTTTATTTTACGAATACTGATTTCTCCATTAATCCCCTCTAAGATACTTAAGGATATAAATTATTAATTTAAATGTTGCTAACCAACAATCTAAATCAATCTGTGGGTCCCCCTGGGCCTAGAACAGTTAAAGACACAATAGTAAATCAGCTCTGCCTTGGAAAACTGTGTGTCAGACAAGATTGGGAGTGTGCTCTAAAATGTTTCAGGTTATGATATGAATAGGCATAGAGGCTGTATTTTGTATTTTCAGGTAGATCTGACCGATTGTTCTAACCTCAGGGTTGTAATCTATCAATGCCCCAATCTGGACCGTGTAAACTTTTATTGGAATACATGCAACTTGCATTTTTTTCATCGAGTTCCAAGTACCACCATGTTGATCCAAGATGGCTACTGCCAATAATATCTGTAATCAGTTATTTTGGAGTAGGCAAGAACATGTACTAAATATTTTTTACCTCCTCGTTGAGAAACATCAGAGACAATCCTTTCACATTACGATCCATTAGAAATAATGTTAAATTGGCGTCTACCTACAGGAGGCAAGATCTACTATAGTTGGCAGTGTAGTTGTAATTGAAATTTTGCAACTGTAGTACTTTTTTGATCATATAACAATTTTAGAATTCTTTTAAGTAACCTTTGCACTTCTAATCAATAAGGCATGACAGCAAGAAGCTGTTTCATCAACATTAATTTATAGGATTATTTAATTAAAGCTCATGTTTGCTGCTCAAACATATTTTAGATGCATTATCCCTCTAATACAAATAAAAAGTCAAGGAGAAATAAAGTTATATTGTGCACTTCACCAACTCTGTGGAAAAACAACCACTTTGTCAAGCAGCATGCAATGAAATTAAGCAAGAGCAACAACAGAAACTTGTGTTTGTGCAATGCCTTCAATGTGATGAAACATCCCTAGGCACTTCACAGGGATATTATAAAACAAAGCATGAAATAAAAATAAAAGGTCATCTAAATTGCTTTGGCAGGGCCTTGCTTTTAAATCAATGGTGGGCAAACTGCCGCACATCAGGGTTCTGAGAGTGGCCCCTGAGACATTTTGTTGACTGTTGCCCATGCACAAGAGTTGCCACATTCCACTAGTTTCTGTCCACATATTAACAGTATGATTAAAATGGTATGCACATAAAGCAAGAAAACCTGAAGGTGTGTGCTGATTGTACACAACATTGACTATGAGAGCCGTGCACTCCCTCTTCGTCCAATCAAAGCGTGAACATTTATTTTGTTTTTACCATTTGAAGTATTTTCGTTAACTCGTCGTGAAATCCTCAGTGTGTATTAAAAGTATTCAATCTTATTCACGGGGGTTGTGGTTAGTGAATATGTCCAATTTCAATCTTGTGGCCCACTGAGAGGAAAGAGGGCGACTCACATGGCCTACTCACCAGCCTTGGTTGCCTATCACTGCTTTAAGCAGTTTCAAGTACTGCTTTGAAATGGGTCAGTGGCAGAAAATAAGTGTGAAAATATTTGCTGATAACGGATGTCTAATTGTTTAATAATGTCCCTTTTTGACTTTTTTTCTGACATATCTTGAGATCTTCCACTTTCCTGCTGCAGTAACAGCAGTAGAACTGAAAGGAAATCCTCTCAGGAGGGACATGGGGATATCTGAAATATGACTGCAATACAGTAGAAAATACTACACAATGTAAAAGGAGTCTTCTGTACAACTGGCAAAATAACAAGCACAATATAAAAAATGGTTGAAGGCTCATATTTCTATGTGTAAGTAAAAGATGATAGACAAATGCGTACTACTGGATCGTTATTTTAATGTGGACAGTTGGTACAGCAGTTAATTTATAAAGCACATCAGTATCTTAAAATGATCACACAGCTGCATTATGAAAACCAGAAAGAGCATTAAAACCTTTTACTTCTGGAGTAGATATGATGTGTTTTTTGTTGCGAACAAAAATTCATCCATTTTAATATTTTTAAAAAACACAAAATTTTCTGTCTTCTCCATTCTTAGTCTTTATTCCATGAAAAAGTTTAAAGTCCACTTCTAACTTTTCACCAACACCACCTGGAATTAGCCTGCAAAAAAAGTTTGCAAATGTGACCTGGAACTGACTTGCCCTCTGAGCTTGGGAGTGATGCATAGTGCATATAGGAGAAAATTAGCATATAGGAGAAAAGTACACACACCTTCACATTTAACCAGAACATAGTGCCACTTCTTAGATAGTACATTTTTGATATGATCATATATTTGCTTTATTTTCTGCAAGGAATAAATAGAATGACAGACAGATAAATCCTGCACATGCAGAATTTTAAACGTTCCAAATTATGAGAGGTGTAAGGTATGAGTGTGTGTAATTATTGAAGTGCAAGAACTCAGATCCCTATACCTTCAGAATGGTTTTACTTTGATTAAAGTGAATCATGGAAATAGCAAATCACCAAAACTTTAAGGTAATATCATTGATGTGTAAAATGTAGACAACGAAACAATTGCAGAACATATAAAGCAAAAGTACAGATAAGGAAATAATTGTGTTGCTATGAATAGTATCTATCATGAGATTCACCAAACCAGTCAAGATATTAGATTGCAGGAAAAACAGCAGTTGGTTTCTGCTTACAGCCTCAATAAGACAAAAATGTATACTGGTTTTATCCACCTTTCCAGAAGGACTGCTTTTCAACAAAGTCCTATCCTTCTCATGTTGGGAAGAACCTCGTAAAATGTTCCATGAACTTGGCACATTTGAAATCCCCGAAATAACTTTGACAAATACTAAAATAAGATCAGCCAGCATATGAATCATCAGAAAAAACAAACTCTGCCCAACCGTCCATAAAACAAAACTCAGGTTGGCCATCCGGCGAGATACGGTCTCGGTGAGATTCTCAGACACAAGCAGTAGCAGCCACATTAGCAAAAAGCCCATCAAAAGGGAACCTTGTACTTTTATCCATTCTATCACCAGTGTCCTCTTCTTCATTATGAAAACGCCGGCCTGTACGCCAGCCATGTAAATAGCTAAGTACCCTAGCAATGAAAAGAGTCCTTCTCTGTTGGCATTAATGAACCCAACCCTGGTGTCTTTGCCATCACTTCCATGCAATATAAATTGCTTCAGATTTGTAGTTTCAAGAAGCAATTGATAACCGATGGCAATGCTAGCTGACAAGATCCAAGAGCTTCTAACAGGGCATAATATCAAAAGAAAAGATGATAGGATCCTAACTATAGCCAGTGTGAAAAAGAAGTTCCAATGTAAACCATATTCAGATATGTGCTCATGATAATCCACTGCTCTAACACTTAGTAGACGAGCTAATCCTAAAAAAACTAAGGGCCATACTGCTATGATCTGTTTAATCATAAAACTAAATTTGGAATGTGATGTATTTTTGTTCCTCTGCCTTGCTTCAGGAGAAACAAGGGCATTTGCAAAAACAAAAGCAGCCACTCCAAAATCCATAATTCCAGTCCCATAGGTTTCAGCTTTAGCATAGCGTCTTGGAAAAATTGGAAAGTCCACAGCTAGGATGCTGATGCCAGTCTTTATGTTAACAAAGACGCGGAACAAAGTGACAAAGGGAACGTAATTCACATCCAAGCTGGTTTCTAAAAAAGATCCGATTACTTCTTTTAAGTGTTGATGGGAATAGTGCTTTCTTTGACTGTATATCTGAAACACAGATAGCCCAAGTACAGCTGCTAGAACCAGCACCATCCAGTGAAGTATATCTGACAAAACAGTGCAGGACAGTACAAGAGATGCCACCAGCAAAATAAAATCAATCAGCAGGAGTCTTTTCCACGATGATGCGGTACTTGGTCCAACAAAATACATTAATATCAGTCCTCGGCAGTTGACACATAACGCAGACAGAATTAAACCCAATAAATTCTCAGCCAGTGTAGTACCAGTCAGGTTACTGATAAATGCTTCTTTTAAATCTTTTTGTGCCATATTAGGATTGATCATTTTTCCTGAAGACATCTGATGATATGCTGCATTTGGTAATAGATTGTTGGAAAGCAAACCAGAGTATATCATTGATTTACTAACCATACAAAGGTTATTGACTCAAAATGTTAACCTTGTCTGTCTCTTCAACGATGCTTGAGTATTTTGCTTTTCTTATGCCTAGAATTAGGTAGGGTGGTTTCTGTTGGGTCAGTAGGGGAGATAAAATGGCTCTTACAAGGGCAAACAGTTTTTTTAAAAAAAGAGTAATCCTATAACATTCTTATATCAGAAGAGAAAATGCTGGAAATTCTCAGCAGGTCTGGCAGCATCTGTTACTGCATCCGCAGTAATTTGCTTTTATCCTTGTATCAGATGCATTTTAAAGGCATCTTCGTTTTTGGCTTTAGGATCCTTGTCCAAAAGAAGTTACTCCTAAGTTTTTTTTGGCTGTTGCAGTGCTTAGAAGTGACACTGGGCAGTTCACACTGAACGAACGAAGCATCTGGCAGCCACTTGGTGAGGGATAGCAGCCGACACTGGGCAGTCACTTGGTGAGGAGCCGGAGGTGTGAAGCCAAGTTTTAGCTGGGGCTCTGGTTCACATTGTCACCCCCACAACCAGGCGCAGGTTTCATCCAGTCAGGGCCACATCTGAAATGGAAACCAATAATGTCAGCCCAACACTCCCAACATTGACACCATTAGAATGAGGATTATTGTGCTCAACTTTACCAGCGGCCTGTTTTCACTGTTGTCCCGGGGCGCTGGGCCGGGTTTCCGCTGGAGTGTCCGGCGCTCACAGGCCGAGGGAGCGACTCCTCTCACCCCACGACAGTTCCCACTCCTCCCCGTCCCGCTCTCACTCCGGGCTCCCCGCTCGCGCTGCCCGGCCACGGCGCTCGCGGTCCCGCGCATGCGCCTCCTCGCCACACTGCTCCCGGCCCCGCGCTTGCGCCTCCTCGCCACACTGCTCCCGGCCCCGCGCATGCGCTTCCTGGCCACGCCTCTCGCGGCCCCGCGCATGCGCCTCCTCGCCACCCTGCTCCCGGCCCCGCGCCCGCTGAGGTGAAAGATCAGGGGGTGGGAACGGGAACAGTTGCCGGATCTCGCGAGACCAGCTGGCGACGGAGAGCGGGAATGGCCGCTTCAAGCATCCACCCGGAGCGGCAGGACGCTGTCCCCAAGCGGAGAGCCCCCTGCCCGGCAGCCGGCACACAGGTAAGAGCGGCCCCTGCCTGCCTATCTGTCTGTCACCAACAGGGGAGCTGGAGGACTTGGAGAGAGTGGATTTGATTTGATTTATTATTGGCACATGTATTAGTATTCAGTGGAAAATATTGTTTCTTGCGCGCTACATAGACAAAGCATACCGTTCATAGAGTACATAGGGGAGAAGGAAAGGAGGAAGTGCAGAATTTAGAGTTACAGTCATAGCTAGGGTGTAGACAAATCTGTTTAATATAAGATAGGTCCATTGGGAGAGAGCAGAGGGGGCACTGGGAGTAGGAGGGGGAACCTTGGACAAGGGTTCGAAGACAAGGGATGCGATGGGCTGAGGGCAGAGTGACTCTGTGGTAAAAGGGGCACTGGGGGCAGATGGGGACAGGACTGGGGTCTGAGGGCAGAGGGAATTGGGTGAGGGGGTCTGTGCATAGAGGGGTCTGGGGGCAGACGAGGACAGGATAGGGGATTGGGGGGGTCTGTGGGTAGAGGGGCACTGGGGATGGGGGGCTCTGAAGTCAGAGGGGGTGGGGATAGATTAAGGGTAGAGAGGCAAGGAGGGTCTGTGGGTAATGGTAAAGGGGATTGGGGCTGGGAAAGGGATTGAGGGACAGGAGATGGTGGGCAGGGGGACAAGGTATGGGGTAGGGGGCAGAGGATGAGCGTAGGGGTTGGGAGATTGGGGTCCTCAGTGCTAGGGGGTTAGGGATAAGGTTGAAGGAGGTATGGGAGCAGATTTTGGGGGCTGCCTGTGAGTCAGCCTGCATATGTCACCATCTGCTAATCCTCTCTGTTCGGCCTTTACTGTACTTGGGAGTGTTAAATGAGGCAAAGTGTTTTATTTTCCTGCACAGGAATAATCATGATGTGGAGATGCCGGCGTTGGACTGGGGTGAACACAGTAAGATGTCTCACAACACCAGGTTAAAGTCCAACAGGTTTATTTGGTAGCAAATACCATAAGCTTTCGGAAGGAGCAGCGCTCCGAAAGCTTATGGTATTTGCTACCAAATAAACCTGTTGGACTTTAACCTGGTGTTGTGAGACTTCTTACAGGAATAATCATCACAGGGGCAATGTCATCTTCATTGCAGTCCCATTGCACTGTACACATTACCTTGCTTCTGAATAAATTTCTCCTGTTTGATTGTGAGACAAGCTGCAGGGTTTTTTTAAACATTTAAAATGTGCAAATGTTAAGGAAGAGGGAAAGGGTATAGAAGGATCACAAATATTGAAGTATAGAAACACTGCCAACCTTAAGCTGGCAATTTGAAATCACACACTTGATAATTGTGACTAAATTTCAATTGTACTTGATTTGCTGTAAAGTGCCGTAGGATGTCTTGAAGTTGAGAGTTGCATAAATGTAAGTCTTTCTGACAGTGAAGTGACTGGTCACTAAACTAATTTATTTTAACATGGTGACGATTACTGATTTCTGAGGAGAACAATCTGCATGATTATACATAGGGGTCTTCCTTTAACTGATTCTCAGACAAAACTGGTATATAAATATTCCGTTGCAAATTTGCTATTATAATGACACCACTTGTTAAATATTTGCTTTTCTTTTTGGTCCTGAGAAGCCTATTTGAATTTTAATAGTATTTTCCAAACTGACTTGCGCTATCCCTACACACACAGACACATGCACGCTCGCTCGCTGGAAAATCTCAGCAAGTCTGACAGCATCTGTGGAGAGAGAAAAGAGCCAATGTTTGAGTCTGGATGACCCGTCATCCCTATCCCTTATCTGCTCGGAACTATGCCTGTGTGTAACAGATCAGGAACAGAATCTAGCTTAGCTGTGATGCGTGTCACAGCTGAATGGCTTGCTAACTGTACAACATTGTACGGTATCCCCTGAGCGTGCTGGGTGATTTCTTGAAACATATTTTAGAATTACACTTTAATTTTTTTTTCTCGTGACTGGTGTTGGCTCTGCTTTGCAAACACTGGGAGCAGTAACCACACAATTCACTGATGTGTTTGAACTTGTATTGCTGGATTTTGAGTAGTTTCATGCAGCTTCTTACAATGCTGATTGAATTCAACATGGTCATACTCTCAGCTTAAAGAACTGTTTGAAATATGTTGAAAATTATACACCTATTAAATTTGGCTTTACAGTGGAAATAACAGGTCAGTGGAAAGGTTGTGTTGAAGGGCGGAATTTTACCGAAGGTAATAGTTGAGCTATTAAATTTTTGGTAGGCATGGCAATAATGCTGTATCTTTGATCTCCTCCTATGAAACAGTAAGAATGGGATTGTCTCCCTTCCCGAGTCTGTTGGAATCATCTTGCTGTGTCTGACTTTATGGAAACAGTCAAGCCCTTAACAAATTTTTGAGTCTAACTCCACCCTGTTGAAAAATGTGATGTTGTAATTAGTAGGATTATAGAAATTGTTTCAGAGTGGGCCGCGGGTGGTTCTGTTCCAAAAGTAGCAAGCTAGAAGTGACTCACAACAGCCATGATGCATTCTGTGAAGTTACTGTCCTGGCTTGTGAGCAATTCCTTGGCTGCAGTGTATTAATTTCACTTCAGCAACTTTTAATAGTTGTAACATTTAACATTTTTGTATTTGCTCTTTTGAGTATGCATTTAGGCGATTGTAAAACAAAATTATTTTCGAAAGTACACAAATGTTGTCCCCATTGGAGTTTTTAATGGATGGAATACAGCTGTGCGGTATTTGCAGAAACAGAAACCTGTGCCATACACGGATCGGTGTTCAGTGGTTCAGAAAGCAAATTTTGTGGTGACGTCAAAGTTGGGGAACTCTTCAGTGGAAAAGACCTCCAACACACCAAAACATCGGATCTTTATTTGACTTCAGTCTAATCTTAATGTCTGGCTGGAAATATGATTGGATTGTCATTTATTTACAATTAAAATTTGTTTTTAGCTATTTGTTAAAACAACCTCCTCATTTATCATTTGAAACATTGGGGGAGCTGGAATTTGACTTTTAAAAGCATTAGCCAATTTTCAAAATGCTGACAGACAAATAAAACAGCAAATAAACTCATGTAACCAAAAAACTCATTTGGGATTCTCCCAAGATGAAATCATTGCCAAAGCTAGCTCTAGCAGACGAAATTGAGAAATCCAGATATCTTTATAATAAAGCTAAATAATATGTGTTCATGAACCTTTTGATTCCATGTTTAAACACTGAGTAATCTTTCTGAATATATTAAGTTTGTAATCAATGAATTGGTGAAGTGGGTGAGCCCTTTGTTCTTTTCAAAAATAAAGGGCCAAATCTGTAAATGATGGAATGATTTATTGGCTTTGAATCATATCTTGTCTTACTTTTGAAATGTGTTCCCAGTCACAAACAACAATTAGACTGTGATGGGCACGAACTGCTACTGTTCATTGAAAATTTTATGCTTAAAGGCATCTGAGCTAATAGAATGTGGGCTAAGTGTAACAATTGCTGGTAAGAATTTTTAAAGTGATTGAGACTTACTGATTACAGCAATCACCCGGAAAGATGATATAAAATCAGTCTTGAATTGTTCTGTTTCAGAAAAGCAAAGAGCCTTTCTTCTAAAAGATAATGTATCTAAATATTCATTAGAGGTACCCTCTGGACAGCTGTGGAGCACAATCGCAACTAAGAGCACTAATTATTTAATAAAATATCCTTTGGTCCTGAGTACAATAAATGCACAAAATGTTTTTTGACAACAGTGTTTGGATTTTTAAAAATTTGATTTAATATTGTCACATGTATTAGTATACAGTGAAAAGTATTGTTTCTTGCGCGCTATTCAGACAAAACATACCGTTCATAGAGACGGAAAGGAGCGAGTGCAGAATGTAGTGTTACAGTCATAGCTAGGGTGTAGAGAAAGATCAACTTAACGCAAAGTAAGTCCATTCAAAAGTCTGACAGCAGCAAGGAGAAGCTGTTCTTGAGTCGGTTGGTACATGACCTCAGACTTTTGTATCTTTTTCCCGAAGGAAGAAGGTGGAAGAGAGAATGTCCGGGCTGCATGGAGTCCTTAATAATGCTGTCTGCTTTGCCAAGGAAGTGTAGACAGAGTCAATGGCAAACTTAGGCCAAATTAACATGGATTTGGACCACTGAAATATGGAATAAAGTTGAAAGTGTTTCAAATGTATTGAGACTATTTGGAATTTTTAAAAAATGAGCAGAAGACATGGATGTAGAGGGTTCAGTTGTACTAAGATTGAATAGATCAATAAGGCAGTGCCTGAAGTGGATAAGTATGGGATAATTAAATTGGACTTGCACTGAGGTACCAAAGCCATGCTGGAATGGATCTGTATTGAATGATGTTGGATATCATGCTGCAGGCGATGAAGATCTTCCAGCTGAAGTCCTGTAAAACACAGGAAGCTTAAGACAATTATGAAAATCTATGGGTCCAGTGTGTGTGAGAAACTTCCAGACTTCGTCCCCAAGATTGTGACCATTGTTCAGGTGTCTCTGCTGCATATCCCCTCCCTCATGCTCATCTAGTGCCCTGAACCCATGCGCTTTTTCTAGTTTCTCTTCCATATTCTCTTGTGCTGTCTCTGAGTTCAACTTGCCTACGAGACCCACTTTTTGTTCTCATGGTGCCATTCCCACAAAGCCGCAGACACAGCTTCACTTCCTGACCCCCATGCAAGCCAACATTATAAATTAATCACCCTCTTCAGGTATTATCCCTCTTCCATCTAAAACCACTGTCATACTCTTTTCATTAAAAAAACTTCACTCATCTGTCTTGGCAAACTGCTACCACATCTCCTACCTCCCCTTCATATCCAAACTCTTTGACATGGTCATCATCTCCCAGACCTGTGCCTATCTTTTCCTGCAACTCCATGTTTTAAAGTGTCTAATCAGGTTCAGCCCATTTTTGTTTGATTATGCTTCTGTTAAGTGTCAATTTCAATGTTGAAAACGCTATAAAAATTGAAATTGTTTTGCTAGTTCAATAATGGAGAGGCATCAGGACATAAGGTTGAGGGAGCACAACTTACACTTTTATAGTCTTTGATCAGCATCACAACAAACAATTCTTCAAAGAATCAACACTTCTCCGCTTATCAGGATGAGAAACGTTGCTGAGAAACAGAAGTTATTTTCATCTTTAACACTAAGCGCAACTATCTAGCACTCCTATAGCACTCTGTTCCAACAATGTGCCTGACTCATTGAATGCATTTCTTCTATTCTTGTGTGGCAAGTTCCATTTCTCTCTGCAACTTTCCTTGGATTTCTGTGTGAGATTAGCAATCATTGTTAAATTTGGAAAAGTTTTGTGCTGTGCTACTTGCATTTATACAACTGGATTGAAATTGGCTAAACTCATTTCATATCAGATATTCTATAGCTGTCAGATAGAGGGGACTTTTATGCCATCCTTTTTAGCTTGATTTGAACTTGAGGTGGAAGGCTGGTGGATGAACCACTGCGCAACAATTCCCTAACCTAACCGTTTCTCAAATAGACTCTGTGTGAGTTAGCGGCATCCTTATTGTGGGGCAGTGGGTAGCACCGTAACTAATTCTGCCCCATGTTTGTTAATCCAGTTGCCATTAGATATTTGTGTATAAGAGTAATTACTCTTCTAGGTGTATGAGGGAACGTGACTTTGGGTTCTGTTATGTTGGTGCTTTTTCTTTTACATGTGAAATAACCAAGTTTTTCAGCCTTCCATTTGTCCACGTTTCTCTTTCCGTCATGTTTAACTATTTTTGTTTTTGAGAAGAGTGGATGATGTGCACTTCACACTTCAGGAAACATTGACTCATCTGTGGCTTGGCATAAATAGGCTGTCTAGCAATATGGAGCCATTGAGAGAAGTGATGGAGAGGCCAAAATGAATATCATCAGCATATATGTCTGCAGATGATGTCAGCCTGTACTTAAAGAATGGAGTTAAGACAGGCTTTACAGAGAGCTCTGAGTTAATACTATCTGCCTGGGTCAAGTTTTCTCTATTGGAGATGTGCAATTGTAAGTGGGTGCAAGGAGTAGATCCATGGGTTGAATAATGGAAGAGAATGGTGTGGTTAATATGCTGAAATATGGAGGGTTGAGGATACAGAGAGATAAACAAGTTGTTATTTGTAAGTAGGACTTGGGTGATCTCAGTGCTGTGAGTAGACTAAAGATTACAGTGGAGGGATTGAAAGGGAGATTTTGGAGAGAAGGACACAGAGTTGGGGGTTGATGACATATCTGAGGACCTTGGATTAAAAAGGTGGTTGGAACTTGGTGTGGTAATTGTAACAGATGGATGGACCCAAAGTAGAGTTTTGCGAAGTGCTGAATCTAGATTTGAAAAGTATATTTTTTAAAGTTTATTTATGGAAAACCATTAGTTCTCTTCAAATGAACATCAAGCTGGGAATTGAACTGGGTCCCTGGTGCTGTGAGGCAGCAGTGCAAACCACTGTGCCACCGTGTATATGGATGGTGCCTGAGGAAAGAAAGGCAATGTTGACGAGATGTTATTTAGTGGGGAAGAGAACTTGAAAATGGAAGTTGGGGGTTCATGAAAGAAATTGGCTTGGAGAGTTGATGGGGTGATGGCAGAAAAAGCAAAGATGATTGTGTGATGGGAGAATCTTGTGGGATGGACAAGAGACTGTGGGAGGTCAGGAGCAATGGGGGAGGAGAGTGAAGTAGCAGCAGAAGCAGGTATTCTCAGACTTTAAAACTATTTATCGTCACTGCTGTACTGCGTCTGTACTTCGCTTTCCTCGTTTAAGATATCCCTTAAAACTTAACTCTTTGACCAAGCTTTTGATCACTTGATATACTATTTTCTTATGTGGCTCAGTATCATGTTTGTTAATGTTCCTGAGAAAAGTCTTTGGGCATTTTATGTTACAGGCATTACATAAATTGAAGTTATTGTAGGGAAATGGCAGTCAGTTTGTGCACAGCAAGCTTCCACAACCGGCGTGAAGTAAGCCATCAGCTCATTGTTTTGTAGGTATCGATTGAGGAATATTAGCCAGGATACTGCAGTAATGTCCATGCTCTTTGAACAGAATTATGGGATCATACGTTCACCTGGAAGGCCAGGCAGGACCTCTGTTTAATCGCCCAACTGAAAGGTGGCACCTCTGACAGTCGCTTGGGTGTCAGTCCAGATTTTGTGCTCAAGTCTCTGGAGTGTAGCTTGAATCCACTGGGCCAAAGCTGTCCCACTTGGGTTTAAGGAATTTGATTTTAGGAAGTGAGGGTGGGGAGAATCATCACCTTCAGCAAGTAGTTGAAAGGCCAAGAGAGAGAGAGAGGAATTAAGTTTCAAACAACTTCACTGCTTTTAATAAGACACCAGAACAGCCTTGCCCTGAGGGGTTTGCAGTGTGTGCACATTAAATACAGCCATTGTATAAATGTTTCAAATTAATTTGCAACGTCCTCCATTGATGCAGGTCAACATTTTTTTGATGTGAAAATAATTCCTGATATGCATTAGGCAGGCTGCGTTGGAAAGGATCACACTTGCTACTCGCACCTAGAGTGCTAACCTGTAAATGTGCACTTACTTTGTGCTGAAAACTCAGTTCCTTGTGTGGGTGACCACGTACTCGCTGATGTTGCATTTGGAGAGAACTAATGAATTTCCAATTTTGTTGTTTTAACTCGTTTTCCTACAATGCTTAATTTAAAACCACTATATCTCACATGAGGCAGATACAGAATTGTGGTATTTATTCAGAAGAACTGAACTAAAGCTCTGACTGCTGATAGTCGCAATAATGAGGTAATGCGTACTGTTCCAGTTGCCAAGTTCTGCACACATGAGGATGGCCTCAACCAGGATCTTGGGTTCATGTCACACCACCTGTAACCATTTGGTCTGGGCTTGCAAAATCTTACTAACTGTCCTGGCTTGAGACAATTCATACCTCTTTAACCTGTGCTTGACCCTCTCTCCACTCGCATTGTCTGCACCTGTAAAACTTGATTACCTGTTAAGACCTGCATTCCAACCATTATCTTATCATTGTGTCTGTATCTACATATGCCCTGTTTGTGAATCCAACTCTTTACTCACCTGATGAAGGAGCAGTGCTCTGAAAGCTCGTGCTACCAACTAAACCTGTTGGACTTTAATCTGGTGTTGTGAGATGTCTTACTGTTCTAGTTGGTTAGAGAATCTTTGTGTCACACCTGATGATGATATGCAAGAACAATATGGCTGAAAGCTCTTTTTATTCCTGTGATGACTGCTGTATTCAAGCATTCTTGTACTGAAGTATGACATTGAAGCAACAGTAGTATTTTCTTTTAATTTGCGGAGAAAAACAGCATTGCTTAACATTTTTTAATGGAATTGTGGGGCTACTTTTTAATGAAATTGTGAGGCTAGATTAATTTTCTTTCAATTTAAAAATGCTCTAATTTCTCTCTGCTGCATTTTCTACCTTCCCACACTCCCACGGGCATCAGTTCATGGGGCTATTGTTCTATAGAGCAGGTATGCTTGTACGTCACTTAAGTGACCGATTGTTTGTCCCACAAGCCTGGTCAATGAGTGGACTTGCAACATTGTGTCAGTAGGTCATAATAACCATCTGTCAGCTAACTCTGCTCCTCCTTCACCTTCTGTTCACAAAGATAGGTTTTCCAGGAGGATGTCATACAGGACTGGAAATGCTCAACAATTTCACTTCTTCTCCATCTGTATCACGCTGGCTGAGATCAGCTAACTCAACATCAGAGTTGGAGTTGATCCGGGGAATTCCATAATTGCATATGACCTTGTCTTCTTCAACATGACGTTTTACAGTGCTTGTAAAGAAGCAGCATTTTTATTCTAGGCACCTGATACCGACATTAAATGCTTCAAGGTTACTTGTCGCTCCCTCCTCATTGTATCCCAGCTCCAACTCGTACAGTATAGCACTCGCTTGCTATACCAGTGTGGCCACTTCCAATTTTTCACTTCATTCATCTTTGAAAAAGATTGCCAATTGGGACAATTTATTAATAAAAGCAAATTACTGCGGATGCTGGAATCTGAAACCAAAGGAGAAAATGCTGGAAAATCTCAGCAGGTCTGGCAGCATCTGTAAGGAGAGAAAAGAGCTGACGTTTCGAGTCCAAATGACAAAGCTTTGACAAAGGATCATCTGAACTCGAAACGTCTGCTCTTTTCCCTCCTTTCAGATGCTGCCAGACCTGCTTAGATTTTCCAGGGTGAGAGATAATTTATTGTTGCAGTCACACATTGGATTCTTATAGCCAGCATGGAGAGGAGTCTCCTCCTCCTCTTGTTCTAAGCAGGATTTCAACTGAGATTCCAGACCTGAAAAGCAGTGTTCCACTTAACAGCTCAACCCCAGTGCCCCAGCTCCATATGTATGTAAAGAACAGAAACAGTGACCACTCTTCTGGAGTTCTTTCTACCAGATTTATTATAAACTTAAAAACAGAATTGGATATTTTCTGTGTATTTTCAATTCTGTACCACTGACCAATATTTCATAAAAAGAAGAAAAGGAAGTTTAGTAAATATTGGGTACGGTTTAGTTGTATGCAACACACTTGATGGTAATTTAACAAATGCAATAGTGCACCAATACATTGTTTACTGCTCGCTTAAGATGAATACATGTTAGCAATAAAAATTAAGCAAGTGGATTCACACTCGAGAAAAAATGCATTTTTAAATGTTTCTGGTTGTTTTCAGAGTAATGGCTTCATAAAGCCCCAGAAGACTTCAGATCACACTACATTGGATCATACATTTGAGGAGGTAAAAGCTTTTCTCATTAATGAAGATGAGTTGCACCAGTTTGATGACCTCACTAAAGTCAACCCAGTGACAACTAGCACAGGTATATATTTAATTGGACAGTGACTTGATTTTTGTGGGGTATTATTTTTTAAAATCCTGGATGTTTAAATGTGCCTCTGGTATGACTATGGCTCATTACTTCTGATCTCAGGGGCTTCATCTCCCACTCCCCCAACCCTCCCATGGTAATTGCCCTGGAAGTTCAGGCTGCTGATGGCTGCAATTACCCTGCCCTTGGAACCATCTGATATGCCAATTTAAATTGGAAACTTTGGATGGTTCCCACCATCTCACAAGAATAGTTACCCAGGAAAGGTTAGAAGAATTAAACATAGAAACTAGAAGCGGGAGTAGGCCATTCGGCCCTTCAATTCTGCTCTGCCATTCATATTAATCATGGCTGATCATCAAATTCAATATCCTGACCCTGCCTCCCCTCCACCCCCATATCCCTTGATCTCTTTAGCCCCAAGAGCTATATCTTATTTCTTCTTGAAATCACGCAACTTTTAGGCCTCAACTACTTTCTATGGTAGTGAATTCCACAGATTCACGACTCTCTGGGTGAAGAAATTTCTCCTCACCTCAGTCCTAAAAGGGTTACCCCTTATCCCCAAACTAAAATCACTTCTAACTCCTGAGTAACTGTGGTGCTGACCCCAAACCCCCTCTGAGAGCCCCCTCCCCCCACTGAACCTTCCAACCTATTCATTATGATCATGGCTGATCGTCAAATTCAATACCCTGATCTCGCCTTCCCCTCCCCCCAAATCCCTTGATCCCTTTAGTCCCAATGCACGTATTATTCAGTGAGGTTAAACTGTCAATATGAAAGAAGATGTTTCTAGAAATGCTTAGCAATTCCATTATCTTAAGAAAAGATTGGCGTATTTAAGGTTGGAGCCCCTTCAGCAGAACTACTTTTCGAAGAATGTGCTGACAAAGTGATGTTTCTCCACGCGTTCATTATCCAGCTTCAAAGTTGAGAATTTGTTACAATGCAGTGGTGTGATTATCCTAATTAAAGAAACCAAAGTACATTCTTGAAGAGGGTTGGATGACTATAGGGACGTCATGTTAAATGTATACATTCTTTACAGATGCAGGATCATAATCCAAATAAATTTGATTGCCACATCTGTGTCTAGCATAAAATTTATTAGATCTTGCAGTATTTTGATACAAAGGAACCCGCATAAGTTCATGCTAGTGGGGTTCCCCGGAGACCAGGTATCGCTGAAACTTCAGCCAATACAAAGACTCGTGAAAGCCAGTGTCCCAGTTTAAAGACGTGTCTTTTATTTAACCAGCGATCACATGGAGAGATTATTGAAAAGTCCTAGGCTTCTCTCGGCGATTAGCAGCCTGACCTTCCCAATAACTCTGACGTACAAAGCTTAGGATAGATCAATTATACATTTCTCTTATCAAATTCTCCCACCTTTCATTAACTTTGAATCAATCATCTTCAATACACACAAATCATTAATAACACCTGCCACATACTTTAGTCAATTGCATTTCACTAATGGGATTTCATTGGTCCGTAAAATTCAGACGCTTCCTCCCCCTATTGCTGACTCAACTTCCTCTGTTGCTCAGCAACCACGACGCTGAGCTACAAAGGTCAAAGTTAATATTCCCACCAGTTTTCACCACGTCACTGGCTAAACCTGACAAATGCACATCCCCATCTGAGAAGGCATTGTCTTATCTGGGCAGTGAATTAATCCTATTTATAAAGCTGCCTTGAGAACTCTGCTGTTAGCAACTCTTGTAGATAAGAACTTGCACATTCTGAGGTTTCGTTGTTTTCTAAGCATGTGGTTCTGTCTGTATGTCCCCGTACTATCATGCCTTGCAGCAACTTGCTCTTGGCTAAAGTGCACAATTACTTTATAAAATACAGTTAAGAGATTTAAAATATCTAAATATGCAGTTAAATCACAATCACTTGTTTAAATCTCTTAATTGCATTCACATGTGTAAACTGTTCCCTTGTTAGCTTATAAGTCTGATTTAGAGTCATTTAACTCAATGCTGGTAGTTCTGTTAGTGTCTTAAATGCCTAATGGTTTAAAATTTTCTCTAACCTACTAGGAATTTCTCCCCAACAGTTCACATCTTTCTTTTCTGCCTCCCAGTTTTAAAATGTCTGCATGCAAGATATACGACCAATGTGTTTTACACCAATGCTGGTTGTACGCTGGTGGCACTTAACCCATTTCAACCTGTGCCTAACTTGTATTCCCCTGGCATTATGAAGGAATACCACACTGCGTCCCGACCACAGGTAACTCAAGTATAGAGTGATGATATAATGTGTATTAAACAAGAATTAATCATCATTGATTACAAATTCTGCAACCTCAGTGATCAAAATATTAACATTTAATTTGTGTCCAATTTATTCTAACCATTTAGTCAATATAATGTATGCTGTGGTCAGATTGCAACTTTGCGCAAACCATTTAAACTTGTTCTTAAAGTTGAATAATTGAGAAAAATCCCTCTAGTTCCCAGGCCATGTGTTTTGAGAATATAAGAATAACAGATTAAAATTTGTCCCATGGTGATGATGTGATCGGAAAACTAAATTTGATCTCCACAGAACTTGCACATTCTGAGGTTTCATTGTTTCCTAAGCATGTGGTTCTGTCTGTATGTCCCCGTACCATCATGCCTTTCAGCAACCTGCTCTTGGCTAAAGTGCACAATTACTTTATAAAATACAGTTATTAGCAGCCACTGCATGTTCACAATTGTGCTCACCTAAATTTACCAGTTTAATAACATTAATTCAATGTATTTTGCTGCTTTTACTACCATAGTGTCTTTTTATACAAATAAAAACTTCAAGAAATTAAGTCTTTCTATTCTTTAGGAGTTGAAACCCCACATCTTTACAGTGGCTGAGGATGCCTTCAGAAATGTACAGAGCCTCATTGAACCAGTTAACCAGTCACTTATCGTCAGTGGGGAGAGTGGTGCTGGAAAGGTAAGAACTCAACATGAAGAATGTGATCAGATCCAGTAATGAACAAACCTACCCCACACATCAGGTGTGGATGTGATTTTGGAAAATGGATTTTGCTAATTGTAAGCAACTGGACATTAAAAACGATGAATATAGTAAGGTGCCATTGAGCTGGCTTTATTGATCTATCCCTCCTTCAGTAGAGGCACAGTCATGATACAGTAGGCCCAATACACTTTGTTATACTCTTCAATAGTGTTTTGAAGGTAAATCTCTGGTCATTTTATTGAATTTCAGTACTTTAAATATTCCAGGATTTGTGCACACAGTTTTTCTGTTAAAGGCAGAAAAATGACCAGGACACAACCAAACAAAACATTGACTTGTTATGGTTGGTCATGTTTTCAAGATCCATAATGAAAACGCTCAACAGAAACCAATTTCTAACTTGTAACCACATCTAGTGATGACCTTTCCGTTTTACAGACTTGGACATCTCGGTGCCTTATGAACTACTTTGCCACAGTTGCTGCCTCATCCACTTCTGCTAAATGCCAAGAAAATGTAGAAAGGATAGAAAAGAGAGTACTTGATTCCAATCCTGTGATGGAGGCATTCGGTAAAAAAAAACACTTTTATTAAATTGGATGTTTGAGAATTTAGTGAAATATTTTGATTGACTCTCAGGATGAAATATTCCTTTTTATTGGACTCTGGAATCTAGGTCTAATTACTAATCAGTGGAAATGTAGAAGTGATCCCAAAATTAGTCCTTGTGGTCAGTGTTGCAGCTCAGTGCCTAGCAGGTGGCAGAACTCGGTCACTGTATCCCAGGTGAAACAAGAGTCTGCAAATGCATCCTTGGACACTGCAAGTTAGATGTGCCTAGCTCACGTGGGTAAGGATGAGTGTGAACTGTTCCCCCTCTGATGTAAGATAATCCATGCTCCCTCCCATTGCTGCTTTCACCCTCCTTCATAAAATTGGACAGAGAAACATCCATGGCATTTCCCATATTCAGAATTCAGTTGGCAACAACTGAAATACAACCTTAAGTATTCACATTCCTAAAAATAAACAAAATATTACTTGCCTTTATCATAAATATTATATGACCAAGTCAAACTTACAGCACATTATCAGTGAAAAAATTGGGAATCACTATTGGAATTCACTTAGATTGTATTTTTGTGTTGTTTATTATTTTAATTGATGCTAACTCATCCAGTGCAAGTATGTTTTCAATTGATCAAAAACTACAGTTTTTAGTTATTGGAAAACTTCCCTCATCAATAATCAGACGAAGTGTATGATATGAAGAGAATTAGAAAGTAAACAGTCTAGTTGAAAATGGGATTGAGATAGCGTGTCCTGTACGTTTACCAATGTATGTGCCAAGACCACAAATTTGTGTTCACAATTTGTACTATGGTGAGTTATCATTTCAGCCAACCTGTTTGAGATGAACAAGTTCTCTAATGGAACTAATATATTTTTAAAAATTGTCAACAAATCCTATTAACCATTCTGCACCACCTAGTGGCCTACTGCAGAACATCACTGGCTTAAATATTAGAACAGGCTGCATGCTCACTCTTGTGGTCAAGTACAGTAATGATGTGTCACAGAAAGAATTGTGGGTGGTTGAGGTAGGAAGAAGAGGCAGGACATAAACATGAGGAAAGAGGCTAGGAATCCTGCAGCGAGTAACTCACTTCCTGACTCCCCAAAGCCTGTCCACTATCTACAAGGCACAAGAAAGAAGTGCGATGGAATACTGTCCACTTGCCTGAATGAGTGCAGCTCCAACAATGCTCAAAAAGCTTAACGTCATCCAGGATAAAGCAGCCCACTTGATTGGCATCCCATCCACAATTATTGGCTCCTTTCACCACTGATGCACAGTGGCAGCTGTGTGTACCATCTACACTGCAGAAACTCACCAAGGATCATTAGACAGCGCCTTCCAAACCCACAACCACTATCATCTAGAAAGACGAGGGCGGTAGACACAAGGGAACACCACCAACTGCAAGATTCCCTCCAAGTTACACACTATCCTGACTTGGAAATATATTGTTGTTTCTTCACCATTCCAGGAACTTCCTCCCTAACAGCACTGTGCGTGTACCTACACCACATGGACTGCAGTGGTTCAAGAAGACAGCTCACCACCACCTTTGAAAGGACAATTAGGGATGGGTAATATCCCATGAATGAATTTTAAAAACCCACCAACAAGGGAGTGTAAAATTCAGGCCATGGAGTTAAAGCCAATGAAAGTAGTGGCAATGTGTTTCTTGGAGGCTGTTATTGTATGGATGAAATGCTGCTTACTTGCAAATATAAACCACTGCACAGTAATTGGCAGGGACAATTAAACAAAAATAAGATTGAAAAAAAAAGCGTGTGAAAGGTTTGTAGAAGATTTAAAACCATGATTTATTTTTATTCATTCGTGGGACACGGACGTCGCTGGCTGGCTAGCATCAGGAGTTATCATGTCATTTTAGTTGGGATATAAGAAAAGGTTCCATAAATTGGTTCCAGCCACCTTGGTGTTAACTATGACCAGACTTTGGACCGCCAGCATTTTGGATGGTGGATGTTTAGTAAATGGTCTGATCTGCTGAAGTAAATGGTTTTTGAGGCACAGATGGTCAAATGAAGATGCTAAATCTGTGTAATCCTGGATATTTTCAATTCAACTTGTATTCAGTGTTTTTAAAAAAAGGCTTGCTCCATTCCTTTTTTGTTGAACTGATCTTGTGCATGAAATTAAAACTTACTGAGGGGAGCTTAAATGAAGAAGTAATTGATTATCAACCTGATTTACTGTTTCACAGGAAATGCATGTACACTACGGAATCACAACAGTAGTCGATTTGGAAAATACATCCAATTGCAGTTAAACAGGTAGTTTTACAGATCAGCTGTGTGGATGCATTTATTCAATCTGCTCTTAAATTCTTCAAAATCATTTTCATTGCATAAGCCCATTTTTATGTTTTATTGGTTCATGGTTATAATACAGATGTATGGAATGTCATTTTAATGACACGTGTTGTGTTAGTAGATGATAGGAATATTAGGCCATTTCACTCCTTGTTGAGTTTGTCCCATTGTTCACTGAGCAGGCTGATCTGCAACTTAATTCCATGTACCCATCCTTGTCTCATAGTCCTTAAAAGCTTTGGCCAACAATAACTCAGTCTCAGTTGCAAATTTGAATCAAGTTGCTTTTTGTGGAAGAGAGCTCTAAGGTTCTACCACTTTTTGTGTGTAGAAGTATTTCCTAATTTCACTGTCCTTAATTTTTAGCTTATGTCCACTCACCTGCAACCAGTAAAAGTAAGTTTTTCTCAATCTACACTATCTGTTCCCTTTACTATCTTGGCAACTTTGATCAACTCAACCATTAACCTTCTGAGTCTCAGGGAATACACTCTAGTTTGTGCAACCTCTCCTTGTAACTTAACTCTTTTTTTAATACTTTTCCAATTCAATCAAATCAAGTCCAATTCAGAGTCTCAACAAGTTGAGACATTTCCGATCCAAGCTGACAAGACAGGGTATGCAACCCTTTACCCTATCTTGGGCCTGATCTACATGAGCCAAGCTGATTGGAGTAGGCGGACATCCCCGCCTCCAAGGCTTGATCTCATTTGCATCTTAGCCAAAAGGCCGAGATGCCGCTTTTAAAAAATCGCTTCATATGAAAATGAAGCTTAAATGTAACCCAATGACCTCAACCAAGTGCAGCATCCGCATAACTAAACTTGATCTTAGCCAAAAGGCCGAGAACTCTTGGAGTTGAAGAGTAATGCACTCCCTCATAGGTCAATATAGTCTTCCTGATGTGTGATCCATACTGGTCAAGAAGGTCCACAGTTTGATCCTTATCTGTGTTGAATTCTCTGATCTATTAGGTTGGACTGATATTGCCTGAAAGCGCCAATAGGTCATTTCGCATCAACAGACCTTCCTGAAAGTGTAGGAATAAAGTGAAGACAGGAATGATCTTGGTCATGATGTCCTTTATGGAAAAATAACACTATCTCTTTTGAATTTTGTGTGTAAAGAACGATTACTTAGGCAAAGTAGGTTCTGAAATTTCTGCACCTATTCAGGTTACAAAACTGCTTACCAATTTGTTCTTGGTAGAAATCATAGAAACCCTACAGTGCAGAAAGAGGCCATTTGGCCTATTGAGTCTGCACCAACCACAATCCCACCCAGGACCTACCCCCATATCCCTACATATTTACCCGCTAATCCCTCTAACCTACACATCTCAGGACACTAAGGAGCAATTTTATCATGGCCAATCAACCTAACCTGCACATCTTTGGACTGTGGGAGGAAACCGGAGCACCTGGAGGAAACCCACGCAGACACGGGGAGAATGTGCAAACTCCACACAGATAGTGACCCAAGCCGGGAATCGAACCTAGGTCCCTGGAGCTGTGAAGCAGCAGTGCTAACCACTGTGCTACCGTGCCGCCCATATTTTAGCATAGCCAATCAACCTAACCTATACATCTTTGGACTAGGTACTGCAAGTACTCAGTTCAGGAAGCATCTGTGGAGAGAGCAGTAAAGTTAGTGGGCGGAGTTTTCTGGCCGTGCTCACCCCGAAACCAGAAAATCCCGCCCGAGGTCAACAGACCTTTTCATGGTCCGCCCCTTGCTGGCTACAATTTCCGTGATGTGGAGATGCCGGCGTTGGACTGGGGTAAGCACAGTAAGAAGTCTCACAACACCAGGTTAAAGTCCAACAGGTTAAACCTGTTGGACTTTAACCTGGTGTTGTGAGACTTCTTACTGTACAATTTCCGTGGCAGGCAGAACGGGAAAATTCACCCCTATGTTTCAGATCGATGACCTTTCATAACTTCTTCGTAATTCCAGGATCGGTAGTTTTTTGCTTTTGTTCCAGGTGCTGCTTATTTTAATCCCCTCTTGCGAAACCAGAATCTTCTTGATTTTGTCCTCCTTTCCAGACAATCAGTGCTTTATTTTCCAGATCGCAGCAGCTGCTGGGAGCCTCTGTTCAGACTTACCTATTGGAGAAAACACGAGTTGCCTATCAAGCTCCTTCGGAAAGAAATTTTCACATTTTTTATCAGGTGAGGCAAGGTGATCTTCACAAGTTTAATGGCATCTAATGCAAATTTGATTTTATATTGAAAAAGTTGGCGATGGTTGGTTATTGGGGCAGAGTTCGTAAACTAGTACCAATCACAAAATCTGCTACAGTGGGAGAGTAGGGTAAGAAATGGCAATTCTTGATGTGGGGATTTACGTTAGCTTTTGGACATAAAATGATGAAACCAAAACAAAATGCTGGAGCCACCAAGCAGATTGTCTTGGAGCAACTGTGGACCAAACAGACCAAGTTAACTTTTCAGAACGTTGATGAAAAATCTACATCTATTTTCTCCACTTCATTCTCTGAAGAGTATTCCCGGTACCTCCTGTTTTGTTTCCAATTTGCCATTTCCGTTTTAATTTTTGAAGGCATTTGTTTTTAAGAACTATAAAATCTAGAACTGATGTCCATGGGTAAACTTCTGGTAATAGTTTAGGTTAACTTTGAAGGTTTGCACTGGAATGATGGAAATACACCAGTATAAGTGAGGAGGACTTGGGATTCAGTTTTTCTTTCATTCAGAAAGGCCCTTACTTTGTAGCTGACACCTCCTGTGCTTGACAAATCCCACTTGCAGAGAAAAAGATACTGTTATTTCTAAAACACTTCCTAGATTGACACATTTTGCTATCTTTGAAACCAAACTAGTGTAGAATATGATTGTGACTTCCGATAACAGCACATTGTAAGATACAAGAAGTAACGGAAAAAAATGACTTTTGCATTGGAATCTGTGCATTCAGTCTGATAGCCCACTCAACTCAGCTGTCCTAATCAAAAACTGCCCCTGGACTTGCAGCTCCATTGGAAGTGCTGGCCAAGTTTCATTTAAGAATTCTGCAGACATTCAATGCCCTTTACACACCCAGTTTCTGCACTTTTACCGGAAAGCTGTTCAAAACGCTGATGGAGGACCTTCACTCTTCAAAGATTGCACTGAAAGAGTTCTTGGGCTGCATATCTGTAGAAGCAAAAGCTTATTACTAATATACTCAGATGTTTGCAATCATTGTTCCCACTAAGCTGCGCAAATGCACAGTTCTACAGCAATTCGGAATATGCCGCAGAGGGAGCAAACAGGCTGCGCACAAGCTATGTTTCATTTAAGATGCAACCATGCGCAGCCACACATCAGTCTTAAAGTGCATTGTAGCAAGTTTGCCGTGCACCACAAATAGAAGCTAGAGGGCAGATTGGTTTTAATGAGGGACAAGCAGTAATGTGGGCAGTAGGAAAATTGAAGTACTTTGCTGTTGTCTTGGGTAACTTCCTTGTGTTATGTTGAAGCCATTGATTCAACAATATTCTGAATGCTGGAGCTTACTACTGTAATGTTTCCTCAGATAATGAAGGGAGCCACTGAGGAGCAGAGGTTGGAGTGGGGTCTTCCTGAAGCAGCAGAATTCTTCTGGCTACCAAATGCTGACAAAATGTTAGAAGGTTAGCATGATTGCCAAATTGTCTCCAATGCTGCTTTTGAAAATAGGCAATTCAAGAATACATGCATTTGGTACAATATACTTCCTGTTTTATCAGAAGTAGTAGATCCTCTGTGGTATAATTAACAGGAAGTTGGATAATGTGCTGCTTTGTCAGTGTTCTCCCATGTAATGCACAATATGTTATTGAATCTGATGAGGCAGAGGTATGTATAAGCTATCCTCCTTTTTACATCAGAGTCCAATTCTTACGCATAAGCCTGGCCTGAGACCATTCATTTAATTTATCAGTGAGCAAGTCACACATTAAAGAAAAAACTTGCACGTTTATAGAACACATCAGATGTCTAAGAAATGTTAAATAAGTTGTCTGTTATTTTCTTCACCAATTCTCTGCTTTCTCCTTATTTGCTTGACCTGTTAACTACTTGTTGGAATACAGGAGTCCTGAAGGGAGAATTCAGATATTGAGTTTCAGCAGAGCATATGGTTAAGGAAGCATTACAGCTATGGTTCATCCTGCCCTCACCCAATGTACATGTGAGCATTTTTAATGGGGGTTTCTGGAGAGCGATCGAGGGTGAATCCCAGAATTATTTTTCTCCCTTACGTAAGGCCGTGATATTGAAGCCAGTGATAACACATGGATTACTGACGCTGCTGCCAGTGATAACACATGGATTACTGACGCTGCTCAGCGCAGCTAACTCATCGCAGACCTGGGAGTTAACCTGGGATCTTCCTATTCTTTTTGCTCTCAGCTTCTATCTGAATAAAGTATGTAAGATTGGCTGCCCTTGTGAAACTGTTTTTATTTACGTTGTAATAGGCTACAGAATCCTCCTTCATGTAACTCTGAAACTGATTTGTCATTGAAACATTGTTTGAAGGCTGGCATTCAATCTTGTTTGTCTGTCTTACCATCTAGTAATTCTGCCAGGTAATTCATGGGACAGATTTCTAAGTAACACTCTTGATCAGTTTGGTGACTAAATGACAAACTAAGAAGAGGAAAAAAACTGTAAGGAGGTGAAGAAATTGAGTATAATACGGAAGTTTCATCATAGAATCCGACCATGCAGAAGGAGGCCATTCAACCCATCGAGTCTGCACCAACCACAATCCCACCCAGGCCCTATCCCCATAACCCCGTGCATTTACCCTAGCAAGGTCCCTGACACTAAGGGTCAATTTAGCATGGCCAATCTTTGGAGTGTGAGAGGAAACTGGAGCACCCGGAGGAAACCCATATGGGGAGAACATGCAAACTCCACACAGACAGGTGACCCAAGCTGGGAATTGAACCCGGTCCCTGGCACTGTGAGGCCACAGTGCTAACCACTGTGCCCACCGTGCCGATTCATGGTATATGCACATAGCTTGGCTATCAGTCCAATTGTTTTAATCTCTTTTTATGTTGTGTAGGGGACCAATTGGAAGAAACCAAAGATGCAATGCTTCACTTGGGCATTAGCGGTGACACACAAGAGCAGGTGTTCAGGGTAAGTGAACCATGTGTCTTTGCAATTTCTCTCTTTAATTATTAACTTATCAACCATTTCATTGGTTAATGAAGTGGCATATTTATTTTCAGGTGTTTTTTAAAACACTTTTTGTGAAATTAGAAATACAAGTCCCCCATATACAAGCTGCCCCTTCTCTCCTAGTAACAATGATTCAAATCAGTATACTGAAAGAAAATGCAAGTCGTTAATTTAAAGTATTCATTGCAGTCTCGAGCTTTGAATCAGCTTATTACTCTTCACTTCAGTTGAGTGTATGGTTGTATATATATGGAGTGTATGGAGTATATATATGGTTGAGTGTAAGTGGGATGGTAAAGAATTGTAATATCTGGTTGATTGGCAAATAAGCTCTTGTTCCAAGGTCTGAAAGAGCCACACCGGAAATGATTACAGCAGATTAAGGAACATAGAAATGTGAGAGGAGAGGAAACTGGATTTAAAATTAGTTAAATTAGGGTGGCACGGTGACACCGTAGTTAGCACTGCTGCCTCATAGCACCAGGGACGGCAGTTCAATTCCCGGTTCAGGCCACTGTCTGTGCGGAGTCTGCACGTTCTCCTCGTGTCTGCGGGGGTTTCCTCCGGGTGCTCTAGTTTCCTCCCACAGTCTGAAAGACGTGCCGGTTAGGTGCATTGGCCGTGCTAAATTCTTCCTCCGTGTACCCGAATGGGCACTGGAGTATGGCGACTAGGGGATCTTCACAGTAACTTCATTGCAGTGTTAATATAAGCCTACTTGTGACACTAATAAATACACTTTAGAAAGGAGGAAACAGATTCTAGAATTTGAGGACAGTTTTACAGAATGTTTGGGAATGGATAACGTTGTCCTGCGGGTTTCCTCCCTGTTCACAAAATCCAAAGGGGTCATGTCAGAGGCAGCAGCTGAGGAAAACCTAGGTTAGGAGAACTGAGGATTTAGTGATAAAGTTGCTGAGCTGGATCTTGTGGCTAGGAGGGGGATGGTAGCTTAACATTTAATTAGAAAGGTTAACTAAAGTTTAATCTATGAACAAAAGTGTAAATTAAAAACCTTAAGCAAGGTACTGAAAGATTTTTTTAAAAAGTGAATTTGGCATAGTTTAATTCTGTTGTCCTCTTTTGAGTGATTTTGTTCCTGTTCGTTTTGTCAAATATTTTAAGCAAATAATTTTGTATGAAGAAAGATGGCAAAAGTATTTGTCGGCACAAATCTTGCTAATTTTCTATTTATTTCATGCATTTCTTTTTCCGTTAGATTTTAGCTGGTCTTCTACATCTTGGCAATGTGCGATTTAGCGCGGCTACAGATGAGTCTCACCCTTGTGATCTCAAAGAAAAAACTAAGTGTAAGTCAAATGGATTACTAATTTCAAAAAAATGTTTCATGAATTCTGAGCAAGTTGTGCTTTAGGAACCAGTTTTTGTCCTTTTAATTTTGATCTATAAATAAATCTGACTGCGTGCTTTGTGTTGACATGAATTTTCCTCCTGGCACTGGGAATAGCCCATTTGTGGTCTTCTGATTTATTTTTACTTTTGGGCTACTACATTAATCAGAATCTCTGTTTCCTTCAGGCTTTCTTAAGAGAACTGCAAATTTACTCAAGGTTTCTGAGGAGAACCTTTTGGAACAGCTCAGAGTCCGGACTATTACAGCAGGCAGACAGCAGCAAATCTTTAAAAAGCCATGCTCTAAAATAGAGTGTAGCACAAGAAGAGACTGTGTTGCCAAAGTCATTTATGCAAAGTAGGTGGCCTTCTACTGATCATTTTAAGTGATGCTCTGTTTGTTAATTCAATTGAGCAAAGTAGTTTTCCCATTGGAAAAGTCAAACGTGGGGAATTAGAAAAATTGAAATATTGAAATTCTTCTGCACTTTCCTGTTGGCTCAGTAAGTAAATGTACTCGTATCGTGATAGTAGAGCTAGCTAGACCATAGACATTACAATTGGTGTCAATCAGATTAGGATACTGCAAAGTGATTCATTGTCAGAGGTTCAAATGAGATGGTCCAACTATCTATTTGTCACTGACGCCATTTGAAGAAATGCACAGAATTCTCTAACATCTTGGTCATCATTTCTGGGTCAGCTACCGCCAGTAATAACTAGTTCGTTGGTCATTCATCTCATTTCTATTTGTGAGATCTTGCTGTGGACGAATTGTTTAGGGGAGTACATTGCAACTGTGATTATTTGGATGTGAAGTGCTTTGGAATATCCAGAAGATGTAATAACACATGTTCCTTTTTCTTCTCTAAAGGGGGAAATTGAGAAAGCTCTTTCATTTAAGTAACACTTTATCACATCTTAAAGATGTGCAAAAGTATCTTGCAGCCAATGGATGTCCTTTGGATTGCAGTTACTGTTGATAATTGTGGCATTCAACTTTCGCACAGCAAGTGAATGAATGGCCAGATAATTTTCCCTGGTGGTTTTACTCCAGGTTAAAAACCAGGACACTGGGAGAACTTTCGATGCCTTTCAATAATGCCATGTTATCCTTTACATCATCTGAGTTGGAAGGTGGACCTGCATAACTCCTTCATTACAACATTGACATTACCAACTGAGACAAACTTGCATGTATAAATCTGTTGCAATAACTTCCTTTTGTATTCTTGATATTGTTCATTTTTAATATTTTTGGTTTGGATATTTTGCAGGTTGTTTGACTGGCTGGTAAAAGTTATAAATGGCTCCATATGTTCAGATTCTTTCAGGTGGACGAATTTTATAGGTATTTATGATAGCTTTACAAAATTGAAATCCTGGAGTAGTCCTTTCTGTGACTTAATTTTACTGTGAAGTGTTAAGACAACAGAACAATGTGCTATTCCAGATAAACTCCCAATCATACAGGTGACCTCGCAGGAGAATGAAAGGGGAGATCTCTTTCGCAGAGAAAAATATTACGCAAAGTTCGTACTGGTTTTAGAAAAGTATCATTTGTTTGAAATCTACTTCATTGAGAATACATTTTATTTTTCTTCCTTGTGAGTCTGAGCTCTGGGTCAAGTATCCATTCATTTTATTCGGACAAGTGCTTTATTATCCTCCGATCACTCAAGTTGCCTCTTGCTGTCTCCTGGGATTTTTTTTACAGAACATTTGCATTACTTAGGAACTTGGAATTGGGAGCAGAAGTAGGCAAATTCAGCTATTCAAGCCTGCTCCGCCATTCAATCAGATCATGGCTGATCTCTCCCTGGTCTCAAATCCACCTCCCCACTTGTTCCCTATATCCCCTTATCCCTTTTTTATTAGAAATAGATCTATCTAGTAATATACCGTGGATGCTGGAATCTAAAATAAAAACAGAAAATGCTGGAGAATCTCAGCAGGTCTGACAGCATTTGTGAAGTGAGAATAGAACCAACGTTTCGAGTCTGTGTGACCCTTCATCAGGGCTAAGAGCGAAGAAAATCAAAGGATTTATGCTGTGAGAGTGGGAGGGGCTGTAATGGGACAAAGGAAATGTAAATGAGGATGAAGAAGGCTGGGAGAGGTGCTAAAAGTGGCCATGAAGTGATCAGAATGTGTAAATGGCACAACAGAGCTACAGATGGTTAACAGGCCTAATGGTATTATCATTAGACTATTAATCCAGAAACTCAGCTAATGTTCTGGAGACCCGGGTTCAAATCCCACCATGGCAGCTGGTAGAATTTGAATTCAATTTTAAAAATCTGGAATTAAGAATCTACTGATGACCATGAAGCCATTGTCGATTGTTGGAAAAACCCATCTAGTTCACTCATGTCCTTTAGGGAAGGAAATCTGCCGTCTTTACCTGGTCTGGCCTACATGTGACTGCAGAGCCACAGCAAAGTGGTTTAGTCTCAACTGCCCTCCAAGGGCAACTGGGAACAGGCAATAAATGCTGGCCTCGCCCCATGTCCCATGATGTAATAAAAAGAAAGGCAGTTGCCCTGAAAAGGAGGGGGGGGGGGAAAGCAGGAATGGAGAATTGGAAAAATGGAAGTGAGAAAGAAGGATGATAAAAATGGATGAATGAGATGAAAGGAAGAAACAGAATGAAATAAAATAAATGGAAGGGGGGGAGGTGGTGCAGGTGGAGGGGAGGGTTCATGTTCTGAAATTATTGAACTCAGTGTTCAGTCCACAAGGCTGTAAAGTGCCCAATCGGAAGATGAGGTGCTGTTCCTCCAGTTTGCGTTGGGGTTCGCTTGAACATTGCAAAAGGCCAAGGACGGTCATGTGACAGGAGAGCAGGGTGGTGTGTTGAAGTAGCAAGCGACAGGAAGATCTGGATCCTGCTTGCGGATGGACCGAATGTGTTCGATAAGTTGGTTACTGGCATTACCTGTGGAAAATGGTGATTGGTATTTTGCTGTTTCATCTTGGTATCTCTTGCCTTACATTTTACCAATAAATTAAGAATGGAATCAAGCATTTCCCAAGGGACAAGTGGTTGTAGAACTTTAAAAAAGAGTTAAGTTGAATGTTTATCATTGTGAAATGGGCCATCTAACCTGCACTTTTCATTTTTGAAAAGATGTCAGTTCAGCACGGCTGTAAATGAGTATGCATTTGAGATAAAAACAATGATGTTCAACGCTTGCTTGTTTCTTCAGGTCTGTTGGATGTATATGGATTTGAGTCATTTCCACAAAATAATCTGGAACAGCTCTGTATTAACTATGCAAATGAAAAGCTCCAGCAGCACTTTGTGGCACATTATCTCAAAGCACAGCAGGTACTGCAGCTCGATAACGTGGTATATCTTTAACACGGCATAACGTCGACACTTCACCTGGAATTGTTGCATTATATTGTGGGTGCCTGCAAGTAATAAAACACCTACAATTAACGACTGTGAGTTAGCAAAGTTTGTTGGGATTCAATTGGAGATGTGAAATTTGAAACTATGGCAGTATTAAAATCAGATGTAGGAGTTCCAGTTATTTCAGGCATGGAATAATGTGTAAAGTTCAGTGGTAATTTGATGTGTGCTTCAATCCCTGTATTTGTATACCCTTCTTCCTAATCTCCCTTATACTCAACATAAAGACTTATGCTATGGCACCTTTCTGATATATAAGTTTTAAAATGAATGTTCAGTTGCCTATTAGGTGAAATTGTTTATTACTAAGCCCAGTAACTTTTGATTGAATCTGTTCAGGTAACTTTTGTGCAGTGAAACCCTAATACAAATAGATGTAATTCCATTAAACCCATAGATTAGAAGAGCAGGGAAGCAATGAGAGGCTGCTAATAACATTTACAGTCTATTTTCACAAATGGCTCAGATCACTGGAAAATTTGCTTTTTTTAATATGTTTGAAGTTTATTCACTCCTGCTGTCCTATTCTTTAGGAGGAATACACCACGGAGGGTCTGGAATGGTCCTTTGTTAGTTACCAGGATAACCAGAGCTGTTTAGATCTGATCGAGGGAAATCCCATCTGCATCTTTTCCCTTTTAAATGAGGTTGGTTGTTTTTTTAAGTCTTTAACTTGTCTTTTGTAAGCATGCGCTGAGTAGAAAGCACAGATTGAAAGGTCACAAGTTGTTACTTGTTACATCCTTGTTGATTAGAGCCATAGAGGTTTACAGCATGGAAACAGGCCCTTCGGCCCAACTTGTCCATGCCGCCTTTATTTTTTTTAAAAACCCCTAAGCTAATCCCAATTGCCCGCATTTGGCCCATATCCCTCTGTACCCATCGTACCCATGTAACTATCTAAATGCTTTTTAAAAGATAAAATTGTAACCGCCTCTACTACTACCTCTGGCAGCTTGTTCCAGACACTCACCGCCCTCTGTGTGAAAAAATTGCCCCTCTGTTCACTTTTGTATCTCTCCCCTCTCACCTTAAACCTATGCCCTCTAGTTTTAGACTCCCCTACCTTTGGGAAAAGATATTGACTATCTACCTTGTCTATGCCCCTCATTATTTTACAGACCTCTGTAAGACACCCCTCAGCCTCCTACGCTCCAGAGAAAAATGTCCCAGTCTATTCAGCCTCTCCTTATAACTCAATTCATCAAGTGCCGGTAGCATCCTCGTAAATATTTTCTGCACTCTTTCTAGTTTAATAATATCCTTTCTATAATAGGGTGACCAGAATTGCACACAGTATTCCAAGTGTGGCCTTACCAATGTCTTGTACAACTTCAACAAGACGTCCCATCGCCTGTATTCAATGTTCTGACCGATGAAACCAAGCATGCCGAATGCCTTCTTCACCACTCTGTCCACCTGTGACTCCACTTTCAAGGAGCTATGAACATGTACCCCTAGATCTCTTTGTTCTGTAACTCTCCCCAACGTCCTACCATTAACTGAGTAAGTCCTGCCCTGGTTCAATCTACCAAAATGCATTACCTCGCATTTGTCTAAATTAAACTCCATCTGCCATTCGTCAGCCCACTGGCCCAATTGATAAAGATCCCGTTGCAATTGGAGATAACCTTCCTCACTGTCCATCATGCCACCAATCTTGGTGTCATCAATTCACTAATCATTTTGCAAACTTACTAACCATGCCCCCTATATTCTCATCCAAATCATTAATATAAATGACATATAACAGTGGGCCCAGCACTGATCCCCAAGGCATACCGCTGGTCACAGACCTCCAGTTTGAAAAACAACTCTCTACAACCACCCACTGGCTTCTGTCAAGAAGCCAATTTTGTATCCATTTAGATACCTCACCCTGGATCCCGTGAGATTTAACTTTATGCAACAACCTACCATGCGGTACCTTGTCAAAGGCCTTGCTAAAGTCCATGTAGACAACATCAACTGCACTGCCCTCATCTACCTTCTTGGTTACCCCTTCAAAAAACTCAATTAAATTTGTGACACATGATTTTCCACTCACAAAGCCATGCTGACTGTCCCTAATCAGTCCTTGCATCGCTAAATGCTTGTAGATCCTGTCTCTCAAAATACCTTCCAACAATTTACCCACCACAGATGTGAGGCTCTCTGGCCTGTAGTTCCCAGGCTTTTCCCTGCAGCCCTTTTTAAACAAAGGCACAACATTTGCCACTCTCCAATCTTCAGGCACCTCCCCCGTGACTATCGATGATTCAAATATCTCGGCTAGGGGACCTGCAATTTCCTCCCTAGCCTCCCACAACGTCCTGGGATATACCTCATCAGGTCCCACAGATTTATCTACCTTGTATTGTCCCCATTAGGAGATTTATTGTTAAAATAAAAATGGATTTACTTTTTGCCATTAGTGAGGGAAGGGAGTGCAGAAGATTCAATGAACCAATTACCTTTTATTGTATAGGATATCTCCAAAGCCTTTGACAGGGTGTGGCCCTGTGTAATGCTGAAATCAAAACTTACCAGAGCCTTCTCATTTTTCTTTCCCAAAACTTTGGAATATCTTACCTGCTTCAATCTTTCAATTTGCCTACAGTCTTCACACGTTTATAATACAGTAGTGTGCCAAATTTGGCTGTCGAAAAACTGGAGGTGTCTGAAAAATTGACATTTTTAGAATGTGCCATGCATCAGTTTTAAGTAAGTTTAAAAAATAAAATTGCCTGCACAATTTGGCCAGACAGTACATTAGTGGACTGTGGTGCCTGACTAGTTATCCCCTTTGCTGCTTGCACGTCGGCCTATTCCCGCACTTTGAGTGACCCTTAACCCCACGCGATCTGGCTTAACTCATACTGCCTGACTAGAAATGCGGCAAGACCTGAAGCTTGCTGGTTTTGAGACACTGTACCGGTACAAACTTCGTGCTGCCCAATAGGTATCTTGTATTTTGCATCCTTTTTTTTACATTTGAACTTTGGTGTCCTATTTAGTGCCTATTTAGCTCTGATAGCTCTCTCACCTAAGTTGGACGGTTAAACGTTCCAGTCTCACCCCAGGATTTGAGTGCATTATGTAGGCTGACACACTTCAATACACAACTGAAACAGTGCTGCATTGTCAAAGATAGAATATTAAATTGATCTTCTACCTACCTATTCAGGTGCATCTAAAAGGTTCGCTGGAAATCCTCTAGAAACAGCATCATAACTAACATTTCTTTGTCAAATTAATTGCTAGAAAGGTCCAACTGGTCTATTCCAATGTTCATGCCCCATGTAGGCCTACTTCATCTAACCCTGTCTGCATAGCCTTCACTCTCGTAAACTTATCTAGCTGCCTTTTAAAGACATCTATGCCATTCATCTCACCTATTCTATTTAGTAGCAAGTTCCACACTCCATATTTATCCATCAAAACACACCATTTAAACTATTCACTAATCATTTGTGAGTTCAGTGTGTGTAAACTGGCTGGCCTTTGCCTAACACTGTAAAATGTTATCTGTTAGTTACCAAACCCTTTGGGTGTCATGAGGATATGAAAGGGATTTTATAAGTGGAAGTTTGTGTTCATTTATTTGTTGTTTCCTGTTGTTTATTCTTTTTCATTCTTTCTTTCTGCATTCATTTATTGGTTTCCCACAAGGCGAAGTTTGTACATTTTATTTGAAATTGGGAATGAGGTGCGTCAACCTGCATAAGTTATCAGTGCAATTGATAAAGTAAATTGAGGTGTTGTATTACTGGTTTGTTTTTTTTATCAGCCTTTCAGATAAATATTTACTCCCACAGCCTGGCTATGGTGAATGAGCAGAACTAGCATTTAGTTATCTTTGTCAACTATTGTCAGGTAAAATTTCTTACTTGAACAGAAAATGTCATCTTAAAAATTTAGCTCCACCAATTTCACTAACTGGTGTATGCCAGTGTCCAGATTCCCCACAAGCCTCCTCCCATCGTCCTTTGTCTAAGACTACCAATATAATCTGGTGTTCCTTTATCCCTCATGCGCTAATCTGTTCTTTTCTCCCTCATGCGCTTATCTGGCTTCCAATTAAACACATTAAATCTATTTGCCTCAAACACTCTTTGTGGTAACCTGATCCATATCATTGCCAGCATGTGTTGTTTTAAAACGTTTCTCCAATTTTTTTTGTTGCATTGATTAGTGACTATATATTTATAAAATTTAATTTTGGAAAGCCCACCCCATCTTTTACATCTACTATATTAAACTGTTTCAGTCTCCTAAAGACCTTTATCAGGTCAAGTATCAGGAAGGCTGAAGCCATTATTTCCATTCTCCACTCCCTAGCTACCAACTCAATCCTTCTCCCTAGCAACCATCTGTGATGAAACCAGTCTGTTCACAACTTTGGTGTTAAATTTGGGATGAGCTACCAAGCACACGTCTGTGCTGTAACAAATAATGCCTATTTTGACATCTGTAACTTTGCACCTGCTGAAACATTAATTCATGTCTTTGTTATCTCTGTACTTGATCATTCCAACACATGCCTGGCTGGTTTCCCACGTTCCATCCTCCAGAAACTTGGGATTATCCAAATCTCTGCACCAAGTCCCATTGATCTACCACTCCTGTGCTCACTCCTGTAGCTTCCAGCTTTTAAAATTCTCATCCTTATTTTCAAATCCCTCTGTGGCCTCCTATGTCTGTAATCTCCTTCAGCCCACAACCCCCTTAAATGTTTGCATTCATCCAGTTCAGGTCTCTTGAGCATCTCTGATTTTAATCCTTCTCACACTGGTAACTATGCCTTCAGTGGTCTAGGCCCTAAGCCATGGAATTCCTTCCCTATGCCTCTCTACATTCCTTTCTTCATTTTTTAACACTCTGTAATATCTACCTCCTTGGCCAAGCTAACCAATATCTCTTTATGTGGCTTGGTGTAGCGTTATGTTTTATAATACTCCTGTGAAGTGGCTTGGGATGTTTCATTATGTCACGCTGCTATATAAATACAGTTGTTGTTTTGTCATCATTACTGTCAGCCATTTCTTTTTCAGAGAAAGGAGGTTCTGCCTCTCTTGAGTGTATTATTTCAAATCTGGTATCATGCTTGTGACTCATTTCTGCACCTTTTCCAGTTCAGTATCCTTTTTATAATATGGAGGTCAGAACTGCTTAAAAATCTCTCAAATTCCTTTTATCTCCATTGAATGGCACCTCACACCAAGTGTGAGATGGCTGCTACACCAAAGGTCCCAATGTTGATCATAGAATTTGAATTGAGGATCAGCCTTCACCATTCTTATTTGGAACGTGAATTTGAATTTGAACTAACCAATAGTAGGTGATTTTCTTTGTAGAATTTCATTTGAATCATTAGATCGTTTGAATTAAGCAATTTAGAATTAAGAATAGGCAACTGTATTCCAGCACCTCATTTTTCCTTGGTGCATTTTGACACACTTATCTAGGTGATGCTCGTTAATTATTTAAAATTGTGATTTTTGTGAAGTAAAACACATTTTCACACACAATTCTTTCAAAAGTGAAATGGATTTTTACCCAATTTTGAATTTTTAAAAAGTTTGGTTTGGTTTGATTTATTATTGTCACATGTATTAGCAAACAGTGAAAAGTATTGTTTCTTGCGCGCTATACAGACAAAACATACCGTTCATCGGGAAACAAGAAAGTGCAGAATGTAGTGTAATAGTCATAGCTAGGGTGTAGAGAAAGATCAACTTAATGCAAGGTAAGTCCATTCAAAAGTTATTCTAGTTCCTACGAATGTGGATGTTGTGAAGCTTTATTTGTTTAATAAATTGTAGAGATGAATTGGGTATATATAGTTAGTAAATGTTCCCCAACTCTTCTTTTGAATTTATTTATGATCTCTTTTCCTGTAGGAGAGTCGCCTCAACCGACTTTCAGATGCAAACGAATTTAAAACTCGTCTTCAGGCAGCTTTGACAAGTAATCACTGTCTGAGCTGGAATGTGTTTAGCAGGGTTCCCAATTTCATAGTGGCACATTACGCCGGCAAGGTTAACTACCAGATTGAGGGAATGATGGAAAAGAACAAGGTAAGGAAAATTGAATATCCCTGAGACAGTCACTGCAAACTATGTTAACGAGGTATGATCCCATTTACGGTATAGCAGTTCCTCATTATTGCACTGAAGTGTCAGCCTGGAAAATGTATTCAAAGTCCCTCCTTGGGCCTTGAACCCATAGCTTTCTCACTTAAAGTAGTGCTTGGTGTATGTTCAATGTACATCTTGTCATGGCTATTTTCATTTTTTTGTTTTTGTTTTGTACATCCCCTAAAACAGAATTACACTGAGTTTTAAAACAAATGCAACAACACAAAGATTTGTGTAGTGTGATGGGAGTCAGGTATGATTTCCCCCGCTACATTGTGTTTTTCATCTTGGTCAGTTCTATAGGGAAGCGATGAGCAAAGGTTAGAGATTTCCCCATTGTGGGGAGAAAATAGACTTGTCTCCATCAGTATCCTTGAATCTGACCTGTATATGGTAAATGTGTAGTTTGAAGGGCAGGAGAGAGTAATGCACTTTTATTTGTATTCAGCAAATAATTTTGATTTATTATATTCAGTAGAAGATGGCATCAAATAATGTTCTTTCTTAAAGATATACCATGTCCAAAAATAAGCTACTGTAGTATTTTTGGTAACTTGAAAGGTTATTTGGTGTAATGGTGCTGGTAAGCCAGTAACTTATTCTCATGTACCTTTAATAGTTCTTTAAAGAAATTCTGATTTAACGTGCATTTCTTATTGTTCCCTCATTGATTAAAGAATTCAGTAAAAATATTTATGAGTTGCTTTTTTGTATCACCCTGTTATGCTTAGTAAAGCCACCTACTGGACATGCCTAGATAACACACCTCTGTAGGAATTACAATGTCTCAGAAAGACAAAGGCCCTGATTTTACCATTTTCATTCTAAGTGCTGAATCTGGGCGTAATGCAGATCCGACTTAGAAATCTGCTTTCAGGCGCCCCCATACGCTCTCAGCCACCTCCAGTCCCATTCGCGCTGTGGGCAGGGCTTAGCGCGGCCAAAACGATCAGAGCTCTGAACTGCGCATGCGCAGTTAGAAATAAATTTGAAAAAGTGCGCCCGTATCCATCCCCCCCCCCCACTACCCACACACATCACTGACCCCCTTATCCACCCCCCCCACTACCCAGACCGATCGCCACCACTGCCCCCTTCCCTCCCCACCGATCGTCCGCAGAGTGGCAGCAGACCCCCCGCCCCCCCACCAGAGATCCATCTCCCCCCCCCCCCCCACGCAGAGTGGCAGCGGACCCCCCGCCCCCCACCAGCGATCCATCTGCCCCCCCCACTAGAGATCCAAGTGCCCCCCCACCAGAGATCCATCTGCCCCCCCCCACCATAGATCCATCTACCCCCCCCCCCCCACCCAACCAGAGATCCATCTGCCCCCCCACCAGTGAGCGATCAGGCCTCCCCCACCCCGAGATACATTTTACCCGCCTCCCCCCCCCACCCCCCCCCCCCCCACCCCCCCCCCCCCCCCCCCCCCCCCCCCACCTCCCCGCCCTCCCAAGACAAGGATCTGGCCTCATCATCCCCCCCCCCAGAGAATAGTCTGGCCTCACTCCCCCTCCAGAGGAACATCTGACCCGCATCCTCCCTCCCCACCAGACAACGATCAGCCCTCCCCACCACCACCAGACAACGATCTCCCTCTCGCCCCCCCCCTCCTCCGCCAGAGATACATCTGACCCGCCGCCGCCTCCTCCCCACCCCCCCCAATCAGACAACGATCTGACCTCACTCCCCTCCTCCCCCCCCCCCCCCCCCCCAACCAGAGAATGATCCGACCCGCCTCCCTCCTCCCCCTCCACCACTGATCTGAGCCAGAGAGCCGTTGGAAGCTCTGAACGCGCTCTTCAGAAGCTGGAGCGCCCGATTCAGACTTTTATTTAGCAGGTCCATTACGGCGCGGTTCCGGATTGGCGAACGCGGTGGTAAAGGGGCAAATGCTGATAAAGTTGGGCGGGCAGTTCATTAATTCAATTTATATGCATGCAAATGCATTTAAATCGTTGTTGTGCCCGTTTTGGGCGTGAAGCGGATCGCCGCCATTCCCGGGTTTCGGTAAAGTGGCAATCTGCGCGGGTGCGGATCGCGTTAATGGCCTCTCACCTGACTTTACCACGTTTGGTAAAATAGGGCCCAATGAGACCCATTTCAGTCAACACCCAGATCCTGGAACCATCTAGAACTGAATTCCTGGTTTGAATGGGTCTTTTCAGAAACAAAAAAAATAATGGTCTCAAAACCATAGGGGGCTAGAAACAATAACCCAGGATTAGGTTCATTAAAGTAATGCCAATACCATAATTTGAAGGGAGTTGCAAGCAGCCACATGGTGAGACAGCCATATTTTTAGGCTGCCACCTTTCGTTCAAACAGGCAGCCTGTAGAAAATACCATAGGAGACAGCAGCTGCAACAAAAGGTTGTATTTGTTTTGCCTTTAAAGAACTGGAGGCCATAATTTTAAAAGAACCGCCTAGCCTGATTCCATCTGTAAGAAAATTTGACCTCCTGATATGAAAACCTCAAGTGCCGAGCTTTGTGATCTGCTGAACATTAATCTCATGACAATTCATAGAGTCATAGAGATTTACAGCATGGAAACAGGCCCTTCGGCCCAACTTGTCCATGCCGCCCCTTTTTTTTTAAACCCCGAAGCTAGTCCCAATAGCCCACGTTTGGCCCAGATCCCTCGATACCCATCTTATCCATGTAACTGTCTAAATGCTTTCCAAAAGACAAAATTGTACCCGCCTCTACTACTACCTCTGGCAGCTTGTTCCAGACACTCACCACCCTCTGTGTGAAAAAATTGCCCCTCTGGACACTTTTGTATCTCTCCCCTCTCACCTTAAACCTGTGCCCTCTAGTTATCATCATAAGCACTGGAGTATTAGAAAGGATGGTCTAAAGGTTCTCAGTTATCGATGCCTATTCTGGAAGAATTCACTTGAAGAATCTGCATGTCCTGACACATTACGAATGGCTGTCATGGAGATTCTACCAGCCACCCATGGCCAATGATTAATACTGAAAATATGGATTTACTGCTTTTCAATTCATAGAGTACTGTTAAGGATTGTGCTGGGGCAATTTTTTCACACATGGTGGTGAGCGTCTGGAACAATCTACCAAAGGTGGTAGTAGAGGCGGGTACAATTTTGCCTTTTAAAAAGCATTTAGACAGTAACATTTTGAAGGCGAACGTGCTAACTACAGACAGGAATTTCTGGTCCCTGCCGCCCAAAGTCAATGGATTTTTGGCCGCCTCTCCAGATTTTCTGTCCCGCCCGTGCCGAATCCTGCCAAGACAGGAAAATTTCGGCCTGCAGTTGTAGCCCAACTCCCAGTCATAGAATTATAGAATCCCTACAGTACATCCCTACAAGCTAATTGAATCTGAACGACTCTCCGAAAGAGCATCCCACCCAGGCCCACCCCATCCCCACTTATCCTCCTAAACTACACATCTTGGGACACTCGGGGGCAATTTAGCGTGACCAATCCACCTAACATAGCTCAGATATCTGACTTCAGTTATTTTAACGCATCTGAACTACAATTCAAGAATGGAAAGACCTCTTTCGTTATTGGTCCCGCAGTGACCGTTCTACTACAAAACCAACATGTGAACTGGGAACTATTCTTTTGGTTTACAACTTGTAAAAGTATACTAGTTTCTTTAATGTATGTTTCTTGTGTGTGGCGGGGTGCTGAGTGATTGACAGGACATTTAGAATTTCAGAATGAATGTATGAATAAATAATCCTCTCTATTTAAACCTACAAAAGCTTGCTGCTGTTACGAACATTGACTCCATACTTGAGGGAGCTTAGGTGCACACCCCTCTTTTCCAAAATTACACTGATTATAGACAGTAAGGAAAGGGAAGTGGGGGATTTCAGTTTATCTCTGCTACCTTGTCTGTAACAACCATCAAAAACAGAGTCAATGGCATGGTTCTGTGTATATGAATAAATAATCACAGCATAGCACCACTATTAACATTCTAAGTCTTTGAGCATTGTACTAAGTTCCAATATTCAATGGGTTATGGTTACAAGCTTTTCTGTTCACACTACTGTGGCCAATTTGCGAACAAATGGACCATTTTATACATTGTAAGTCACTACGTTCTTTCTGCATTAGGATCCTGTCCCATCAGAGCTGGTGCAGTTGTTACAGAATTCTCAGGATGCCTTGCTGAAGGAACTATTTCCTGTTGAAAAGAAAGAACAGAATGATAATAAAGCTCAGAACAAAGCAGCTACTGTGGTCTCCAAATTTAAGGTCTGTTTTAACACTGCATTTCTATACCTGACACATACAAAATGAGTCTCTTGTAGTTCTGTCCTGCAATATTTCTCCACCTTTTCCTTCTCCTTTAGGGATCACTGGAAAGACTAATGTGTATATTGAACAACACCACACCTCACTACATCAGATGCATCAAACCTAACATGGACTGCAAACCACTCCTTTTCAAATCAGAAGAGGTACTGTCATAGAATAAGAAAAATTGCTCAAGTTGATGAGGTTATAAGCAATAAACTAGTTTTGGCTATTCAAATTATGCTGATAAAAATTGATTTAGATTGGTAATGTTAACGTGTCTCCTTTCAGAGGCTGTAAAATAGTGTTTTGGTTGAAAAATGTTCTAGTTAGCTTTACCTTTTTAGGTACATTATTTCAGTTAGTGCTGGCAGTTTAAACAATTGTTTTAGTCTACAGTTTCAAAATATCATTGTTAAATGGAGTTTTATTTTTGGAAGCTTCAGGTATTGTGTAATCACCTTCAGCAAAGTGGTATTTCAGAGTGTAAAATGTTTAATTTCTGCAACTAAATTATTTCCCAACATTTTGAATCGATGCTTTGGCTGTATACAATTTTACTGCAGAAGCACCATGCTTTTGTCCACTAAAGCTAACCAGAAAGAAATTTACCTCAAACGTTTGAGAGTACTTAAGCTTTTTTTCACAAAGTAATCTGTTTGCTTTAGATTCTCAGCCAACTAGAAGCTTGTGGTATAGTTGAAACAATCAACATCAGTGCAGCTGGATTCCCTATTAGGTACGTTAGACGATTACCATGTTAGCTTTTTCAAATGGTAAAAACTCATGGCTCCTTGTGTGCCATGTATTAATTACCTGAGTGGAATAAAGGAACTTGAGCTCATAGATCTTGACGTATGCCTAAAACTTAATGGAACATTATGTATAATAATTATGGCCTATTTGTTCCTTATGGGCTATGAATAACTAATTGTGGAAAGCACACACTAAAGAAGCTACAAATCAGTCAGAGAATACTGATTGACTTGATGGATGGTTCCTTTGGGGAAGATATAGCAGTGTGAAATTTGCATTCCATTTGACTTGGATTAAAAACTGACTGTTTTGATTTGACTTATTATTGTCACGTATTATCATACAGTGAAAAGTATTGTTTCTTGCGCACTATACGGACAAAACATACTGTTCATAGAGAAGGAAACGAGAGAGTGCAGAATGTAGTGTTACAGTTATAGCTAGGGTGTTGAGAAAGACCAACTTAATGCGAGGTCTGACAGCAGCATAGAAGAAGCTGTTCTTGAGTCGGTTGGTACATGACTCAGACTTCTGTATTTTTTTTCCTGAAGGAAGAAGCTGGAAGAGAGAATGTCTGGGGTGCATGGGGTCCTTAATTATGCTGGCTGCTTTGCCGAGGCAGCGGGAAGTGTAGATAGAGTCCATGGATGGGAGGCTGGTTTGTGTGATGGATTGGGCTACACTCATGACCTTTTGTAGATCCTTGCGGTCTTGGGCAGAGCAGGAGCTCTGCTCTGCATTATAAGTTATGCTTCATAAACTACATTTTTGTTCACATATGGTGACTAACAGTACTTTGCAATTTAGGGTCCCATACCAGCATTTTCTGGAGCGCTACGGACTTCTGAGAACGTATTGGCAACTGGATTTAAAAACTGCAGCTAGGTTTAATGGATGCTCTCCTGCCAAAAAGAGGAAAAGTTAGTCATATTTATTCTGTTGGTAATTTTAAGAGAAACGTTTATAACATAAACTTTGTGTAAACTCAGTGAAATATTCACAGTTTTAGTACTGGATTGATAACCTTATTTAGAGTAAAATAACTTTTTTAATATACTGGTTAAGTTTAATGTTGCATTTTTATAATTGGTACTATATTAAATTCATCCTCTTAATTTTCTCTCCTTTTTCCTTTGTTGTTTTTTTCTCTGTCTTTCTCCTTCCAGTTTCTGTCGATTTGAGTTCACCAATTCCTACATTTTCTGTCTGCTGCCTTCAACTTGCTAATTGCCTCGACTTTGTTATGGTATCTCTGCCTTCTCACATCTGCCTATACTGAAGATGCTGTTGCCATGGAAATGGATATCGTTTGCCTTTGCAGGTTCATCATCAGCAGATGGCAGCACTGAGGCTTTGCAGTTCACTGCACGGGACATTCTCACGAATGTACTAGCTGGCCAAAATGTCACATCATCCTGTAAGCCAGCTGAGAACAGGTCATGTAACTCATTGGTACATTGTGGCAAAACAAAAGTGTTCATGACTCATAGTATGGTAAGTTGCCTAAATTATCTTGAAAAATTCTCTTTCCGGTTATGGATCTGATTTTTCATTTAGAAAAGGAGTAGGCTATTCAAACCCCCCAAACCATTCAAAGCATGCAAAACAGCCATGATCTCAAACTCCATCCACCTGCCCTGGTCTCATATGACTTCAGTAAGAAGTTTCACAACACCAGGTTAAAGTCCAACAGGTTTATTTGGTAGCAAATACCATAAGCTTTCGGAGCACTGCTCCTTCGTCAGATGGAGTGGAAATTTCCACATCGAGATTTCCACTCCATCTGACGAAGGAGCAGTGCTCCGAAAGCTTATGGTATTTGCTACCAAATAAACCTGTTGGACTTTAACCTGGTGTTGTGAGACTTCTCACTGTGTTCACCCCAGTCCAACGCCGGCATCTCCACATCATGACTCATATGACTTAACATCCTTGGCTAACAAAAGTCTATCAATCTCAACCTTAGAATGATTAACTGAGCTAGTGTCTATTGGTTCTTGTGGAAGAGAATTACACACTTATACCTGTTTTCTAACCTCTTTTGTGAATGCCCTGGCTCGAATTTTAAGATGACATCCTCTTCATAGAATCATACAATCTACAGTGCAGAAAGAGGCCATCGTGCCTGCACCGACAACAATCCTATTGAGGTCCCACCGGGTTTCTTCCGGGTGCTCCAGTTTCCTCCCACGGTCCAAAGATGTGCGGGTTAGGTTGATTGGCCACGATAAATTGTCCCTTAATATCGGGGGGGGGGGGAAGGTGTTTAGGAGGGCAAATATGTGTGGTTACAGGGACAGGACCTGGGTGGGATTGTTGTTGGTGCAGGCACGATGGGCCAATTGTTGTCGGTGCAGACACGGGGAGAATGTGCAAACTCTACACGTACAGTCACCTGAGGCTGGAATTGAATGCGGGTCCCTAGCACTGTGAGACAGCAGTGCTAACCACTGTGCCATTGTGCTGCCCCTATGTCTAAGGGGCTTGTCAAAGTCTATGTCTTGTCTAAGACATGCCCACCAGCAGAAGAAATTTGTAAATTTCTTTGAGAATCCAAAAAACATAAAATTAAAAAAATTACAAGGATACATTGATACATTAAGCAAAAGGGGTAAAACTGTGGCAGATGGATTTCAACATCGGCAAGTGTGAGACCATCCATGTTGTACCATAAAATAGTAGATCAAGTATTTATTTTTAATGGTATGAAGACATCCATAGTGAAGGCCCAAAAGAGATTTAGGGGTCAACGTTTCTCAATCAAATCATCCCTTAGTCTTTTTTATTCCAGGAAGTGCAAGGCATTATGTCATCTCTCCTTGCAATCTAACCGTAGAACCCTGGTACCCTTCTGGCCAAATTATGCTGCATTGTTCCTAAAGCCAATGTAACATTTCTAAGGTGCATAACCCAAAACTGTATATAATACTCTAGATATGGCATAAGAAGGGCTTTGTATAGTTGTAACAATACCTCTTGCCCTTCATATTCTAGCTCTCTAGCAATGTATGTTCGCGCTTTTGATGTTTGGTTATACCTGACCCCTAAATCTCTTTGGACTTTCACTATGGCTTTACACCATTTAAAATAAATACTAAGTTTACACCATTTAAAAAAATACTTGATCTGTATTTTATGGTGTAACATGGATGGTCTCACACTTGCCTATGTTGAAATCCATCTGCCACAGTTTTGCCCATTCACTTAAAGTATCAATGTATCTTTATAATTTTTAAATTTCATGCTTGCTTCATTCAAGAGATGTGGACTTCACTGGCTAGGCCAGCATTTATTGCCTATCCCTAATTCCCCTTGAGAAGGTGGTGGTGACCTGCCTTCTTGAGCCACTACAGTCCATGTAGAGTAGGTATATCCATAGTGCTGTTCAGAAAGGAATTCCAGGATTTTTACTCGGCGACAGTGAAGGAATGGTAATATATTTCCAAGTCAGGATGGTGAGTGGCTTGGAGGGACACTTGCAGGTGGTGGTGTTCCCATGCACCTGCTGTCCTTGTCCTTCAAGATGTGGGTTTGGAAGATGATGTCTAAGGAGCCTTGGTGAGTTCCTGCTGTACTTCTTGTAGATGGTACACGCTGTGCCACTGTGCATTTGTGGTGGAGGGGGTGAATGTGCCAGTCAAGTGGGCTGCTTTGTCCTGGATGGTGTCAAGCTTCTTGAGTGTTGTTGGAGCTACATTCATCCAGACAAGTGGAGAGTATTCCATCACACTCTTGTCTATTCTTCCACCAACTTTGTGTCATTGGCAAACTTGGGAATATGGCTTTCTATTTAACTCATTACTAAGTATAATGAAATAGTTGGGGCAGCACAGTGGTTAGCACTGCTCCCTCACAGCGCAGGGGCCTGGTTTCGATTCCCAGCTTGGGTCACTGTCTGTGCGGAGTTTGCACATTCGCCCCGTGTCTGCGTGGGTTTCCTCCGGGTGCTCCGGTTTCCTCCCACAGTCCGAAAGACGTGTTGGTTAGGTACATTGGCCATGCTAAATTCACCCTCAATGTACTCAAACAGGTGCCTGAGTGTGGCGACTAGAGGATTTTCACAGTAACTTTATTGCAGTGTTAATGTAAGCCTACTTCTGACACTAATAATTAAATTTTAAACCATGCAGGTAAATGATTTGCCTTCAATTTCATGAGCTTTAATTTTTAGCTGATTATCTTTTTATTTGAAACTTTATCCAACATCTTTAAGTCCATATAAACCACATTCACAGACATTCCTTTGCCTCCTACTTTTGAAGTGTAGTCATTATTGCAAAGCAGATTATGAAAGGATGCAAATATTTTAAAGGGTCAGTAAATGTTTACATTATTAAATCCCTTTTAGCTCGAGTTGCTTGAAAGTGCAAGGAGTCAAACACTTTCCAAGAAAGCACTTTGTATTCAATGTAGTTGGAGAAGATATCGTCGGAGAAAATTAGCACGATTGAGGCGAGCAGCAACTATCATTCAAGCAGGCAAGTGTTACACCCTCTCAGGTCATCTTCTAAGGGATCTTCGTGTTGAAATGAAACACAATTCACTCCAGGGATTAGTGTTTGCCTCAAGCATTCCTATCACAGGTTTATCAGGAAATCTCCCTCTGCTGTCTAACAAGTTGCCTGAACTCAGCCTTGGAAGCATTGAATTATTGTGACATTAGTTATTTTTCTCAGTTCCTCATTAACTTTTGGAATTTCCCAGTTAGCTTTAAATTAGGAAAATAACGCAAGTGTTTTAGTGCCACAAAGAGCTGAATTGATGATCCCTTTGCATACAACATTGGGCCCAAATTTGCAACCTAAATCCAAGAGAATATTGGAACAGTTACAGGCCATTAAGCACCTCATGCCTGTTCCACTATTCAGTAGATCAGAGATGACCTGTACTTCAACTCCATTTATCTGCCTTTGATCCAGACTCCTTGATTTCCCTTTATCTAATGAAAATAGGTCTACGTTGAAAATTTAAGTTGAAGCAGCAATCGCAACCTTTTTGGAGAGTGAGTTCCATATTTCCATTACTGGTGATCGAGAGTAGACTGATGGGGTGGTAATTAGTTGGGTTGGATTTGTTCTGTTTGTTGTGTACAGGACATACCTAGGCAATTTTCCACATTCCACAGATGCCAGGGTTGTAGCTGTACTGGAACAGCTTGGCCAGGGGCAGGGCAAGTTGTGGAACACAAGTCTTCAGTACTATTGCCAGACTCTTGTCAAACCAATAGCCTTTGCAGTATCCAGTGCTTTCAGCTTTTCTTGATAACGTGTGGAATGAATTGAATTGGCTGAAGGCTGACATATGTGATGCTGGGGACCTCTGGAGGAGGCTAAGATGGATCATCCACTTGGCACTTCTGGCTGAAGGTTGTTGCGAATGTTTCAGCCTTGTCTTTTGCAACAATGTACTGGGCTGCTCCATAATTGGGGATGGTTAAATTTTGTGGACCTTCCTCCTTCAGTGAGTTGTTTAATTGTGCATCACCATTCATGGCTTGGTGTGGCAGGATTACAGAGCTTCGATCTGATCTGATGGTTATGAAATTGCTTAGCTCTGTCTATTACTTGCTGGTTTTGCTGTTTGGCAGGCAAGTAGTCCTATGTTGTAGCTTCACCAGGTTGACACCTCATTTTTAGATACCATGTCCTCCTGCACTCTTCATTGAACCCAGGGTTGAACCCCTAGCTTGGTGGTAATAGTAGAATGGGGAATATGCCAGGCCATGAGGTTACAGATTGTGGTCGAGTACAATCCTGCTGCTGCTCATGGCCACAGTGCCTCAAGGATTTCTACTATCTGAGGATGCTGGAATCGGAAACAAAAACAGAAAATGCTGGAAAATCTCAGCAGGTCAGATGGCCTCTGGGGAGGGAGAATGGAGCCTACTTTGCGAGTTTGTAGCTCTGATGAAGGGTCACCCAGACTCAACATTGGCTCCATTCTCTCTCCACAGATGTTGTCAGACCTGCTGAGATTTTGAATTAAGTGTTGCTGTTATACAACTGTTCTCCAGTGCTTATATTAAAAGAGAAGCAAGAGAAAGACATTAAGTAATTCAATCTGGTTCCTAAGCTATCTGTTCCGGCTGTTCAGACCAAAAAACCATGTGCACAGCTGTCCATATTAGATGCTTGATATGTTTGTTTCCCTCACCTCCCCTGTCCCAACCTCAAGTTTAATTTTTATTCTCCCCCTGCCCGACCTGCCAATCCTGGCTTCCAGTGTCAGACTCACTTCAGCTACCCTCACCACCTAACCCAGCTCCACCATCCCTAACTCAATTCAAAATTTTGACAGTCGGTTCTGCACGTCACAGACCTAATGACAAACATCAAGATACATAAGTTCTGGCCGACTTATCAACAAGCTGACTGGCTAAAAATATGTCATGCATAAGGTGTGGAGTTCCTGTAACACATTGGGACGTGATAGACTCCCAAAATAATTTTCTAAGTGACTCTTGCCAAATGTAACACTTGCTCTTCATTTTTAATTTGCCAGAAAATTGGTAGTAGCAGCTATTAATCATTCTGCAAATGTTCCTTGTCCAGCCAAGTCTGCTACCTCCCACATACATGCTGACATATGCACAAATGGGCCTCTCAACTTCAGTTTCCAACTGAATACAGGCAAACTTATTTCGTATTAAATTATGTAGGACAAAAGGCCTATCAGTTGGTTTAAAGTTTTATATTGATGTAGGTTGTAGCAATTCATTGCCTGTTTTTACAACCAGTGCATTCTTGCAAGTTTACAGTTAATTTATTTGTTTCTCTGCAGCTATTAGATCGTGGTTGACCAGTCGATGGATTAAAAAGCTCCATCATTCTGCCATGGTGCTGCAACGAGCATGGAAAACCTGGAAAGTGAGTTGCAACATTGAAATTAAAAATGCTGCTGTATCTAACTTAACTGAATACCGGAATGCAGTTCAAAATTAATTTTTTAAGTTACTGAAACTGCCTTTCTGAAGAGCTAAATTTTATCAAATTTTAAAATTTACTTACATACACGTTTTGATCCCAAAGTCTGGCATGACAGTGGATATTGCATCAGCAGCATGGTGGCACAGTGATTAGCACTGCTGCCTCACAGCGCCCGGGACCTGGGTTCGATTCCCGGTTTGGATCACGTTCTCCCCGTGTCTGCATGGGTTTCCTCTGGGTGCTCTGGTTTCCTCCCACTCTCCAAGGATGTGTGAGTTAGGTGGATTGGCCATGTTAAATTGCCCTTAGTGTCAGGGGTCTAGCTAGGGTTATGGGGATAGGGTCTGGGTTGGTTTGTGGTCAGTGTAGACTCGATGGGCCAAGTGGCCTCCTCCTGCACTCTGATTCTATGAGACTTCTGTAAAATGAATAAATCCCATTTTTTTGTGGTACCAATGTAAATTCCAATATATTGAAGTTTTGAGTTTCTTTGAGTAATCAGCTGCAAAATAAAAAATCCTGGCATTCATTCAGCATGAATTGCTGCAGTGTAAGTTTCTGAATCCATATATTTCTTTAGCGTGTACTGAACGATAGAAAGAAAAATAAAATTAATTTTTATTTTAAATAACCTTTTATTATATCTTTGAGCTGTCCCATGGATCTTTCACATTAGTGAATTATTTTGGAGTGTAGTCACTTGTTCAGGGGAAAGAAGCATGTGATTTATCTCATACACAAGTGTAATTAGGGAACAGTTGATCTATATTTTGGTTGTGATGGTTGATTGTGGAATGTTGGCCAGGATGCCGTGAGAACTTCCAGTTCCCTTTTCCTACATAACAATGGGTCTACTACAAAACAAAAACCTTTAGTTGTAAAGTGTGTTGTGACATGCTAAGAACATTATTTGTTATATAAATGCAATATTGTTCTTTCCTTTCTCTTTTAATGGAGCCATTGCACCTTTATTGCATTCACTGGATACTTTTTAAATGCCTATTCGAAAAGACAGCATCTCTGACAGTAGTGCACTGCGACGTTAGCTTATATTATGTATTCAGGTCCTGGAATGGGGCAAACTCACAACCTTTCTGACTCTGAGTTACCAAATGAGCCAAGCAGGCACATAAACTCAGCTATTCAACTAATCTCTTCTTTTTAATTGCTAAAATCTTTAGATTAAAATGGAAGCCTTGGCAGCAGAAGAATTGGATGAAAGCACAGATTTTAAAGAAATGGAATTGGTTGCAGGTTCTCCTGTTTGCTCTCCATTACATGATTCATCGAATAAGCTTTCCCAAGGTACTCCATTTCAAAGTCTAAAGTTGTCCTGCTGGCCCCTGGATCTAATCCTGTCGTCTTTTTGCGTTACTGGAATGACTCCATCCGTATCTGGAACACTTAAGGCCTTTACTCGACGGGCTGCCTTGAAGGTAAAATGGAGAAGTAACCATAAGGTGGAACGTAATCAGTCGGATCAAGGTATTGCTTCAATCAGAGCTTTACCTCAGGTAAGGAATTTTGTTTTGTGTAAATTTAATGGTATTTGTATTCACATTACTCTTAAATGTGGCATCGCTATTTCCTAATGTGCTAGGTGGTAATACTTTAATGCATGTAACTTAATTTTGTTTACTTTTTTTCCAGGTACAAGTAAAGTTCCATTGCAGACGATCTCCATTGCTTTTTGCTGATATTTATCCAGAACACCCAAAATGCACAATCATTGGCTTTAACCAGATTTTATTGGAAAAGATGTAAAGTTAACCATGCTCCTGTCAACCTTTATATAGAAACACTACTACAACCCTCTTGCGAGAACTTCTCTGATGCTAGTAGAAGCCAGAGCTAGAAATGTCAATCAACCCTTTATATAGTCCCTGATCTACATTACTGATGGATTGTGAAGAGGTTTGGATACAACAAAATTGTATTGCAAGAACATAGATTTGGTATTTTCACTAGCATTTCTTAAAAGTCTGAGCTTTATTGTTCAACAAAATGACATTTTTAAGAAAACAAAACCTAAATGGTGCATTACTGCAATTGTCTCCAGAATCTCAACATGAGGTGGAGGCTTTTACCCATGTACTGCCTTTTACTGTACACTACACTTTCTAATATCAATCCAAATTATCATAGTTCATTACTATTTCATTATACATGTATAAATCCATGTTACACAAATAAGTGCCTTATCTCAGGACAGTTGATTTGAACAAAATCCTACAATTAATGTGTATTCATAGGAACACTATAGTTAAAATCTAGGATGTCTTGAAGTTGAAGAAACTTCAAATAGTTTCTTATTTTTCTCTAATTGTGAGACACATTTTGAACCTGTCTGTTAGCTCGGGAAACTTTGACAGTTTTGCCTAGCTATTTGTTTTTTTGCAGCTTTTACTAACTGAATTAAATAACACAGTTGTTTTGTTCAGTTAGGAACATGATTAGAGCTATGACATTCTTTGGGACCAGACCAAGGAAAACAATTTTACTGACTTCTCAATGTTGAGTGCTGATTGTACTTAAGTTCAGATTACTTTCTTGCACAACATTGATACTTTTGGGTATTGTGTAAAGACCTGGCTATCTTGTCTTGATAAATCCCTAAAGAGATACAGGACACTCACATTGTATAACACACTAAATATTTCTGGATTAGTCTTTCCAGATAGCTATGAGATGAGAATTTTGGACAAAAATATAGGCTGTATAGCACTGCCACATTCTGCCATCTATACTCCTGTGCAGTCCCTATTTAAGTAGGGTATATGTCAACTGAATGGAGGTCCACGTCAACAGAAAAACAGATTGACTGGAAGTTAATGGTGCTCAATCTATCAAGCCAAATGGAATGAAGTAGCAACCTGCTTCCTTTGAGAGCTGAACAAGTATTTGGGATCAATCCCGTCACTTCCCCATGTCAGTCCAAGTTAAGAGTATTAGATTCTGCATCCTCCAATTTGCTGCTAAGCTCTGTATCACTTGAGTTGCTACATGTACAATCCTTTGTTGAAACTACAAACAGGGACTAATTGACTTGTCATCTCAATTCATCACAACACTATATTCAACTGTCATTCTTGAAATTACTAAAAATATATGTGCAAAATGAACAGTCTTGATAGTATGATGAGGGCTGCAAATGTTTTAACTGGACAATAAATTTGCACTAAGTATTAACCTTATGGATTATTGTAAGTTTAAAAAATGGTTAGTTTTAAATATATATTTTGCCAAATTGGTATTTTTCATTTTAAAAAATCCATGTTGTTGAACTGTGTTACTGATGGAAGGTAATTACAGGGGAATGGAAACTTCTATATTCCTGTCAGTCCATGACAATGGGGCTGTAGTGGCATTATAAAACATCCCTATGGTACAAATCTTTGGGTGCTGGCTCGTATTAGAATACTTTTATTTCTTGTGCAGTACAATGCAGGCAGAAATTTCTTAATTTCTCTTCTGTAATTACTTCAAATCAAGTGGCTGTTAAACAAAAAACATGGGATTGATGAAATTTGCTTCTTTCAAAATCGTATGACTGATGATTGATTTAAATATTTATATATGGTTATGTATCGTATGAAAGTGAACTGTATGTACAAATGAGAAAGTGATTTATGCAGCATTAAACATATACCCCTAAACATTTTGGCATTCATGGTTTTAAATAGGTTAAGGGAAAACTTTAAGGTATGATGCTTATCTCTTCTTGTATTTTCTTGTGGATTCTTGATCTAACTTTTCACAATTGTGATTTCTGCCCATTCAATTGCATAGCTTTAAAGTCAGGAAGTTTGCTGTCCAGTCTGACTTTGCAAAAAAAAAATTGCTGCCAGGCCAATTTCCTAGGCTTTATCATCTTCAGCTGCATCATTAATAACCTTTCCAAAGTGGGGATGATTGCTGATGCTATTCAGTTCCATTCACAACTTCCCATAAAAGAACCAGTCTGTTCCCACGTAGCAAGAGCTAAACAACATTGAGGCTTGGGTTGGTTAAGTGGTAAGTTACGTTAAAACCACACTGTCTAGGCCATTTCCAACAAGAGAGAATCAAACTATTCAATAATCAATGTACTATTATTGCTGAATTCCCCCACTATCAATGTTTTGGGGTTACTGTTGACCAAAAGTCTAACAATGTAGTTACAAGGCCAGAGCAGAGGCTGGGAATTATCTGGTGCATAACTCACCTGACTTCCTAAAGGCTGTCCACTGTCTACAAAGCACAAGTCAGAAGTGTAATGGAATATTCCCCACTTATCTGGATGTGTGTTGCTTTATCACTCAGGACAAAGAAGCCCACTTGATTGGTATTCTCTCCTCCAGTGCACAATGGCCACAGGGCAAAATGGACAACATCAGCTTCTCTGACAGTACCTCCCAAACCCATGATCTCTACCAATTAGAACAAGGCCAGCAGGCACATCCTACAAATTCCCCAGTCACCCACCATTCTAAGTTGGAAATGTATTGCTGTCCCTTCAGTTACACCATTAAAATCCTGGAGGTCCCTTAACAGCAATATAAGGGTATACAACATGGATTGCAACTCACCAAGCAGTAAATGCCAGGTTTGTTAGGCACATCTCACAAATAAAAGAAACAAATCAATCTGTTTTTGTCTTTTGGTGCTAATTAAAATTGGCTGAGATTGAGGCACCATTCTAGTTCTTTAGTAGTGGTTTCGTATCCCACTAGGATCTATGCTTCAACGTATTAACAAAGAACAAAACAGCACAGGAACAGGCCCTTTGGCCCTCCAAGCCCGTGCCGCTCCCTGGTCCAAACTAGACCATTCTTTTGTATCCCTCCATTCCCACTCCGTTCATGTGGCTATCTAGATAAGTCTTAAACGTTCCCAGTGTGTCCGCCTCCACCACCTTGCCCGGCAGCACATTCCAGGCACCCACCACCCTCTGTGTAAAATATGTCCTTCTGATATCCGTGTTAAACCTCCTCCCCGCCCCCCTCACCTTGAACCTATGACCCCTCGTGAACATCACCACCGACCTGGGAAAAAGCTTCCCACCGTTCACATCCTGGTAAACCTCCTCCGCACTCTCTATAAAGCCTCCACGTCCTTCTGGTAGTGTGGCGACCAGAACTGGGCGCAGTATTCCAAATGCGGCCGAACCAACGTTCTATACAACTGCAACATCAGACCCCAACTTTTATACTCTATGCCTCGTCCTATAAAGGCAAGCATGCCATATGCCTTCTTCACCACCTTCTCCACCTGTGACGTCACCTTCAAGGATCTGTGGACTTGCACACCCAGGTCCCTCTGCGTATCTACACCCTTTATGGTTCTGCCATTTATCGTATAGCTCCCCCCTACATTAGTTCTACCAAAATGCATCACTTTGCATTTATCTGGATTGAACTCCATCTGCCATTTCTTTGCCCAAATTTCCAACCTATCTATATCCTTCTGTAGCCTCTGACAATGTTCCTCACTATCTGCAAGTCCAGCCATTTTCATGTCGTCCTCAAACTTACTGATCACCCCAGTTACACCTTCTTCCAGATCATTTATATAAATCACAAACAGCAGAGGTCCCAATACAGAGCCCTGCAGAACACCACTAGTCACAGGCCTCCAGCCGGAAAAAGACCCTTCCACTACCACCCTCTGTCTTCTGTGACCAAGCCAGTTCTCCACCCATCTAGCCACCTCCCCCTTTATCCCATGAGATCCAACCTTTTGCACCAACCTACCATGAGGGACTTTAGTAAAGCGTTTGACAAAGTCCATATAGACGACATCCACGGCCCTTCCCTCGTCAACCATTCTAGTCACTTCAAAAAACTCCACCAGGTTAGTGAGGCATGACCTCCCTCTCACAAAACCAAGCTGACTATCGTTAATGAGTTTATTCCTTTCTAAATGCGCATACAACCTATCTCTAAGAATCTTCTCCAACAACTTCCCCACCACGGACGTCAAGCTCACCGGCCTATAATTACCCAGGTTATCCTTCCTACCCTTCTTAAATAATGGGACCACATTAGCTATCCTCCAATCCTCTGGGACCTCACCTGTGTCCAGTGACAAGACAAAGATTTGCGTCAGAGGCCCAGCGATTTCATCTCTCGTCTCCCTGAGCAGCCTGGGATAGATTCCATCAGGCCCTGGGGATTTGTCAGTCTTTATATTCCCTAAAAAACCTAACACTTCCTCCCTTGGAATGGAGTTTTCTCTAACGGGTCAACACTCCCCTCCGAGACACTCCCAGTCAACACATCCCTCTCCTTTGTGAATACCAACGCAAAGTATTAATTTAGGATCTCCCCTACTTCTTTGGACTCTAAGCATAATTCCCCACTTTTGTCCCTGAGAGGTCCGATTTTTTCCCTAACAACCCTTTTGTTCCTAACGTATGAATAAAATGCCTTGGGATTCTCCTTAATCCTGTCTGCCAAGGACATTTCGTGACCCCTTTTTGCCCTTCTAATTCCTCGTTTGAGTTCTTTCCTACTTTCTTTGTATTCCTCCAGAGCTCCCTCCGCTTTTAGCTGCCTGGACCTAACGTACGCCACTCTTTTCTTTTTGACCAATCCCTCAATTTCCCTGATTATCCACAGTTCTCGAATCCCTTCCTATCCTTTTTTACAGGCACATGCCTATCCTGCAGCCCTAACAACTGTTCCTTAAAAGACTCCCACATGCCAGATGTTGATTTACCCTCAATCAGCCTCTCCCAATCAACAGCTGCCAATTTCTGCCTAATCCCATTAAAGTTAGCCTTCCCCCAATCCAACACCTCACCCTTGGGACACCACTCATCCTTTTCCATCACTATCCTAAAGCTAACAGAATTGTGGTCACTATTTGCCACATGTTCCCCTACCGAAACTTTGAAGACCTGACCGGGCTCATTCCCCAGTACTAGGTCCAGTATAGCCCCCTCTCTAGTCGGGCTGTCTACATATTGTTCCAAAGAACCTTCCTGTATGCATTTTACAAATGCCTCCCCATTCAGACTCCCAGCCCTACGTGATTTCCGGTCTATACCAGGGAAATTGAAGTCTCCCACTACAACAACCCTATTTTTCCTGCACCTATCCATTATCTCCTGACATATCCGTTCTTCCACTTCCCTTGGGCTGTTGGGGGGCCTGTAGTATACCCCCAACATAGTGACTGCGCCCTTCCTGTTTCTGAGCTCCACCCACAGTGACTCGTTACACGAACCCTCTGAATTGTCCTCCCTCTGCACCACTGTAATATGCTCTCTAATACTGCTACTCCCCCACCTCTTTTGGCCCCTCCTCCGTCTTGCCTAAAACACTTGTACCCCGGAATATTCAGCTGCCAGTCCTGTCCCTCTTTCAACCAAGTCTCTGTCACCGCAACCACATCCAAATTCCTCGTAAGCATTAAGGCCCTAAGTTCGTCTGTCTTACCTGCTACGCTCCTTGCATTAAAGAAGATGCACTCCAGACCTCCAGGCCCAGTGAGGTCATCCTCCCCCAGAGTGCTGCTCTTCTTTGCCAGCCTTGTCCTGGCCCCAAGCTCATCCCCAGCCTCTACACTTGTAGACCTAATTTTTTGATCCCCACCCTCCTGCCATATTGATGCACCATCAATGATATTGTCCACAAAACACCCAGTTCACCATTCATATGGAAGGACAGGCTTTTAAACAAGCTTCCACCAGTAACTTATCTTGCACCCAGACAGTCCAAAATCTCAAGCATGTTCCCCTATAGTATTTAATAATATAAACATTTAAAGGCATGAACTGATCTGTTACACCCACATGGAATGTGTTATGGCCAAGTTGTGCTCAACTAATGAGTTTAAGGAAAACCAAAGTCAAGACAGCATTTGATAACGTTACAAAAATTTATGAAGTATTTAAATTTACATCTTTAAGGGGACAGGTAATGATAACTTGATTTTTTTGGGGGGGGGACGGGAGAGAGACTGGTGACAGATGACATTTCAGAGTACTTTTCCAATTATAATTGTACTGAACCAAGAGAAATGAAGCTCTGACATCAAATGAGAGAAAATGTTAACCAGGTAAAATACAGAAGATTAGAGCAGACATTGATTGTTCAAGTGGCCAGTACCTGAAAATAAGTATTACAATTAGAAAAAAGACAAAAATAGAGTGGAGCAACAGATCTTTAAGAATGGGGGTACAAGAGATTGAGAAATTGGATCATCTCTTAGTTGGTCATGGTATACAAAGGCAAGACAATGAATTTGTTTCCAGCCATTGGTTCGGTTCAGCAATGTTGTTTTAAGAAAAATAATTTTATTGTAACAGTTTATAAGCCAAACTTTGGAAAACAATATTTCAAAGTCTTTGGCATCACAGCACGTCAGTAAGTTGCTGAGTACCGAAGCTGTTTTGCTTTTTGTTTAAATTAAAATCAGCGATCCATTTTACAAAATAATTACAAAAATTAATTGGCTCAAGGATTAAACAGTTTATATTCTAGGAGGCAAAAATGTCATTTTCTTGCTCTGGGGGTTCAACTATTTGTAAACACTGATCTGCAAATTCCACAAAAATTGGTTCCTGCATGACTGTCTTCATGATGCTTTCTTTATCCTCTGCCTTGTCTACTGTTAATAGCAACTGTTTAAGGTGAGGGTTGCAAAGTAGATTCTTCAACTCGTTGGATTCTGCTGTTGGAATAACAGAAATGAAATGAACAGACGTAATATCACATTTAACACTGAAGCTTTAATGCCTGAAGCCCATTACCTTCCACCCACCTTGGGCCTACTCCCAAATTCTAGGGAACGTGGTCAGCAGTTAGTATCTGTAAGGGTATTTCAGAGGCACTTGCCCTGGTTCCATGAGGAGGAAAACCACAATACTGATAGTAATACCATGAGTAGGGGCTAAATTAAAAAGCAGAACCATAAAGCTAATCTCTGGATAACTACCTGAGTCATGAAGAAATTGGCACAGGATAAACAAGTGGGTCAAAGATTGGTATGGGAGAAATGGGTTTGACGTCCGTGGTAGGGAAGTTGTTGGAGAGGATTCTTAGAGACAGGATGTATGCACATTTAGAACAGAACAATCTCATTAGTGACAGACAGCATGGTTTTGTAAGAGGGAGGTCGTGCCGTACAAATTTGGTGGAGTTTTTTGAGGAAGTGACAAAAACGGTTGATGAAGGAAGGGCCGTGGATGTCGTCTATATGGATTTCAGTAAGGCATTTGACAAAGTCCCTCATGGCAGGTTGGTTAAGAAGGTTAAGGCTCATGGAATACAAGGAGAGGTGGCTAGATGGGTAGAGAACTGGCTTGGCCACAGGAGACAGAGGGTAACAGTCCAAGAGTCTTTTTCTGGCTGGAGGTCTGTGACCAGTGGTGTTCCGCAGGGCTCTGTACTGGGACCTCTGCTATTTGTGATATATATAAATGATTTGGAAGAAGGTGTAACTGGTGTTATCAGCAAGTTTGCGGATAGCGATGAACATTGTCGGACAATACAGCAGGATATAGATAGGCTGGAAAATTGGGCGGAGAAATGGCAGATGGAATTTAATCCAGATAAATGTGAAGTGATGCATTTTGGAAGAACTAATGTAGAGGGGAGTTATACAATAAATGGCAGAGCCATCAAGAGTATAGAAACACAGGGACCTAGGTGTGCAAGTCCACAAATTCTTGAAGGTGGCAGCACAGGTGGAGGTGGTGGTGAAGAAGGCATATCATAGAAATCATAGAAACCCTACAGCGCAGAAGGAGCCATTATGCCCATCGAGTCTGCATCGACCACAATCCCACCCAGGCCCTACCCCCACATATTTACCCGCTAATTCCTCTAACCTACTCATCGCAGGACTCCAAGGCGCAATTTTTTAACCTGGCCAATCAACCTAACCCGCACATCTTTGGACTGTGGGGGGAAACCGGAGCACCCGGAGGAAACCCACGCAGACACGAGGAGAATGTGCAAACTCCACACAGACAGTGACCCAAGCCGGGAATCGAACCCAGGTCCCTGGACCTGTGAAGCAGCAGTGTTAACCACTGTGCTACCGTGGCACCCATACCATGAAGCCATTGCCTTCCCATTGCATATGGTATGCTTGCCTTTATAGGATGGGGTATAGAGTATAAAAGCTGGAGTCTGATGTTGCAGCTATATAGAACGCTGGTTAGGCCACATTTGGAGTATTGCGTCCAGTTCTGGTCGCCGCACTACCAGAAGGACGTGGAGGCTTTAGAGAGAGTGCAGAGAAGGTTTACCAGGATGTTGCCTGGTATGGAGGGTCTTAGCTATGAGGAGAGATTTGGTAAACTGGGCTTGTTCTCCCTGGAAAGACGGAGAATGAGGGGAGACCTAATAGAGGTGTACAAAATTATGAAGGGTATAGATAGGGTGAACAGTGGGAGTCTTTTTCCCAGGTCGGAGGTGACGATCACAAGGGGTCACGGGCTCAAGGTGAGAGGTATAACTCAGATATCAGAGGGACGTTTTTTACACAGAGTGGTGGGGGCCTGGAATGCGCTGCCAAGTAGGGTGGTGGAGGCAGACATGCTGGCATCGTTTAAGACTTACCTGGATAGTCACATGAGCATTCTGGGAATGGAGGGATACAAACGAATGGTCCAGTTGGACCAATGAGCGGCACAGGCTTGGAGGGCCGAAGGGCCTGCTTCCTGTGCTGTACTGTTCTTTGTTTGTTTATTCACTGGTACCAGTACTGGGGAAAGTGGTAGCTGTACTGATGGAATGGTCTTCACCTGAACCGTGCTGGATCTGATGTTTTGGCAGTAGACAGGGTTTTTAAAGCAAATGGGGTGGATGGGATCAAGGCAAATAGGTGGTAAAACAGGACATGGCAATAGTACAGGGCCGCGGCATAGGTAATGAAAGAGCATAAACTTAAAAGTACACTAGCAGATTAGGCCAGAGTTTGCAAAAATAGTAAAAGACAGAGCTAAAGGCTCTGCATCTGAACGAATATATCATTCATAACAAAACAGATGAACTGTTAGCTCAAGTGGAAATAAATATGTATAACCCGAATGCCATTAAGAGACATGGCTGCAAGGTGACCAAGGCTGGCAGCTGAATATTCAAGTGTATTTGACATTTCAGAAGGGCAGGAAACTTGGAAAAGGTGATGGGATAGCTCTTAAACAAGGATGGCATGAGTCCAATTGTTTTTTGTTCTGCATACCCAACAGTCTCAGTTTCTCCAGGGGGACCCGATCAGATTCTTCATCATCATCATCAAAGATATCATCTGTGGAGTGGTGTCCTGTTAACAATTTTAAAAAGTTTTCAACACAACTTATTGACAGAACTAGAGGCTTGTTTACAAAGTAAAACTCATTATTGATCTTTTAAGGGAGCCCAATAAGTGATTCGTATCTCTGTAGAAATACATTTAAAACTTCAGACGCTCAAAATCAAACTCAATCCTAGGAAATACTGCAAAGCATTCCACTTTAAAATGAGAACTGGATGCATGTGTAGAGTAGATGAGTTGAAACTTTAATCCATTCCTTCAAATGCTTCCCATGTCAATTTTTATCCCTCCCTCTCCTGACCACTCAGTGGTGCTTCTGCATTTTGACCCAGCCCTGTTCTCGATTATGTACTTCGCAGAAGAGCATTGCACAGTTTGAGACCCAAGCAAAAAAAAAGTGCAATTCAAGTATCATCAGAATAATGGAAGCTGAAGAGGTTATATTTGCACTAGCTGATAACAAAAGTAATGTCTTGCGTTGGCTGCATTTTGCAAGTGCCATATATTTGCATTAGCTTGATGTGACGACAGTAAAACTCATTAATCTGAACTCCCCATGTTTGTGCCCACACAAAATTGGGAGTCCAAAACAGTTTGCAAAATTGTTGTAGCATCTGAACTCAAAGACAATTATAGCCTTGTAGATATTTCTCTTTGAGCCATCGTGGTAAAAGTTATACTTTACCGTTGCCATTTTGCTGTATTTCCTTCAAAGATGGATACGGTTCTGAAATTGTTGAAACGGAATCAGTCGCCCGTGGTTTACAATCATCTAGTAAAACACAGCAATGATTATAGTTATTTTACAGAAAGTTCACACAAAAAAATCAGTTAAGAACACAGACTGGTCAGAAACTTCAAGATTCCATACTACACAACTATAGCTATAATTTAGACAGTGGAAAAGCCAAGCTTTCAATCTCAGTTGTGCAGGTGGGAGATAGGGTGGTATATCCAAAGGCAGATTTTAATTTGGCCTTGCAATTCATTGCCCATGGAAATTGCAAGCCCTACCTCACAAATGAAGGGAAATACGATACCTCTGTCTCACTTTGTTCTGATCTTAAACAAAGAATGTTTAAAGGATGAAAGGTGAAAGAAAGCTTTCCATTCACTACCTTGTTTTAACAATGCAGGCCATGGATAACAATTATCCTGGCACCTGCATTTCTGAAATTCCAGCCTGTAGACCTCCAATCCAATAGTTATTGCACATCATTCCTCCATCAAAGGAAAATTAATTTCGAGCATTACAATCTACTCTTCAAACACAACGTGGGTTTAAAGCTTCCTTTGGAAATTTGGATATTTCTCTACAACCAATCAACTTAATTTCAGCTAGAATAAAACGAGCAAAACTGTTATTCATATTCAACAACTTTAATGCGCCACTAAGAACTATCCATACCTTTGTGTTTCTTGTAACATCCTACAGAGCAACTGAAAATAAACAAAACCAGAATTATAATTAAGTTGACAAAATACTTAAAATGTTACTAAGAGTATCACCAACATTCACTTTAAAAATTTAGCTGCTGGGTACATTTCCAGTGCACTGTTCTTCATTTTAAAAAAAGAGACTAGGCACAAGGCTTGCATGGTAACCTTTTGACTGAGCAGCCACATAACTTGGCAGGAACATTGGATATTACATGACAAGGTGTCAAAATTCAAGGCCATGTGATTAAAGGGACAGTGGCAATCACCAATTTTAAAAATGACCGAGGGACAGAAAGCACAACTGTATTGGGCTCTGGTTGCTTATGGAATGCTCTCCTTAATTGGAGAGGTATAGAATACAAAAGGATATAATGTTGGAATTCTATCAAACACTGGTGAGGCCACAACTAGAGTATTCCATGCAGTTCTGGTCACCATATTACAGGAAGGACATAATTGCTTTGGAGAGTGTGCAGAGGAGGTTAACAAGAGTGTTGCAAGGGCTAAAAAAAAGTGTAGCTATGAGGAGAGATTGGATAGGTTGGGGTTCTTTTTCTTGGAACAAAGAAAGCTGAGGTAAAAGCAAATTACTGCAGGTGCTGGAATCTGAAACCAAAAGAAAAAGTGCAGAAAAATCTCAGCAGGCCTGGCAGCATCTGTAGGGAGAGAAAAGAGCTGATGTTTCGAGTCCAGCTGACCCTTTGTCAAAGCTAAAAGGCATAGAAAGTGGGAGATATTTATATTGCAGGGGAAGGGAATAAAAGATGAGTCATAGTCATAGAAACCAGGGCGAAAAAACTGCTAATAGCTGTCCAGAGAGAGAATAAAGGGTGTGAATGGCCAGACAGCAGAGAAGCTGTAAGCTGTGACACATGGGGATTCGGGGAGGGGGAGTAGACAGGGGTAGACAGTAGAAAAGGTAACGGGGGTGGGGGGGGCCTGAAGGAAAGGGGGTGGGGGGGGGCCCGAAGGAAAGGGGGTGGGAGGGGGGCCCGAAGGAAAGGGGGTGGGGCCCGAAGGAAAGGGGGTGGGGGGGGGGGCCCGAAGGAAAGGGGGTGGGGGGGGGGCCCGAAGGAAAGGGGGTGGGGGGGGGGGGCCCGAAGGAAAGGGGGGGGGGGGGCCCGAAGGAAAGGGGGGGGGGGGGCCGAAGGAAAGGGGGTGGGGGGGCCCGAAGGAAATAGGGGGGTGGGTGCCGAAGGAAAGGGGGTGGGGGGGCCCGAAGGAAAGTGGGGGGGCCCGAAGGAAAAAGGGAGGGACCCGAAGGAAAAATGAAGAAAGACCAGAAAGAAATAAAAGGTAGAGAACAGAAAAATTAAAATAGAATGAAAATAAAGGGGGCCGAGGTGGGGAAGAGCAAATCATCTGAAGTTGTTGAATTCGATGTTGAGGCCGGCGGATGAGATGCTGTTCCTCCAGTTTGTGTTGAGCTTCACTAGAACAATGCAGCAAGTCAAGGACAAATTGTGGGCATGGGAGCAGGATTAAAAGCAGTGTTAAAATGGCAAGCAACCGGAAGGTCAGGGTCCTGATTGTGCACAGACCGAAGGTGCTCAGCAAAGCGATCACCCAGTCTACGCTTGGTCTCTCCGATATAGAGGAGACCACATTGGGAGCAGCGAATACAATTCACCAAATTGGAAGAGGTGCGAGTGAAACACTGCTTAACCTGGAATGAGTGTTTTGGATCTTGGATGGTGGGCATAGAAGAGGTAAAGGGACAGGTGTTACACCTTCTGCAATTGCATGGGGAGGTGGCATGAATGACAGGAGGTGTTGGAGGAGTGGACTAGGTTATCCCGGAGGGAACGGTTTCTGTGGAGTGCTGACAGAGAGAGTGATGGGAAGATGTGTTTGGGGGTGGCATCACGCTGGAGTTGGCGAAAATGGCAGAGGATTATGCTTTGCACGCGGAGGCTGGCGGGGTGAAATGTGAGAACAAGGGGGACTCTATCCTTGCTCTGGGAGAGGGGGGAGGGGTGAGGGCCGTGACGCGGAAGAAGGACTGCACGCTGTTGAGGGTCCTGTCGATAACTGTAGATGGGAATCCACGGTTGAGGAAAAAGGAGCACATATTAGAAGCACCACTTTGGAAATTGGCATCATCGGAACAAATCTGACGGAGACAAAGGAGCTGAGAAAAAGGGATGGAGTCCTTACAGGATGTGGGGTGTGAAGAGCTGTAGTCCGGACAGCTGTGGGAATCAGTGGGCTTTTAATGGATATTGGTAGATAGCCTATTGCCAGAAATGCAGACAGAAAGGTCAAGGAAGGGAAGTGTTTGAGATGGACCAGGTGAAGGCGATGGAGGGGTGGAAACTGGATGCAAAGTTGATGAATTTTGAGAGATCTGGACGAGAGCATGAAGCGGCACCAAAATAGTCATTGATGTACTGGTAAAGGAGTTGTCCCGGTCCCCTCCCACAAAGAAAGCTGAGGGGTGACTTGATAGAGCTGTACAAAATTATGAGGGCAAGGATAGAGTTGATAGGATAACACTGTTTCCCTTGGTGGCGAATTCTAGAACCAGGGGACATAGATTCAAAATAAGTGGCAGTAGGGGACATGATTAAGAACTTTCTTTATGGAAAGGGTGGTGGGTATCTGGAATTCATTGCTTGAATTGGTGGTGGAGGCAGAGAACCGAAACTCTTTTAAAAAGTACCTACTTCTGCACCTTAAGTGCTGTAAGCTACAGGGCTATGGGCCAGTGCAGCAAGATGGGATTAGAATGGGCACCCGAGTGTCCTCAGGCTGGCAGGGCAAGATGGACCAAATGGCCACCGTGTGTTCGAACTTTTCTATGATTGTTCCTCAGACCAGAGAGAAGTAACCAGTGGCTAGTGTTGGGAGCTCTACACTCGATCAATATATGTTGATTACTTGGACTTGGGTATACAGGGCATAAAGTCAGACTGTACAAAACTCAAATGGGATGGCGCAGTGGTTAGCACTGCTGCCTCAGTGCCAGGGATCCAGGTTCAATTCCCAGCTTGTGTCACTGTCTGTATGGAGTCTGCATGTTCTCCGTGTCTGCGTGGGTTTCCTCCGGGTGCTCTGATTTCCTCCCACAGTCCAGAAGGCGTGCTGGTTAGGCACATTGGCCATGCTAAATTCTCCCTCAATGTACCCGAACAAGCACTGGAGTGTGGCGACAAGGGGATTTTCACAGTAACTTCATTGCAGTGTTAATGTAATCCTACTTGTGACAATAATAAACTTCAATTTAATTATTCAATAGGGAGAAGAATAGTAACAGACTTCAGGAGGTCATAAACAGCCAAGCGAATGAATTAGAACAAACTTTATAAGTGTAGAAGGTTCAATTAACCATAAACACCACAGAAAGAAGGTTATTAGCAAAAGGTACCAAGGATTTTTACAAAAAGGTGCACCAATTTATAATGATCTGTCTGAAAGGCTGCTGGGAACAGACTGATTAGAAACTTTCCAAAGGGGAGTGATGAATATTTACCCCAGCTGCAGAATGTGCTCCAGTAATTGGACTCAACCCAGCGCTGGGGCTCAGAGTGAGACACTGACTGACACCTGGGTCAGTAACTCGGCTCTTCAACCGGGAGGGTCTCACAGCGGAGCCAGGCCCCGGCCAGAGCCCCCCGCGGCCCCGGCCAGAGCCCCCCCCCCCCTCCTCCCTCCTTCCCCCGCCACGATCCAGGTCAGGCGGGCGGGTTGGAAGCGGGGCCCGGTTACCAGGCCCGAGCTCCCGTCTCTGTGAGCAGCGGGCCTAAGCTGGGCCGGTGCGGCCGCGGATTCGAGTTGTAACCGATTGGGGCCGGGTTGTACTCACTAGCGCAGCTCACAGCGCGGACACCGGTATTTGGGCGGCTGCTCCCCGCACACGCGGCACATCCTCATCCAGCCTGAGAGCGGCTCCCGGACCAGAGACTCCGCCCCCATTTCCCCAGGCCCCGCCCCCATTTCCCCAGGCCCCGCCCCATCTCCTCAGGTCCCGCCCCCATCTCGCGGGCCACGCCCCATCTCCCCAGGCCCCGCCCCCACCTCCCCAGGCCCCGCCCCATCTCACCAGCCCCTGGCCCCGCCCCATTTCCCCCACCCATAACCCCTTCCCGGGGCCGCCCCCCAATTCTTACAACTCCGCCCCTACTCCCAATAGCCCCACCCCCCATTGCCCCACTCCCCTTAACCCCACTTCCACTCCCCATAGCCCCACTCCCTTTACTCCCATTCCCCCACCCCTCTTACCCCCACTCCCCTTACTCCCATTCCCCATAGCCCCACTCCCCCTACCCCTCTTACCCCCACTCCCCTTACTCCCATTCCCCATAGACCCGCTCCTCTTTCTCCCACTTCCCATAGCCCCCACCCCATAAAAAAGTTATCGATCCTTGTGTTAAAGAGAAAAAATACATTTATTGCACGAAATTTAAAGAGTCAATTAAACGAAATGTCATAGTGCAGCTGCTAAAGTAAAATGTTTATTTAAATGTTACATGGTATCAAAGTTTTGTGTTTATAACGTTATTTTTGTTCATATATGTTTTCCATTAAACTTTACAAAATCCTACTAATGCTTTACTGAAACATCACAACACAACATTTAAATATGAAATTCCACAAATGCTTTATTTAAACATCAAAACACAACAGTTAAATATGAGACAATTATAATTGAAGTAAACAAGGCAGATATAAACACAGGTGGTTTAGATTTTTCACGGCCTAAAATGTGAACTTTCCTTTGTTCAGCCTCATGCAATAAGGTATCCAAATCATGGTCCGAGAAGTTCTGACTTCTCTTCTTCCCAGTTACATTTTCAATTTCCATATTCTTAATTAAAACTTGCCAACACTTATAAGCATGCCACACATAAAGTTATTCAATAATATAATGCAGATTTTAATGGTAGTTTCATAGATTTGAAAGAAATAACAAAACCTATGTTCATTTATCCATGTTAAATAATACTCATCTTCAATCATAAAAATAAAAGTGAAATTGCATTTTTTTTAAATGAAAGAGAATTCAACATACCTTTATTATAGTAGGAAATCCTTTTGATCACTTTGCCTTCACTTTAAAACAGCTATGTCAAAGCTAGCCCCATTCCCAAACTGACTCTTATCATAAGGTGGGGGGCATGGCTAGCATCATACCGCGCCGTGCTGGGGCCTACGGAGATTGTCCTGCTGAGGGCTCAAGGCCGTTGCTCCCATCGGAATTTGGTTGCGATTTTTCATCGCAGGTAGGTTCGCAATGAATTGAATTATTTTTGGTGGCCCATGGCTTTCCGCCACTATTTGGAAGTTATGAGCCATTATGATTTCCTCATTAATGAATTTCAGCATTTTCTCAATTGGCCTGTTTTTCTCTCCTCCTATCTTGAACAGTGATGTTACATCTTCTAACTTCCAATCCACTGGGACTATATCTCGGGAATTCTGATGATCATAAGATTGCATCCACTGTCTCTACAGCTGCATCTTTTAGAATCTTTGGATTTAGGTCATCAGGGAATTGACAGCTTTTAGTCCAATTAATCTTACCAGTACTTTTTCTTTTTTTAACATTAACTACTTTAAGCTAATTAATTCCATTATATCCTTGTTCCCTGGTATATATTTTTTGTCTTCTACACTGACGATAAGCACAAAATTTGTTTAAAGTCTCTTTGTCCCCAGGATAATTTCTCTGAATGTCTAATGAGCCAATGTTTACTTTCACTATGTTCTTAATTTTTACAGATTTTTAGAAGCTCTTTTTTGATACTTCTTGCTGGTTTACTCATATCTTATTTTCTTCCTCTTTGTCAATTTTTGGTCACCAGTTGCTGGTTTCCAAAAGAACTATCCCAATCCTCAGCCTTACAACTCTTTTTAGCATATTATAAATCTCCTTTTAAAAATCTAAAACTAACCTTAACTTCTTCAGTTAGCCACTATTGGATTGCTTTTCTTGTGGAGTATTTATTTCTTGGTAGAATGCATATTGTTGAGAATATGAAATGTGTATTTTAATGCTTACCACTGCTTTCCTAACAACATACCTTTTAATTTAATTTCTCAATCCACATTAGCCAACTCACACCTATGCAATTAGCTTTATTCAGTAATCTAATCTTGGATTTAAAGGAATCATAAAAATGGATTGCTGTATATTACTCTTAAACTAGAGGAGGTCTCGTGGTACAGTGGTGGTGTTCTTACCTCTGGGCCAGAGGCTCTGCGTTCAAGTTTCATGCAATGATTTGTTGACCATGAAAGCAGCATTCATGGTGTAGTTCAATGGATTGATTAGCTAGGAATCCTTCCATCACCTCCCCACTATTCCCCAAAAGGAAACAAGTACGTGTTGAAGCAACGCTTAAAAAAACCCTTTAACTCAACATGAAATTCATATTATGGCCACTCTTGCTGAGAAGATTCATTACTATGAAGTTACTTTTGAACTCTGTCTCATCAGTACACATGGCAAGATCTGCTTATGTCCAACCATACTGTGTGGCATGGTGGCACAGTGGTTAACACTGCTGCCTCACAGCACCAGGGACCCGGGTTTGATTCCAGCCTTGATTGACTGTCTGTGTGGAGTTTGCACGTTCTCCCTGTGTCTGCATGGGTTTTCTCTGGGTGCTCCCGTTTCCTCCCACAGTCCAAAGATGTGTTGGTTAGGTTGATTGGCCATGCTAAATTGCCCCTTAGTGTCATGGGGATTAGCAGGGTAAAAATGTGGGACTACTGGATGGGATTATTGCTGGTGCAGGCTTAATGAGCTGAATGGCCTTCTTCTACACTGTATGGATTTTATTTCCTATTCTTCTTACCCTTATGTCATCCTTTATTATCAGGGCTACCCAATCTCCTTTTCCATTTTATCTGTCTTTCCAAAATGTCATGTAACCTGGACTAAAAACAGAAAGTGCTGGAAATACTCAGTTGGTCTGAGCAGCATCTGTGGGGAGAGAAAAAGAGTTAATCATGGGCAGATTTTCTTCCCCCTGGGGCGTATTTCGCGGCGGCGGGAGGTGGCACGTGCTTGCTGGTGGCGGGACCTCATGGTCCTGCTATTATCAGTGGGGTTTCCCATTGAACACACCCCTCGCCACCGGGAAACCCCTAGCAGGGGTGCACCGTCAAGGGCCCAGAAAATCCTGCCAATATCAACAGCAGCAAAAATGTGACTATTGAGTCGAATATTCTTCTTCTTCAGAACGTGTCCTGGTATCTGTGCCTCATGAATGAAAATGCTGCTCTCCCTCCCCATTCTCCGAGCCATGTATTCAACTCTTTAATCTATTTAACCCTATGCTAGTTGGCAGGTGGCTAAAGTTGTAACCCAAGTTCTGCTTATTAATTTGGGTCCCAGCTCCTCAAAATTCTTCAGCAGAAATTCATTGCTCATGAATCATAGCATTCCTATAGTGCAGAAGAAGGCCATTTGGCCCATTGAGTCTGCACCAACAATAATCCCACCCAGGCCCCATCCCTGTAACCCCACATATTTATCCTACTAACCCCCCCTGAGTCTAAGGGGCAATTCAGCACGGCCAATCAACCTAACCTGCACATTTTTGGACAGTGGGAGGAAACCGGAGCACATGGGAGAATATGCAAACTCCGCACAGACAGTGACCCAAGCTGGGAATCGAACCCGGGTCCCGGCACTGTGAGGCAGCAATGCTAACCACTGTGCCACTGTGCCGCCCATACCAGTGTGCCACCGTGCTGCCCGTGCTTCCTATGTTGTTGGTTCTTGCATGGACCATGACAATTGGATCACCCCTTACCCACTTTTCAGTTATTATCCAACTGTGAGGACATGTCCTTAATCCTGGCACTGGGCAGTCAACGCAACTTTTGGAATTCCCAATCATGATTGCAGAAAACAGTATCTATCCCCTGACTATTCTGTTCCTTTACACTCCCCTCATTGAGGAGGGGAGATTGAGGAGACTGACCCTATATTCTTGAGAGTTTAGAAGAAGGGGCTGGGCCTGAACACACCGGTAACATCAGCTGCTCTGAGATGGGGAGGGGATTTTTTTAAAGGATGCTCCAAATTAGATCACATTTATAACCTATCCCCACCCCACCAAGGAGATCTTAGGGGCTCCCCCTTGCCCCTCTCTGATCAATGCCGTATCTCTCTCCCCCCCTCATCAACACTGGAGTCTCTCCCCCCCCACTCATCAATGGCAGCATCTCTCTCCCCCCCGCCACCTCATCAACACTGGCAGCTCCCTCCCCCACTCTCCCCCCCACCCCCAGCCTTTCCCCTCCCCATCGACAACAGGATCTCTCTCTCCTCCCACCAATGCTGGCATCTCCACCCCACCCCCCTCCATAAACAGTGGCATCTCTCTCTTCCCCCATCAGGGCTGACATCTCTCTCCCGCTCCCACCAACGCTGGTCTTAGAGCTGCTCTTCTCTCCCTCAAACCAAATGCAAAATTTAATCATATTATGATCACTGCTGCCTAGGACTGCCTTCACTGAGAGGTCATTAATTAATCCTATCTCGTTTCACAACACCAGGTCTAATATAGCCTGCTCTCTGGTTGGCTCCAGAACATGCTGTTCTAAGAAATTATCCCAAAAACATTCTATGAATTCCTCATCTCTGTCAGGTTTCCAATCTATATCATCCTGCAGCCATGTCTCTGTGACAGTCATTAGATCGTACTTATTTATCTCAATTTGCAATCTATTTTACTTTGGATGCTACAGATACAGAGCCTTAAGTGTTGTTATTTTATTATTTTTGTAACATCTAGCCTTATCTGCTGATTTACTCTTAGATTTGTACTCTCTGTCCCTTACTGTCACGGTATGTTTATCATTTCTCATATTAATATCTTTCTGTCTTGCCCTGTTCAATGTATCACATTCTCCCAGTTTTGATCATTTGTCTCACTGTTTAGTTTTAAACCCTCTCAACTTCCTTAGACATGCAGTTCTCTTGAACATAGGTCTCAGCATGGTTCAGGTGTGGACTGTCTCAGTGGTATTGCCCCCATTTTCCCAGTACTGGTATCAGTGCTCCATGAACCAGAAACCACTTCTCCCACACCAATCTTTGAACCATGCATTCATCCCTCTAATCTTATTTGCCCTATGCCAATTTGCATGTGGCTCAGTTAATAATCCAGAGATTATTACCTTTGAGGGTCTGCTTCTTAATTTGGTTCCTATCTCCTCATACTGATTATGCAGAACCACTTTCCTTTCACGTAGAGGATTTCCTCTCTCAATTACAGCTCAGCTAACACAAAGACTTGCAGAGATAAAAATTCTGATAAAAAACATTTCTTTATTTTCCAAGCTTAGTCAACGTAAGAAGAAGAGAGATTTGGGACAGTTCAAATTCTACTCTGAAATTACATCATTCTCAGTAGGACAATTATACAATTTTCGAAAGTCATTTGCCCACCCCTTGCTCACCCCAGCTGGGTATGAGTCAATTATTATTAGTATAGATTACTGTGGTAAACCACTGTTATCTTATTACCTGTATATGTGACATGCCTGGACACATCCCTGCCAGCCCTACCCGAGACTCCTCCCCCCCCGGTCCAGATATAAAGGCGACTGCTCCCCACCCCCCTGCCTCAGTCTGGACCAGTTCATCAGCATGGATGTGTCCAAGTCTTTTGCTAATAAAAGCCTATTTGTTCTTGCATACAAACTAGTCTTTGCTCGATTGATGGTGCATCAATTACTTACCTTGGCCAATAACACTTACCCTCTGACAGTATGGGACTACGTGATCAGTTCGTGGACTTTGAAAGTCTTTTTCACAGTCACCTGACACTTTCCAGACCCTCTTACCTGGTGCAATGTATATCCTATTCATTAGAACTGTCTGGAAGCCCTGGTGTGTCCTTGGTTAGTGAATATTCTATTCATTAGGACTGACTAGAGACACTGATAAGAGTTGCTCTTCCCTTCACTTAGTAGCTGCATTGTTCGGAGGAATGTGGTTCTTTTTACTTGGCTACGTCCCATCATGCCTGAGAGTGTTGTGTCATTAGCCAATGTATATGGTTTTAGTACAGAATATGATTTCAAAAATACATGTCTAAATTCTCTAACAGTAGTTATAGGTGCCCCAATGCAAACAGTATTTTTCGGGCACTTTGTAACTTCTCTATACTCTATTCACTCTGATCTAATCTACCCTGGTACAAAGTGTCCAAGTATTTCTCACACTCCTTGCTAGTCTTTAATCCCAAGTTATTCTAAATTCCCTCTGACATTTGTCCTATCTATGTTGTTGCTACTTACATGGACTGGATCCTCTCTCCCCCTCCCACTGTATGTTCCTCTCCAGCCCTGAGCAGATGTCCTGAACCCTGGAACTGGGCAGGCAACACAGCGTTCTGAACATTCGCTCTTTGCTGCAGAGAACAGTATCAATCCCCCTCACTATTCTATCCCTTACTACCACTACATTCCCTTTTGCTCCCCTCACTTGAATGGCTTCCTGTACCCATGGTGCCATGATCAGTCTGGTTATCAACCCTAAAGATCTTGCTTCCATCCACACAGGCTGTGAGCACCTCAAACCTGTTTGACAATTGCAAACTCTGAGGCTCCTCCACTAATGTCTGCTCAGTCTGCCTCACTTACGATCACATCCTCTTGCCATTCACCAATGACCAAAACAGACAAACCTATTCTATGAGGTGTGATCATCTTCTGGTACAAAGTGTCCAAATATTTCTCACACTCCTTGATGTTGGGCCATGAATTTGGAGAATAGTGAACCAGGCTTGTGGAGCCGAATGGTCTTCTATTTCCCTGTTTACTCAAATGACCTGCAGTACTATAGTTCCATGATCAGTTTTCTGACCTCCCTGCAGACTCCACACTTATCCACGTAGGCAGTAAGAACACAAACTCTTTTGAACAAGGACAATAGCCAAAACTCCTTCAACAGTACACGTGCAGTTCCCCCATGTCCCTGATGTCCTATGTCTCTATGTCAATCACACCCTTCATAGAACCATAGAAAATTACAGCTCAGAAACAGGCCTTTTGGCCCTTCTTGTCTGTGCCGAACCATTTTATGCCTAGTCCCACTGACCTGCACTTGGACCATATCCCTCCACACCCCTCTCATCCATGAACCCGTCCACGTTTTTCTTAAATGTTAAAAGTGACCCCGCATTTACCACTTTATCCGACAGCTCATTCCACACTCTCACCACTCTCTGCGTGAAGAAGCCCCCCCTAATATTCCCTTTAAACTTTTCTCCTTTCACCCTTAACCCATGCCCTCTGGTTTTTTTCTCCCCTAGCCTCAGCAGAAAAAGCCTGCTCGGATTCACTCTATCTATACCCATCAAAATCTTATACACCTCTATCAAATCTCCCCTCAGTCTTCTACGCTCCAGGGAATAAAGTCCCAACCTATTCAATCTCTCTCTGTAACTCAGCTTCTCAAGTCCCGGCAACATCCTTGTGAACCTTCTCTGCACTCTTTCAATCTTATTTACATCCTTCCTGTAACTAGGTGACCAAAACTGTACACAATACTCCAAATTCGGCCTCACCAATGCCTTATATAACCTTACCATAACACTCCAACTTTTATACTCGATACTCCGATTTATAAAGGCCAATGTACCAAAGGCACTCTTTACGACCCTATCCACCTGTGATGTCACTTTTAGGGAATTCTGTACCTGTATTCCCAGATCCCTCTGTTCAACTGCACTCTTCAGAGTCCTACCATTTACCCTGTATGGTCTTCTTTGGTTTGTCCTTCCAAAGTGCAATATCTCACACTTGTCTGCGTTAAATTCCATTTGCCATTTTTCAGCCCATTTTTCTAGTTGGTCCAAATCCCTCTGCAAGCTTTGAAAACCTTCCTCACTGTCCACTACACCTCCAATCTTTGTATCATCAGCAAACTTGCTGATCCAATTTACCACATTATCATCCAGATCATTGATATAGATGACAAACAACAATGGACCCAACACCGATCCCTGCGGCACACCAATAGTCACAGGCCTCCACTCAGAGAAGCAATCCTCCACAACCACTCTCTGGCTTCTTCCATTGAGCCAGTGTCTTATCCAATTTACTACCTCCCCATGTATACGTAGCGACTGAACCTTCCTAACTAACCTCCCATGAGGGACCTTGTCAAAGGCCTTGCTGAAATCCAGGTAGACAACATCCACCGCCTTCCCTTCATCCACTTTCCTGGTAACCTCCTCGAAAAACTCTAATAGATTGGTCAAACATGACCTACCACGCACAAAGCCATGTTGACTCTCCCTAATAAGTCCCAAATATTTGTAGATCCTATCCCTTATCACACCTTCCAATAACTTGCCCACCACCGACGTCAAACTTACTGGCCGATAATTTCCCGGATTTCTTTTGGAACCTTTTTTAAACAACAGAACAACATAAGCCACCCTCCAATCATCCGGCACCTCCCCCGTGAATACTGACATTTTAAATATGTCTGCCAGGGCCCCTGCAAGTTCAACACTAGCTTCCCTCAAGGTCCGTGGGAATACCCTGTCCGGTCCTGGGGATTTATCAACTCTGATTTGCCTCAAGACAGCGAGCACCTCCTCCCCTTTAATCTGTAAAGGTTCCATGGCCTCCCTACCAGTTTGCCCTATTTCCGTAGACTCCATGCCCGTTTCCTCAGTAAATATGGATGCAAAAAAACCATTTAGTATCTCCCCCATCTCTTTTGGTTCCATACACAGTGTACCACTCTGGTCTTCAAGAGGACCAATTTTATCCCTCACTATCCTTTTGCTCCTAACATACCTATAGAAGCTCTTTGGATTTTCCTTCACTCTGTCTGCCAAAGCAACCTCATGTCTTCTTTTAGCCCTCCTGATTTCCCTCTTAAGTAGCTTCTTGCACTTTTTATACTCCTCGAGCAATCTCCTTCCTGACAACTAATCAGGCATGTACCACTTCCTAACCTAATGGGTGTGACTGTTCCTGGATCAAAGTATCCAGGTAACTCTCCTTATCCTGATGCCCTCCGATATCTGAACTTGGGCTCCAGTCCAACAACTAAGCTGAGTTTTCTTGTATGCAGACACTTACTAGTTGTGGTTGTCTTGGATCACAATGCTTTTCACAAGCCTCCACATGCTACTCTGCATTTATTTAATTAAATAAATCCTATGAGTATAATCAACTTAATTTATAGACTTTTTCATAATGAATTGATTTCATTTAAGTTAAAGATAGATGGCACAGTGATTATTAGTGCTGCTGTCTCATTGCTCCAGAGACCCAGGTTCAATTCTGGCCTCAGGTCACTATCTGAGTAGAATCTGCATGTTCTCCCCATGTCTGCATGGGTTTGCTCCCACAGTCCAAAGATATGCAGGTTAGGTTGATCGACCATGCTAAATTGCCTCTAAGTGTCAGGGGGACTAGCAAGGTGAATGTGTGGGGTTATAGGGATAAGGCCTGGGTGGGATTGTTGTCAGTGAAGGCTCGATGGCCAAATGTGCCACTGCCAGTTTCTGTTAAGCATTGGCTAACTTGCAGTTTCTTATACAGTTTTTAAATTCCTAAGTTGAATTTAAAACGTTAAACTAAACTTCAGTTTGAGGCAACTCAGTCATGACTGACCAGAGAGTTCCACTCTCACCAAGTTCTCACCTTTTACACTCCATTTATAAAAATCTCCATTTTGGGCCTCTTTCTGTAGACCGTTCCCTCTATGCTGTGTGGTGAAGTTGACCATCAAAGTGGCAAGAGAGCCAAAATGCAAATTGATTCAGAGCAACAGTTCCTCTCCCAGGGGTGAAGTGTTTGAATCTTGACAAGGATTGAAGGTTGTTTATTGAGTTGGAGTTGCTGGTTCCCTCCTCTGACATTGTCAGAACATCTGAGTTAGTTTCTGAAAGGAACACAGCCGAGAATGGAGAAGTGGAAGAGGCAATTAATTTAAAAATTCTAAGTGCTGAATTGGTGGGAAAAATTGTGTAATTCACGATTTTCTTCAGTGGGAGTTCAGACTCGAATCTCCCACACTTTGTGCAATGCAGAGGTCACAATCGCGAATATCATTAAAAGCTCAGGGGGGGCGGGGCCTATTCACGCATGCGCAGTGGCTCCGAACTGTCAGACTATATCGTTTGCTGGCCAGCTCGATCGCTGGCCAGTCCAGTATCCTCGCCCCTCCAGCTCCCCCCAAGGCCCGATCGCAGCCCCTCGTCCACTCGCGGGCCAGCCCTGACCCTTCTTCCATCCCAGAGCACCACAATCTCCAGTCCCCCCCTCTCCCAGCAGTGATGATCCCCCCCCCCCCCCCCGACTCTCCCCCAGGAGGCAGACCCCCCTTGGCAGATCACATCCCGATCGCTGGCCTCCCTCCATCCCAGACCGATCCCCATGCAGAGTGGTAGTGGGACCCACCACCCTCACCAATCACCCTAGGCCCTGCCCACAATAGGCCCTGCCTCAAGACCCCGCCCAAGGTCCCACCCATGATAGGCCCTGCCCCTTGGCACCACCCCCTTAGCACCACCTGATGCCCAGTGGACATGGGCACTTTTCCCCTTGGCAGTGCCAAGGGGCACAGGCTGGCATTATCAGGGTGCCCAGACCCAGGGGGCACCACACCGCAGCCGCCTGACCCCCAGGGGGCCACGATTGCCATCCCCTTCACTCCGGCGAGGTCTCCCGCTAGTTCCCCACAAGTGGGGATCTACTCTAAACCCCGCTGGAGTGAAATACTCCTGGCGGGGTGGGAGATGCTATCGGGCTTGGAGAATTCTGTGCCAGGCTCGATAATGACATTTAAATAAGATTAAAAATAGATTTAAATCACGTTCCTCTCTTCCCGCCAGTTTTTAGCGCCTGCTCTCCAGCTGTGGGAGACGCGCATGTGTTGGGAACGCATGCACGAATCCCGCAAAATGGCCAACACGCACATCTCCCAACCCAATGCGCCAAAAAACGTGTGCGTCGGGATGGGAGAACGGGCCCATTGTTTCTTGTGCGCTATACAGACAAAGCATATTGTACATAGGAAACTAAAGGAGACGGTGCAGAATGTAGTGTTATAGTCATAGCCAGGGTGTAGAGAAAGATCATATGAGGTAGGTACACCTTAAAAGTCTGAGGGCAGCAGGGAAGAAGTTTTTCTTGAGTCGGTTGGTGTGTGATCTCAGACTTTTGTATCTTTTTCCTGACGGAAGAAGGTGGAAGAGTGTTTGTCCTGGGTGCGTGGGGTCCTTAATTATGCTGGCTGCTTTTCTGAGGCAGCGGGAAGTGTAGACAGAGTCAATGGGTGGGAGGCGGTTTGCGTGATGGACTGGGCTTCATTCACAATCCTTTGTAGTTTCTTGCAGCCTTGGACAGCAATGTCAAGCTGTGATACAACCAGACAGGATGCTTTCTATAGTGCATCTGTATAAGTTGGTAAGAGTTGTAGTGGACATGCCAAATTTCCTTAGTCTCTTGAGAAAGTAGCGGCGTTGGTGGGCTTTCTTAACTATAGCATCGGCGTTAACAAATTAACAATGCAAGAAAGATTACAGTGATAGTAAGTAACGAGGAAGCAGAGACAAACCAAGAAACCCAAGTAAATATGTCCCAAAACAGTAACCCATCTTTGCTTTAGTACTGACCACTCTCTTCCAGCCTCACTGTCTAGTGCATTGGCTCTAATCCAAGGCCATTCTCATTAACATGAAAACATAGTATGTTTTTAAAAATCTTAACCATTGAATTTTGCCAATAAAACATGTTCCCATTAAGCAACCTGCATATTGATTGGCTGACTCAAGTTGGAAGGGGTGGGATGGAGGAAGAGTTCTTAGAATGCTGTCGGGATAGTTACCTTGAACAGTATGTTACAGAACCGACGAGGGAACGAGTTATCTTAGATCTGGTAATGTGTAATGAGGTAGGTAGAGTTAAGGATGTTCTTGTGAAGGACCCTCTTGGGTCAAGTGATCACAATATGGTCGAATTTCTGATACAAATGGAAGAGGAGAAAGTAGGGTCCCATACCACTGTCCTCTGTTTGAACAGAGGGAAGTACGATAGGATGAGGGCTGAATTGGCTAAGGTGGACTGGGAGAGCAGACTGGTAGGTAGGACAGCTGAGGAACAGTGGAGGATTTTTAAGGAGATCCCTTTCAGTACTCAGCAACAATATATTCCGGTGATAAAGAAGGGTTGTAAGAAAAGGGATAACCAGCCGTGGATAACGAAGGAAATTAAGGAGAGTATTAAATTAAAGACCGATGCGTACAGAGTGGCCAAAAATAGTGGAGAATCGGAAGATTGGGAAAACTTTAAGAAACAACAAAGAACGACTAAGAAAGCGATAAAGAAAGGAAAGATAGGTTATGAAGCTAGGCTAGCTCTAAATATAAAAAATGATAGTAAAAGCTTTTACAAATATATAAAAAGGAATAGAGTGGCAAGAGTGAATGTTGGACCCTTGGAGGACGAGAGGGGGGATTTAATAGTGTGAAATGAGGAAATGGCTGAAACTTTAAATAAATTTTTTGTGTCGGTCTTCACGGTGGAAGACACAATTAGTTTACCGAATATTAACGATAGAGGGTTGGTAGGAGGAGAGGTACTCGATACAATTAATGTTACCAGGGAGGCAGTGCTTGGTAGACTGACGGGACTGAAGGTGGACAAGTCCCCGGGCCCAGATGGAATGCATCCCAGGGTACTGAAAGAAATGTCAGAGGTAATAGCGGATGCGTTAGTGGTTATTTATTAAAATTCGTTGGATTCTGGGGTAGTGCCGGCGGATTGGAAAACGGCTAATGTTACGCCGCTGTTTAAAAAAGGAAATAGACAAAAGGCGGGTAACTACAGGCTGGTTAGCTTAACGTCTGTAGTTGGGAAAATGCTGGAATCCATCATTTAAAGAAGAGCAGGCCATCTGGATAAGAATGGTTCGATTAAGCAGACGCAGCATGGATTCATGAGGGGAAAGTCGTGCTTGACGAACTTGTTGGATTTTTATGAAGATGTGACTAGTGCGGTTGATGGAGGGGAACCGGTGGATGCGGTGTTTTTGGATTTCCAAAAGGCGTTTGATAAAATGCCTCACAAAAGGTTGCTGAAGAAGATTGGGTCACACGGAGTTGGGGTTAGGGTGTTAGCGTGGATTGGGGATTGGCTATCCGACAGGAAGCAGAGAGTCGGAATAAATGGGTGCTTTTCTGGTTGGCAGATGGTAACTAGTGGCGTGCCGCAGGGATCGGTACTGGGGCCTCAACTATTTACCATTTATATAGACGATCTGGAGGAGGGGACTGAGTGTAGGGTAACAAAGTTTGCAGACGACACAAAGATAAGTGGAAAAGTGAATCGTGTGGAGGGCGTAGAAGGTCTGCAGAGAGATTTGGACAGGCTGAGTGAGTGGGCGAGGATCTGGCAGATGGAGTATAACGTTGACAAATGTGAGGTTATTCACTTTGGAAGAAATAATAGCAAATTGGATTATTATCTAAATGGAAAGAAATTACAACATGCTGCTGTGCAGAGGGACCTGGGGGTCCTTGTGCATGAGATGCAAAAACCCAGTCTGCAGGTGCAACAGGTGATCAAGAAGGCAAATGGGATGTTGGCCTATATCGCAAGGGGGATAGAATATAAAAGCAGAGATGTCTTGCTGCATCTGTACAGGGCATTGGTGAGGCCGCAGCTGGAATACTGTGTGCAGTATTGGTCCCTTTATTTGCAGAAGGATATATTGGCCTTGGAGGGAGTGCAGAGAAGGTTCACCAGGTTGATACCAGAGATGAGGGGTGTTGATTATGAGGAGAGACTGAGCAGATTGGGTTTGTATTCATTGGAATTTAGAAGGCTGAGGGGGGATCTTATAGAGACCTATAAGATAATGAAGGGGCTGGATAGGGTAGAGGTGGAGAGATTCTTTCCACTTAGAAAGGAAACGAGAACTAGAGGGCACAGCCTCAAAATAAAGGGGGGTCAGTTTAGGACAGAGTTGAGGAGGAACTTCTTCTCTCAGAGGGTGGTGAATCTCTGGAATTCTCTGCCCACTGAAGTGGTGGAGGCTACCTCGTTGAATATGTTTAAATCATGGATAGATGGATTCCTGATCGGTAAGGGAATTAGGGGTTATAGGGATCAGGCGGGTAAGTGGAACTGATCCACTTCAGATCAGCCATGATCTTATTGAATGGCGGGGCAGGCTCGAGGGGCTAGATGGCCTACTCCTGCTCCTATTTCTTATGTTCTTAAATGACATTTTCAGCATAATATTTAATGATCACATCTTGATTCCAAAACATCTTTATCTCACAAAATTCTATTTACGCTTTATCTATAAACTGTTTTGGAGTTGGCGTAACATTTGCAACTCTTTAACAATGTTTGAGAGGTTGCTATTTGATTTAACTAATTGCTAAATATTTTAGTTGCCAAATGTCTATAATAACTGAGAACACTTAAATCCCTTTTATGTAATCTTTGTTCCAAAGCATGAACACATTGATTCGATTTTTCAAGTGTTATTTTTTTAATGATAAAAGCAGCTGCATTAAATGTGCCATGTCATCTTTGAACCTTTAATCAAATATCCATAATTTGGGGAGAATTTTTAAATGTAGGGCAGTGGAAGTCATTGAAAAACAAATAGTTTTATGACGGTTTTCCTTAGTAACATCGTGTTATCGTGTTGCCTTTGATGAGTAATTTCCTGAAAGCTAATGGCATCATGTGGCTTTATCTAAAGATGAAAAATGTTTTACAGATGTGACCTAGCTCTAAATTAGTATGCAAATTTTGTTTTGCTGATCTGTCTTCACTGTATTTAAGTTGCAACGGCTGATTTTTGATCAAGGTGCTGTCTGCATATAGAACGCCGTGTGTATTTGGGCTGCATATTTATATAAGGACCTTTGCTTTTCTCTTTTCTTTCCAGTAAAATTGTGATGTGTACTTAATTAACATTCAAATAAACATAACATCTACAAAGGACATGAATGCCTAACCTTCACTCATCATTGGAAATGATATAATGTTGTGTAAGTTGTGCATCCTAGTTATTAATGTAATGTTAGGGACCACCGCCCTCCTCCCAAATTAAAAGTTCAGATTTTGACTCAGTAAGGTGATTTTCAAGTTACTGAACTGTGAAGGGGGCCTGAAGCATCTCTCTCTTTTTTTTACAGACAATCAGAGTTATTTGCCACCCATAAGTATGATTAATTTCAATGAATCCTCTTTTAAAATAAAATATCTCCTTTAGAAAACTTTGGAACATGGGAGTTGTTTGACCATGATGTATACTTTAATGTCAATAAGGAATTTTTAAGAGAGAATTTTGTGAGAGTTATGGCCCTTTGCATCAAGACAGCATTTGATTAAGTGTGGTATGAAGAAGCCCTAGCCAAACTGGAGATAGTGGAAACTGGGGGAATCATACCCGGCACAAAGGAAGATAGTTGCGGTTGTTGGAGGTCAATCATCTCAGTACCAGGACATCACTGCAGGGGTTCCTCAGGGTAATGTCCTAGGCTCAACCGTCTTCAACTGCTTCATCAATGGCTTTCCTTCCATCATAAGGTCAAAAGTGAGGATGTTCACAGATGATTGCACAATATTCAGCATTGCCTGCGACTTCTCATAGAAGAAACCCTACAGTACAGAAAGAGGCCATTCGGCCCATCGAGTCTGCACCGACCACAATCCCACCCAGGCCCTACCCCCATATCCCTACATATTTTACCTGCTAATCCCTCTAATCTACGCATCCCAGGACACTAAGGGGCAATTTTAGCATGGCCAATCAACCTAACCCGCACATCTTTTGGACTGTGGGAGGAAACCGGAGCACCCGGAGGAAACCCACGCAGACACGAGGAGAATGTGCAAACTCCACACAGACAGTGACCCAAGCCGGGAATCGAACCCAGGTCCCTGGAGCTGTGAAGCAGCAGTGCTAACCACTGTGCTACCGTGCCGCCCTTCTCAGATACTGAAGCAGCCCATGTCCAAATGCAACAAGACCTGGACAATATTCAGGATTGAGCTGACAAATGGCAAGTAAGACTCATGCCGTACAAATGCTAGGCAATGACCATCTTCAACAAGAGATAATTTAACCGTCACCCCTTGACATTCAATGGCATTCCCATTGCTGACTCACCTGTTATCAACATCCCAGGGGTTACCATTGACCAGAAACAGAACTGGGCTAGCCATCTAAATGCTGTGGCTACAAGAGCAGCTCAGAGACTAGGAATCCTGCAGTGGATAACTCACCCACAGACTCCTGAAAGCCTGTCCACAATTGGCAAGGCACAAGGCAGGAGTGTAATAGAATACTCTCCACTCGCCTGGATAGGTGCAACTCCAACAATACTCAAGAAGCTTGACGTCATCCAGGACAAAGCAGCCTCGCTTGATTGCCATCTCATCCACAAACATCCATTCCCTCCGCCACCGATGCTCAGTAGCAGCAGTGTGTACTTTTTACAAATGCACTGCAGGAACTCACAAAGACTTCTTAGACAGCAGCTTCCAAACCCATGACCACCACTGTCTAGAAGACCATGAGCAGAAAATGCATGGGAACCCACTAACTGGAGGTTCCCACTCAAGCCACACATCGTCCTGACTTGGAAACATATCACTGTTCCTTCACTGTTGCTGGGTCAAAATCCTGGAACTCCCTCCTAACAGTACACATGGCTGTATCTCCACCACATGGATTGCGGTGGTTCAAGAAGGCAGCTCATGACCACCTCCTCAATGGCAATTACAGATAGACAATAAATGCTGGCCTAGCCAGCAATGCCCACAGCTCACAAATGAATAAAACAAAATTCAGCTGTCAGTTTGCTACTTGTCACCATGTTAACCTCTAATTTCACCCACGGACCAAACATATACTGAAATGTTCAAAAAGGACTTTTTAAAGACAGGAAAAGACAGTGATGTCAGGAAAATAAGAGTTTTAAGATTCTTTCTTTTGTAATTATCACTGCCATATTCTCATATACTGGAAACAAGCGTGTGGGAGTGTGACTGCTTTAATTGGATCAGAGACAGAAAGACTACAAAAGTCAAATAACAATGAGAAGGGTGTGAAGACAGTTGGTTTGATATGGTGATGAACTGAGGAACCAGGAGAAATTGAATAAAAATTTACATAAGGCAACAAAAGATGTGGCTTGAAGATGGCTGTTGTATTTCAAAGGGGAACATATGCAAATTGGAAACTTGTTGGTAGATGATGCAAAGATAGTGTAAGTTTACTTTAAAAATATAATATCCATTAAGTTAAAATGGGGAGTTGATCAATTCTGAGAAAAGGGAACTTTTAAAGGATTATAGGAAACAATAGATTTAATAAACCAATGAAAACTGTTTGTGGGTGGCAGGTGATGAGATCTTAAAGAAGACACGGTCGTAACTGACTAGATTTGAAAGATGTATTGTGGAAAAGGCTCATACCTGGAGAACAAGTTTGCTGTCACCCTCAGAGACCAAGATTTAAAATCCCTTGATTGGCTTGGAATTGGTGAATTTAAAGTTTGTGTGGAGTTTGTACATTCTCTCCATGTCTGCATGTGGTTTCCTTTGGGTGCTCCGGTTTCCTCCCACAATCCAAAGATGTGCTGGTTAGGTTGATTAGCCATGCTAAATTGCCCCTTAGTGTCAGGGGGGGATTAGCAGGGTAAATAAGTGGGGTTATGGGGATAGGGCCTGTTGGGATTGTCATTGGTGCATGCTCAATGGGCCAAATGGCCTCCTTCTGCACTGTCAGGAATCTATGAAGAGTGAGGAGAATACGGAACTCAGGAGTGGTATTGTGAGATACCACTCACAAGTGGGAGACTACAAAATGGCTTTGGCAATTGCTGAGACTTTTCTGGGTGTAGAATATATAACTGTGGGTGGTTTACAAAAGATGAATAAAGGTAAGTTAACTGAATTGATGCATAATTAGAATTATCTGCAGGGGTAAGGAAATCAGACATAACTGAAGGAATAGCACAGCATTTGAAGTTGGAAGAAATACCCTACAGATCCAATTCCACAAAGGGTGAGGCACTTGAATCAACTAAGATTCAGTTACAAATGAAAAAAAAATTGAATTTGAAGAAGAAAGAAAACAAAGAGGAAGAGACGATAGAGACAGAGATAGAGAAAGGGAGGAAAGAGACTAAGCATTTTAGAGAGAACAGTCAGAAAGGGCAGAAGAAAAGGCAAGAGACCGAGACAAAAGAAGACAGGAAAGGGAACTGGAGCAGGTTAAGTTAGAAAAAGAAGAACAAGAAAAGAAGAGAGACAAATAATTCCAGCTTAAAAGGACGATAATTAAAGGAGAGGTACCAGAAGGTCGAGAGGAACTTATTTCTAGATCAGAACCCAGTGGAGAGATGTTTAAATTTGTACAATCTCTTCTAAAGGGAGGAGATGTGGAAGCATCCTTTATCTCATTTGATAAGATAGCTAAACAGGTAAAATGGCCAAATGAAATCTGGACATTGCTCCTACAGAGTAAATTGGTAGGTAGAACTCATGAGGTATGTGCATCACTGTCAGAAGGAGTATCTGGGAATACAATACTGTAAGAAAGGCTGTTCCGAGTGCATGTGAGTTGGTTCTGGAGGTGTATAGACAGCAATTTTGAAATGTAAGAAAACAGCCTGGACAGACTTATATTGAGTTTAATAGAGTGAAACAAAGTAATATCACTGGTGGAAAGGGCACTAAAAATAGAGGTAACTAATAGAGGAGTAGACCAGAATTGCAGCACTCAAATTAATTTATTAAGTACACAAATTTGCCAATGCAATTCCCATTACAACAGTGATTTGAAAAATGAGTATAATAATCACAATGAGTTTTGAAATGCACAGTGAAAATCTATATAGTTCTCAAGATTAATATCGTCAAGCACCAATTGATCTTTAACTAATAGAACATAATGGCATCTAATAGTTGATATGGAAACAGGGGTTTGGTAACAACAAACTGCTAGTGCTCTGAATTACAGCATAACAGAGAAGAGAAAACAGCCAGACAAGTTAATTCAACCGATTGAATATCAAATATTGGGTAAAGACTGCAAAATCTTCACCACGGATAATTCAGCTATGCCTAGTGCATTTTGGTTGCAAAGTGCAAACTGCTTTGTACAAGAGACTAGAGCTGCCATATACCAATCACTGACAGTATAACCATGTACCAATCACTCACACTATAACCATATACCAATCACTCAACTAAAAAAAAATCTGGAATTCAGAATCTGCTGGTGACCATGAAACCATTGTCGATTGTCAGAAAAACCCATCTGGTTCACTAATCTCCTTTAGGGAATGGAAATCTGCTGTCCTTATCTGGTCTGGCCTACATGTGACTCCAGACCCATAGCAGTGTGGTTGACTCTCAACTGCCTGCCCAGGGTAACTAGGGATGGGCTATAAATGCTGGCTAGCCAGCGACGCCCATGTCCCACGAATGAATAAAAGAAAATTCACACTTATACCAATATACCAATCACTGACTGTACAATTTTCAGATACAATCCTTCACCCATGTATACTCTCATGTCAGACGTTCCTGGATAATTTTTGACCATTGAGAAATGTCCTTCACTTCAGGTAGATTGCAGACAGGATAAACTAGGAGCGAAGTTATAGGGCGGAATTTTACAAGAAAAATTCTAAGTGTCCAACTAGCGTGCAAATGGGAAAGCTGTCAGGCCTCTGTGGTTACAGCCGTCCTCAACGACCCCCCCCCGCCCCCCCAAAACTAGTGTGGAGGCCCATGGCCAATCGCAAGCCCCACACCACCACAGCCACCTGAAAATGTAGCCTTGCCACCTCCCTGCCACCCAGGCGATTCACTTCCTCCCCCCACTAATCACAGCCAGAGCGATAGTGGGCCTCCCCTCCTGCCCTCCACCAATCACAGGCAGAGGGGCGGCGGGCACCCTCAACCGATCACAAGCAGAGTGGCAGTGGGCCCCCCTTCCCTCCCTCCACTGATCACAGGCAGAGCGGCAGCAGCCCCCTTCCTCCCTCCCCCACTAATCACAGCTGCAGATTGCACAGCGGGCCCCACTCCCTGGCTCAGCCTGGCCCCGCCCCTTGTAGGCCCTGCCCCTGTAGGCCCTGCCAACTCCAGGCCCCATCCCACATAGGCCCCACTCGCTTCACATCCCACCCCTGGCACTGCCTGGTGGACAGTGCCTTGGTTCCTGGTGGGCATTGTCAAGGCTAGCATGGCCAGGGTGGCACTGCCCAAGGGGCAACCCCTTGCTTTCAGCCTCCCCAAGGGCCTTAATGGCCTCCTGTTCAACTAGCAAGGGCAACATGACTATTCCCCATATATGGGAAGCAGGTGCTTTCCTCAGCTGGAGAGAACCTCTCCCCGTGAGTCTGCAAAGGCAAGTGAGCCTTTGACAATTGACCAGGCTCACTAAAGACATGTAAATCAACATTTCCATAAATTTAAATAATTTATTCAGCCTCTCGCTGGAAATCCGGTCCCAGTAAGATTGTGAGAGGCTGAGAAAGCGGGCGTGATCCTGATTTCTTGACTCTTGCGCTATTTTACTGGCTTGTTCCACCCATCGATGGGCGGGGTCAACCAGTAAAATCGCAGCCACAGTGTGGGTATATACATAAACAGATTCAATGGAAAATGTGGGGGTGGAGGTGGGGGATAGTTCACAACTGCACAACAATAAAGGCAAAAAACTGTGGATGCTGGAATCTGAAACAAAAACAGAAAATGCTGGGTAATCTCAGCAGGTCTGATAACGTCTGTGGAGAGAGGACAGAGCTAATGTTTCGAGTCTGGATGATTCTTCGTCAGAGCTGTAAAAGGGGGACTGTTTTAAGATTTGGGGATTTGGATTATCTAGCTGAGCTAACCTGTGGATTCTTTGTTTATTGGAACCAGGTTAATTACTGTTCGTACATCCTCCGCTGTCAGTAGAAACCAGCCATAATAGATACAATAGTAAAAGTACTGTGGATGCTGGAAATCTGAAATAAAACAGAAAATGGTGGAAGTACAGTACCAGCCCAGTAATATCTACATGTGAAGAGAGGAGTTAAAGTTTGAGGTTGATGCTATTCCAGCCATATTGAGTATAGTGTAATTTGTCGCTGTCCACTGGTGCTGAAATGTAGTCATGATGTGGAGATGCCGGCGTTGGACTGGGGTAAACACAGTAAGAAGTTTAACAACACCAGGTTAAAGTCCAACTAATAAACCTGTTGGACTTTAACCTGGTGTAGTTAAACTTCTTGCTGAAATGTAGCCTGGGTTGCTTCCAATGCGTTTTTTAAAGTTTATTTATTAATGTCACCACCGAGTAGGCTTACATTAACACTGCAATGAAGTTACTGTGAAAATCACCTAGTCGCCACACTCCGTGTGTGGGTAGACTGAGAGAGAATTTAGCATGACCAATGCACCTAACCAGCACGTCTTTCAGACTGTGGGAGGAAACTGGAGCACCCGGAGGAAACCCACACAGACACGGGGAGGACGTGCAGACTCCGCACAGACCCAAGCCGGGAATTGAACCCGGGTCCCTGGCGCAGTGAGGCAGCAGTGCTAACCACTGTGCTATCGTGCTGCCCCCTTTACATCTCTCTTCTTTTTCTCCACATTCAGATAAGGGGTACATGCAGGAAATTCAGGGATTATTTGCTGTTTGGATGTGGACCTTGTTGTTAAAAGGACATCGGCAGGAACCGATGGCGTTTCCCAAGCCCTTTAATTTGTGGGTATAGACTATGGGATTAACTAAAGAGTTTAGCGTTATCATTATCGCGGTGAAGTTTCTGAAAACATAGATGTGGATATGAAGGTCTCTGAGGGGAGAGTGATCGAATGCATCCCAGAGAACGCCGGAGAAGAATGGGGCATAGGAGACAACAGTCATTACCCAAATAGTCACACTTATCTTTGCTACATGTGCTTCGGCCAGTCTGTAACTGTTACTATCATGTCCTTGTGTTGCAATGATGCACTTCTGTCTCTTTAGAATGACAATGATGGCAATGTAAGTGAACATTAAGCAAGAGAAAGTCACCACACAGTTAGGGATGGTAATAAAGATCAAGTAATCGAGGCACAGAGGCCGGTAGAGAGCAGAAGATGCTCCGTCTCCTTTGCCCAAGCAATTCCAACCCATCAGAGGCAGTCCACCAAAGATGCCGGCCAGAAACCAGCTGGCCCCAGCTGCCAGCCAGGTCTGGCAATGGGAGATGCGGTATCTGGGTCTCAAACAGTCAGCCACTGTGAGGTATCGCTCAACGCCAATGCTCATCAGGTTGTAGACGGTCGAGAGGATGGAGATGGCGAGGATGGCGTAGGCATGCAGCAGCTCCGGCGAGCCGTACACCGTGTCCTCCGGCTCGGCGAGGAAGAGCAGCGCGATCCAAAAGGAAGAGGAGCTGGAGAGGAGGTCGGACAAGGCCAGGCTGCCAAAGAGGATGAAGATGGGTTTGTGCTGGTGCCTTGCAGAGACGATGGCGAGGATCACCGCACTGTTGCAGATGATGGAAATGACATTGATGACCAACTGCGGGATTGCCAGCGACAGAACTAAGCTGGAGCTCCAAGTGACAGAGTTGTTGGGGTGTCCCAGAGAGCCGTTTGACACGCGGTTCATCTTGTTGAATGTGCAGGGGGGGTGTCCCCGAATATAAATCCAGATTAAAATCAAACAGGTATCCTCTCTGCAAACTTCACCGCGAAGGTTTAGTGGACAAACGCTCCCAGTTCCTGGTCGGTCTGACGCTGTTATAGAGTAGAAGTGCCCTCACTCGGTTTCCTTCCCAGTGGGACAGATTCAATAATCGCCTTATCTTTATGTAGACGGAGGAGGCTAAATATATATTTGAGTTGCAGAGTCACTACACAGCAAATTAATATAACCTCCCCGTCACTGGCAATATCGGGGCAGCACAGTAATGCGAACAGCACCATATCAGGAGTGACTTGATTTATTATTGTCACATGTATTGGGATACAGAGAAAACTAATGTTTCTTGTACACTAGGCAGACAAAGCTTACCGTTCATAGAGTACAAAGGGGAGAAGGAAAGTAGAGGGTGCAGAATATAATGCTACAGTCAAAGCGAATGCTATAAAATTGGGAGTAGTTGGGATTCTACAAGGCAGGGGAAATATTTCTTTGATGAAGCAATGGGGAGGCTGGATGAGTGTAATGCAGGTAATGAATTATTTAAAAAATGCTAAAGTACCACATGACAAGTGCATGATAAAATAGGACTGAGTCAGTGCTGCATTCGTCAAGGGGAGGTCATGTCTGACAAATCTGTTAGAGTTCTTTGAGGAGGTAAGAAGGAAGTTAGATAAAGGAGAACTAGTGGACGTAATTTACTTAGATTTCCAAAAGGACTTTGACAAGGTGCCGCATAGGAGACTGTTAAATGTTAAGAGCCCATGGTGTAAAGGGTAAGATCCTGGCATGGATAGAGGATTGGCTGACTGGCAGAAGGCAGAGAGTGGGGATAAAGGAGTCTTTCTCAGGATGGCAGCCGGGTGACTAGTGGTGTGCCTCAGGGATCGGTGCTGGAACCACAGCTTTTCACAATATACATTTACAATTTGGAAAAAGGAACTGAAGGCACTGTTGCTAAGTCTGCAGATGATACAAAGATATGTAGAAGGACAGGTAGTATTGAGGAAGCGTGGGGCTGTAGAAGGACTTGGACAGGTTAGGAGGGGGCAAAGAAGTGACAGATGGAATACAATGTGGAAAAGTGTGAGGTTATGCAATTTGGAAGGAGGAATGGAGGCATAGACTATTTTCTAAATGGGGAAATGCTTAGGAAATCAGAAACACAAAGGGACTTGGGAGTCCTTGTTCAAGATTCTCTTAAGGTTAATGTGCAGGTTAATGTCAGCAGTTAGGAAGGCAAATGCAATGTTAGCATTCATATTGAGAGGGCTAGACTACAAGAGCAGGGATGTACTTCTGAGGCTGTATAACGCTCTGTCAGACCCCTTTTGGAGTATTGTGAGCAGTTTTCGGCCCCGTATCTAAGGAAGGATGTGCTGGCCTTGGAAAGGGTCCAGAGGAGGTTCACAAGAATGATCCCTGGAATGAAGAGCTTGTCATATGAGGAACTGTTGGGGATTCTGGGTCTGTACTCGTTGGAGTTTAGAAGGATGAAACTTATAGGATACTGCGAGGCCTAGATAGAGTGGATGTGGAGAGGATGTTTCCACTAGTAGGAAAAACTAGAACCAGAGGCCACAACCTCAGGCTAATGGGACGATCCTTTAAAACAGAGATGAGGAGGAATTTCTTCAGCCAGAGAGTGGTGAATCTGTGGAACTCTTTGCTGCAGAGGCTGTGGAGGCCAGGCCATTGAGTGTCTCTAAGATAGAGATAGATAGGTTCTTGATTAATAAGGGGATCAGGGGTTATGGGGAAAAGGCAGGAGAATGGGGACGAGAAAAATATCAGCCATGATTGAATGGCAGAGCAGACTCGATGGGCCGAGTAGCCTAATTCTGCTCCTATGTCTTATGGTTTTATGATGAATCTGTCAGCAAAAATGAAGCCAATGGGAAGAAATGGGCGATGGTTGTGTGGATATGAAATTGGTCAAATCAGAGAGTAGAGTTGAATGGTTGCTTTTCAGAATGGAGAGAATTACAAAGTTGTATTCCCTAAGGGCCAGTAATAGACCCACTGCTCTTTTTGTTATATAATGTGATCTGGACTTGGGTACACAGGTTTGCAGCTGATACAGAATCATAGAATGGCTACAGCACAAAAGGAGACCATTCGCTCCATCATATCCATGCTGAGTCTTTGTAAGAACAATTCACTTGATGCCACTCCCCAATCTTTTCCCCCTAGCCTTGCAAATGTTGCCTCTACAGATAACTATCCAATCCTCTCAATAAATATTTGGAGGGATAATATTTGCAGCGTTATGAGGAGGGGGTGTGATGGGGGGGGCGGGGCTGCTGCTAGTGACTAAAAGAATGGGCACAGGAACAAAGGGCTGAATGGTCTCCTTTCATACTATACTATTTTATAACTCTGTGAAACGATGGATGGGGTGTTTTATGTTATTCACTTTTGAGTGCTTCATGAAGTTAAGAAAGTACCATTGAGATATTCTGACTCCTTTATTTTCATTGTATTATTATTGTTTTCACCCCCATTGAACTAAAAATAACAAAATTGCCTTGGAGCAATTATTTTGGATTCTATGTTGCAGGGATCATACCAGGGACTGAAGACAATTCCTGAGTTGGAGGAAATTTCTACTCTTCTTCCATTATCCTGCCATCTTCAACAATTTATGCAGATATGTCCATTAGTTTCTTTGTTGCTGTAACTCCTTTAGAACCACACACTTTATTTATATTGTATTTCTTCAGTCTTTCTGCCAAAATATACCACTTCATGTAGGCCTGCATTAAATGTCATCTGCCCATTCCACCACTTTGTTTTTATCCCTTGAAGTCCATCACTATCATCCTCACAGTTCATGATAGTTTTAAGTTTTGTGACATCTGCAAATTTTGAAATTGTTCCCTGGAGATTATTCGAGATTATTAATATATTTCAAGAAAGGCATTAGTCCTTGTATTGAAACCTGGGGAATCTCACTGTATACATATTGAGGATCCCACTGTACATCTACCTCCAGACTGAAAAACAACCATTCACCACCATTCAGTTTCCTGTCACTCAGCCAACTTCAGACCCATGCTGCCATTGTCCTTTTCAGTCTCTAGCCTTCAACTTTTTGGGAAGCCGATATTGTGGCACTTTATCAAACATCATTGTTAAAGTCCATTTTTATACCACATCAACTCTATTATCCTTCTCAACTCTCACTGTTACCTCATCAAGAATTCAGTCAAGTCAGTTAAACATGATTTATCTTTCCTTAATTAATCCATACTTGTCTGAGTAATTATTAATTTTGTCCAAGATTATAAATTCTAAAAGCTTTTGGACACCAGGGTAAATTTACTATAACTGCTGAGTTTAACCTCTCACCTGCTTTACAACCAAGATCTAACATTGGCAATTCACCAGTTCTCTGGCACCACATCCTTATATAAAGAGGATTAGAACATCATGGCCAATACTTCCACAAATTCACCCTTACTTTCTTCAGCATCCTATCTGGGTTGGGTACAGGAATGAGATAGAGAACCTGGTGAACTGGTGCGGCAACAATGTCAACAAAACGGAGGAGATTGTTATCGACTTCAGGAAGCGTAAAGGAGAACATGCCCCTGTCTACATCAACAGGGACGAAGTAGAAAGGATTGAGAGCTTCACGTTTTTAGGTGTCCAGATCACCAACAACCTGTCCCTGTCCCCCCATGCTGACACTATTGTTAAGAAAGCCCACCAACGCCTCCACTTTCTCAGAAGACTAAAGAAATTTGGCATGTCAGTTACAACTCTCACCAACTTTTACAGATGCACCATAAAAAGCATTCTTTCTGGTTGTATCACAGCTTGGTATGTCTCCTGTTCTGCCCAAGACCGCAAAGAACTACAAAAGTTCATGAATGTAGCCCAATCCATCACACAAACCGGCCTCCCATCCAGTGACTCTGTCTACACTTCCCGCTGCCTCGGCAAAGCAGCCAGCAAAGTTAAGGACCTCACGCATCCCGGACATTCTCTCTTCCACCTTCTTCCTTCGGGAAAAAAATACACAAGCCTGAGGTCGTGTACCAACTGACTCAAGAACAGCTTCTTCCCTGTTGCTGTCAGACTTTTGAATGGATTTACCTTGCATTAAGTTGATCTTTCTCTATACCCTAGCTATGACTGTAACACTACATTCTGCACTCTCTTGCTTCCTTCTCTATGAACGGTATGTTTTGTCTGTAAAGCGCGCAAGAAACAATACTGTTCACTGTATGTTAATACATGTGACAATAATAAATCAAATCAAATCAAAACTTATCAACTTTTAAGGAATGCTACTATTCAGGAGTTGACAAAAGTTGATAGTAATATTTATTTACATCCTGCCATTTGAACTCAAATCCCATTCCAGGTTCATATACTGGATGGAATCTGTCAGAACCCTTCCTGCTGAAATATTTTTCCTTCAGTAGTTAAAGCAACGATTTGATCCAGGAAAATGTAAACTCTACGTGATCCCATTGAGTGAGGTTGATGAGGTGAATAGCTTTCTCTTGTTTCATACCTTTGTCTGTTTTGGTAGCTTGGCTTCAATATTCAGCAGCAGTTGGTGTAGGAAATAGGATTAGAATTTTTCAACATCTGAATAATTTCCAGTTTGAAAAGTAAAACAACTAATAATAACAGAACATTGAATACAGGAGTTGGGATGTCTTGTTGAAATTGTAAGGCCACACTTGGAATACTGTGTACAGTTCTGGGCACCCTATTATAGAAAGGATATTATTAAACGAGAAAGAGTGCAGTAAAGATTTAGATGTTACCGGGATTTGATGGTTTGAGTTATAAGGAAAGGCTGGATAGACTGGGACTTTTTTCTCTGGAGCGTAGGAGGCTTAGGGATGATCTTATAGAGGTCTATAAAATAATGAAGGGCATAGATCAGCTGGTTGTCAGCATATTTTCCCAAAGGTAGGGGAGTTTAAAACTAGAGGCATAGGTTTAAGGTGAGAGGGGAGAGATACAAAAGGGTCCAGAGGGGCAATGTTTTCACATAGAGGGTGGTGAATGTCTGGAACAAGCTGCCAGAAGTAGTAGTAGAGGCAGGTACAATTTTGTCTTTTAAAAAGCATTTAGACAATTACATAGGTAAGATGGCTATAGAGGGATATGGGCCAAACGTGGGCGATTGAGACTAGCTTCGTGGTTAAAAAAAAGGGTGGCATGGACAAGTTGGGCCGAAGGGCCTGTTTCCATGCTGTAATCCTCCATGACTCTATGACTCCATAAATATGATTTTGTTTTAAAAATCCATGGGAGTAAAGTCATAATTCAGAACAGATTGTACTGTTGTTTTAAAATATATCGAGTTGGTGTTTACAGTCCAGAAATCAACTAAAATTAAGATTTTAATGTTTAGCTTTTAATGTTTTAGATTTAATAACATATTTTGAACATTATATACAGAGTAGATGGAATGTCATGGGATGCTATTATATAATCCAACTAAAGGTGAAGATGGAAATATGCTGTGTAATATTATCATATGAAGTCATTTCACATATATCACATTACAATTCTAATGGAGATGTTAACACATGTAATAAATCACAGTCGATAATATAGACAACAGAGGAATTTCATCAGAGCGCATTGTGATGTCTCAAAACGCATTTTCCAAGATCACAACTCAGCTCTCTCCTGTTTAGTTCAGACATTCATGGGTAAATTGTCCTGCTCCCAGAGACAGAGGTGTCACCAAACAGTGCCCAAGCAACTTGTAATATTCCACACTTTCAATTCAGCCGGATGGGAATTTCTAAAATATAAACTGAAATTATTTTGATTTCAAAGTTAGAATCCGGGGGCTGTCAGTTTAGATTTTAGGAAATAGCAGAACTCAGGTTATGAATAAACTTCCCACCCGCTCAGCAGCTGCTGACCTCTCTCTGCTCTGCTCTGCCCAAGACTGCAAGAAACTACAAAAGGTCGCGAATGTAGCCCAGTCCATCGTGCAAACCAGCCTCTCATCCATTGACTCTGTCTACACTTCCCGCTGCCTCGGCAAAGCAGCCAGCATAATTAAAGACTCCACACACCCTGGACAGTCTCTCTCCCACCTTCTTCCGTCGGGAAAAAGATACAAAAGGTCACGTTTAAAGTTTATTAAAAAGTTTATTTATTAGTCACAAGTAAAGCTTACATTAACACTGCAATGAAGTTACTTTGAAATTCCTCTCGTCGCCACACTCTTTGTGCCTGTTTGGGCCAATTCACCAAAACCAGCATGTCTTTTGGACTGTGGGAGGAAACCAGAGCACCCAGAGGAAACTCATGCAAACACGAGGAGAACATGCAAACTCCATATAGGCAGTGGCCCAAGGTGGGAATCGAACCCGGATCCCTGGCACTGTGGGGCAGCAGTGCTATCCACTGTGCCACCGTGCCCGCCCAACTCAAGAACAGCTTCTTCCCTGCTACCATCAGACTTTTGAATGGACCTATCATGCTTTAACTTGATCTTTCTCTACACCCTAGCTATGACTGTAACACTACATTCTGCACTCTCTCGTTTCCTTCTCTATGAACTGTATGCTTTGTCTGCATAGCACGCAAGAAACAATACTTTCCACTGTACACTAACATAATAATAAATCAAATAAAAAATCAAAAGTCTTCCCTCCTCCCTTTCTCTCTCCCCTCCTTCCCTCTCTCCCTCCTTCCCTCTCTCCCCCCTTCCCTCCTCCTTCCCTCTTCCTCTTTGCACTGGGTGTGAAATGGCAATTTCAGTCCCGGCGCAATTTGCGATGCAAAAGAGAGCATTGTTTTGGTTTTGTTACGCATTTTCACAGGTCATGGCCGCCAAACCCCCAGATTATCCTTGCTACGCATCTCGGCGGCTTATAGTTTAGCCATCATTTCAATTTTATTTCGTTATTTTATTCATTTTGTCTATTTTAAAAGCAAGCGTGAACAGCGGGGCGGGAAAATCAGCATTGATAGGATGCAACCAGGCAGGGGGCTGCATCTCTGACATTGAACCTGCAATTGGCAGCTGCTGCTGATCTCTGCAAGCATCCTTTTCCAAATCGCTGCTGGGGACAGAGTGAGGAAACATATCCCAATGTGAAATTGCTCTCATTCCAGCCCCTCGAGCCGCTGTCCCGGAACTAAGAGCATCCAGGATCCCAGCTCCTCCCGCATTGCGCCCTGTAGCCGGCTCCATTGGGAAGGGATGTGCTGAGAGGTGGTGCCAGGGGGTGGAGCCTGGTCTTCCTGCCGCGGGTCTGAGTGTCCCCGGGCAGAAATAAAAAGGAGCCACCTCTCAGTTGATGCAACATCTCTGCTCCCGTCAATTTACACCCCAGAGGAACGGAGAGGGGGAGAACAGGGCCAAGAGAATGCACCCATTTACCTTCTTACTCCTCAGCTCTTTGCCCTTCCTGACTTCGGAAGCTGGTAAGTCTCCAGTTAAAGGTGACGTTTAAATTCATTAAATTTGCTCCAGTTTCCTTTGCAGTCTTGTTTCATTGTAAAAAAGCGGGATAAAGCCGCCTTGAACTGTTTCGAATGATTTCTGCTACTGATCTGTCGCGCAGAAGCGACTGCTAAGCAGGGGGACTGAGACTGGGTTTAATATTGCACTGCAGGAACTCAGCAAAGTTCCTTAGCACCTTCCAAACCCCGGACCATCTACCAGGACAAGATGTGGAGATGCTGGCGTTGAACTGGGATGGGCACAGTAAGAAGTCTCACAACACCAGGTTAAAGTCTGACAGGTTTATTTAGTATCACGAGCTTTTGGAGCGCTGCTCCTTCCTCAGGTGAGTGGAGAGTTGGGTTCACAAACACGACATATATAGACAGTCACAATTGCAAGATAATACCTGTAAAGACTTGCAATTGTGTCCCTGTGACCGATTTCTGGATTGGGTCACTGTCTGTGTGGAGTTTGCATGTTCTTCCCGTGTCTGCGTGGGTTTCCTCTGATGCTCCAGTTTCCTCCCACATTCTGAAAGACGTGCTGGTTACAATGAAACAAGATTGCATTGACCCGAACAGGTGCCGGAGTGTGGCGACTAGGGGAATTTCACAGTAACTTGATTGCAATGTTAATGTAAGCTTACTTGTGACTAATAAATAAACTTTTTTTACTTTTAGAGGTTCCTGCTCAGGCTCAGCCAGAACCTGCAGAAGGCAGTGACAAATCTTATCAGTACCTTGCCAAGCATAACCATGGGCCAACATGTATTTGTCAATGCCCTCTCAGGTCGTGGTACCTGAAGAGAGAGAGCGCATATTGACATACTTTGTGTGATTCTCTGCTCCCTCCCCACACTCCCCATGGCATGTTTCTTGGTGGTGGGAGATAGCCCACCGTTGGCTGGCAGCAGGATTTTCTGGTCCCACCGTTGTCACTGTCAATGGGACTTCCCATTGAGTCCACCCCATAGCCATTGATTTTAATCTATTACTAATGGATCTTCAGTGAAGTTACTCCTGATAAGTCACATGGCATTGCCTCTTATCAAGAGTGCTACAACATAATGTGCAAAGCATTATTCCATTGGTAATATGCAGCAATATCTTTTTAAGGAACACAACCGGGATTTCTGTGTAACAACGGGCTCTGGACCTTTCAGAATTGTTTTTTGGTCAGCTGGCTTCAAATTATAAATAAAATCAGAAAAGGTTGCAAATACTTGGTAGTTGTGGCAGCATCTATGGAGAGAGAAACAGAGGGCAGGTCTTTCCAGCCCCACTGCAGCATATTTTCCAGTGGTGGAGGCAGCATGCCATTGCCTGCTGGAGAGACCTTATGGTCTCGCCGATATGTACACCGTTTTATGTGGTTTGCTTATCCCACCGCCGGGGAACCTGCCACCTGGGGGGTCACCTTCGATGGGACCAGAAGATCTCACTGAAAGGCCTATCCAGAGTTACCATGTCAGGTTGATGTCCTTTCCCAAGCACCAATAGTATTTTGCTTTCAACTTGAAATTAGTATGTGCTCATCTGTTTGATACCGCAATTCACACGCTTACAATTTTACATGAACAACAAGGTAGCAAACCTACAACATGATATCTGTGCACATTACTGTTCCATTTTAATGCACTTTGAGTATTCAGTCAATTCTTTGTACGAATTTAACACTACACTTTGTATGAACACTACAAGCGTCATGTTCGTGGGAAGTGGTTCAAAAAAATGCTAAATGCCACATGTGCACATCTAGGATATAACACTGAGATCCTCAGTTGTGCCTGACCTAACAAGGTACAAACAACCAGCATTTATGATCAAATAGAATTTGTTAAGCAAGACGTTATTTATGCATTACAAAAATGCAGCAAATTCAGCGTGGAAGTTTCGTACCCTGCAAGGCCCTAGGATTCCTTGAAAGCTGCCAATGCAGGCAATGCTTCTCTTCAGTTTCTGAAGTTAATGTCCAACTGTGTCACAGAAGAATTGCACCACAGGAGTGTTGGTAAAATTGTGCCAACGAAGACTGAGTTTTCAACTTTTATCCCTAATTTTGACTGTCTCATTCCTATTAGGAAATAACCCCTACCATTGGCTACCCATGAGGGTCAACTGAGGTCACCCCACCTCGGTAATTAGTCATGTAAGGCTGAGGCAAATGTCCATCTCCTATTTCCTTTAGGCCCTAGAGTTTAATTCCAGTGTGAACAAATGATGCATCCTTTGTAGACACAAAGTGGTTGTACAACCAATCTTGCACCCTCTTCTCAATAATACAATAATACAAATTATTGTAAAACCATTTATATGCTAACCTATTCCTATGGATGGGGAGGAAATTAAGAACATATGTTATTAATTCCTAGTATAATATCAGGAAATAACTACAAGTGTTCTGCTCTACAGATATGGTTAATCGATTAAGGCATTAGCAAACCCAAGTCTAATTCAAAGATGTGATGGTTCTTGTTTAGTGATGAGGTGTCGTACTAAGTTCAAGCCACTGAATTCAAACTGTTCGCACATTTCTCTGAAGCTGAAATAGATGCGTTGAATTGCACACAGTATAATTGAAACAAATTTGGTGGCTGTTTTGAACCAGGTAAACAGACACCCAGACAGCTGCTCTGATTGTTTTCCACCTTCTAACTGTTTAATGGCCAAACCCAGCAGACAGAAATTGAAACTGGACTACTTAATGCCTAAGGCCGAATCCTAAAACATTACCTCAAACCAATATTGAATTCTAACGTTTGTAGTATTCTCAAAACCTGAATTGATTCTTGCCAGAAGTGAAGTGAAGGGAGTCGCACACAGCATCACCCAAGAGTTAAATTAACCTGAACTCTGAATTTATATTATACATTCTTAGCCATGATCCAAAATGAAACTGCTTGGCATCAACATTAGTGCAAGTGCAGCATTTCTCCATTTTGTTTATATATTTAAATAAAGAACAGAGGGTAAAGTAGCTGTGAGTTGATAATTTCTTGGCGGATTGGGTGAAATAAGATAAAAATTCAACAAAATAAACCATGTTCTTAAAGAATGACAGAATAAGTCAATAAGAACAATTCTGCATGTGCTTGACTCTGTTAACTGATAACAATCAATATAATGAGTCCAGAACATTGTACTTTAATAATGCAGGTAGGTTAAATTTGTATGCAAGCCCCACAATATTACTGAAACTAGACTTTATTTGAAGATTATTGTAAATTTGCTTAGGTATCCAGTGTACACTTGGGGGCAGGTAGTTAAGGATAGCTTTAGATTAAAGGCAAAGAAGCCCCTGACAAACTAATAACTATAGAATCTTTTGGAATCATTGGGGAAATTTAAGAAATTAACTAACTTTGTTTTGTTTTTGTCCAGGAGACTGGTGCTATGATATTCAGGACGCTAAATGTGGTAAGGAGCTAAAGTCACTGTATTTGGTGACAGTCTGTATGCCGGGGCACAGTGTCTTTACCATCATAAACATGTTAAATGTTCTTGCAGTAACAGACCATAAAGACATTTTCAGATTATTATCATAGGGAAAATATAGACAGCAATCTTGAGGCAAATCAGAGTGGATAAATCCCCAGGACCAGACAGGGTATTCCCACGGACCTTGAGGGAAGCTAGTGTTGAACTTGCAGACATCTCTTGCGGACAATAGTGTTGAACCCTGGCAGACGTACTTATAATGTCAGTATTCATGGGGGAGGTGCCGGATGATTGGAGGGTGGCTCATGTTGTTCCGTTGTTTAAAAAAGGTTCCAAAAGATATCCGGGAAATTATAGGCCAGTAAGTTTGACGTCGGTGGTGGGCAAGTTATTGGAAGGTGTGATAAGGGATAGGATCTACAAATATTTGGATAGACAGGGACTTATTAGGGAGAGTCAACATGGCTTTGTGCGTGGTAGGTCATGTTTGACCAATCTATTAGAGTTTTTCGAGGAGGTTACCAGGAAAGTGGATGAAGGGAAGGCGGTGGATGTTGTCTACCTGGATTTCAGCAAGGCCTTTGACAAGGTCCCTCATGGGAGGTTAGTTAGGAAGGTTCAGTCGCTACGTATACATGGGGAGGTAGTAAATTGGATTAGACACTGGCTCAATGGAAGAAGCCAGAGAGTGGTTGTGGAAGATTGCTTCTCTGAGTGGAGGCCTGTGACTAGTGGTGTGCCGCAGGGATCGGTGTTGGGTCCATTGTTGTTTGTCATCTATATTGATGATCTGGATGATAATGTGGTAAATTGGATCAGCAAGTTTGCTGATGATACAAAGATTGGAGGTGTATTGGACAGTGAGGAAGGTTTTCAAAGCTTGCAGAGGGATTTGGACCAACTAGAAAAATGGGCTGAAAAATGGCAAATGGAATTTAATGCAGACAAGTGTGAGATATTGCACATTGGAAGAACAAACCAAAGTAGAACGTACAGGGTAAATGGTAGGACTCTGAAGAGTGCACTTGAACAGAGGGATCGGGGAATACAGGTACAGAATTCCCTAAAAGTGACGTCACAGGTGGATAGGGTCGTAAAGAGTGCCTTTGGTACATTGGCCTTTATAAATCGGAGTATCGAGTATAAAAGTTGGAGTGTTATGGTAAGGTTATATAAGGCATTGGTGAGGCCGAATTTGGAGTATTGTGTACAGTTTTGGTCACCTAGTTACAGGAAGGATGTAAATAAGGTTGAAAGAGTGCAGAGAAGGTTCACAAGGATGTTGCCAGGACTTGAGAAGCTGAGTTACAGAGAGAGATTGAATAGGTTGGGACTTTATTCCCTGGAGCGTAGAAGATTGAGGGGAGATTTGATAGAGGTGTATAAGATTTTGATGGGTATAGATAGAGTGAATGCAAGCAGGCTTTTTCTGCTGAGGCTAGGGGAGAAAAAAAACCAGAGGGCATGGGTTAAGGGTGAAAGGAGAAAAGTTTAAAGGGAATATTAGGGGGGGCTTCTTCACACAGAGAGTGTGGGAGTGTGGAATGAGCTGCCGGATAAAGTGGTAAATGCTTTTAACATTTAAGAAAAATTTGGACGGGTTCATGGATGAGAGGGGTGTGGAAGGATATGGTCCAAGTGCAGGTCAGTGGGACTAGGCAAAAAATGGTTCGGCACAGACAAGAAGGGCCAAAAGGCCTGTTTCTGAGCTGTAATTTTCTATGGTTCTATGGTTCTAATCTCACAAAGTTTGAACTGAAAAGCTGGTTTAAATCACAATAGTCACTTACTGTGCTACTGTTGTTTATTTAGCGATGTAATTATTTTTAGTATCATCTAAGCTTATTAAAACTTCATCAATGAGAAAAATAAATAAATCTTTACTCCATTCACAGACAATGTGATAGATTATGATGTGGATGTAGACTCTGTCTTTATTAAGAAGTGTTTTAATTGACTAGTTCAGAAGATTTTATTACCCACTTATTCTCTTCCTAGATTAGTCAAACTACCTCTACTTTGCATATGTTTTGGCTTCACCAGCCCATTTTGCTTTGTTCTGTCATAAGACTCTGATTTATAATACAGCAATCAATTTAATCCAGCATGATCATCCATGTTTCCACTGCTTCTAAACTCAACTGTTCCAATGTCCTTTTGGCTGGTCTCCCACAGTCTATCCTCAGTAAACTTGAGTAAAAAGTAAAGTTTATTTATTAGTCACAAGTAAGGCTTACATTAACACTGCAATAAAGTTACTGTGAAATTCCCCTAGTCACCACAGTCCGGCACCTGTTAGGGTCAATGCACCTAACCAGCACGTCTTTCAGACTGTGGGAGGAAACCGGAGCACCCGGAGGAAACCCATGCAGACACGGGGAGAACGTGCAAACTCCACATGGACAGTGACCCAAGGGAATGAAATCCGGGTCCCTGGCGCTGTGAGGCAGCAGTGCTAACCACTGTACTACTGTGCTGCCCTGGATTATCCAAAACATAGCTTCCCATGTCTTAAGTCGCAGAACACCCTGTTGACCCTTCTTGTCTCCTGAGGGCGTCAACTGTTTAGTTTCTAATCATGACATCAGACAAAGGCCCCAGACTATAAACTGGTTCAATTTAGTTTATTAGTAATATTTGAATGCACAAATACTCAATATAAAGATTCTTAAAGATCATGGCTGGATTGTTACCTACAAATATGTCAAGAGTAAAAGGATGAGATGTGAAGGCATAGGACCCTTAAAAGGTGAAGAGGGAAAAGTTTGTGCGGAACCGTTAGAAATGGCGGAGGTGCTTAATGAATACTTTACCTCGGTATTCACGGTGGAAAGGGATCTGGGTGGTTGTACTGCTGGTTTGCGGTGGACAGAAAGGATCGAGCATGTGGACATAAAGAAAGAGGATGTGTTGGAACTATTGAATGGCATCAAGGGTGGTAAGTCGCCGGGACCGGATGGGATGTACCCCAGGTTACTGTGGGAGGCGAGGGAGGAGATTGCGGAGCCTTTGGCGATGATCTTTGCATCGTCGATGGAGACGGGAGAGGTTCCGGAGGATTGGAGGATTGCAGATGTGGTCCCTATATTCAAGAAAGGGAACAGGGACAGCCCGGGAAATTACCGACCGGTGAGTCTAACCTCAGTGGTTGGTAAGTTGATGGAGAGGATCCTGAGAGACAGGATTTATGATCATCTAGAGAAGTTTAGTATGATCAAAAGTAGTCAGCACGGCTTTGTCAAGGGCAGGTCGTGCCTTACGAGCCTGGTTGAGTTCTTTGAAAATGTGACCAAACACATTGACGAAGGAAGAGCGGTGGATGTGGTCTATATGGACTTCAGCAAGGCGTTTGATAAGGTCCCCCATGCAAGACTTCTTGAGAAAGTGAGAGGGCATGGGATCCAAGGGGCTGTTGCCTTGTGGATCCAGAACTGGCTTGCCTGCAGAAGGCAGAGAGTGGCTGTGGAGGGGTCTTTCTCTGCATGGAGGTCAGTGACCAGTGGAGTGCCCCAGGGATCTGTTCTGGGACCCTTGCTGTTTGTCATTTTCATAAATGACCTGGATGAGGAAGTGGAGGGATGGGTTGGTAAGTTTGCTGACGACACCAAGGTAGGTGGTGTTGTGGATAGTTTGGAGGGATGTCAGAAGTTGCAGCGAGACATAGATAGAATGCAAGACTGGGCGGAGAAGTGGCAGATGGACTTCAACCCGGATAAGTGTGTAGTGATCCATTTTGGCAGATCCAATGGGATGAAGCAGCAGTATAATATGAAGGGTACCATTCTTAGCAGTGTAGAGGATCAGAAGGACCTTGGGGTCCGGGTCCATAGGACTCTTAAATCGGCCTCGCAGGTGGAGGATGCGGTCAAGAAGGCGTACGGCGTACTAGCCTTCATTAATCGAGGGATTGAGTTTAGGAGTCGGGAGATAATGCTGCAGCTTTATAGGACCCTGGTTAGACCCCACTTGGAGTACTGCGCGCAGTTCTGGTCACCTCATTACAGGAAAGATGTTGAAGCCATTGAAAGGGTGCAGAGGAGATTTACAAGGATGTTGCCTGGATTGGGGGGCATGCCTTATGAGGATAGGTTGAGGGAGCTTGGTCGCTTCTCCCTGGAGAGACGAAGGATGAGAGGTGACCTGATAGAGGTTTACAAGATGTTGAGAGGTCTGGATAGGGTGGACTCTCAGAGGCTATTTCCAAGGGTTGAAATGGTTGCTACGAGAGGACACAGGTTTAAGGTGCTGGGGGGTAGGTACAGAGGAGATGTCAGGGGTAAGTTTTTCACTCAGAGGGTGGTGGGTGAGTGGAATCGGCTGACGTCGGTGGTGGTGGAGGCAAACTTGTTGGGGTCTTTTAAGAGACTTCTGGATGAGTACATGGGATTTAATGGGATTGAGGGCTATAGATAGGCGTAGAGGTAGGGATATGATCAGCGCAACTTGTGGGCCGAAGGGCCTGTTTGTGCTGTGGCTTTCTATGTTCTATGTTCTATGTTCATGCCGGAGGGATTATCCGCTGTAATGAACGGGAAATTTGCCAAATTCTCCAACCTTGCTGCAGCAGGAGAGTGGCATGAACAGCTGATAAGATCGCGCCCCATGTGATTAGCTCTCTACTGTAGCATTTAGCTATGACAGCTCGCAAGACTCACAACTTGGATAAAATACTTCCCGTGCATGATGAACTGATCAGGTTCGTTCTGCTGGGCTATAGTCTTCTTTGAGTTCCGAACTCAGGGTCATCCTTTGCAATGGTTCATTGCGGGTTGTCACTGCCAAGATTTTGGGAGAATCTTGGGCAGACGAGCATTATCGGCAGAAACAGTATTAAGGTTGGAGATTCAGTGTTGAGATTATTTCTCCAAAGGTCATGAAAACAGGACACATCTGCTCCATTCTTCCTTATCAGCCGTAACCTTTGCAACCATAAAGGTCAAATGTTCCTTATTGTAGGGGCCTGCTCTTTTAGCTGTCTGGTTTCACTTCTCACTTTCTTCTTGCTATTGACTAAACTGAAATCTCAAGCTTTTTATAGCTCTGCTGCTTGTGAGCTTGGCTATTTTCCCATCATGCTTTGAAAAAGTCTTGCTGTTAGCCATGTGGCCACAGTCCCGTTCCCTTATCACCCCTGTACTCGCTAACCAACATTGGCTCCAGTCAAGCAACATCTTGATTTTAAAATCCTCACCTTATTTTCAAATCCCTGTAATGTCTTTGCACCTCCCTATGTCTGCAATGGCTTTGCACCTCCCTATGTCTGTAATCTCTTTCAACTCAACAACCCTTCCTGCAGTCCTCGAATTTTGGCTTTTTGTGCATGCCTGATTGAGTGTTTCACCATTGGTAACAAGCCTCCAGTAGCCTAGGTCCCAAGGTCTGGAATTCCCACCCTACACCTCTCAGCCTCTTGACCTTGCTTTTCTATTTAAGACACTTGTCATGCTAAACTGAAAAGATACTTCCTTGTAACTTCCTAATACAACCAAGAATCCCATGTCTATTTTTATACATTACATCTGAGCAAGTGAGAGTGTGCTGGCTCCCCCTCTATTCCGCCCCCTTGCTTGGTTGCAAGAAAGGTTTTAGAAATTTATTTTCCCCAGAATACCTTCTCGAATCCAGATGTTAATAAGGAGTAAATCAAACCAGGTTTTCTTGACTCAAAGAAAGATGGAGAATAATAACAAAGACATGACGACACACACGGACACAAATAGCAGAAATAAGAAAATTGTGTATGATGAGTCCTTTGCTTGTCTTTGAGGTTTAGGTTGTTGAATGTTGTGGCCATTTGAAGTTAGTTGGTTTCCTGTAGAATTCTGCAGTTGCCTTGGTTTAGGTTTGCACTTTGTTGGAGACATTCTTTTAGCTTCAGAGACAAGCGAACACTTTTCCACTCTCTCCTTGATTAGATGACTGAAATGTTTCTTCTTTCCCCTCCTCCTCCTGATTCTGCTTAGCAGAACCAAATTTTAAAACTCCTCTCTGTATATTAGCAAAAAGGAATCTGATCAGCATGTCTTAGGAACATAGGTACAGGAGTAGACCATTTGGCCCATCGAGCCTGCTCCACCATTTAATATGATCATGGCTGATCAGTCACTTCAATGCCTTTTTACATCCACTATCCCCATAACTCTTTATGTTATTGTTAATGAGAAATCTATCAATCTCTGCTTTAAACATACCCAATGACTGAGCTTCAACTGCCCCCTGGAGTAGAGAATTCCAAAGATCCTGTGGAAAGATGTTTCTCCTCATCTCGGTCCTAAGTATCGTCCCTTTTATTTTGACTCCCCAACCCATCCCTAACACGCTCCAGAAACTTGCCTTCCTCTGCATTAGTGCTTATTTGGTTTAACCGGTATTGTGCAGATTGAAGTCAGCCATGCTACATGCTCATCTCATCTTCTGATTTAATACTATGCTCCACATTACCATTACTATTTGGTAGCCTATAAGCAACCAATGTCCACTGTCCTTTGCTGTTTCTTGGCTCTATCCAAACAGTTTCCATTACTGGAATTTTACCGTCTCGCCCACCTGAGGCTTATAAGATCCCGCCCGAGGCCAATGGGGAATGCCATTCTGCGAGCCACGCCTGTCCTGATTCTGGGGCGGGCGTGCCGGTAAAATTCCTGCTCATATGTTTTTTTTTCCGATCTGAGATCCTCCCTTACTACCCTACTGATCCTATCCCTTATTAATAGCACAATTCCATCCCCATTCCTTCCTAAGCATCAAATATCCTTAAATATCCATTTCCCAGTCTTGGTCACCATGCAGCCATGTTTCTGCAATGCTAATTATACCACATGTTAAGGGTTGTTGTGGGTTTTAAAAAGACTTAGTTTACACACGTAGGCTACAGTATACTTCCGTTGAAAGATTCAAGTTCCTCTTGGCTTTAACAGGATCTCTTCTCCCTTCCGATCAGGCTGAGTCACCTAGTGTACTTTTAAAAAGTCCCTTTACCCAATCTTCTGTGCATATGTGAATAGACTTCCATCAGCAAAGCATCGTCTGGTGACTCCTTGTTGTTTAACTCTCCACAAGTTTCTCTGAATGGGAGATCCAGCCTCACTAACAATCTGCTTGGTGGTTAACCTAAAAACAGTCCTTCTTTATCCCTTCCTGGCATGGCAGAAACTGCTGTTGAGTCTGGGCAGCAACAAGGCCAGCTTCCTCCTCCTTTGTATCAAGATGTTGAAATGTGCACCTTACTTTCAAATATGTTTTGACCTATGTTTCCCTCTCCATTACAAGAGCATCACTTGGGTTTAGATCTGGGCAGATTTTGTATGTCACATTCCCCACTTTAAATGATTCCATTTTACTTTGAATTAAAAGGAACAGGTTAAGATGTAACCATCTTCTAATCTGCTGGCAGTGATGAATAAGAAAAAAACTCGCTTTCCTGTCGTGTTAAAACAATAATCATCCATTATTCTATACTTTTTCACATATTTGGCAAGTTTGGTAAAGTGAGAACTGTCTTTTAGTTGGGAATTAAACCCTCCAGGACTGGGATGACCAGTTATTTTATTCTGGGCTATAGAAATGTAAGTAAGATGGAGACCATTTTGCACCATCACATCTGTGTCAATGCCAGTTCCATTGCTCGCTCCAGCTATCTACTCGAGTCCCATTTTCCTGTTGTTTTCTTTTCAAATCTTTTAAGTTAAACACCTTAAAAATTGTGAAGCCTGGCAGATGTCATCCTTGTTTCAAGAGATTGACATTGATGAGGGCAAGATCAATCACTGTAATTCACTGTTTGATTAAATTTATTTTATTTTTTGGATTACAAATTAACTGTCCCCAAAGCACTATACCACAATTTAAATCCTTATTTGAAATTGCAATCATTGTTGTTTTGCTGGGAAATGCATATCAATGTCCTGCAAACAGCAATGAGGTAAATAACCAACTAATCTGTTTTGGTTGAGGGATGAATGTTAACCATAATACGACCAAAAGATATAGGAGCAGAATTAGGCTATTCGGCCCATCGAGTCTGCTCCGCCATTCAATTACGGCTGATAAGTTTCTCAACTTTCTCCGTAATCTTTGATCCCCTTACCAATCAAGAACCTATCCATAGAATCCCTACAGTGCTGAAGGAGGCCATTTGGCCCATCGAGTCTTCACCAACAACAATCCCACCCAGGCCCTATCCTCACATATTTACCCTACTGATTCCCCCTGACACTAAGGGGCAATTTAACATAGCCAATCAACCTAATCTGCACAACTTTGGAATATGGGAAGAAATCCGAGCATCCGGAGGAATCCCACGCAGACACGGGGAGAATGTGCAAACTCCACTCTGGCAGTCACCCGAGGCCGGAATTGAACCCGGGTCCCTGGTGCTGTGAGGCAGCAGTGCTAATCACTGCTCCGCCCTATCTCTGTCTTAAATACACTTAATGACCTGGCCTCCATAGCCTTCTGTGGCAATGAATTCCATAAATTCACCACCCTCTGGCTGAAGAAACAGCTCCTTATCTCACTTCTAAAGGGTCATCCCTTTACTCTGAGGCTGTGCCCTCGGACCCTTGCCTCTCCTACTAATGGAAACATCTTCCCCACAGCCACTCTACCCAAGCCTTTCAGTACTGTGCAAGTTACAATGAGATCACCCCTCATGCTTTCAAACTCCATCGAGTACAGACCCAAAGTCCTCAAACGCTCCTCATATGTCAGAGTGTTAACCTGGACTCCATGCTCTTCCTCAAATATTGTTATGGGTTCTTTTACAATTGCCCGAACAGATAGATGGGCTCTTAGTTTAATATCTCATAAAAAGACAACACCTCTGACTATGCAGTCAGTCTTCCAGTAGTGTGCTGAGCTGTCACTCTAGGTTAGGCTGTCGAATTCTGAAGTTGGACCTGAACCTACAAACCTTTCATAAACAGACAATAGATCATGCTATATCATAGAATTACACTATACTATTACGTAGAATTACAAGCTTTTACATAGAATTACACTTCGTATACTAATAACTGATTTGTATCATCCTTTCTAGGACCTAGTACTTGGATGAATACTTATCCAACATGTGGAATGAGTAGGCAATCTCCCATCAACATTGTAACCAAAAATGCTAAAATTGATCGGAGATTAATTCCCATTATCTTTGAGGGCTACGATCATCCCAATACAACTGATATGTGGACAGTATCAAACAATGGTCACGTGAGTAAGTTCTGGAAATTCCATCTATTCAACTGAAAGGATTTACTTTGGCACAGTAGAGGATAGCGCTAATAGAAAAATTAGATATGGTGGATAAAGAAGCGGTCCTTAAAAAGCTAGCAGTGCTCGGAGTGGAAAAGGTACCCAGTCTGGATAATCATAGAAACCCTACAGTACAGAAAGAGGCCATTCGGCCCATCGAGTCTGCACCGACCACAATCCCACCCAGGCCCTACCCCCATATCCCTACATATTTTACCCACTAATCCACGCATCCCAGGACACTCAGGGGCAATTTTTAGCATGGCCAATCAACCTAACCCGCACATCTTTGGACTGTGGGAGGAAACCGGAGCACCCGGAGGAAACCCACGCAGACACGAGGAGAATGTGCAAACTCCACACAGACAGTGACCCAAGCCGGGAATTGAACCCAGGTCCATGGAGCTGTGAAGCAGCAGTGCTAACCACTGTGCAACCCTGCCGCCCCTAGTTTGCTAAAGTGAGTAAGGATGGACATTGTGGAGGCTTTGGCCATAATCTTCTTCCTTGGAGGAAGTGATACATGAGAATGGGAGAATTATAAGTGTTCCACAAAGGAGGGATGGGTAAACTTGGCAAATACAGATCAGTCAGCCTAGTGGCCAGATGGAGATGTTCTTACAGATATTAATCTGGGGGAAATTTGATTGTCACTTGGAAAAAATATGGATTGAGATTTGTTCAAGGCCAGTTTTGTGAGGCAGCGGACCTGTTGTATTATCACTGGACTCGTAATGCAGACACCCAGGGCAAGATCTGGGGACTCAGGTTCTACTCCTGCCATGGCAGATGGTGAAATTTGAATTGAACAAAAATCTGGAATTCAGGGATGACCTTGAAGTCATTGCCGATTGTCATAAAAACCCATCTGGTTCATTAATGTACTTAAGGGAAAGACATTTGCTGTCCTTCCCTGGCCAGGCCTACATGTGACTGCAGTTCCACAGCAATGTGGTTGGCTTACAAATGCAAATGGAGGGTGGTTAGGGATGGGCAATAAATGCTGGCCTAGCCAGTGACGCTCAAATTAATAAAACACAAACTGTGTTAAATTTGCTAAGTAACAGAGATAGTCGATGAGAATAGTGTAATTGATGTTGTACATCAAAAGAGAAAATTGCACATCAGAGACCAAAATTGAAGCCCTTGAAGGAGCAATCAGTATCAATGCGCATATGAAATAGCTGAAGGGACAGAGAGAATGAAGTGGTGAAAAATTGTTTTTCCGATTGGAGTGAAGCGTGCAGTGGTGTCACCTAGATTTGGTGTTGGGATCTTTTGATGTACATTAATGATTGGAATATCATTGATGTAGATCAAAAGGGGTATCATTTTCAAACTTTGCAGATGGCATGAAACTCAGAACTGCAGTAAAGAGGCTTCAAGTGGGCATTGACTGATGAAATGGGCAGAGACATGGCAGATAAAAGTTTAACACCGGGAAATATGAAGCAATTCATTCTGGTGAGTAACATGAGGAAAGGTGGTATGAACCAAAAAGTAAGGTGACAGCTTGTTCCTGATCCAGAAGGTTGCAGGTTCAATTCCTGTTCAAAGATTTGAGTACAAAAATCAAGGCTGATACTCCAGTGCACTGTTGGAGGGTACTGCCTTTTGGATGAGGTGTTAAACTAAAGCCACGGTTGGGATTCTCCTGTCCCTCTGCCAGCGAGAATGGAGAATTTGGCGCTCAGCCAAAACTCTATACACTGCAGCAGCACCGGAGAATCCAAAGAGGTTGAAGGTTTCCAGTGCACATTTGGCCTCTCAGGTGGAAGTAAAAGATCCAGTGGTACCTTTTTGAAGGAGAGCAGGGGCGTACTCCCTTTAGTCCTGGCCAATATATATTTCTCAATCAACATCATTGAAAAGGTTACCTGGTGATTACCATGATGCCATTTGTTGTAGTTTGCTGTTGCAAAATTGGCTCCTGCATTACATCAGTAACGGTGTGGAGATGCCGGCGTTGGACTGGGGTAAACACAGTAAGAGTTTTACACTCCATCTGATGAAGGAGCAGCGCTCCGAAAGCTAATGGCATTTGCTACCAAATAAACCTGTTGGACTTTAACCTGGTGTTGTTAAAACTCTTACTGTGTTTACATCAGTATCTACAGAGGCAATTCTCCCAAAAAAATTCGAAGCATCAAATTTGCCCCAATCCCTCCCCCCACCCCTGCCCACCTCGATCTCTCCCTGCCCTTCCCCACCCCCTCGATCGCTGGCTTCCCACCGATCCTGACTGCAGAGTGGCAGCGGGACCCTCCACTCCCACAGATCGCCCCACCCCTTTGGCACTGACCCATGCCTGATGGGCAGTGCCTGGGGGCCCAGACTAGCACTGCCAAGGTGCCAATGCCCGGGGGGCACCCCCGGCGCCCGACCTTCTGGGAGACTCGATTGCCCCTCCTTCACTCCAGCGGGGTCCAGCCGCCAGCTCCCCACCAGTCGGGAGCTATTGTAAACCCCTGGCGTGGGATTAGATGCTAGCGCACCTGGAGACTTCAGTTCCGGACCCACTAATTGCATCTAAGTTATATTGAAATCATTGCCTGCGAATGTAATACAGCTCCATGCCGATTTCCAGCACGGAGCTGACGGCGCTGGAAATCCGGCACTGGGAGAGGCGCTCAGGGCCGGCTGCCCAGTGGGGAGCCCGTGAATCAGGTGCCGCTTGAATCTGCCGGCCCACCGCGCTAAAATTAACAGCGCAGCGAGATGGGAGAATCACCCCCTACATTTCAAATGTACTCCATTGGCTGCAAAGTACTTTGAGACATCTGGTGGTCATGAAAAGTACTATAAATGAAAGTTTCTCCTCGTGTCTGTGTGGGTTTCCTTCGGGTGCTTCGGTTTCCTCTCACAGTCCAAAAATGTGAAGTTAGGTTGACCGGCAATGCTAAATTTCCCCTTTAATGTCAGGGGTGGTGTTAGCAGGGTGGCGTTATTAGGATAGGGCCTGGATAAGACTGTGATCGGTGCAGACTCGATGGGCCAAATGGCCTCTTTCTGCACTGTAGGGATTCTATGATAAGTTGAGTAGCTTTTCAGACCGTATCACGGGCACGGTGGGCTGAATGGTTTCCCACTTTGCTATATCATTCTTTGCTTCTGTGATTCTTCCACCTGATCTAATGGGCCGCTGATACTATTGCTGTTGCATCAATGCAGAGTCATTTCAGAACATAGTATAAGAACAAAAGAAATAAAAGAGACTAAACGGCCTTTCAAGCCTGCTCTGACATTCAATAAAATCATGGCCGATCTTCTTCTCCGATCCATTTTCCTGCCCAGTCCCCAGAACCCTTAGAACCATAGAACCATAGAAAATTACAGCTCAGAAACAGGCCTTTTGGCCCTTCTTGTCTGTGCCGAACCATTTTATGCCTAGTCCCACTGACCTGCACTTGGACCATATCCCTCCACACCCCTCTCATTCATGAACCCGTCCAAGTTTTTCTTAAATGTTAAAAGTGACCCCTTGGCTCCATGAAATTCAAAATCCTATTGATCTTGGCCTGAAATATCCTCAATGACTGGGCATTCATAGCCCTCTGAGAGAATTCCAAAGATTCAAGACCAGGTAGGTAAAAGTTTTCTTCTTGCCCAAGATCTAAATGACTAATCACTTTACAGAGTAGAGGGTTTTTTCTTAATTCATTCGTGGGACATGGGTGTCACTGGCTGGCCAACATTTATTACCCATCTCTAATTGTCCTTGAGACTGAATGGCTTGCTAGGCCATTTCAGAGGGCAGTTGAGAATCAACCACATTGCTGTGACTCTGGAGTCGCATGTAGACCAGACCAGGTAAGGACAGCAGATTTCCTTCCCTAAAGAACATTCGTGAACCAGATGGGCTTTTCTGACAATCGACAGCAATTTCATGGTCATCAGTAGATTCTTAATTCCAGATATTTTTATAGAATTCAAATTTCACCATCTGCCGTGGTGGGATTCGAACCCAGGTCCCCAGAAAATTAGCTGAGTTTCTGGATTAAAAAATCTAGCAATAATACCACTAGGCCATCACCTCCCCTTCAGAAGCACTTGATTCTGATGTAACTACTGATGTAACTGTTGCGATGTCACATGACTAAGATTACAATCCAGTGGGAAGCAGTGCTACAACCTTGTGTGGTGTATTGAGATGTTCATAGACGTGTAAATAAGCAAGAATGTTTTTTTTCCAAATTACACTCTGGCAGCATTCTTAGTATAAATGCCGTCTAGATCCTGAACCCAAGTTTAAATACATTTATTACCCCATAAGTCTACCCTTGGCCCCTTCCTTCACTTTACTGATGATCAGCAACAGTGCTATTGACAGTACTTGCTTAATAATAACCTTTTCACTGCGTTCAGTTGGGTTTCACTAGGACCACTCAACTTCTCATCTCATTACAACCTTGGTTCATACATGGACAAAAGAGCTGAACTCCAGAGGCAACGTGAGAGTAAACTGAACTAAACCAGCCATATAAACACTATGGCTATAAGAGGCTGGGAATCCTGCAGTGAGTCCTGGCTCCCCAAAGCCTGTCCACATTTACAAGGCACAAGTCAGGAGTGAAATGGAATACTTGCCACCTGCCTGGATGAGTGCGGCTCCAACAACACTCAAGAAGCTCGACACCATCCAGGACAAAATATCCCACTTGATTGGCACCCCATCCTCAAACATTCACTCCTTCCCCCACCGATGCACATTGGCAACAATGTGTACTATCTACAAGGTGCACTGCAAGAACTCAGCAAGGCCCCTTAGACAGCATCTTCCAATCCCATGACTGCTACCATCTTGAAGGACAAGGGCAGCAGACACATGGGAACACCACACCAGAATGTTCCCCTCCGAGTCATTCACCAACCTGACTTGGAAATATATCGCCGTTCCTTCACTGTTGCTGGGTCAAAATTCTGGAACTCCCTCCCTATCGTCACTGTGGGTGTACCTACACCTCATGCGCTACAGCAGTTCAAGAAAACAGCTCATTCAAGTTAAGTAGGGATGGGACACTAGATGTTGGCCTCGCCAGACACGCCCATATCCTATGAATGAATTTTAAAAATGTTTGGGACTTGTCAGTCATAATCTTTTTTTTTGTTGACTCATTTCCCTTCTTCTTTTGCATCTTGTGCGTATAGTTCAAGTGTTATTAAAAGGAGGCATGAGAATTAAAGGTGGAAACCTTTCAAATACATTCAACGCAATCCAGTTCCACTATCATTGGGGAACAGAATCTGATCCTGGTTCAGAGCATACAATAGATGAGGAACGGTACCACATGGAGGTAAGATGGATGCACCTGCAACTTAACTGACTGTTTAGACAATAAAATCAGACTGTAAGATATAAACAAATTTTTGCAGATGCTGTAATCTGAATCAATAATAGAAAATGCTGGAAAATCTCAGCAGGTCTGACAGCGTCTGTGGAGATGGAACCAAGTTGTAAAATTTGTAACCATCTTGTCTTCTGCAGTTGCACATACTCCACCAGAATGAAAAGTATAGCTCCTTGTCAGAAGCTGTAAGACATCCTGATGGTTTGGCTGTTCTGGGATTCCTGTTTGTGGTGAGTAATGTTCCTCCATATTTATGCTACCACTGACAGGGGTCACCTCAGCAAATTGTGACAGAAGACAATAGAGTCATAGAGCAATACAGCATGGAAACAGGCCCTTCAGCCCAACCGGTCCATGGTGCCCTCCCAGTTAGTTCCAATTGCCTGCATATGGCCCATGTCCCGCTAACCCTTTCCCATCCATGTACTTATCCAAATGCTTTTTAAATGTTGCTATTGTACTTGCCTCAACCACTTTCTCTGGCAGCTCATTCAATATACGCACCACCCTCTGCATGAAGAAGTTGCCCCTCAGGTCCCTTTTAAATCTTTCCCCTCTCACCTTAAACCTATGCCCTCTAGTTTTCAATTCCCCTCCCTTGGGAAAAAGACAATGTGCGTTCACCCTATCTTCACCCCTCATGATTTTATACACCTCAATAAGGTCACCCTTTATTCTCCTACGTTCCAAGGAATAAAGCCCTAGCCTGGCCACCCTCTCCCTGTAACTCAGGCCCACTAATCCTGGCAACATCCTCATAAATCTTCTTTGCTCTTTTTCCAGTTTATCAATGTCTTTCCTATAACAAGGTGACCAAAACTGTACACAATACTCCAAGTGCGGCTTCACCAATGACTTATACAACTGTAACATAATGTCCCAACTCCTATACTCAATGCCCTCACTGAAGGGTGGTGTGCTAAACGCCTTCTTCACCACCCTGTCTACCTGTGACACTGCTTTCAACGAACTATGTACTTGTACTCCTAGGTCCCTCTGTTCCTGAACACCCCCCAGGGCCCTAACATTCACTGTCTAAATCCTACCCTGGTTTGAATCCAAAATGCAACACCTCACATTTATCTGTATTGAAATCCATTTGCCAATCCTCGGCCTACTTCCCTAACTTATCAAGATCCCCTTGTAATTTTTGATAACCTTGTTTTCGTTATCAATGATACCTCCTAATTTAGTATTATCTGCAAATTTATCAACCTTTTCACATCCAAACGATTTATATAAATAATGAATAACAAGACCAACACTGACCCCTGAGGCTCACTACTAGTCACAGGCCTCCAGCCTGAGAAACAATCTTTGACCATCACCCTCTGCTTCCTACCACTGAGCCAATTTTGAATCCCTGGATCCCATGCAACTTAACCTTCCACACTAGCCTGCCATGCAGGACCTTGTCAAAGGCCTTGCTAAAGTCCATATAAACAACATCTACTGCCCTATCCTCATCCATCCTCTTGGTTACCCCTTCAAAAAACTCTAGAAGATCCATCAGACATGACTTCCCAAGGCTGCGCAGGCTATCCCTAATCAGACCTTGACTATCTAAATGTTGGTGGATGCTGTCCCTCAGAATCCCCTCCAGTAATTTACCCACCACTCATGTCAGGCTCTCCAGCCTGTAATTCCCTGGCTTGTCTTTGCTACCCTTCTTAAACAACATTAGCCACCCTTCAGTCTTCTGGAACTTTGCCAGTGGAAAGAGATGAAGCAAATGTCTCTGCAAGGGCCTCTGCAATTTCTTCCCGAGTCTCCCACAAGATCCAAGGATGCACTTGATCAAGCCCAGGGGATTTTTCCACCTTAATGCACTTTAAGGCTGCAGATACCTCCTTCTTAGTAATATGTTTGTGGCCCAAGACATCACCACTTGTTTCCCTTATTTCTTTAGCACCCATGATGTTCTCTGCAGTAAGCACCAAGGAGAAATATTCATCGAAAATCTCACCAATCTCCTGTGGCTCCACACACAGATGGCCATGCTGATATTTAAGGGGACCTATTCTCTCTCTGGCCACCCTTAATTAATATAGCTCAAATATTTTCACAGCAGCACTGAGGATTAACTTAACATTCTAAAATGGAAGCAAATACAGCACAATAGGTGTTTGATGATAGTAAGTACAATACTCTGTAAAAAAACATAGAACATAGAACAATACAGCACAGTACAGGCCCTTCAGCCCTCGATATTGTGCTGAGCTTTGCCTGAAACCAAGATCAAGCTATCCCACTCCCTATCATTCTGGTGTGCTCCATGTGCCTATCCAATAACCGCTTAAAAGTTCCGAAAGTGTCCGACTCCACTATCACAGCAGGCGGTCCATTCCACACCCCAACCACTCTGAGTAAAGAACCTACCTCGAACATCCCTCCTATATCTCCCACCATGAACCTTATTGTTATGCCCCCTAGTAACAGCTACATCCACCCGAGGAAATAGTCTCTGAACGTCCACTCTATCTATCCCCCTCATCATCTTATAAACCTCTATTAAGTCGTCTCTCATCTTCCTCCGCTCTAAAGAGAAAAGCCCTAGCTCCCTCAACCTTTCCTCATAAGACCTACCCTCCAAACCAGGCAGCATCCTGGTAAATCTCCTTTGCACTCTTTCCAATGCTTCCACGTCCTTCTTATAGTGAGGTGACCAGAACTGCACACAATATTCCAAATGTGGTCTCACCAAGGTCCTGTACAGTTGTAGCATAACCCCACAGATCTTAAACTCAAACCCCCTGTTAATAAACGCCAACCCACTATAGGCCTTATTCACAGCTCTATCCACTTCAGTGGCCATCTTCAGAGATCTGTGGATATGAACCCCAAGATCTCTCTGTTCCTCCACATTCCTCAGAATCCTGCCATTGACCCTGTAATCCGCATTTAAATTTGTCCTCCCAAAATGAATCACCTCGCACTTATCAGGGTTAAACTCCGTCTGCCATTTTTCGGCCCAGCTCTGCATCCTATCAATGTCTCTTTGTAGCCTACAACAGCCCTCCACCTCATCCACTACTCCATCAATCTTGGTCTTTGTGAATATTTTGGTATGGACGTCAGTGGTAGTTATTGTCAGTACAGACTTGATGGGCTGAAGAGCCTTTTGTGCACTGTATGACTATAGGAGGGATTTTCTGGCCGTGCTCACCCCAAAACCAGAAAATCCTGCCCCGAGGTCAACGGATCTTTCCATGGTCTGCCACCCCTTGCCTGCTATAATTCCCGTGGTGCCTCTATGACTCTGACTTATGAACAGCTAAACTGATAATGGAGATGTTGGTATGTACCCATTCCTCTTCTGAGGTCAGCGGAATACAATGGGAGATGTTCCAAAGGGTACTAGCATCCCACTGATATTGTTTTAAGTGGCTATTCGTCATAAGGATGGCTAAAGTAGTTAGCACTGCTGCCACACAATGCCAGGGACCCAGGTTCAATTCCGGCCTTGGGCGACTGTGTGGAGTTTGCACATTCTCGTCATGTCTGCATGGGTTTCCTCCAACAGTCCAAAAGATGTGCAGGTTAGGTGGATTGGCCATGGTAAATTATCCCTTTGTGCCTGGGGGATTAGGAGGGTAAATATGTGGAGTTACAGGGATAGGGTCTAGGTGGGATTGTTGTTGGTGCAGGCTCGATGGGCCAAATGGCCTCCTTCTGCATTGCAGATTCGATGTCTGTGTTGGGTTGATTTTATTTTACTCACTGAGGGAATATTAACTATTTTTAAAAATTCATTCATGGGATGTTGGCATCACTGGCTGGGCCAGCATTTATTCTCCATCCCGAATTGCCCTTGAACTAAGTGGGTTGTTAGGACATTGCTATGGAGCTGGAGTCATGTGCAGGTTAGACCAGGTAAGGATGGCAGATTTCTTCCCCAAATGGGTTTTTTTTATTGACAATTAACAATGGTTTCATGGTCATCATTAGACTTTTAATTCCATATTTTTATTGAATTCAAATCTCAACACCAGCCATGGTGGGATTCGATTCCTGGTTCCCAAAGCTGGGTCTCTGGATTACTAGTCCAGTGACCCTACCACTGCCTTCCCTTAATGAGTGCCAGTATGGGTCAGGACTGGATGAGGGGGAAAATCAGGCAAAATTCCAAGTGCATTGGAACTTTTGGATGTAACACAGGTGGGACAAGATGTAGGCAGCAATCTGCTCCTCCCCCATTCCCAGCCTGGCTCTTAGTTATCCTTTTATCTTTTTCTAGGAATCACCTAATGAGAATGGAAAACTCAGAAAGCTGATGGATGCTCTTCATACACTTGGACAAAATAGTAAGTACTAAAAAAACCCACCAATCCTTTAGTTTTTACACCCATCCTTCCAAATCTCTTTCATTTTCTCCTTTAAATCTCTGCAATGCGCCAATTATTTCTGGATCTGAATATTTCTATTCTAAATTACCAACTCTAATAATCCGTTTCATTTACAGTGGGGGGTATTTTGAGCCTGCACTCTCAGTGCATGGGATCGCCAGCATGGGCACAAAATCCGGAGCAAATCGGGAAGCCTGAATCTCTCTGGAGAGGTTGCGTTTCTCAATTTTTACTGCCCCTCGCTGACAAAGTCACAAGGTTCGTGCCCATAAAGGGAGGGAACCTTATTTAAACAGATTTTAATACATTTTAGTATGATTAACAACACCCCTCAACCCACTCCACGCCCCATCCCCGCCTCCCAATAAATAGTCATGCAGGTTTGACCAAATGAGAATCAATCAAGGGGATCCATCCGGATGGGCAGAGGTCAGTATTTCCCCCGGGGGAGAGGGACATGGCCGGTCACTGACCTCTGGCACAGATGGTGCTAACCTGTGTCACGGGGCAATGCCAAGGGAGGACTCAAGTGGGAACCTCATCATGAGAGGGGGAGGGGACGAGAGGGGAAATTGGAATGGTGATGATTGTTGGTGGCGGGGGGATTGGAATGCCGGTGATGATTGTTGGGGGGGGATTGGACTGCTGGTGATGATTGTTGGGGGGGGGGTTTGGAATGCTGGTGATGATTGTTGGGGGGGGGATTGGAATGCCGGTGATGATTGTTAGGGGGGATTGGAATGCCGGTGATGATTGGCGCTGGGGGGGAAGGGGGGAACTCCCAATACCTCTGTATCGGGAGAGAGAGTTAACTTCCTGTTCTGATGGGGGCCCCTTTTAATAAGGATCTTAAAATTATCTCAGTGGAATTGGTCTTACTGGTTCAATGAGGCCTTGCCTCATTGGCAAGTGATGGCATAAACCATGCCTTCTCTTTTTTGACTAAGAGTCTCAAAATCTGGAGACAAAACTGGCCTGTGGAGCTGGAGAGCTTCACACCAGTTTTCTGTCTGAGTCTGACAGATAGCCCCTACAATTTATACCTCCACTGATCTCTCTAACCCCATCAGTCTGTCTCTGCTCAGTTGGGAAATTTGCATTTTAATCCAATTATTGCTTATATATCAATAAGTTGAGGAACTTGCTCTATGGTGGTTGGTTACGGTGTCTCTGCAACTACCTCAGCTGATAGGAACTAACTTGGGTAACAGTGGACTGAGTATCAAACTTCAGATCTCCTGGTTCTCCATGCTCGCTTTATCAAAGGAGCTGTGCTCAGTTCTTTGAGGGAGCATTGAAATTCTCCATACTTACCTATTTAACAACAATTGCATATTGGCATGCCAGTGATGATTTTGGGGGGAGGGGATTGGAATGCCGGTGTTGATTGTTAGGGGGGGATCGGAATGCCGGGACAGAGTACAGGAATGAGATAGAGAATCTGGTGAATTGGCGTGGCAACAATAATCTCTGGAGGGCATTAGCTATGAGGAGAGGTTGGAGAAACTTGGTTTGTTCGCACTGGAACGACGAAGGTTGAGGGGCGACCTGATAGAAGTCTACAAGATTATGAGAGGCATGGACAGAGTGGATAGTCAGAAGCTTTTTCCCAGGGTAGAAGATTCAATTACTAGGGGGCACAGGTTTAATGTGCGAGGGAGATGGAAGAGGCAGATTTTTTACACAGAGCGTAGTGGGTGCCTGCAACCCGTTGCCAGGGGAGGTCGTGGAAGCGATACGGTAGTGACTTTTGAGGGGCGTCCTGACAAATGCATGAATAGGATGGGAATAGAGGGATATCGTCCCCGGAAGGGTGGGGGGTTTTAGTTAAGTCAGGCAGCATGGTCGGTGCAGGCTTGGAGGGCCGAAGAGCTTGTTCCTGTGCTGTAATTTTCTTTGTTCTTATGTGCAATAGCAACTGTAGAGGAGCTATTGCTCATGTGCAGACCTCTGATTCTGCACATGCGCAATTTCCACAGCATGGGTCTGACAGACAGAGAGCTGTCAGGCCCCTGGTATTGCAGGCAGCCTCAGGTTCTCTCCCCCACCACCCCCCTCCCCCCCCCCCCCCGACTATTGCAGGTGCCCATGGCCAATCATGAGCCCCATTTGACACAGACATATAGCCCCAGCCACCTAGACCAATTGTACCCCTCTCCCCCTCCTCTGTCCAATAGGTGCCGCCCCCTGGGCAGTGCCAGGGTGGCATTGCCAGGTTGGCATTGCCCAAGGGGCACCTTGCCCTCAGCTTCCCTGGGGGGGGGGGGGGGGGGTGTGGGGGGGGGGGGGCGCGGGGGGGTGGCCTCGATGGCCTCCGATTCCACCAGTGAGGCCAACACGACTGTTCCCCGTTCATGGAGAGCAGCTGGTATCCTCATCGGAGAGAACCTCTTCTAGTGAGGCCATTAAGGCAAGTGAGCACAGACAATTCAGGGCTAAACAGATGCAAACGAAGATGTAATGAATTTGAATAATTTATTCAGCCTCTCTTCCATTTCTGGTGAGAGGCTGACCTCGCTGGAAATCCGGTTCCAGTAAGATTGCAAGAGCCGGGAAACCGGGCATGATCCTGGTTTCTCGGCTACAACGCGATTTTACCGGCTTGCTCGCTTCGCCCATCGATGGGTGGGGCGAGCCAGTAAAATCCCGGCCAACATTTCAGGTGGTCAGTTATTTTCTGATGTTATGGACCTGTAACTGTTTCTCTGTCCACACACAATGCTGGTGTTTCTGGCATTTCCTCTTTTATTTTCGATATTTTCCAACCTACATTGTTGAATTGAAACCTCTTTTTCTTCTGCGCTTAAATTTATTTATTTTTATTGCTCTCCTTGATTTGTCCATTTTTACGACCCCTTTATGGTCTCATTTTTCAATATTTCTCAATCTCCCCAAACTTTTTGTCCAAAGATCTTTGTCAGCTGGTTTGTGTGTGAATGCTTTTACCTAGCAGGCAGACTGAAAGTCTATCAATAAGATACAGCAGTCAGCATCTTCAGGAGAGAAAGGGAGAACAATGCAGGGAAAATAATTGTCCAGTTAAAATGAATATCTTCTCTTTCTTTCTCCCTTTGTTCTTGTATTGATCTCTTGACAAGCGGTCTGATGCAGTGTTAGGAACTGGAGATAGTTTTAAGTAAGTAATATGTGTATTTGTGTGTGTTAGGAATGAAGTGTAGCTATAAGTTCCAGTTAAATATATATTTCACAATCTGTGTGTTAAATAAGTGAAACCTGGCAATTAGTTTCATTTTTGAGTGGAGACAGAAGGTCTGAGGCTTTTTTTGTGTAGCTGCATTTTAATGAGGTTTTATGATCCTTGAAGTGATTTAGGGAATTTAAAACAAAGTAGAAAAAAATGGGCTGTTACCTAGCAACAGAAAGGCCCACACGGAGAAAAGGAAAAGCAGTTTTCGTTCAATTGGGTAAAGGTGCCAGGAGAATCTGGACACTGCAGAAGGAACTGTAGGAAGCAGGTTCCAAAGAACAAAATATAAAATTCTCAGAAGCAAGGGAGTGGGGAAAAAAGAAAATCTCCACAAGACCTTCTAGTCAAAGGGAAAAAGAACAGGAATCTGGAAAAGATGCTGTTAAGTGGAGTCAAGAGCGAGGAGCAGAGGATAAACTCTAAGGTAAAAGACAATGCTGCAGGAAGCAAACATAAAGCAAAATAGACTTGTGAGAAGCTGGAAGATCAGTGGAGACAGCCAAAGATTGGCTGCTCCTTACAATGGGACTGTGAAACAGTGGTGTTCTGTTGGCATGGCTGAGGTATCTGCAAGTGTGTGAAAGGTGAACTTGAATGCATGTGATGAGGGGAGAGGAACATCAAGAGGAGAGGTTGAAAGCCTGGAGATGGACCCTCGATTTCGATGTCCAAGTAAAAGCATTGTTTGGGAGAAGATTCCAAGGCATATCCTTTGAGAGGAGAAATTGGAAACCCTTGTGTGAAAGACGAGGTTCTAGTGAGACTAGTTGGCTCAGAGTACAAGCATCTGCGGGTGGAGGGGGGTGGGGGATGGGGGCGGTGATGAGAAATATGTAGAAGTTGGTTTGGGAGACATCTGCCACTTGGTTTCAGAATGTGGTGTGGCTAACCTCAGTTTGCCAATTAGTTGACATGGACTGTGAACATTAGAGTGTAAGATGAATTTTGTGATGTGGGTTATCCTTACAAATCTGTATATATCTGTAAAGGAATAGTTGTGTAGGAAGGAGTAGCCTGTTATAGTTAGTCATTTCTTACTTAATTAATATTTTGGTTAAAAGTTCATCGGCAGCCTCTGTGACTCTATTCAGTAAGCACCCTCCACGTATCCAAACAAAAAATGGAAGTTAGATCTATCATTGCAGGTTCCACTGTGGAATCTGACCTGTCCAGTTGTAACTCCAAATGCAATTGGAACAACAAAAGATTCCAAGTGTTGAAACCTACTGCAGTCCTCACTGCTGAACTCAGATGGTATCATTTTGACTTGATAGTGTACAATCAGGAGAGCTAAGTTTCTGAGAAGGCATACTATTTTCAAAAACACATTCTCTGTGACCTGAAATCCTTTAAACCTGCTCTCGTAACAGTACTGTGAATTCTGCAATAACTATAATGGCTCCCTCTCTCTGGTGCAAAGTTGCAGGCCCGGATCTTTACTTGGGTAAGACTTGAGTGGTGGAGAAGAGTTTTGGTTGGGAAACCCAGAATCATGCGACAGAATTTTAATGGACAATATTTAGGCTGAGATTTTACAATTGGGCGAGGCTCGTAAAATCCCACCCGAAGCCAACGGAGAATTCCATTCTGCAAGCCTCGCCTGTCCCGATTCCGGGGCAAACATGCCGGTATAATTCCGGCCCATGTGTCCTTTCCTTAAAGCTGGCTTCCTCCCTGCAGGCCAGCCTGACTGGTAGTATTGGTTCTCTGTTAGATGGGGAACAGAGGGGAGTGGAGTCTGATCCTCACTTCCAGGGTTCTCAGCCCATGATCTGTGGATAGAGTCTGGTCCTCAACCCTGGAGGTAGTCTTGATTGCCAGGCAGCCTTTGGCTCCCAGAAGGATGAAGACTTTGGATCGTGGGAACTGTTGGGAGGTGGATATTAATACCTGGTCCACAAGGATTGCAGTGATAACATTGTCTGCTTCAGTAAAACAGATTCCCTGCCTTCCATTTAATTCTGGGATTCTGAAGGCTTGGGAAACCTGCTTAATGTGGTTAAATATGTGGTACACCACCTTGTTATGATATTTAAATAGACCAGCCGACTCTTGAGTTGCCTGCCCTCCCTATCCAATCCCATTAAAACCAGGAGTGAGGTGCTTGGAGGCAAGTTACAGATTTTTGAAATCCTATCTGATCCAAAAACCAAAAAATACGACGTGTCGAATTCGCGTAAAAACTGGAATAAACCCCGCTGGTCTTTTCAGCGGGATTTTCAAAATGAATCTCCCACACTCTGTGCACTGCAGAGCGTACTAGCGTGAATCTCATTAAGAACCTCTGGGTGGGGCCTATTCCCGCTGGAGAGACCGGCAGCATAGCACTGAGTGGGCCACTGCACATGCACCGATCTGTCAGAGCGGAGACCGGTGCATGTGCTATAGCTCACACTGCTGGCCTCCCGATTGCTGGGGTTTACAACAGCTCCTCGCTAGTGGGAAGCTGTTGTAAACTCTGCTGGAGTGAAACACTGCTGGGGTGGGGAGGCGGGGGGTGAGGTGGTGGAGGGGATGAGGCTAGTGGGCCCGGAGACTTCAGTCCTGGGCCTGCTAATGATATTAAAATGGTCATTCCCAAATTCATACAGCTCCGCGCCGATTTCTGGCGTGGAGCTGCCGACGCCTGATATCCGGTAGGCGGATATGTGCGGAGCCCATGGCGCCTAGCAGGAAGACCGGCCTCCACTTGAGTCTCCCGGCCCAGTGCATTGCTAGAGCATTGCAGCGGACTGGGAGAATTGCCCCCCATCTGTTTCTCTGCGGTTAAAATTCCCTTCACAGATTTTGCATGATAGAGCAACTCCGAGAACTTTTGGTGGCATTGAAATTAATCCATACAATACCAATACTCATTATGAATGAGTTTATTTGTCTCTCTATCTCAATGACATTATTAACCAATTAAAGTATGCTTGTTAATAACTTTGTTAAAATTGTGAACAGAAGAATTTAACACTACTTTTGTGTCCATGCACTAACCATTGCCATCTCAAGGGAGTATCCTTGAAAGGCATTTTATTGGAAAGGCATTTTATTATTAGTTGCCTTCTTCAGTTAATTCTTCAGCTCTTTGTAACTCTCTGACTTATTTTTTTTTTAAAGAAAGCCAAGTATTGGTGACACCTTTCCCATTGAGTGAAATTATTCCAGACAAGAGAAAACTTAAAAAATACTATCGGTATGAGGGCTCACTAACTAATCCTGGGTGTTATGAGGCAGTAACCTGGACACTATTCGCAGAACCCATTCTTATCAGCAGGAGACAGGTAAGGTGTGCGTGTGCTGAGGACCTAGGAAATCAATATCTAAAGGGTGAAGTATTGGTCTCAGAAAAATTGAAAGGACTAAAAGCTGTCAAATCCCCAGGACTTGATAGAGTGCATCATAAGGTTCTAAAAGAGGTACCTGTAGAGATAGTGGGTGGATTGGTTATGATTTTCCAAAATTGCCTAGATTCTAGAAGAGTCTTAGGAAATTGGAAGTTAGTAAATTTAATACTTCTAGCCAAGGAGGGAGAGAGAAAATAGGAAGCTACAGGCCAATTAGCTTGACATCAGTCATAGGGATAATGCTAAAATCTATTAAGTTTTTTTCAGCAATTCACCTAAATATCATTGCATGATCAGACAGAGTCAATGTTTTGTGAAAAAGAAATTGGGTGGGATTAACCACACTCCTGCAACGGGTTTACCAGCAGCGGAGGTGGCACATCATTGGCCACCAGTGGGATCTTCCGGTCCCATTGATTTTTATGGAGCTTTGCGTGGCTCACCCATCTCGCTGTAGAGGAACATTGGGCCGATGTTGCCTTCAGCGGGAACCGAAAGATCTCACGGGTGGGAAGGATTGGAAAATCCCGCTCATTTGTGTTTGACAAGTTTTATCTGTATGCTGAGGCTGCACCTGGCAGGGTAGGTGAAGTTGAGCCAATAGATGTAGCATGATTGTATTTCCAAAAGGTACTCAGTAAGGTGCCCCACAAAAGGCTAATACACAAGATAAGAGCACATGGAATTAGGAATACTATATTGATGTGAGGACATATGGTGCCAAAATGTCTGAGACTCATAACTCCCCAACTTTAGAAATTTGATATGGTTGATGTGTGAGCTGATTGATATTGTACTGTGCTACATCTCAAGGCAGGAAGGAAGTTAATTTACCTGTCGTGCCTCCGTGTGTCCTTTTGGGTTCTCATGGAGAATTTCGAGATGCTCTCGGGTTTTAGTGAAAAGCAGTTGAGTTAAGTGGACTAATCATGTGAACACATAATTGAGAGAATTATGCAATTCATTAAGCTACAAGTGATTTTATTTCAGTTGAATAATCATTCACCTGTGTTTTCAACTTTTGGTGGAATGTGGAGTGCACACCAGATTGGCAATCTTTTTATAAGCTGCTCAATTTTCTCTGCTATTCAAACATGTAATGTTCACTCAATCCAGTATGGTCCGTGGATGTTATGGTGGCACAGTGGTTAGCACTGCTGCCTTACAGTGCCAGAGACCTGGGTTCAATTCCGGCCTTAGGTGACTGCAAACTCCACACACATATTCTCCACGTGTCTGTGTGGGTTTCCTCCGGTGGCTCCAGTTTCCTCCCGCAGTCCATAGATGTGCAGGTTGAGTAGATTAACCATGGTAAATCATAGAATCCCTACAGTGCAGAGGGAGGCCATTCAGCCCATCGAGTCTGCACCAACAACAATCCCACCCAGGCTCTACCCCCATAACCCTACATATTTAACCTACTAGTCCCTCTAACCTACGTATCCCGGGACACCAGGGGTCAATTTAACATGGCTAATCAACCTAACCTGCACATCTTTGGACTGAGAGAGGAAACTGGAGCGCCCAGAGGAAACCCACACAGGGAGAATGTGCAGACTCCGCACAGACAGTGACCCAAGTGGGAATTGAACCCAGGTCCCTGGAGCTGTGAGGCATCTCAACCTGTAAATTGCCTCTTAGTGTCCCAAGATGTGTAGGTTAGATGGATTATCCATGGTAAATGTTTGGGGTTACAGGGAGAAGGCCTGGATAAGATACTCTGTCAGAGAATCGATGCAAACTTGATGGGCTGAATGGCCTCCTTGTTCACTGCAGGGATTCTATAATTCTAAGATAGTTCATTTTTCACCATTGCTGAAAGCTGTGGTAGCAAATTTCCCCAAATCTATAATTTGATGTTTTAGCCACTGTGTTGGATAGGGCACAAGCCTTTTTCTGCAGGTTATAATGTCCATTTTCTATTGTTTTCACTTTGTGAGTTTGAGATTAAACATAGAAATGTTAGGAATTAGGAGCAGGACACTAGACCCATCGAGCCTGCTGTGACAATGAAACAAATCATGGTAGATCCCAGTAAAGTGAATGAACGAATCACGCAGATAGATATAAACGAGTATGATATAATTGGGATTATGGAGACATGGCTGCAGAGTGACCGGGGTGGGAATTGAATGTCCCAGGGTATTCAATATTTAGGAAGGACGGGCATAAAGGAAAAGGTGGTGGAGTGGCGCTGCTGGTTAAAGAGGAAATTAACACAACAGTGAGAAAGGATATTAGCTCTGACAACGTGGAGTCTGCATGGGTCGAGTTGAGAAATACCAAGGGGCAAAAAACATTAGTGGGTGTCATATATAGACCCCCAAACTGGAGTGTTGATGTTGGGAATGGCATTAAACATGAAATTTAGAGATGCTCGTGATAAGGGAATATCGGTGATCATGGGTGATTTTAATCTGCACACAGATTGGGCAAATCAAATTAGTCACAATGCCGTAGAGGAGCGTATATGGGATTGTTTTCTTGACCAATATGTGGAGGAACCAGCTAGAGAGGAGGCCAGCTTAGACTGGGCACTATGTAATGAGAAGGGAATCATTGCCAATCTAGCTGTATAAGACCCCTTGGGGATGAGCGACCATAACATGATAGAATTTTTTATCAAGATGGAGAGTGAAGTAGTTGATTCGGAGACTAGGGTGCTGAATCTCAATAAAGGAAACTATGAGGATATGAGGTGTGAGTTGGCCTTGATAGATTGGGCAGAGTTACTTAAAGGGATGACAGTGGATAGACAATGACAAACATTCAAGGAACGCACAGGGGAACTGCAGCAACTGTTTATTCCTGTCTGACACAAAAGCAAAATGGGTAAGAGGGCCAATCCATGGCTTACAAAGGAAATTAGAATATCCGATCTAAGGAAGAAACATACAGATTGGCCAAGAAAAATAATAGATCTGAGGATTGGGGACAGTTTAGAATTCAGCAAAGAAGGCCAAGGGATTGATTAAGAAGGGGAAGATACAGTACGAAAGTAAATTTGCAGGGAACATAAAGACTGACACCAAGAGTTTCTATAGATACGTGAAGAGAAAGAGGTTGGTGAAGACAAATGTAGGTCCCCCACAGACACAAATGGGGAATGCTTAATAGGGGACAAAGAAATGGCTGAGCAACTGAATACGTACTTTGGCTTTCTGTCTTCACAAAAGAGGACACAAATCAGATGCCAGAAATGTTGGAGAATGCAAGATTTAATGAGAGGGAAGATCAATATTAGTAGAGAAATGGTACTGGGAAAGTTGATGGAATTGAAGGTGGATAAATCCCCAGGGCCTGATAATCTACATCCCAGAGTACTTAGAGAAGTAGCTCTAGAAATAGTGGATGCATTGGTGGTCATCTTCCAGGATTCTATAGACTCTGGAACAGTCCCTGCAGATTGGAGGGTAGCAAATGTCACTCCAATATTCAAAAAGGGAGGGAGAGAGAAAGCAGGGAATTAAGTAAGCTTAACATCGGAAGTGGGGAAAATTCTCGAATCCATTATCAAGAACTTTACAGCAGAGCATTTAGAAAGCAGTGGCAGGATCAGACAGAGTCAACATGGATTTATGAAGGGGAAATCATGCTTGACAAATCTATTGGAATTCTTTGAAGATGTAACTAGTAGAGTTGACAAAGGAGAAGCAGTAGATGTGGTATGTTTGGACTTTCAGAAAGCGTTTGACAAAGTCCTGCACAAGAGATTATTGTGCAAGATTAAAGTGCATGGGATTGGATGAAGTGTATTGAGATGGATAGAAAACAAAGGGAGGAAACAAAGAGTAGGAATTAATGGGTCCTTTTCAAATTGGCAGGCAGTAACTAGTGGGGTGCCACAGGGATCGGTGCTGGGACCCCTGCTATTCACAATATGTATTAATGATTTGGATGAGGGGACAAAATGTAACATCTCAAAGTTTGCAGATGATTTGGAATATTGTGAATATTGGAATATTGTGTGCAGTTCTGGTCATCTCACTATAAGAAGGATGTGGAAGCGCTGGAAAGAGTGCAGAGGAGATTTACCTGGATGCTGCCTGGTTTGGAGGGTAGGTCTTATGAGGAAAGGTTGAAGGAGCTAGGGCTGTTCTCTCTGGAGCGGAGGAGGCTGAGGGGAGACTTAATAGAGGTTTATAAAATGATGAAGGGGGTAGATAGAGTGAACGTTCAAAGACTATTTCCTCGGGTGGATGGAGCTATTTCAAGGGGTCATAACTATAGGGTTCATGGTGGGAGATATAGGAAGGATATCAGAGGTAGGTTCTTTACGCAGAGAGTGGTTGGGGTGTGGAATGGACTGCCTGCAGTGATAGTGGAGTCAGACACTTTAGGAACATTTAAGCGGTTATTGGATAGGCACATGGAGCACACCAGGATGATAGGGAGTGGGATAGCTTGATCTTGGTTTCAGATAAAGCTCGGCACAACATCGTGGGCCGAAGGGCCTGTTCTGTGCTGTACTGTTCTATGTTCTATGTTCTATGATACCAAGTTGAGTGGGAGGGTGAATTGTGACGAGGATGCAGAGAGCCTTCAGAATGATCTGGTCAGGTTGGGTGAGTGGGCTAATCAATGGCAGATGCAGTATAATTGGGATAAGTATGAGGTTATTCACTTTGGAAGCAAAAACAAGAAGGCAGATTACTACCTGAATGGCTGTAAATTGGGAGAGGAGAGTGTGCAGCGGGACATGGGTGTCCTTGTGCACCAGTCGCTGAAGGTAAGCATGCAGGTGCAGCAGGTGGTAAAGAAGGCAAATGGTATGTTGGCCTTCATTGTGAGAGGTTTCGCGTACAGGAGCAGGGATGTGTTGTGGCAGATATACAGGGCTGGTGAGGCCACACCTAGAGTATTGTGTGCAGTTTTGGTCTCCTTTTCTGAGGAAGGATGTTCTTGCTCTTGAGGGAGTGCAGCGAAGGTTTACCAGGCTGATTCCGGGGATGGCGGGACTGAAATATAAGGAAAGATTGCCTGACTAGGTTAGGATTGTTTTCTCTGGAGTTCAGATGAATGAGGGGGGGATCTCATAGAAACGTATAAAATTCTAATAGGACTAGGCAGGGTAGATGCAGGGAGGATGTTCCCAGTGGTGGGGGATTCCAGAACCAGGACTCACAGTCTGAGGATTCAGGGTAGACCATTGAGGATTGGGCTGAGGAGACATTTCTTCACCAAAAGAGTGGTGAGCCTGTGAAATTCGTTACCACAGGAAGTAGTTGATGCCAAAACATTGAATGCATTCAAGAGGCTGCTGGAGATAGCACTTGGGGCAAATGGGTTCAAAGGTTATGGGGGAAAAAGCAGGATTAGGCTATTGAGTTGAATGATCAACCATGATCTTAATGAATGGCGAAGCAGGCTGAAAGGGCCAAATGGCCTCCTCCTGCTCCTATCTTCTATGTTTCTACCATCTATCTCTATGCCAGGTCTCTCAGTTTGGACCAGTATTCTTATTTCCCCAGTTTTTTAATTGTTTTTTTTCCGATTGGGTATTTGATGTTATTAGTACCCAGACATCTATTGATGAGTATAGAAATATAGAACATAGAAAAACTACAGCACAAACAGACCCTTCGGCCCACAAGTTGTGCTGAACACATCCCTACCTTCTAGACCTACGTATAACCCTCCATCCTATTACGGTCCATGTACTCATCCAGGAGTCTCTTAAAAGACCCCATTGAGTTCGCCTCCACCACCACTGACCGCAGCCGATTCCACTCGCCCACCACCCTCTGTGTGAAAAACTTATCCCGAACATCTCCCCTGTACCTACCCCCCAGCACCTTAAACCTGTGTCCTCTCGTAGCAGACATTTCCACCCTGGGAAAAAGCCTCTGAGAATCCACCCGATCTATGCCTCTCAACATCTTATACACCTCTATTAGGTCTCCTCTCATCCTTCGTCTCTCCAAGGAGAAAAGACTGAGCTCCCTCAGCCTATCCTCATAAGGCATGCCGCTCAATCCAGGCAACATCCTTGTAAATCTCCTCTGCACCCTTTCAATCTTTTCCACATCCTTCCTATAGTGAGGCGACCAGAACTGAGCACAGTACTCCAAGTGGGGTCTGACGAGGGTCTTATACAGCTGCATCATTAACCCCGGACTCCTAAACTCAATCCTTCGATTGATAAAGGCCAGCACACCATACGCCTTCTTAACCACCTCCTCCACCTGCGGGGCCGATTTCAGAGTCCTATGGACCCGGACCCCAAGGTCCTTCTGATCCTCTACAGTACTAAGAGTCTTTCCCTTTATATTGTACTCCTTCATCCCATTTGACCTACCAAATGGGACCACGACGCATTTATCTGGGTTGAAGTCCATCTGCCACTTGTCCGCTCAGTCTTGCATCCTATCTATGTCCCTCTGTAACTTCTGACATCCCTCCAGACTATCCACAACCCCACCAACCTTCGTGTCATCGGCAAACTTACCAACCCATCCCTCTGCTTCCTCATCCAGGTCATTTATGAAAATGACAAACAGCAAGGGTCCCAGAACAGATCCCTGGGGCACACCACTGGTGACCGACCTCCATTTAGAAAAAGACCCATCTATACCCACTCTCTGCCTCCTTTGGGCAAGCCAGTCCTCACCCCCATCCTAAATGGTCTACCCTGAATCCTCAGACTGTGACTCCTGGTTCTGGACTCCCCCACCACTGGGCAGCAGCCTCTTGGATCCCATGCCCTCTCACTTTTTCTAGAAGCCTTGCATGGGGGACCTTATCGAACGCCTTGCTAAAATCCATATAAACCACATCTACCGCCTTCCCTTCGTCAATGTGTTTCGTCACATTTTCGAAGAACTCCACCAGGCTCGTAAGGCACGATCTGCCCTTGACAAAGCCATGCTGAGTATTCTTGAGCATACTAAACCTCTCTAAATGCTCATATATCCTGTCCCTCAGGATCTTCTCCATCAGTTTACCAACCACTGAGGTTAGACTCACCGGTCGGTAATTACCTGGGCTATCCCTATTCCCCTTCTTGAAAATAGGAACCACATCCGCAATCCTCCAATCCTCCGGCACCTCTCCCATCTCCATCGACGACGCAAAGATCATCGCCAGAGGCTCTGCAATCTCTTCCCTCACCTCCCACAGTAACCTGGGGTACATCCCATCCGGACCCGGCGACTTATCTATCTTGATGCCATTCAAAGATTCCAGCACAACCTCTTTCTTAAAGTCCACATACTCAATCCTTTCAGTCCACCGCACGCCCACAGTACATCCACCCAGGTCCTTCTCCTCTGTGAAAACCGAGGCAAAATACTCATTGAGCACCTCTGCCATTTCTACTGGTTCCGTACAGACTTTCCCGCCTTCACCTTTTATAGGCCCTATTCCGTCACGCCTCATCCTTTTACTCTTCACATATTTATAGAACGCCTTAGGGTTCTCCTTAATCCTACCTGCCAGGGCCTTCTCGTGACCCCTTCTGGCTCTCCTAATTTCCTTCTTTAGTCCCTTCCTACAAGCCGTATACTCTTCTAAATCCCTATCTTCGCCAAGCTCTCTAAGCCTTTTGTACGCTTTCCTTTTCTTCTCGACTAGGTCCCGCACAGCTTTTGTGCACCACGGTTCCTTTAACTGACCAACACCTCCCTGTCTGCTCAGAACGTTGTCCTGTAGAACTCTAGACAGACATTCCTTGAAAAACTGCCACCTCTCTTCAGTACATTTCTCCTTCCAATTTACTCCTCTAATTTGCTGTCTAATGTCTTCATATTTCCCCTTACTCCATATAAACACTTTCCTAGCTTGCCTGATCCTCTCTTTTCCCAATGCAAGCCTAAAGGAGATAGAGTTATGATCACTATCCCCAAGATGCTCTCCCACTGAGAGATCTGACACCTGTCCAGGTTCATTGGTCAGTATCAGATCAAGTACAGCCTCTCCTCTTGTAGGCTTGTCCACATGCTGTGTCAGGAAACCCTCCTGAACACACCTAATGAACTCTTCCCCATCCAATCCCCTTACCCTAGGGATATTCCAATCTATGTTTGGGAAATTAAAGTCTCCCATCACAACAACTCTGCTATTACTGCATCTCTCCAGGATCTGTTTCCCTATCTGCTCCTCCACCTCCCTGTTACTATTGGGCGGCCTATAGAAAACTCCCAGCAAAGTGACCGGCCCCTTCCCACTCTGAACTTCCACCCACAGAGACTTGGTGGACAATCCCTCCACAGCATACACCTTCTCTACAGTCTCTATTCCCTGTCCATCCGCCCTCTTGCACTGCCTATAACCCTTCTCTGTTTGCGAGCTACCTTCCTTACTCTCAGTCACCTCATTTTGATCCCCTCCCCCCAACCTATCTAGTTTAAACTCTCCCCAGTAGCCTTAGCCAACCTTCCTGCCAGGATATTGGTCCCCCTGGGATTCAAGTGCCACCCGTTTTTTGTGCACAGGTCACACCTGCCCCTAAAGAGGTCCCAATGGTCCAGGAACCTGAATCCCTGCCCCCTGCACCAGTCCCTCAGCTACACATTCATCCTCCACCTCACTCCATTACTGCCCTCACCCTCCCGTGGCATAGGCAGCAATCCTGAGATTACTATCTTGCTTTCCTCCTTCTCAGCTGTCTCCCTAATTCCCTATACTCTCTTTTCATGACCCCTTCCCCCTTCCTACCCACATCAGCGGTACCAATATGTACCGCTACCTCCGGCTCCTCTCCCTCCCACCTCAGGATTTCTGGGACTCGCCCAGCGACATCCTGGATCCCAGCCCCAGGGAGGCAGACCACCATGCGAGACTCCCGCCTGCCTCCGCAAAATCGCCTGTCCGTCCCCCTGACTGTCGAGTCCCCGATTAATACTGCCTTCCTCCTCTTTTCCTTAGCCCTCTGAGTTACAGGGCTGGACTCCACCCCGGAGACACGGCCACTGCTGCTTTCCCCAGATGGGCTGTCCCCCCCAACAGTACTCAGGCAGGAGTACTTGTTGTGTAGGGGCACACCCACCGGGGTGCTCTCAATCACCCGAGCTTTACCCTTCCTGGCCGTCACCCACTTGGCCTCCTCCCGTGGCCCTGGTGTGACCACCTGATGATAGCTCTTGTCTATCACCTCCTCATTCTCCCTTAATAGCCTATGCTCAATGACTGAGCTTCCACAGTCCTCTGAAGTAGAGAATGCCAAAGATTCACCATTCTTCCCATGAGGAAAGTCCTACTCACAGTCTTCAATTGTCTGCTGCTTATTCTGAGACTATTCCTTGGTTCGAGACTCACCAGCCAGGAGAAACATCCTATTCTCATCTACCCTGTAAGAAACCCACAAAGTGTTTGCTGCATACTTTGGGCCTGATTTTACCATTGCGTTGTGCCTATTTTCGGGCGTGAAAACTTGGTAAAGTCGGGCGTGAGGCGATTAGCGCGATCCGCGCTTGCGTCCGCGCAGATGCTCACTTTACCAAGGCCTGAAAATGGCTGCGATCTGAACCGCACCTGAAACGGACGCGACGTAATGAGATGGACGCCCATTTCCCCCTTTACCATCGCGTTCGCCCGTCCAGATTCGACGTGAAACAGACATGCTCGGCAAAGGTCTGTTTCGGGCGCTGCAGCTTCTGAAGAGGTAAGTTCAGAGCTTCCAACGGCTCACTGACTCAGATCTATGGGGGGTGGGAGGAGGAGCTGGGTCAGATGTATCTGTGGTAGGGTTGGCGCGGAGGACCGATCATTCTCTGGTGGGGAGGGAGGGAGGCCAGATGGTTCTCTGGTTGGGGGAGGGGGAGGAGAAGGAGGCCAGATCGCTCTCTGGTGAGGGGGTGGGGGGATGGGGGGGTGGGGGGGGGGGTTGTGGTGGGGGGGTGGAGGGAGGAGGCCAGATGGTTCTCTGGTGGGCAGGGAGGGGGAAGAGGGAGGGCCAAATCATTCTCTGGTTGGGGAAGGGGGAAGGAGGAGGAGGCGAGATCGTCCTCTGGTGGGGGGGAGGATGAGGCGGGTCAGATCGTTCTCTGTGGGGGGGTGTGGTGGGAAAGAGGAGGAGGGCCAGGTGTATCTCTGGTGGGGGGGGGCGGTTGGGAGGCCCAATCGTTCTCTGGTGTGGGGGAGCGGGGAAGGGAGGTTAGATGGTTCTCTGGTGGGGGGGCCACGGGAAGTCCGCTGCCACTCTGCGGGTGATCGTTAGGGTGGAAAGGGGATAGGGGGTCACGATCGGTCTGGGTAGCGGGGGGGAGGGGGTGGGTGGATAAGGGGGACAGTTATGTTGTGGGGGTGGGGTGATGTCTGTGGGGGCCATCGCTCCCGAGCCGTTTAACCGCTTTTTGCAGCCCGGGAGCGATATGAAAGGGGAGCGTTTTTCAAATTTCTTTTCACTGCGCATGCGCAGCTGAAGGCTCCGATTGGAGCAGCAGCGTTTTGGGCGCGATAGGCCCCGCCCACAGTGCGATTCAGATTCGCGATTTTTGTTTCAGGCTGAGTGCGTATGGGGGCGCCTGAGAACAGGTTTCCAAATCGGATCTGAATTGTGCCCAGATTCAGCACTTAGACTCAAAATGGTAAAATCGCCACCTTTATGTTTGTGGAAGCAATTTTCCAGAACTGATGCATTGGTTAAAAATTACTGTCATCAGGAAACTTAACATGTGCTTTTCCTTTTATTGTTTCAGCTCACCTCATTTACTCAAAACTTTTTCTTCAGTGATTTAAAACCCATGGTTTCAAACTTCAGGCCTATTCAAAAACTAAATGGTCGCACAGTCTATGTGTCAGATTCAGCTGTCAGGCTTTTCAATGCTGCAGGGTTATCGGTGCTAATCGCAGTCTGGACATCTATATTATTCAACTGAGGAAACCTGTCGATCACAACATTATCACAAGGAAAGTGAATTTTCTTCTTCTGAACAATGGATTTAAAAGGGAAACTCCAGCGATATAAATATCTTGCTCGACCTGTACTGATTAACAGTAACCGAAACATTGCTTCTCATTCGGGAAGTCTTGAAGTGAAAAGGGAACAAAATAAAATCAGTCTTGTCAGCACTTTAATCCACTGGCACAGTTATCAGATGGGTGGTAATCATGCACTAGTTTGTTATTTTTACAGTGTATGTGCAGTGATACATTGGAGAGTGTTTAATGAGGAAATCTCATTGGAACATGTTTTGTTTCAATCAAGGGATGGTCCGTCATAACAGAAATCCATTTTTCACACATGCAGTATAATGCGGAAGAGGGCTGTAATAATCGCAATAAATTAACAACAAACGAGCGGAAAATAAAGCACTTGAACTTGCCCTTCCAAAAGCACAATGACCATGCTTGGTTCCTGAAACAAATACCAGCTGTCTAATTGTTTAAAGTTTAGTCTATTTATTAGTGTCACAAGTAGGTTTACATTAACCCTGCAATGAAGTTACTGTGAAAATCACCTAGTCGCCACACTCTGGCGCCTGTTCGGGTACATTGAGGGAGAATTTAGCATGGCTAACCAGCACGTCTCTCAGACTGTAGGAGGAAACCAGAGCACCCAGAGGAAACCCACGCAGACACGGGGAGAATGTGCAGACCCCACATAGACGTCACCCGAGCCGGGAATTGAACCCACGTCCCTGGCACTGTGAGGCAGCAGTGCTAACCACTATGCAACCGTTCTGCCCCTATTTGGGTGGGATTTTCCTGCCCCGCCATGTCGTGTTTTGCAAATGGCCACCGGTGGGAACTTCCAGTCTGGCTGAATTCTATGGTGTTTTCATAGAAATCATAGAAACCCTACAGTGCAGAAGGAGGCCATTCGGCCCATCGAGTCTGCACCGACCACAATCCCACCCAGGCCCTACCCCCACATATTTTACCCGCTAATCCCTCTAACCTACGCATCCCAGGACTCTAAGGGGCAATTTTTTTAACCTGGCCAATCAACCTAACCCGCACATCTTTGGACTGTGGGAGGAAACCGGAGCACCCGGAGGAAACCCACGCAGACACGAGGAGAATGTGCAAACTCCACACAGACAGTGACCCGAGCCGGGAATCGAACCCGGGACCCTGGAGCTGTGAAGCAGCAGTGCTAACCACTGTGCTACCGTGGCTTTCCCGTCCCACTGCTGGAGAATTTGCCACAACGGTGGGAGGTTACCTTTGGCGGGACTGGAAGATCTGGCTGGTGGGAAGGGCTGGAAATCCTAGCTTGAATACTTTTGTCCAGTGGGTTTATCCAAGTAAGCAGTATTTCATAGTGGTAAACAAAGATAATGGGGGGTGGAGGGGATGCAGATTTTGTGCCATTAGATTCCCACCCATTGTTGTCAGAATGATGACTTTTAACCATTGGCCTCAGGATGTCCCTTGGAGTTAAGACCTTGCAGAGTGTGCAGAGAAGATTGGCTAGAATATATGCAGTGACAAGGGACTCATGTTTTTGTGGAGATTCTAGGATAATTTTCCTTCGAGCAGACAAGGTTAAGGGGTGCTGACAGGGTAAACTGTTTCTGCTGGTGAACAAGTTGGTTTAACAGATTTAAGGTGATGGCAAATGGACCAAAGGGAGGATGAGAATTTGTTTTTGCTGCAAGCAATGATCCGGGAATGCACTCCTTGAAGGGCAGTAGAAGCAGATTCGATAGTAGCTCTCAAAATGAAATTGGATACGCACTTGCAAAGGTTCAAACTAGCAGGGAAAGAACATGGCACTGGGGCTAATTGGTTAACTCTCTCAAGGAGCCAGCACATGCACAGTGGAAGGAGGCCATTCAGGCTCTGCTGTAAGATTCTATTGACGTGAATTGGTGTTTCTGGGTGATCACCAGAGAGTTTGAGCCTAAGCTTTCTTTGTGGGCACCAAGGAGTGCACTGCCTGGCACCAGAAACTAGAATGCCTTGAATTGTCTCTCTGCTTCTGATCCGCTTCTCACTGAGTTGGCCTGGTGGAAGTGTCGGAGCAGCTTCCCCACTCGGGTTAGTGTTAGAATTGTAGTTAGAGCCCTCCGATGTAATTAGACTGAATATTTACAGAAGGACTGGGGCGTGGATGAGGTGGATATTTTGCCACCTGCTCAGAAGCTCAGGGCTTCTCTTTTTTTAGTGCAGAGTGTGGCAGCAGGCAGAAAAACAGCGTGGAAGTCGCCAGCCCCAGATGACAGCTTCCGCTGCTGCATTGTGAGCAACCTGGGGAAATAAAATCCAAGGGCTGGGTGCCATGCCATCACACTAGCAGGGTGAGCTCTGATTGAACCCGCCATGCCAGCAACATGGATTTCAAAAGATTTTTTGAAGGTCATCCTGATACAAAAAAAAATCATAACCCACCCTGAACACCCCCCTCCCATGCAGTGCCAGGGGGCAGTGCCTGGGCATGACCCTCTCCTCTCTGAGCCAAGGAGTCAATCATAGAATCCCTACAGTACAGAAGGAGGCCATTTGGCCCATCGAGTCTGTACCGACCACAATCCCAGCCAGGCCCTAATCACGTAACCCCACACATTTACCCGGCTAATCCCCTCACCTGAACTCACCTGAACTCCTCTGGAGTGATCTGCTCAGCAGTTGCGCGCTGTGGGAAACCTGTCGTGATTAACATCGACATTAATGTATTATGTGGTGGAGTTGGAGGATGGGGAGAGACTATCAGACATAGAGGCCTTATGGTTACATTTAAATGTACTCTAATGAGGGAAAGCCCTGTTACATGATTGGCAGAGCACTATGGGAAATCTCACTGGAGTAATCCATGTTTTGGACCTCCCACTGGATTTTCTGCTCCTGTCCCCTTCCCAAAACAGATGTGGAAACCTCCCCCCAACCCCACACAAGCTTTAGATCGAAGGTGACAGGATCCAGAGTGACAGGTAAATCACACCGAACACTTTTAGTTTCCTCTAGCCCTGATTCCCTATAGGCTGCCACCCCTTGTATCAGAGTTGGGGTCAGGCTGGAATGGGCTAAACTCAGGCTCCATCCTGACCATCTGGCCTCTGGTATTTTAAATTTGGCAGCTTTATTTGGACACACCAAGAAATTACTCAGGTAAAAAATCTTTTGGAATTACTTTCCTGAACTTTAAAATAGACTTGATTCATTCCACTTAATGTTTTGCTGGGCTTTATAGAATCATCGAATCCCTACAGTGCAGAAGGAGGCCATTGAGTCTGCACCGACAACAATCCCACCCAGGCCCTATCCCTATAACACCATGCATTTACCCTAGCTAGTCCCCCTGACACTAAGGGGCAACTTTAGCATAGCCAATCCACCTAACTATGGATTGGCTATGCACTTGATTGCCGAAATCTTGCGGCATTCACGCTGGCAGGATCCTATGATCCCACCGATGGTGCACCCCAACCCCCGGTGTCCCGGTGGGAAAGGTGCATTCAACAGGAAGCCCCGACTGGAATTTTCCGGTCCCGTACTCCCCACAACCACTGCCAGCGAGAATGGAGAATTTGGCGCTTAGCCAAATCTCCGCTCACTGCAGCGGGAGAAGAGAAACCCAGCTGGAGGCAAAGTTGGAGAATTCCACCCCCACCCGCCGCCAACACCCCCCCCCCCCCCCAGTTGATGACAGCAGGACCATAGGAACCTGCCACCAGCGAAACACGCTGCGGAGAGGGATAAACATCCCACCCATTATTTACTATCTTGATGTTAACATAGTTAGTTGCATTAAGGCAAGAAATGAATAACTTGGTTTTATACAAATGTACAAAAAGGAATCATATTTTCCACTTGGATCTGAACAAGTCTACACAGAACAAACTGGAACTGCTGGAATTTTCTTCACTTGAAATGAATGTTTAATAATCATACTTTGTGAGGAAAAAGTTCATAATTGAATGCAGCACAATTTTAGCTGGCATCACCTTTAAATAGATTCCTTTAACATGATTATGGAGCATTGCCTAGGTGTTAGCCGATAAATTGCACAGAGCTCCAAAGTGGCACAATTGTGTGAGCAAATCGACTGTGAAAAGCTATTTTTTTTCAGCAGGTTGAAGTACTTGAAATCACACTGCAGTATTAGCAACAAGGCAGCTAAAATAAACCGGCTAACACCTTCATTAAAATAGCAAATGAATTTCATCTTTTTGAATTGATGTGTTTATTACTAACATCAATTCAATCCTCGGTGAACATGTTTATTTTAACTTGTAATGAAAAATTTTAAGGAAATGTTTGGGGAATAAATTAAGAATATTTGTACAGTTTCGTAGGAAAACAAAATACAATTTTACAGACTTCAGGCTCCTTTAAACAGATAAAGCCCCTTTCTGGTTTGCTTTTATTTGACCAAGGTTGTTTTTGTTCTAAACCAGATTGTATTAGCAATGTAAAGTTAGAGGAGAATGCTATTGCTGATATCTTTTGATGTATGTTAATGGGAAGATATGGCAAATACAAACATTGGATTTTTAAAAAAATCATTTATAGGAGGTGGGTGTTCCAGGATTTTGATCCAGCCAACGTTTATTGCCCATCCCTAATTTTCCTTGAGAAGGTGGTCATGAGATGCCTTAATGAATCGCTGCAGTCCCTGAGCTGTGGTTACACCCACAGTGTTGTTAGGGAGGGAGTTCCAGGATTTTGACCCAACAACAATGAAGGAACAGCAATATATTTCCAAGTCAGGATGGTGACTGACTTGGAGGGGAACCTCCAGGTGGTGGTGTTCCCAGGTATCTGCTGCTCTTGTCATTCTAGATGGTAGCGGTCATGGGTTTGGAAGGTGCTGTCTAAGGAGTCGTCGTGAGTTCCTGCAGTGCATATTGTAGATGTTACACACTGTTCATTGGTGATGAGGAAGTGAATGGTTGTAGAAAGGGTGCCAATCAAGCGGGCTGCTTTGCCCTGAATGGTGTCGAGCTTCTTGAGTTCTTGGCGCTGCACTCATTCAAGCAAGTAGAGAGTATTCCAACACACTCCTGACTTGTACTCTGCAGATGGTGGACTGACTTTGGGGAGTCAGGAGGTGAGGATACCTAGCCTCTGACCTGCTTTTGTAGCCATTATATTTATCTGGCTAGTCCAGTTCAGTTTCTGATCAATGGTAACACCCAGGATGTTGACGGTGGGAGATTTAGTGATGGATATGCCATTGAATGTCAATGTTTAATATGTATGCAATGAAAAAATGCTGTAATTTTTGTACATTTGCAATTGTAATTAATGCAAAGGTGTAAATACGTTTTCTGAAATGTTTAATTTTGTTAGCAGTATGGATGTGCCATGATAGTATGGTGAGAACTGGATTATTGTTATTAATATGTAAATGAAAACATTTTTATATAATGTAAAACTTTATGAAGCAGATATTTTTTCCAGTTTATTTTGTGATTTTATTTAACCAATAAATATTTGTGCCATCTAATTCTTTCGATTTGTCATTAAACATAATTGAACAAACTCTATTACAAAGCCATTTGACTAGTTGGAGAAATTTTTATCATTTTGAAATGTATTGAGTACGAATTGATGATCAGTCAATAATGTGAAATGATGGCCATTTAAATGAATAAGCCTTTGTATGCCAAACGTTATACTCAATACTTCTTTTTCAGGTTGAAGCATAGTTGGATTCAGCACTAGTCAGAGTAGTCAAAGCAAATGCTATTGGTCGTTCTTCTCCCAAAGACATAGTACATGCAACTACCGCCCCTACTCCATTTGGTGAAGTGTCACAAGCAATCACTGATGATAGTTTCAGATTAAAATGAACCAATACTTCAGATTTCTTCAAAGCATCTTTGATATCTAAGCATGCTTTCTCACATTCTGTCATCCAGTTCCATGACTGTTTCACATGTAGCACATTATGCAATGGTTTCAATAATGTAGAAATTAGGAACAAATTTGCCATAATAATTTGCTAATCCTAGAAAGGACCTCAACTGCATCACATTCTTCAGACATGTTGCTTCTAAAATAACGTCCATCTTTTTAGATGCTTTATGTTGGCCTTTACTATCAATAACGTGACCCATATACTGGACTGACATCTGGAAAAAGTCACATTTTTCTTTCTTGCTATGCAGACCATGTGCTTGAAAATGTTCAATATTGCTTCTAAATTATTTAAGTGCTCTTGTGCACTAGACCCTGTAATTAGAATATCAGCCAGGCAGATCAATCATTAACGATGGCTGATGATACAATCTGCAGTACAGATAGTTTTATGAAGAAAAATGTATTAATAAGGGATGAATAATGGAAGGGATGAATATATTTATTTGTGTGAAGTCAGTTTGAAAAGTCACTTTGTCAATGGAATTGTTATGATGGGAATGATTCCTAAACACCTATTGATGGGTTAGATTTTATCCTGGGTAATGATTTGGCCAGTGGAGACAGTAATGTGGTGACAACTGTATAGCAGAAGATGGTTAATCTTAACCAACTCTTGGAAAGCTACTGTGGTCAAAAATGAGACTCATATTGCAGAAACAAGCAATTGAAGGCAAACTTGATTGATGTAGAAAATCAACTTTTATGTGCAAAAAAGGTTTGCGTTGGCTAATGAAAGAAGAGAATTGGTGAGAACAATTGAGAATCAATAATGGAAAATGGAATACTTGACTGCAGACTTGAACTGATTAAATGATAAATAGGTAAAAGCGAACTTAGTAAAGGTTAATGTTCAGCTAAAGCATAACGAACTACAAGCATCAGAAGTCTCTATGAAATATATGGGAACACACCTTGGACAGGAAAAGGAACTGCTGGTAAATCAGAATAATTGGTGGAATGCAGAATTAAAAAGCAAAACTAATCAACAGTTAGAACTTCAGAGTGAAAAGAACAATATGATTCTTGAGAAAAATGAAGGAACAGATGGGTGGTTATGGAGTGCCACAATTCTAAAGTTGTTCCTGCAATAATTTCTGAGTTGTGATTCAGTTGATCAAAGGATTGATCTAATCAACATAATTGTGGGTGATATGTCAGTAATGAATGACAGGAAAACAACTGAAATACCTGCAAATTTGAAAAGTAAGAATTGCCAACAAGAAGGGCTGAAATTGTAAAATGATCTTTCCAGATCAATGACCAGGGACACAGGTTTGCAAGTGCTTCCCAGCGCTAAGACACAAGATATAGCAGTTGGGATACAGGCAAGTGGACAATTTGCATAAGACCATTCACAGCCTGTTGAGAACTGGACAGAGTTCAAAATTATGCAAAAATGTTGAGAGCCGGAATTCTCCAGCCGGCCACGTCACCAAATCTTCTGGTTGTGCTGATGGCGTACCCTCACCCCGGGTTTCCCGGCAGCATAGGGTGGAATCAATGGGAATTCCCATTAACGGTGGCAGGACCAGAAGATTCCGTCACCGGCGAGCGGTGCGTTTCCTCCCCCAGCCGGGAAACACATGGTTGGGAGGCCAGAGAATCCCGCCCTACGAAACTTTGGAGAAATTGACACTGCTCAAAAAGAAGTGGAAAAGATGTGTTCGAAATGGGGTTTGGAGAAAGAACAAGATCAAAACATTTCAGAGATCAAACAAAGCAGGAATGCGGAACCCTTTTGAGTGAACATAAGGAGTATCCTTATAAGGAACATAAGGAGTATCCTTGAAACAGAATAAGATATTGACCAGAGAAGAAACAAGATGTTCATTCACAAAATGCTATTTTGACATTGCTAAATCAAAATGAGCATTTCCCATGTTTGAGTTCAGAAACTAAGCTTGAAAATAGAATGATGCCTAGTTTATGGAAAAGGCGATTGGACAGTGCACTTAAACAAACGTTCTTCACTGAGTTAAAGACTAGGAGTAAGAGGAAAAAGAAACACAAGACGAATTGTGATAATGCTATGATGTACAAATTCTACTAATGCATTTAAATCATGGGATAGCCAATGCCCATCATGTTGTAGATAGTTAGCAGTATCGATATGCTGAGGATAGTGCAGGCATGTAGCAGTATAGACATACACCCCACCAAAAGCATAGATGAACATCCAACCAAACACAAGGACATACACACATATATACACTCACCAAAACACAGAGACATACACACCCAAACATGGGGATGCACACAGACCCAAACATGGGGATGCACACAGACCCAAACACACAGATATATACACACAAGATACACACACCCAAACACAGGGATACCAATGGATACACACACGCCCAAACACATAGATACATATACAACCAAGCACAGATATACACAAAATACACACATCCAAACTTGGGGATACACACAGATACACATAGACCCAAGCACACAAATACACACCCAGCCAAACACACATACACACCCAAGCACACAGATACACATCCAACCTAACACACAGATACACACACATCTAAAAACACAGACACACATACAAATTGATACACAGACATTAATCTACAGTTGCGCATATGCTCTCAGTTACAGGTACACACACACTGCAATCACAGATACACATGCTCTACCTGCAACTACGCACACATATAAATCCCACCCAGAAATACGTACATCTCCACCCACAGACACACACATGCCCTCACTGACAGATACACACATGCCCTCACCCACAGGTGCATGCATCCCCACCCACAGAAACACACACCCACTACAGCTATACACACCCACCACCCACAGCTATATAAACCCACCACCCACAGATGCACACAGACCTATCTACAGGAGAACACATCCCACCTATGAATACACACACACTGTCGCAAACAGATTTAAAAATAAATACACACATCCTATACAAGATACAAACGTGTACACCACTTATATCATTGTTATGTAGATATTTTTGAATGTCTCAGTTCCTGTGCCCTCAACAATTCTTCTCAAAAGCATTTCCTAATGCTACCTCTATCCTTGCTTTCAAAAGCATCCTAAAACCTGCCTCTTATCTTTTTGTCTAACTCTCCCTCTTCTCAGTTTCCTTCATTGGGCACAATTCTTCCTCCTAATGACCCCTGAAATGGAATAATGTGATGAGAGTTGGACAAACATAAATTATTGTTACACAGAGGAAATTGGAGGATTATTGTCCTGTTTTTCTCCCCTCCCCCATCTCAACTGTGTCCCTCTTGTTAAGAGAAAAGCTCCATGAGTAACAGCAGTCTGATATTGCTCATCCTCCATTTGTGGATCTTGACAGTGAGTGTTGATAGGATGTCCCTTATCCAACATGCCCTTGGAATGGGTTCCTTGAATTGTCTCCCTTCTAATTCACGCTCATTGAGACTAATTATAGCTTTCCTACTGTCTCCTCCCAGATCTGTTAAAGCAGCACAGACCAAAATTAACCCTGGGTTTCTCTTGGTTTATAATTGGTTCAGTTACTCATCAAATGAGAGACTTACCCTTTTCCAGTGGCCATATTTGGAGGAGCATTTCAAAAAGCTTTAAACTCATTCTATAAGCAGTGCACAATGTGATAGGTGAACATGAATAATCTTTTAAAGCAGAGGATGGATGAGCTAAGATTGGCCAATTATTCTCCCCCCTCTCGATCCATCTAGTGATTAGCAAATGTAAAACAAAATGAATATAGAGCATAATGTTAAACTATCAAAAAATTGGCAAAATGACGTATTATACTTTTTTTCAACATTCATTCGTGGCACATGGACGTCACTGGCTGGCCAACATTTATTGTCCATTCTTAGTTGCCCTTGGAGGGCAATTGAGAGTCAACCACATTGCTGTGGATCTGGAGTCAAATGTTGGCCAGACCAGATAAGTTTGGCAGATTTCCATCCCTAAAGGGCATTAGTGAACCAGGTGGATTTTTCTGACAATCGACAATGGTTTCATGTTCATCAGTAGATTCTTAATTCCAAACATTTTTGATTGAATTCAAATTCCACCATCTGCCATGGGTCAAACCCAGGTGCCCAGAATATTAGTTGAGTTTCTGGATTAATAGTCTGGTGATAATACCACTCGCCCATTGCCTCCCCTCAGGGGAAATGAATGAACAGACAGTGCTGGTATTGTTAAAGTGTTTATGAATCTACATCTAAAGATGTCAAAACTGAAAATGGAAATAAAAAACAGGAAATGTCTGGCAGACATTCGGTCGGAATCTGAGGGAAGGAAGAGCAGGTTCAACTTGGTTGGTGTATAGTCCAATAGTCAAAATTACCAAGTCCCAATGAATGTCTTAACATGAGATCATTTAAATACTATTGTGAGAACTTGTATCAAATTACTTCAGTTTTCTCTCTGCAGAGGTGCTATCCGATTATGGAATTTCATGCTAATGAAATTCACAGAAATTTCAAGGCACGGGAGTTTATTCCTGAAACATTGACCTTTCTTTTCCATTTTTAGATGTTCACCAATCTGTTGCATATTTCCAGCATATTGAGTGTTCATTTTGAAGGTTACCACTGTGTTTTCATCTTGATGTCACTATGAGCTGAAGTTGCCCCCAATTACTCTCCCTCACAGGACCTTTTCTTCTGAAACGACCTCTGTTCTCTTTGATTTTCAGTGTGAGATTTAATGTACAAACCAGAATTTTGAAGAAAAGGAACAAATCTCAAAGCAATCATTTAGTTTTAGTTATTTTTTAAAAAATCAAAAGATTGAACAAAATATTGCTTGCAACATATACTGATACAGAAAACATTAGATGCATAAGTCAAAAACTTCAGCTAACATGATGTTACCTTATTCTGGATTTACATGTTCCCAAGTAACTTTGATATAAGAACAATACAGCACATATGGATATGAAGAAACTTTTTCCCTTAGTTTTTCCCTCACTAACCAGTGGGCATGGATTTAAGGTAATGGGCAGGAGATTTAGAGGGGATTTGAGAAAAAACGTTTTCACCCAGAGGGTGGTGGGAATCTGGAACTCACTATCTGAAAGGATGGTAGAAGCAGGAACCCTCATGGCACTTAAGAAGCATTTAGTTGAGCACTTGAAATGCCATAGCGTATATGGCTATGGACCAAGCACTGGAAAATGGGATTAGAACAGGTAAGTGCTCGATGGCTGGCACAAACACGGTGGGCCAAAGAGCCTCTTTCTGTGCTGTAAAACTTTATTTCACTGCCTTGCCCGCCCCAGAATTGGGGAGGGAGAGGCTCGCAGAACAGCATTCTCTGTTGGCCCCGGGTGGGATCTTACGAGCCTTGGGTGGCCGAGGCAGTAAAATTCCAGCATATGACTCTATGAAATATGATTTTGGAATATTTGTTCTGTTCGCTTAGCAATAAAATTTCATTCACTCTTCCCTGGGTGCACCCAAACAATAAATTTATCTTTATTTATTAATTAGTGAGAATGTCAGAAAATTACTGCAATATTAGATGTTAGTGGCTCAATGAGAGAAATATCTAATCCCCTTCCAATGTAGAAAATCAAAGAAAAATGCTTCAAAAAATTATGACAACCAACAGTGCCGATGTGTTGAGAAAGTCAAATATTAATTAGGACTAAAACAACTAGTCACTTTAGCAACATTTTTTTAAAAAATGAACATTAATGTTCATATTTAAGGGTTCATATGAGGGTTCTTGCCTCTACCATTCTTTCAGGCAGAGTTCCAGATTCCCACCACCCTCTGGGTGGAAACATTTTTCCTCAAATCCCCTCTAACTCTCTGCCCTCTGGTTAGTGACTCCCTGTGGTGAACCATCGTTGGTTCCCACTAGGTAGTACTGAGCCAGGCTCTGGCCAGTACTACGAGTATGTATATATGTTGCTGTTGGGGTTAGGGATGGGTTGTTCTACTTGTTGCTGTTGGGGTTAGAGTTGGGCTGTTACACCTGTATCATAGTTATTATGGTACATCCCAGTCGGGCTCCGCCTCCTGGGAGAGGTATAAAGGTCACTGCTCTGTCTGGGGCCCCTCAGTCTGGGATCGTGTACTATACATGGTAGCTTCGTTGTAATAGTAAATAAAAGCCTTTATTTCCTTGAGCATCTCAAGCCTCGTGTGTGATAACGCGCATCAATTTTATTTACTATTAATTAAACTCTCGTCGTTAAAAAAAAAGAAAACGATACAGAGAGTCTGGAGCAAATGTTAAAACCCGAACGTCTTACACTGGATCCACGTGCGGCGGGCGCCTCTAACACCTTCGACCACTGGTTGAAATGTTTTGAGGACTACCTTGCAGCCTGGTCAGGCATTGGCGCCATTACTTGGCGGGAAAACGGTTCACCCTGATCACGGACCAGCAGTCCGTGGCGTTCATATTCAATAACACGCTGCGGGGCAAGATCAAGAACGACAAGATCTTGAGGTGGAGAATCGAACTCTCCACCTATAATTACGACATCATGTATCGTCCAGGGAAACTCAACGAGCCCTCGGATGCCCTGTTGCATGGAACATGCGCCAGTATACAGGAGGACCGTTTGCAGGCTCTCCATAATGACCTATGCCATCCTGGGGTCACTCGGCTCTACCACTTCGTAAAAGCCCGCAATCTGCCCTACTCGGTGGAGGATGTCAGGTCCATAACGAGAAGTTGTCGGGTATGTGCGGAATGCAAACCGCACTTTTACCGACCTGACCGGGCACAACTAGTCATGGCCACTTGTCCCTTCGAAAGACTGAGTGTCGACTTTAAGGGCCCCCTTCCCTCGACAGATCGGAATGTGTACTTCCTCAACATCATTGATGAGTACTCGAGATTCCCTTTTGTTATTCCCTGCTCTGATACATCCGCTGCCACGGTTATCAAGGCATTCCGTGATCTTTTTACTCTGTTCGGGTACCCCTGCTACATTCACAGCGATAGGGGCTCGTCGTTCATGAGCGATGACTTGAGGCAATATCTGCTCTCATACGGGATTGCCTCTAGTAGAACCACGAGCTACAACCCTAGGGGTAACGGACAGGTGGAACGTGAGAATGCTACAGTCTGGAAGGCTGTCTTACTGGCGTTGAAGTCAAAAAGCTTTCCAGCCTCCCGTTGGCAAGAGGTGCTCCCTGATGCGCTCCATTCCATACGCTCACTCCTGTGTACGGCAACCAACGCTACTCCTCATGAGAGGCTGTTTTCATTCCCTCGGAAGTCTTCCTCTGGGACCTCATTACCGTCTTGGTTGACGTACTCAGGACCTGTCCTCCTGCGGCGGCATGTAAGGCCCCGCAAGTCCGACCCGTTGGTCGAACAGGTCCATCTCCTCCACGCCAACCCTCAGTATGCCTCTGTGGCATACCCTGACGGGCGAGAGGACACGGTCTCGATTCGAGACCTGGCGCCAGCAGGGGACGTAGAAACCCCTGTCGCTCCCATACCTCCTGTTAGAGACCCCCCAACTATTGTTTCCCCTCCTGACACGGCGCGGGCAGCATCGGGACCATTACTTAACCCCTTTACTCCCATGTACAGCTTGCCTGAGTCCAGGAGATGGTCACCACTTCAGGGCGTGTCGGAACTCAACGGATTATCATCACCTCGGGGTCAGTCGGCCCGTGAGACTGTGGAGGAACCGTTGGACATCGCCTTGGGGAGAACGCCACTGCGAGTGCCTACTCCGGTGTCATCACCGGTGCTGAGGAGGTCACAACGACGGTGCGGTCCCCCTGACTGTCTGAACTTATAGACTGATGACAAATTATTCTGTTTTTTTTGTACCCCGCCGGCCTTTGTCTTCAAAGGAGGGGTGAATGTGGTGAACCATCGTTGGTTCCCACTAGGTAGTACTGAGCCAGGGTCTGGCCAGTACTACGAGTATGTATATATGTTGCCTCTAGATGGGTTCTACTTGTTGCTGTTGGGGTTAGGGTTGGGCTGTTACACCTGTATTATAGTTATTATGGTACATCCCACTCCCACTAAGGCTCTAAGCAGGTGGAATATCAATTGAAAGGGATAGCTTTCTTTCATTTTCTAACAAAACTGTAAAGCATCTAATTCTCATTGTGTTCATCAGCTTTATTGGTCAGATTAAGCAAGCAAAATATTATTGTTTATTGTGAGAGGAGTTAATTACAAAAGTAGGGATGTTATACTTCAGTTTTCCAGGGCATTGGCGAGACCACATCTGGAGTACTGTGTACAGTATTGGTCTCCTTACTTTAGGAAGGAGATCAATGCATTGGAAGCTATTCAGAGGAATCATAGAATCCCTACAGTACAGAAGAAGGCCATTTGGCCTATCGAGTCTATACCAACCACATTCCCACCCAGACCCTATTCCCACAACCCCAAGCATTTATCCTGCTAATCCTCCAGGCACTAGGGTCAGTTTAGCATGGCCAATCAACCTAACCCACACATCTTTGGACTGTGGGAGGAAACCAGAGCACCCGGAGGAAACCCACGCAGACAATGTGCAAACTCCAAAGGACCCAAGACTGGAATTGAACCTGGGACCTGTTGGCACTGTGAGGCAGCAGTGCTAACCACTGTGCCACCGTACCGCCCAGACTAATACCTGGAGTTTAGACTAATACCTGGAATGGGCAGGTTGTCCTTTTTGAAGAGGTTGGATCATCTAGGCTTGTATCTAGTGGAGTTTAGAAGAGTAAGGTGTGACTTGATTGAAACATATAGGAGGATCCTGGGGAGGTCTCGACAGGATGGATGCAGAGAGGATGTTTCCTTCTGTGCAAGAATGTAGAACTAGGAGTCACTGTTGAAAAATAAGGGGTCACCCATTTAAGACAGAGAAGAAGAGTTTTTTTTTCTCTCTCAGAGGGTTGCGAATCTTTGGAACTCTCTTCCTCAAAAGGCAGTGGAAGCAGAGTCTTTAAATATTTTAAGGCAGACGTGGATAGATTCTTGATAAGCAAGGGGGTGAAAGCCAACTGGGTAGGTGGGAATGTGGAGTTGGGTTACAGTTGGATCAGCCATGGTCTTTTTGAAGCATGCTTGAGGGGCCGAATGGTCTACCGCTTCTCCTACTTCATAGGCTTTGCCCACGTAACATGAGGCACTTCATTTTGACAGTACATTAGCTGTGAAAGTGCTTTGGGAATCCCGACGTTGTGAAAGACACTTTAGAATTACAGGAGTATTTCCTCCCCCCCCCCCAACCCCCCCCCTCAACTCCCCCCAACCCCCCCCCTCAACTCCCCCCCCCCCCCCCATAATTGGAAACACAGGGCCGTGTCCATTCTTTCACTTTGCAAAACTTTCTGGTGACACACATTTAATTCAGATCATGAGTTGATATCATAATAGTGGGCATCATGGTGGCACAGTGGTTAGCGCTGCTGCCTCACAACGCCAGGATCCCGGGTTCGGCTCCAGCCTTAGGTGACTGTGCGGGGCCGTGTGGTTAGCACTGCTCCGGTTTTCTCCCACACTTCAAAGATGTGTGGTTTATGTTGATTGGCCATGGTAAATTGCCCCTTAGTGTCAGGGGTATTAGCAGGGTAAATATATAGGGTTACGAGGATAGGATGGGATTGTGGTTGGTGCAGACTCGATGGGCCGAATGGCCTCCTTCTGCACTGTTGGGATTCTATGAGCAAATCAAAGTTTCTTGAATACGTATCTTGTCAAAGGGCATTTTTCCTCCTCAGGAAATTTTCCCCGAACAAAACCATTTTGGCACCCGTGGAAAACACCTTGAAACATGTTGTTACCATTAGGGTGCTACATGAATGTACATTGTTGTTGTTGTATTTCCAAGGGACCGAGTTACTATCGGTCTGTAGAGGTCGCTATGCGTCTTTCTCAGCACCTTTCGAATAGTTTCTAACAACTGATTACACAGGCACCAGCTTCCCCACTGACTTCTCTCTTTAGCCTTACTGTTGCAAAACTTAAACTATTTTGGATCCATTCAAGCAAGTTATCATGCAATTAAAAAATCTAAGAAAATGAGATATACCTGACCACCAAGTCTGTGAACTAATATGGGGCTTTACTCTCCGTCGAAAATCTCGAAAGAATTTAGTTTATTTAGATTATAATGTTTAAAGAAACTAAAATTTGATAAAACGGAGCGACCGCAATACAGCATATTCATTCACATTTATCACAAGGTTGAGGCTGTATTGTAGATGTGTAAAATTTATCCTTGATGTAGGTCTGTGTGGTTCTGGATAAAATGGATAAAACTCTGTAGCAAATCTCAAATTGTGGCACACACACTTTCTGTTCAGTTTTTCTTCCGGATCAGAAAGCCCAAGCACAAAGCAAGAGGAATAGCCCCGGCTTTGTGCGAAGCTGTCAGTTGGATTTGGAAGGAAAAGTGTGATAATTGCCTTGGAAGAGTTCATTTGTTGCAGAACACAACCCTTCTATAAGTTTTGACAGGGGGCTCTGACTTTGCTCAGGTTGAGAATGGTGTACGATTGTGTGGTTGTGCTTTTGTTGAAAGTTAAGCTTTTATTTGGCTTCGTGAATGTATTTAATGAGTAGCTGAACCATTCAGAGCAGAAAAATGTCGGCGGAATTAGCTGATCTGAGTTGATGCAATATTAATTAGTTCTGGTTAGCACTGCTGCCACACAGTGCCAGGCACCCGGATTTGATTCCCGGCTTGGGTCACTGTCCGTGTGGAGTATGCACTTTCTCCCCGTGCCTGCGTGGGTTTCCTCCCACACTCCAAAAATGTATAGGTTAGGTGGATTGGCCACGCTAAATTGCCCCCTAGTGTCAGAGGGATTAGCTGGGGTAAATGCTTGGTATTATGGAGATAGGGTGTGAGTGGGATTGTGGTCAGTGCAGACTCGATGGGCTGAATGGCCTCCTTCTACACTGTACGATCCTATAATAGGCGCCAGATACAGGTAACATCAGATCAGCCCCGATAGGAGTGGGGCTGGGTTCAGAAATTGACTAATGTTGATTGCAGTGTTAATTTCTATCCTGACATTTTAATTCAACAGGGTCCCAGCTTCCCAATTAGGTATCCCTTAGCGCTCCCTTATATCGGACATTCTGCCTGCAAACGCCATTCTTCAGGTGATAGAGCGAAGGTTTTAATCCGTTCAAATGGCAGCACAGTGGCACAGTGGTTAGCACTGCTACCTCACAGGCACTAGGGACCCGGGTTCGATTCCCGGCTTGGGTCACTGTCTGCGTGGAGTTTGCACATTCTCCCCGTATCTGCGTGGGCTTCCTCCCACAGTCCAAGGATCATAGAAATCATAGAAACCCTACAGTACAGAAAGAGGCCATTCGGCCCATCGAGTCTGCACCGACCACAATCCCATCCAGGCCCTACCCCCACATCCCTACATATTTACCCGCTAATCCCTCTAACCTACACATCTCAGGACACTAAGGGCAATTTTCAGCATGGCCAATCAACCTAACCCGCACATCTTTGGACTGTGGGAGGAAACCGGAGCACCCGGAGGAAACCCACGCAGACACGAGGAGAATGTGCAAACTCCACACAGACAGTGCCCCAAGCCAGAAATCGAACCCAGGTCCCTGGAGCTGTGAAGCAGCAGTGCTAACCACCCTGCGGGTTAGGTGGAGTGGCTATGCTAAATTGCCTATTAGTATCAGGGGGACTAGCTCGGGTAAATGCATGGGGATAGAGTCTGGGTGGGATTGTGGTCGGTGCAGACTTGATGGGCCGAATGGCCTCCTTCTGCACTGCAGGATTTTATGAAGTGCGAGTTGGGTGTGATCCATTGGTTGGAAGAAGTGAGATTGATGTAGCGAATGACATTTCTTACTTTCGCCTGTGTTTTGTTTGTAGTTTAGTTTCAGTGCAACGGCGGCTAAATTCAGTACCATTGGCGAAAAAAAGCAATTTAGTTTAACTAAAATTGAAATTCACATTTAATTTTCGCTATTTTACATTTAATCATTCGTCTAGTTCCCGAAAAGCCACGGAATGCAACATAATTCTGTATCCCACTCTTGGCCAAGACGATTCACGGCAACTAGGTTCTACAATATTATTTTATGAACTGTTAGTACGCTCATACCATAGGCATTCCACCCGATTCTAATAGAAATGTCGACCTGTGGAATAAGTCGCATATCTTAACATAGACAAGAGGAATTTAATCTGAGTACGTTGTGTTCATGTGATAATGTCACAAAACGCAATTTGCAAGATCATAACTCACTTCTCCCCGGAGAGATATTACCTTAGACATTCCTGGGTAAATATTTAACTGTTCTGCTCCCAGGAACAGGTGTGACAAAGCGGTCCTCTCACAACTGCTAATATTCCACAGTTTCAATTCAGCGGGGCCGCCAGATTGTGACTGTTCAGTGAAATATGAATAATTTCTCGCCGATAGATAGATAGATAGATAGATAGATAGAGAGAGAGAGAGATAGATAGAGATAGCTAGAGATAGAGATAGTGCGATAGTTAGAGAGAGATAGATAGACAGACATAGATGGACAGATAGAGATAGGTAGAGATAGCGATAGATTGATAGATAGGAGAGAGATAGAGATAGAGACATAGATAGATAGAGATAGAGATAGATAGATAGATAGAGATAGACAGACAGACAGATAGATAGACATAGATAGATAGCAGTGACGTGAACTGTTTCTAAGTTGTAAGTTCCATTATCAGCTGTTCTAATTGGAATGCATGCGTGTGCTGAGTAACAGGTTTGGATCAGCCAGGGTTCAATACAGAGATCTCGGGAATATTAATAAATAGGCGACAATTCTGAATGCGAAGTGAGAATCTAAATGCTCCCACGCAGAGATGTTCCTTTAGATTTTTAACAAGCAGCAAAGAACAGAACTTGAAGCTATTTGTATAAATGTCCCATTCTTCCCCAACCCCAGACCCGTCTCCCCCTCATTTCCCACTTGGTAATAAATGACTGTCCTGCTCCCGGTGCAATGATAGCAACACAAACCCCGAGATTATCCTTGCTACGCATCTCGGCAGCTTATGGTTTAGCTATCATTTCAACTTTATGTCGTTAATTTATTCATTTTGTCCATTTTAAAAGCAAGCGTGAACAGCGGGGCGGGAAAAGCAGCATTGATAGGATGCAACCAGGCAGGGGGCTGCATCTCTGACATTGAACCTGCAATTGGCAGCTGCTGCTGATCTCTGCAAGCATCCTTTTCCAAATCGCTGCTGGGGACAGAGTGAGGAAACATATCCCAATGTGAAATTGCTCTCATTCCAGCCCCTCGAGCCGCTGTCCCGGAACTAAGAGCATCCAGGATCCCAGCTCCTCCCGCATTGCGCCCTGTAGCCGGCTCCATTGGGAAGGGATGTGCTGAGAGGTGGTGCCAGGGGGTGGAGCCTGGTCTTCCTGCCGCAGGTCTGAGTGTCCCCGGGCAGAAATAAAAAGCCCCGCACTGGAGCCACCGCTCAGTCGATGCAACATCTCTGCTCCCGTCAATTTACACCCCAGAGGAACGGAGAGGGAGAGAACAGGGCCAAGAGAATGCACCCATTTACCTTCTTACTCCTCAGCTCTTTGCTCGTCCTGACTTCGGAAGCTGGTAAGTCTCCAGTTAAAGGTGATGTTTAAATTGATTCAATTTGCTCCAGTTTCCTTTGCGGTCTTGTTTCATTGTAAAAAAGCGGGATAAAGCAGCCTTGAACTGTTCCGAATGATTTCTGCTACTGATCTGTCGCGCAGAAGCGACTGCTAAGCAGAGGGGGTGAGACTAATATTGCACTGCAGGAACTCAGCAAAGTTCCTTAGACAGCACCTTCCAATCCCAGGACATCTATCATCTACAAAGGACAAGCGCGGCACATACATGGGAACACCACCACCTGGAAGTCCCCCTCCAACTCACTCACCATCCTGACTTGGGAAATATATTACCCATTCCTTCACTGTGACTGGGTCAAAATCTTGGAACTCCCTCCCTAACAGCACCGTGGGTGTACCTACACCCCAGGGGCTGCAACGGTTCAAGAAGGCTCACCACCTTCTCAAGGACAACTAGGGTAGAGCAATAAATGTTGGTGTGGCCAGCTACGCTCACATCCCATAAATTAAGGATTAAAAAATATAAAGCGGCAAAACCTGCCTAGGGTGGATGGAGATATTATAAGGGGGCATAACTATAGGGTTCGTGGTGGGAGATATAGGAAGGATATCAGAGGTAGGTTCTTTACGCAGAGAGTGGTTGGGGTGTGGAATGGACTGCCTGCAGTGATAGTGGAGTCAGACACTTTAGGAACATTTAAGTGGTTATTGGATAGGCACATGAAGCACACCAGGATGATAGGGAGTGGGATAGCTTGATCTTGGTTTCAGATAAAGCTCGGCACAACATCGTGGGCCGAAGGGCCTGTTCTGTGCTGTACTGTTCTATGTAGCTACCAGTAAAGGGGACTGAAATAGCAGCACATTTCCTGCTCTGCCCCATCTACCTGTCCGTTTGAACGCCTCTTTATTCCAGGGAGATTAATGAACAACTGGGAGTGAGTGGCCTAATCTAAGTGTCCAGATAACTCAGAATAGGCCAGAATTGAACAGTCTTCCTGACTGTAATCTGAGGCCGGGAGCTGGTGATTGCTTGGTTTTGACACCGTCTCCCCGTCCCCCATCCTGTGAGCTGCCCAATTTGAATTGTGTGCTCATTTAATATCCCTGCTGCTACTTACTGTACCTGCAACTGCTGATTGTCAGTGAGTTCACTCCGTGTTCACTGAGATCTCTCGAATCTGTTCACTAAGTTTTTTGTAAAAAAAATGTAACAAAGGCGGCCAGCAAAATAACACTGGCTAAGACAATGTGGAGATTCGCATTTAATTGTCACCCGGTTGTCTCATCTCAGTGAAGTCTGAAACTCGCTAACAACATGAGTAGATGCAGTGACAATGTTACATAAACCGCAACATGATACGCAGATAAAAATAATGTCGCGCCAACAATCTTTTACCTTTATTATCAAAGGATCAACTGTTATTCAGAATTTAGACCTAACTGGAAATGGCCACAGGATATTTAGCTTCTGTTCTTGTTAAAGCAGAAGGTTGTTTTTGAAACGGAGATTTATTTTTGTTAGAACAATTGAGACTGAGAGCTCCACTGTGCACAAGAAACTGTCCACTGTTTGATAGCCCCTCTGACAGTACACACACTGTGGGAATGGCCAGTGTACAGGATGTTCTGGCTCCACATGGATGGTTATTCCAGGAAAACTGCCCCAGGGATCTCATTCCTGTTTACTCCTGTCACCATGTGGCACTGGCAGATTGGATGCCCGGTAGCTGTTGACATTGGCACACCACACGGGGTGACCCAATCTCTGTTCCCATGGTACTGTCGGACTCTGCAGCACATACATGTGGATGACACAGCTCATGTTGGGTGGGCACGGTTCTCGCTGGTAACTTGCGCAGCAGGATCATAGAAACCCTACAGTACAGAAAGAGGCCATTCGGCCCATCAAGTCTGCACCGACCACAATCCCACCCAGGCCCTACTCCCATATCCCTACATATTTACCCGCTAATCCCTCTAACCTATGCATCCCAGGACACTAAGGGGCAATTTAGCATGGCCAATCAACCTAACCCGCACATCTTTGGACTGTGGGAGGAAACCAGAGCACCCAGAGGAAACCCACGCAGACACGAGGAGAATGTGCAAACTCCACACAGACAGTGACCCAAGCCGGGAATCGAACCCAGGTCCCTGGCGCTGTGAAGCAGCACTGCTAACCACTGTGCTACCGTGCTGCCCCGGACGATGTAAAGTACCTTCCTACACTGCCCCACCTCCTCCACACACACACTCATTCCTCCGGTTCCTTCTCCTTACATCTCCGGCGAGTGCCCCATGCTAAATGGAAATAGCTTCAGGCCTTATATGGGATTGCGCACCCCAGGGGAGGGGGTGTGATAGTATCTGTCTCCATTATGACTATCTTCATGGGTGATTAGCTACCCACAGTTCACACTCACACAGCGTCACTCCATTAGAAAAAAACGGCAACCCCCCCTCCCCCCGAGCTAATTTATGAGTCCGAGTTGGTGCAGAAGAGGGCGAAAATAGGGAGCAAACCTTCTCAACACTACACATCTTCAACGCCTATTACACCATATCTGACACCACGTTAACACGTTTCCAGCATCAGAGCCAGCATATCGTTTGCACACGCCCGTTTCTCCCAGTCCCTTCCTGCAAATGATGTCCGGGAAAGTGAGTCACTTCTCCCAGTCCCTTGTTGCTGAGGCAATCCCCAGAGAGGTGTGTAGCAGCGACCCAGAATGGCTCTGCCTCATTCTTCCTCCTTTCCGTGGCAAAATATAACGTTGCCAGCCAGTTTGACAAGGCTTTGAGCATCAGGCGCTAAATGAACTAAGCGCCGGATATTAAATACCTCGAGGTCTCTTGATGTAACAATAACCACTGGGCGTCATAAGTAATTCATTGTGTGAAGTGTTTTGACATGTAATAACTTGCTGGACAAATGGAAGTAGAGTCCTGTACCCAGACTGGTCTTCATGTTAATACATATATTTATATGTTAGAAGCACTGAGTGGAGAAAGTTCAAGGACGATTTTACTAGGGTGACACCCCAGCTGTGTAGACTCCGCACAGGAATCGAACCCAGGTCCTTGGTGCTGTGAGGCAGCAGTGCTAAGCACTGTGCCTCTGTGCCACCCACAATGTAACAGTCAATTCGGCAGAAACATTTTTATTCAGATAGCAGTGAGAATGTGGAGCTTGATATCACAGAGTGGTTCAGGCAAATAGCATGGAAGTATTTATGGGGAAGTCAGATAAGTAAATGGGGGAGAGAGGCATAGACTGCATCTTGACAAGTTGGGGGTGGGGGGGGGGGGGGGTGGAGGTGGTGAGAAGAGTGAGATGAATCTTCTATGCTAGATATACAATAGTAAGACATGATGGACCAAACAGCCTTCTCGTGCTATAAATTCTGCAGGAATGATGTTGTGCTTAACTGTGCCTAATTTTTGCTGTCAATTTTTGTGGAAGAATTTCTTATTGGTTATGTATTCCTGGGGATCATTTTCAGGTCGTGTTTGTAAATTGCTTTCCAGTCTTATATTGTCTTACAGGCTGACCTGACTTCTTCATTCTTGGAAATAATTTTTGAGTACTTGCAAGGACGGTCCTTCCATTTGAATGGGGAAGTGCCTCTCCTCTTTCCCTTGTTGAAATCATATTGCAGGTCACTTTGCAGTTATTAATGAACACTAGAATTTGGCCAGTGCAAAAGAAATTTTCAGTCCTGTCCCTTAAGTTCCTACACTACCTCCTTAAGTTCTTGTAGGTTCTGACACCCGTTTGTTTGAGTTTCACTTCTCATTTATTATCCTATTTATAACAGAGCACCACAATAATATAAATGAGATTATATATTTCCTTTGGCTCTGAGACATTTCAGACATGAATTGTGGTTAAAAAGGAAATAGTGCTTTTCATAGTGGCTTTCAAGAGATTCTAAAGCACTTTACAACTAATTAAGTACTTTGAAGTGTAATCACAGTTGTAACATAAGGAAATATTGCAGCCAATTGATGCACAATAAGGGCTTGCAAACAACAATGAGATAATGATCTGATCATCCATTTTGATAATGTTGGTGGAGAGATAAGTACTGACCGGGATACTAGGGCAAGTTTCCCCTACTCTTCAAATTCTAGGTAAAATAGCATCTTAGAATCTCCTACATCAATCTTGGCAGGACAGATGTGGCCTCAGTTTTTAACACTTCCTCTGAAGTCTGTATCCTCTTTCAGCTACAACACTGAAGTGTCAGCATAGATGATGTGTTCAGGTCCCTGGAATGGGACCTAAACCCACAACCCTCTGACTCTGAGCCAAGAGTGACGTCCCTGAGCCAAAGCTGACACCTCAAGTCAGAATGAATATGACTTTTGAGCTTCTCTGAATGCAGTTATTTTAGGATTGTCAAACATTTCCTGCAGCCTAAGCAGAATAAACAGTATAAGCCACAATAGCAGCTCTGTAGTACAAGAAATGAGCTGCGTTGGGAATGTTGAGCAGTGTCTTGGCACAGAATGGGCAGATTCTGCAAAATAAGCTTTAAGTTAAAGCAGGCAACGAGAACCTTAGGGTACGTATACAAAAGGTCAGTTCTTCAAGGTCAATTCCCTGTAACAGTGTAGGTGTTGGGTGTCTGCTCTGTGGAAGGCCAGACATCAATATCCCATTTATAGAACAATCTATCAACAAGTGCTTCAGTTGACAGCAAATTTAAACTGGTGCAAGGCAAAGATAGCATTACCTGAGGCAATAGCTTCTAGCAGGGTAATACAACAATTGAAATGCTTCCATCCTAATTACTTAGGCTGCTTTTAGTGTTAACAAGACTTCGCTGCTAGCTTGGTAGAATATGACATTCTACATGGCACGCTGGGAAATACTTTCCGAATGCAAAGGCATTGGGAGAAATGATAGCCAGGCACTCTGCATTACTGTCATGACGATATAATTTCCCGTGGCCCATTAAATGTGACAAACAATGAACACTTGGAGACTTGACTTGTCAGCACAAGTGCCTAGATGTTTTTTGTTCATAGCTATTCAAAGGGAGCTGCTGACCTGCAAGGGCAGTTGTTTTGAATAATCTGTTGACCAGTAATCAGGAATAAACCCTGAAGAACAGAGAGCAGGACGACAGCAGAGACATTTAAGAAGCATCGATATGCATTCCAAAACATAAGAAATAAAATGGATGAGTAATGGTATAATGGGAGCTACTGGACAGCATAGTAGTTAGAAGCCTGGCTAAGGGAAAGGGGGGGAACCACCTTCAGATTTTCTGTGTTACACAAATTCCATTGACTCAGTCTACATTTCCCGCTGCCTCAGAAAAGCAGCCAGCATAATCAAGGACCCCACACACCCCGGACATTCTCTCTTCCATCTTTTTCTGTCAGATAAAAGGATACAAAAGTCTGAGATCAGGTACCCACCGACTCAAGAACAGCTTCTTCCCTGCTGCCATCAGACTTTGAATGGACCTACCTCGCATTAAGCTTATCTTTCTCTACATTCTAGCTATGTCTGTAACATTACATTCTGCACTCTCTCCTTTCCATCTCCTCTATGTACTCTATGAATGGTATGCTTTGTCTGTATAGCGTGCAAGAAACAATTCTTTACACTGTATCCCCATATCTGTGACAATAATAAATTAAACCAATATATCAAAAACGGTTAACATGTTGCTGAGATGAAGTGAAAATCAGCACAGAAGTCTCTGGATGCACCTGGCAGCTTGTGATAATAAAATGAGTGAGAGAAAAGGCAATTCATCTCGGGTTCCAGATCCTTATTGCTATTGCAGTGACCTCAGCTGAAAAAAGAACATGTAAAAAAAACCTGACTTCACCCTTGCCCCATCAGCTGCTGAAACCTTCATTTCTGTCTGTGTTTAAATTCTTCCAGCATGATCCTGGCTGCTTCCCACATCCTATCGTACCTAAACTGAAGGTCATCCAAAACTCTTCTCCCCGTTTCCTTCCTCCTGTTTTCACTGTCCTAAACTGGCTCCCAGTCAAGTAAAGTCTTGATTTTAAATTTCTCATTCTTGTTCTTCTTTGTGACCTCACCCCTCCATATCTGTGTCATCCTCCCCCCGGCCCCACAACCCTGTGAGATATCTGTGCTCTTTCAGTTCTGTTATCTTAAACTTCTCCAATTTTAATCATTCCTCCTTTGGTGACCATGCCTTTGGCTACCTAGGCCCAAAGCTCGCTCCCTAAACCTCCTCACCTCATCAATTTGCTTTCCTCCTTCAAGGTATTGCTTAAAACCTACTTTTGACCAAGTCATCTTTTGTTTTGCAATGCTCTTGTGAAGTGCCTTGGGACATTTCATCATGTAAATTAAAGGTATTGTTGTATGCAGATGTGGGTACACACAGAATTAGGCTGGCTTTTGATAGCTTCCCTGGTTGAAAGGCCAATAGAACCATCAATGGAATTAAAACCATATAATAAAGAGATGAGAAAGGCATTAGAGCCAATTTTAAGACTTGGAGAGGGGGAAAGAAAGGACATAGCTCATACCAGAAACAAATAGGGAATACATTCTCAATCTCCGGAATGTTTCTGGCTCTCTAAGCTCAGCGAGGAAGAATAATCACTTGGATGAGCTACTGAAGGACTATCTTTCTCACACATCTCAACAAGACATGCAGAAAAGGATGAAAGATAAGCAGTGATAAACTGAGAATGGAAACCATATGCTAAATGGATTAGTTACAAGAAGTAGTTAAACAGTTTTGCTTGTAATTCAGATGTTACATGCCAATCCTGTGCCAATTCTGTTTTGTCTGTCTTTACTTTGTTCAATCCCAAATAGTCAAGCACGAGATGGAGCAATATTGCAACAATTAGGCAACATAATTTACAAAAGCTTCGTTTGGTCCGGAGACAACGTGGAAATTAACCACAACCGAGAACATGTGAAAACCTAAATAATTGATGCTGTTTGACAGACTATCTTTCACAATCTGTGCCAGGCCTAAGATATAGCTAGTTCATATCTACACAGTATTGTTCATCTGTAAATCTGATCTGTGTTTTCGAACAAAGGAGAAATTCTTTTAAGATACTTGAGTACGTTGATGTCGAATGGTTTTCAATTCTTTGTTGCAGCTGTCAGCATAACCATTGCCAGACAAAATGTGCATGAATGCATCTGTGTGAAGTTGTATCTGTGTGTGTCCTGTGCTGAGTAACCTCAAATGAGTATTCTTTTCCTTGGAATGTTATCGATTGGGTTGTGAATGTGGAATATCTCACCTGATTTGATTGTACCTTTCAAAAGGAAAACAGAATTTTTTCTCCCCCGTGGTGGGGATAGGGGAGGATTTCTTAAAGTGCACTGTGGAATTCAATTACCCCACAACAACTGAAAGGGAACTGTTGTCGAAACCTCAGAGGAATGCAGTCTCAGACTGGGAGACTGAGATTCCCTTTCTAATTTGCATTGTTCAGTCACTTACTAATTTTCATGCAAGTGGACTTTTAAATTATAAATCATAGAATCCCTACAGTACAGAAGGAGGCCATTCAGCCCATCAAGTCTGTACTGAACACAATCCCACCCAGGCCCTATTCCCATAACCCTACACATTTACCCTGCTAATCCCCCTAACACTAAGGGTCAATTTAGCCTGGCCAATCAACCTAACCTACACATCTTTGGACTGTGGGAGGAAACTGGAGCACCAAGAGGAAACCCACACAGACACAGGGAGAATGTGCAAACTCCACACAGACACTGACCCGAGAATTGAACCTGTGACCCTGGTGCTGTGAGGCAGCAGTGCTAACCACTGTGCCACCAGCATGTTTCGATTCCAAGTACTGAAAACAAACTTGACCCAGTTTAAAAGGGAAGCACAGCCAAACTCAGCCAACCGATAATTTTTAATATCATCATTCTCACTCTTGCTTTTACATTTCCAGTTGTGGTTCTTTTATCCTTGATGCTGTTTATTACTATGTAATAAAAGCTCACCCGTTCTCTCTTCTTCATCATTCTATATGTTTCTTTTCTGTTTATCAAGAAATGCAGTTCAAATCTTCATTGTAGACAACAGAAAAAGCCTCCCTTTGCCACAATGTAACTCAAACTGGCATTTATTTAATAACCATATGGACAGCGCAAAAACTGGCAGCAAGGACCGGTAACATTGAAGGGGTTGGTAGAACTATGGAGCAAATAAGCTAACGGAGAGCACACGTTACAAGATTAAAATAGTAATTGTGAACTTCTGATCTAGAATGTTTCACAGAATCTTGTTCCAGATGGTGTAATGTGTGACACACCCACAATTACCTGATCGTAACATATTTAGAAGGGAGCTGGCCAATCAGAGCAGGGTCAGTTGGCTCAGATTGAATTAAGTCTTTCAGATCCTGTTATTTACCATTTCCTCATTTCAATTTGGGAAACTTTGAACAATTTCTAGTAAATCTTGCAATAATGCAACTTGGCAATTATGTTGGTTGCAGCTTAATCAGTGATTATAAATGTTGTATAAAAGTAACAATAAAGTCCTTGTGATGTGGTCTTTTCTTGCTGTTAATTAACAAAGGCACTATCTGAAATTTGAGAAAGCAGCCTGTTTCAGTGGCCTGCTGGCAGCATAGCTGAGTCCATGTGGATCACCCCCACTGGGCTCAGGTGAGAGCCTGGAGGACCAGGAAAATAGTATGGTTTTCCAATGTACGTTCTGCTGCTGGGAAAGTTACCCTCCACCACTGATGCTCAGTCGCAGCAGTGTGTACTATCTACAAGATGCACTGCAGCAATTCACCAAAGATCCTTAGGCAGCACCTTCCAAACCCACGACCATTTCCATCTAGAAGGACAAGGGCAGCAGATACATGGGAACACCACCATCTGCTAGTTCCCTCCAAGCCACTCACCGTCCTGACTTGGAAGTTATATTGCCGTTTCTTCGCAGTCGCTGGGTCAAAATTCTGGAATTATCTGTCCAACGGTGTTGTGCGTCAACTCACAGAACATGGACTGCAGCGATTCAAGAAGGCCGCTCACCACCACCTTCTCAAGGGCAACTAGGGATGGGCAATAAATGCTGGCCAGCCAGCGACACCCATGTCCCACGAATGAGTAAAAAAACACAGATCCACAGTCAATCTACAAACTTAAGGCCCCATATCGAGGCCTTTAGAGAGGTGGGCAGCTTTTTGGCGGCACCGGACAGCCTTTCGCTACACGGGGAGGCCACGAACTGATTGCAGCTGAGCTGACTGAAGGGGTCGATCAGTTTGTCCACGCTAATAAAAAAAATATAACTTTCACCTCACCTCAGTGCATCTCCATTTTGAGATGCTTTCACGCTCTCCTACCCACCTCTGCAGAGGTCAGCTCTCCCAGATAGCCTGCTGAGGTTCGAGAACTACTGACCCTGTGACTGGGCCAGCGACACTGGGTGACTACCCACAGTCCTTAATTGCGAGGTGAGCTTAAGGAGGCGGCCAGTTAAGAGGCCCCATTCTCCTGGTCTGTGTTCCAGTGAATTCAGGTTTGGGGTCTGCATTTGGCTTTTAAGTCTTGTTAAGTTACCTGAGCAGAAACCCCAAAGTATGTTATGAAATACTCAAACATGACAAGATACAATTCTTAACTGCTAACTTATCCCTATTAGTTTCAAGTTAAGCAATATTGATGTAGTGGACTTAAACTCCTCTTCAAAATTAGTTAGCAGCAACACAAGCTTATGTGCTTTTTCTTGTTTGCCTTTGAATACCACAGGAGAGAGAGAGACACCTACCTTCTGACAGCCCCAAAACAGCAGGCTTCGGAGAGAGAGAGAGATACCTCTTACTTCTTTCAGAATCAGGCAGAGAATGTTTTATTTTGCCTGTAAGCTTAGCTCCCCCCATTAGCCCCTGTCTCTTGTCAGTCAACCTAAAGTCTACTCTGAAACCCCAGGGGAAAAACCAAAATAATCAAAAATGCATTTACTCAGATTAGAACAAGCACCCCATTAGTTAAGATCAATAATTAGCCTGCATTCTCGGCAGCTGAGCTGCCTGTTGGGGACAAATCAGCACCGTGAAAACAGAGCTGAATTTTGCACATACTCCTTACGAGAAACATGGTATGAATACATTTCTTAATGGCACACTATCATCACAGTCTGCATGGAAAACCTGCCCATTTCCTCACAGGGAGAGAAAAAAATCTGGGGAGTGGGGGGTGGGGGGGGGGGGAGTGGGGGGGGGGGTGGAGTGGGGGGTGGGGGGTGGGAGTGGGGGGTGGGAGTGGGGGGGGGGTGGAGTGGGGGGTGGGAGTGGGGGGTGGGAGTGGGGGGTGGGGGGGGGAGTGGGGGGTGGGGGGGGAGTGGGGGGTGGGGGGGGAGTGGGGGGTGGGGGGGTGGGGGGGGTGGGGGGGTGGGGGGGGGTGGGGGGGGGGTGGGTGGGGGGGGGGTGGGGGGTGGGGGGGGGGCGGCAGAGAAGGTATCTGAGTTGGTTTTATAAATTTCTTATTAGAAAATTCCAGAGGCAGGGAACAGGACAACCATTTATCCTTTCAGAAATGGTACAAGCCCAGGGGGAATCCCATAGATACAATAAGCAATTCGAGTAACTCCCGATGCCAGATACAGTAACTTCACTGCAGTGTTAATGTAAGCCTACTTGAGACACTAATAATAAAAATAATGACTTTCCATCTTCAGTATATATAAAACACTAAAGTTCAAGTGTAGAGGCTGGAAAGTTAATTTAAATTTTTATAGAGCCTTGATTAGACCACACCAGAGAACTGTGTGCAATTTTGGTTTCCACAATAGAAAAATGATTTAGAAAACACTAAAAGATGAATTGCTAAATCCATTTTGGACTGTGGAAACCAGAATTGTACACAGTTCTCTGAAATGTGGTTCAACCAAGATTCTATAAATGTTCAACGTTACTTTCCTACTTTCCAAACCCATACCTCTATAATTGAACTCTCAAGAGGACACGGAGGAGATTCATAAGGATATTACCAGGAATGAGGGACTTCAGTTATGAGGAGAGGTTTGAAAAGCCAGGGCTGTTCTGCTTGGAATAGAGAAAGTCAAACGGTGACCAAACAGAGGTGATTATTTGGGAAAATCCTCTGTCTGGTGAGTGGCTCACTAAATAAAGGCATGGTCATTTGCTCAGATTGAATTCGTATATTCACACTGCAACTGCAATGTTGGCAGGAAGTGGTTTTGCTTTACAAAAAATGCCAAATGTGTTGTAGAGACCTAAGGCCTGAACCGATTCTTGACTGAAAAGAAGTGAAACCTTGGAGGAAAGTGTCAGTGTCTTATTAATTACATTGCAAATGTTTTTGACCAATACCCGCCACTTGTTCCGAAACAAGTCAGGGTATTGGTCCACCTATAAATGGGGATAATAACATTTTAATTTGAATTTTGTACATTTCTATTGAGATTTTGCCTTCCCTCTGTTGCAGTACTCCTTTAAGCTGCTCCTTTAATTTGCTTATATGGGTGGGATTTTTCTTCCTCGCCGTGGCGTGTTTCGCGGTAGCGGAAGGTGGCACGCTGGCAGGGGGATCTTATGATCCTGCTGTTGCCAATGGGGTTTCTTGTTTAATGCATCCCTCGCCACTGGGAAACCCGTGGCGGGGGTGGGGGGGGGGGGGGGGGTGCGGGGGGGGGGGATCCTGCCGGCGTGAATGGCAGCAAGAGTTTGGCATTTTACTTGGTTTAATCAAAAGGGCAAAAGTGGGAATGACAGGAATGCTGGGGGGAGGAACTGGGAGAGTCTGTATCTTGGAAATAAACCTGTTTTAAGGTAGCGGCTAGCTTCAGAATTATTCTTCTTCATTGTACAATTATTGGAATTAACAGGGAGTTTCACATTACGTGTTAGCTTGGAATTTATATGACACAAAATATTTGCATTACTCCGCAATTCAACTGCTTAGCAGAAACTTAAGTGTAAGTGCAGCATTTCACTTTTGTGTTATTATACTGGGACAATACTTACAAAATCTGAGGTTTATTTATCTCATTGTGACTTAGATTAATTAAAATATATATTTAACCAAATATGATATTGCTGTTCTTAAAAAGTATGGCAGAATAAGCCAATTTGAACAGTTCTTCACATACAAAGTCTGGTCACCACTAAAACTCAATATAATGATACCAGCACATTATGTTTTAATTATATAGAAAGGTTTCAGAAATTAGCCTATTAAGATTGTTGTAAATTTGGCGAGGTCTGCACTGTGTGTCCGGGGGTCTTGGGCGCAAAACCAAATTAATAACCATCTAATCTTTCAAAAGTATTGGAGGAAATCTAAGAAATAAATTAATTTTGTTTCCTTTTTTGCTTTTATCCAGCTGGCTGGTGCTACAACAGCGAGGATGCTGCCTGTGGTAAGGAGATAAAGTCACTTTAATAGCCTGCATGCAGGGGTGGTGTACAGTATTGCCCAGCACAGTGCCTTGTCCATCACAAACATGTTTAAACCTAACACATTGCTCATCAATTTCCAGATTGCTGTTATCACCTTAATAATAAAAGGAAAGATATTGTAAGGAAAATGTTGATAACAGCTTGAAGAAAAGTCAAAGAGGGACCGTCAGGGTTTGAACTGAACTGTACAGGATGCTGGTTTACATTACAAGAATCATTCAATAGTGTTGCTGTTGTTTACTTAGTAATTCCTCCCCCATATCATCTAGGGTATCAAAATTTCATTTTGATTTAACTATTTGAAGAGCCTTTTGAGATAGATTCTGATATGCTTATAGATTGCCTGTTCTGTTTAAAACAATGTTTTGGTTGATGAGCTCACATCACTTTATGACTCTTCCAAGTTTACTCTGTATAGCTCTGGCTTGTATGTATTTTGCCTTCATCAGCCTATTTTGTTTTGCCCTGTCACAAGACTCTGAATAACAATACTGCAGTCAAGTTAATCCAGCACTATGTTTCAGCTCCAGGCTGTCTTATTATTGTTTCTACAGCAACATGATTTTGCATTTGTATAGCACCTTTAATATAGGCAAAACATTCTGAAAAGCTTCACAGGAACATAGTCAAAGTGCAAACTGGAACTGAGGGACATAGGAATAGGTGACACATTGAACGATGTGCATGGATGACAGAAAAGAGACTGAGGAGAAAATATAAAGATACCTTCTTAATTTTGAAGCATTTTGTCAAGTAATAGGGAAAGCAACAGCACCCCTGAATAGACAATGTAAGCCACCATCAGTGTGCTAAATGCACATCATTGTACAAAAAGAGAAATCAGTTCAAACTCTCACTGCCTCTTCAGTTTGGCTCAATTTTCAGTTGTTGTTGTCTTTTTTCCTTCTTAATATTTTTCCTGTTTTGATAACAGTCTGGGAATGACTGCCAACTATTTGTGCTAGTGTAAAGTTCTTCTTTCTGTCAGTTAAATCAAGGCAGTAGCCAAATTAAAATCAAAATGCAAACACCTCCATTCGGCTAGTAGAAAGAAGTATTTGATGCCAGTATGTTAATGAGTTGTACATCACAATCATTTCCAGGCTAATTACATGGCAGGGATAATCATAGAATCCCTGCGGTGTAGAATGAGTCAATTTGGCCCATCAAGACTACACCAACAATAATCCCACCTAGGCCCTCTCCCCATAACCATATGTATTTACCCTGCTCATCCCCTTGACACTAAGGGTCAATTTAGCATGACCAATCAACCTAACCAGCACATCTTTGGAGTGTGGTGGAAACCCGAGCACCTGGAGGAAACCCACACAGACATGGGGAGAATGTGCAAACTGCACGCAGACAGTCACCCGAGGCCAGAATTGAACCCGCGTCCCTAGCGCTGTGAGGCAGCTGTGCCAACCACTGGGCCACCATGCCACCCTGTTTAAATACGACTGGCAGTGATGAATAAAAACTAAAACTCCACATCTAGCATGCCGTCATGTTAAAGTTCCTGAGATACAGCTATCATTGTTTATAATATGCTTTTGCAAATTTTGTCCATTTTGCTAAAGTTAAAATAATTTATATCAGTTAGGAATTAAATCCTCCAATGCTGTAACTAATGAGATAACCAATTATTTGATTCTGATCTAAAGGAGAGCCATACAGACTTAGTGTTAACTCCGTTTCTCTCTCCACAGAAGCTGTCAGAACTGCTGAGTTTTTCCAGCACTTTCTGTTTTTACTTCAGATTTCCAGCATCCGCAGTATTTTGTTTTTATTCGATTCAAATATAAATAAGGAGACCATTTTGCCCCACCACTTCTGTCCCATTCGCTGTCCCATTGTTAGCTCCAGCTACCTACTTGAATCCCATTTTTCTGTTCTTTTCTTGAATTCCTTAATAAATCTCCTCAAATATTTAACTGTCTCCTTCTTAAGAGTTGTAAACCACCAGTTCTTGCAAACTCTGCAATTGATTTTTGTTTTATTAAGCTCAGTGTGATTTTTTGGGATTATGAATAAATAATAAATAAGTACCCCAAAGCACGTTTACAGCAATTTAATTGCTTTTTTTGAAATGCATTCGCTGTTGTTTTCCAGGAGAATGCCGCAGGCAATTTGTGCATATCAAAGTCTTACAAATGACAGTGAGATAAATGACCAAATAAACTGCTTTGCTTGAGGGATAAGTGCTAATCTGAGTTCCATGCTCACCTTCTAATATTATTCTGGCATTCCTTACAACCACTTGAACAGACAGGTCCTTAATTTAATATCTTATCAAAATACAACATCTTTCATTATGTAGCAGCTCCTCGACACTGTGCTGTGGTGTCAGACTAGATTAGGTGGTTAAATTGTAGACCACAACATGAAGCTATACTTTTTTACATAGTGCTACCTCTCACCATTGAATGCTGTTGTATAGATATATGTTTCGTGCACGGCTAATGGACGTCCATCTTCTTTTCAAGGACCCAGCACCTGGAAGGTGACACATGCAAAGTGTGGGATGAAAAAGCAGTCACCCATCAACATTGTAACCAAGAAAGCTAAACTTGATAAGAGTTTGAGCCCCATTAAGTTTGAGGGCTACGATGATGCTGATACAAACAAAAACTGGATTATCAGAAACAATGGTCATTCGGGTAAGTTCTAGAAAGTCAGAAGGTTGCAATGGAGCAATCCGATGGAATAAAAGTAGTTGGCAAAGCCATTCTTAAGCTGGCAGTGCTCAGAATAGACCAAAAGATGTGGGAGCAGATTTAGACTATTTGGCCCATCGAGTCTTCTCCACCATTCAATAAGATCATGACAGATCTGATATGATAATCTGCTTGATTAAATTATTATTATAATTAAATTTATTATTAATAATAATTAAATTTCTAAATGCTCTGCTATTACATCCTTTATAATGGACTCTAACATTTTCACATGACAGATGTTAAGCTAACTGGCCTAAAGATACTTGTTTTTTGTCTCCCCTTTTTTAACTAATGGTGTCACTTTGGCAGTTTTCCAGGGAATCAAAGAATCCTTACAGTGCAGAAAAAGGCCATTCAGTCCATCAAGTCTGCATTGGCCTTCTGACATTGCATCCCACCCAGGCCCTATCCCCATAGCCCCTCATATCCAGGAATTAAAGGGTATTCTCCTGGATATTATTGAAAGCAACATCCATTGGGGCATAACAACAAGTTGTGTGCTTTCTCTTCCCCATTTTCCTCAAAGACTTTAATTTATTAGTGATAAAAATTTTGGAAATTGGAGGAAATGTTCTTAGACAGGCTGGGACGGTTACAGAAGGGAGGCCATTTTCTGCAATCTTCAGGAATACATCCAAGCAAAGTTGGCAACCCTATCATAGAGGGAAACATCAGAACATAGACATTTTAAACAAAGGTTGAGGCTTGTCAGTTGTCGGCCAGCCTTCTCCAATGTCGCGCCACCGCTGCCAGTGAGAATGGAAAATCCGGCGCTCAGTCAAATCTCCATTCACTGCAGCGGGACTGGAGAATCCCAGCCGCGGGCGAGATTGGAGAAATCCGGCCGTAATCTTTGTTGACTTTGCATTTAATTTATTCCTGTTGTTTCTTGTTTATAGTTCAGGTGGCATTGAGTGGAGACATTAACATCAAAGGGGGAGACCTTCCAGGGACATACAAGGCAATCCAGTTCCATTATCATTGGGGAACAGCTTCTGATCCTGGTTCAGAGCATACAATAGATGGGGAACAGTACCCCATGGAGGTAAGAGGTGCACTCCTTCAATTTAACTACTTTCTAGACAATAAAATCAGATCATAATCCAGTTTAGAAAAGCTAGAATATACATATTATATTTTTAGAAATAGTTTATCTGCCTACTTAATTTTTTTCTGTCTTCCCTTGAAAGTTGGTGATGATGCTTAGGGTAAAATGACTTGCTGCTGGTGTGGGAATCATTTATTCTCATCTTTGCTAACTTTTACTGGCTGGAATATTTCCGGTAAGCGGCTGTAGTGTACACGGGATTTTCCAGCTGCACTCACCCCAAGACTGGAAATTCCCACCTGAGGTCAATGGACCTTTGCATGGTCTGCTGAATTCTTTGTCCCGCCTGCTATGATTCCCGTGGCAGCCAGGATGGGAACATTCCACCCCGATGTTACTCTGTTGTTACCCCGAGTATCTGCTTCCTAATCAGATTTTTAAGCTGGAATGTTATTGAAATTGCATCTTCAAAGCTGGGTTTGAGACAGCACCTTATTTCGTTATGTTCTGATTCTATGCTTCAACTGAAGTTTATGTGAAGCAAGCCAAATGAGTTCATGTGAGAGGATTGATAATTTGGGGTACAGAATCTAACTAATTTCACTCAGATAGATGGAGTGGCTGCATCTCCAATAATGAGGAGATTCGCCCTCTACATTGACTGCTTAGTAATCCATCCTGGATCATTTTTGCAGCCCAAAATATTCCCAAATCTTAACATTAGGTTACACCAGCAATGGCCCCTTCATATTATGTACCATAAATTAATAAGTAATGATTTTGCTCCCATCTTGCTGTAAGCTTATTAAAATTATAATTAGAATCATAGAATCCCTACAGTGCAGAAGGAGGCTATTCGGCCCATCGAGCCAGAGCCAACAGCAATCCTGCCCCTCCACTCTATCCCCACAACCCCACGTATTTACCCTCCTGGTCCTTTGACACTAAGGGACAATTTAGCATAGTCAATCAACCTAACCCGCACATCTTTGGAGTGCGGAAGGAAACCGGAGCACCCGGAGGAAACCCACGCAGACATGGGGAGAATGTGCAAACTCCACACAGACAGTTACCTGAGGCTGGAATTGAACCCGGAGCTGTGAGGCAGCAGTGCTAACCACTGCGCCACCGTGCCGCCTGTAAATTACTATGCAGCCTTCTGCACAATTTGTAACCATCATGAATCGTGTCTCTTGCAGTTGCACATAGTCCACCAGAATGAAAAGTACAGTTCCTTCTCAGATGCTGTATCACATCCTGATGGCTTGGCTGTGCTGGGATTCCTATTTGAGGTGAGTAATGTTCCTCATTGTTTATACTACCACTGGCAGGGGTCACCTCAGCAAATTGTGAATTATGTGAGATGTTGTCCTCTGTCATAACGGCAGTACTGTGGAATGACATTTAATGTTCAAAACTAGTTTGAAGGAAACTAGAATTGCAGTCTATTTAGTATTGCATCTATCATTGAGCACATGGCAGGATGGTGCATTATCTCAGACCAAATTCCGAGTGCATTGGGAATTCACCAGCAACCTGCCCACTTCTAGGCTTAATGGAGCAGGTACAAGGGACTGGCAGCACCCAGGAGGTGAATTGGCAATTTAATCATTTTAATGAGGCTGGCTGTGTTGGATTTATCAGGAACAGTCAGATTTGCGAGGTGACAGTAGTTGGATTTGCTAGGTGAAGGTATCTGTCTTCGGAGTCCTGATTTGTGGGCCAGGCATTGTAGGAGTGCTTCCCCTGTACACCTCACCGCAATACCCCCTCCACCCTTCCCCAAACTTCCCCTCCAACAATATGGCTTATATTTATCTCTTTATCTCATTCCAGGAATCATCTGAAAAGAATTCAAAAATCACCAACCTGATCAATGCCCTGAAGCATATTCCAGACAACGGTATGTACACATTAGAGAGCAAAGAAATTCCATCTATTTCCCCATTTGATTGTCCTTCCCACTCCCTCCAGGTTTCTCTTGTTATTTCCTCTGATTCTCTCCAATCCCCCAGTTATTATGGGGGTGGTTTATGAGGCTAGTGAGGACAAGTAGCACTGTTGCTGCAGGGATAGTAATTGCTTCTGGTGGGCCAAAGAGTGCCTGGAAAGGCTGCCAACACCTCCCTCCACCAATCCTTCCCATTGGTAGGCCGCCAAGGTTTACCTGGTGGTCCCCAGTCACGCTGGCAGGCCCCCGCATTGCTGATAAAATGCCAGCAGAGGCAGGAAGTGTGCTCAGTTCGCCACTTAAGTAGGCCAACTGGACCCCAGGTGGACCATCTGCCACATTTCCTGCAGAATGCCATGGTGGTGGGAAGATGTTTGGTACAACACCTGATGCCTTCCTGTGGCATTTTGTCAGCCTTCCCACCTCCCAGCCAGTCTCCAACCAGCTGGCAAATTTATCCCTCTGTCTCTCTCAATTCCGATTGGAAATTTCCTGCTTGCATTTTTGGTCCAACCCTGGCTTCCTCAGTTCTGATGGGGAAACTTGGGGGTGCCGGCCGGCATAGAGGGATGAATAACCTTGCTCTGTCTGGCAGTTTTAATGATTCAATGACAGACTAGGCAGCAGAAAATGTGGAGGGAGAAAAAGAATGGGTCTTCAATTGGAGGAGCAGTGGAAGATTTAGGATGGTGCAGTCTGGGGTCCTGTCACCTTCCTGCCTCCAGCCTAATTAAGTCCAAGCCAGGAAGGCTCATAGCCACCCATCCCACCCTCAATTGATGTTTTAAGTGGCCAGCTGATGCTTTCTTAAGGGTCTCATCTTGCTGCTGCCAACAGCTGTGGAGAGGGGGGTGGGAAGCGAGGAATGAGGGGTGGGGAGAGTCTGTTCACCAGATTGATTCTGGGGATGAAAGGGTTGACGTATGAAGAGTGATTAAACAGTTTGGGCTTATACTCGCTGGAGTTTAGAAGGATGAAAGGGGATTTGATCGAGGTGTATAAAATTTTTAAAAGGATTGATAAAGTAAATGTGGACCAAATGTTTCCTCTGGGGCAATCTCGGACAAGAGGTCACAGGAATAGTTTGCGAGGCGGTTGATTTAAAACTGAGATGAGAAGGAATTAGTGCTTGCAGAGTGTGGTGAATTTGTGGAACTCGTTGCCCCATAGTGCGGTGGAGTCTAAATCATTGAATGGTTTCAAGAGAGAGATATATTTCTAACAAAAAAAGGGGAACATCTGGGGAGGTGGACTTGAGACCAGGGAAAGATCAGCCATGATCTGATTGATGGCGGAGCAGGCTCGAAGGGCTGAATTTGTCTACTTCTTCTCCTAATTCCTATGGTCAATAGCCATAGAGAGCCAGAAAGCAAACTCTGCTCTGTTATCTTGTGGGCTCTCTCCAGGGGTGGGAGCTCTTAGTGTCTGATCAAGGGATCTGGTGGGTTATTGGGGGGCCATTGCTCTCCTCTGAACCTTTGCCTCTGAACCCCTCACCTGTGACTTCACACGCGCATGCACACACGCACACATACAGATACATACATATGCCCTCACTGATCTTCTGGGCCTCGATCCTCGCTGATCCTGTCCCCCAGGATTAAATTCCGCCCAACGTTTCACATTTGTCAGCTGTTTTCCAATGAAAAGACATTGAACTGAAACATTCTGTCTGCTTCGGGTCTGCTGAGTGTTTGCAGCATTTTCTGCTTTGCTTTCGGCATTTTTCCAACTTGCGTTTGTCAAATTTGAGCCTCTTCTCATTTATCCGCGCACCATTTACCATCTCTTCTTGTTTTGTCTTCTTTAACGACTCCTTGATGCCTCTCATCTTTCAAGACTATTCAATTTCAAAGAGCCTTTCATGGAAAAATTGTTGTCAACTCGTTTAGGTGTGAACGCCTTTGCCTCTGAGACAATCTGACAGTCAGCTAATTCAATAAAATGCAACAGTCAGCACTTTCAGGAGATCGGGAGAACAATGCCGAGAAAATAATTGTTCAATTAAAATGCATCATTTTGTATTCCTCTCCTTCTCCCTTTGCCCTTGTTTGATCTGTTGATAATCTGATGCAGAAAGTGATTCCGAGAGCTAAAGTTCTCTCTGCCGAACTCAAATTGTATTGTTTGAGTTGAACTGGTATTATCAGGAGAGCCAAATTGCTGAGAAGGCATATTCCTTTCAGAAACACATTCCCTGTCTGATACCTGAAATTCTATAACCCTGCTCTGGTAACAGTACTTTCTGCAGTACATATAATGACTCTCTCTTTCTGTCACTTGCTGTGTAGTTACAGGCTGCAGTGGTTGGCAAGTCTTGTGAGAAGCGAGAGGAGTTTTGGCTGGGAAACCCAGAATCACGTGATGGTGTTTTAATGTGTGTCCTTTTCTTAGTTTCAAGCAGGTTTCCTAACTGGAAGCCAGCTCGATTGACAGACTTGGCTTCCAATCATGTGGGGAATGCTCAGGAGGGAGGGGTCCAAACCCCAATTGCAGAGGGGTGCTGAGTTCCGGCCCTGGCAGTAGTCTGATTGTGAGGCTGTCTTTAGTTTTCCAACTGTTGGGGATTTTGAATCCTGGGAGTTTGTAGGGTGTGGGGAAGACGATCCTAAGTAATGCTGCTCCTAGCCCACAAGCAGTGCTGTAAAAGCTCTTGGCTCTTCCATGGAACAGTCCAACTACCTTCCTACACCCCCCACCCGAACCTGGGATTGTCAGAATTTAGGAAAATCAGATAAAACCAATTTAATCCCCGGACGACGAGGTTAAATATTTGACATGACACCTCATTATAATGTTTAAATGGACAACCCGCCTCCTGGGTTGTCTCCATATGGAATAATTTCGATGTCATGGTTTTGAGTTGCTATATAAAGTAAACACCATGTGGACCCTTTGTACCGCGAATAAATAGATGGGTTTTGTAAGCCCGGGAGACATTTTCTACTCCATAGCAAGGCACTTGACCAATTTACCCATCATGCTCTGCAGTCATTTTGGATTCAAGTCAGTTGTGTGTGCAGAACGCCTCCATTAAAACCAGAAGGGGGCAAATTGGAGTCAGCTTTGAGTTCTATTTAATTTTCAGATCCCATCTGATCTAAACTGTAACTTGTAATGGTTACTTAGTTTGGACATATGAAGAACATAACTAGACCAGTCAGACAGAAGTCAAACCACAATCATTAATTTGGATGTACTTCAACAACATGTTATACTGCCAAGAGCCAATGTATTTCAACCAAAGGTTTTACTGTCAAAACCTCGCAGACTCTTATGAAGCAGATACGAAGACTGTCATTTGGCAGTTATGTAGGCAGTACACCTACCATCACCTGCAAGTCCATGTTGATTGTGGTCTTAGTGGCTGACTAGATCACTCTTACCTTCAGCTGCAACAAAGTTAATCAGGTTCTTTGGGCTGTCTACAGTTAACAGATAGGGTGAGGGGAAGGCTTCAGTGTATGATTGACACATCCACTGTTGTAGAGCAGTTCTTGGAATCTGCCTGTAAAGCTCCTAGCTCACTGGGTCTGTCGAGTAAGCTGTTGTTTTCAACTCTTGGCCATTTATTCAGCCTCCTCAGGTCTGTTGGATGTTTTCGCAGTTTGCTCTTTCTGAACTTGTTGTTCAGCAAACAACCGCTAATGCTGAACTTCTTATTTTGCAAACAATGGTATATGCTGACCACCTTGTTCTGCAAACACACCAGGTCTGAATTTAACTTGACTGCAGAGCATGGTGGGTAAATTGGTCAAGTACCTTGCTGTGGAGCAGAAAATCACTTTCTTGGGCTTACAAAATCCATCCATTTATTTGAGGTTCAAATGGTCCTCATGGCATTTATTTTATATAGCAACTCAAATCCATGGCATTGAAATTATTCCATGTGGAGACAATCTTTAACATGTTCAGAGTAAATTTGTCTGTATTCCCCCACCCCCCACCATTTTAATGAAGTCATTAGCCCATTAATGTAAGCTGCTGAATAGCTTTGTAAAATAATGGATTTAACATGACCTATTTTGCGTTCATGCGCTAATGTTGTTCACGCATTGCCATTTGTGGTCTGCTTTTCTTATTATCATTTCTCTTCTACAGTTAACATTCAAGCTGTTTATTCTTTGCTCACTTTTGTTCAGGTAACATCACAGAGCTGGAACGTTTTCCACTGGAGAGGATGATTCCAGACCAAGAAAAGCTTGATAAATACTACCGCTATCAAGGCTCATTGACTACGCCCGACTGTAATGAGGCAGTAATATGGACAGTGTTTGCAGAACCCATTCCTATCAGCAAGAATCAGGTACAGTTTGAGTCCTGAGCTCATGGGTAGACTATCAGCCAGAGAGATTTTCACTGCTTATTTTTTTCTCTCATTCTCTTCGACCTGCTTAAAGGAAAGAAAGGGGGCAATTTTTGCGCTGTGGGACTGGGATCAGTTTGAGACTGTTCCTCAGCAGCGAGGGAAGACTCCAGGGAACCGAGCACAGGATTTAGGCTGTCATTTCAGACAGGGAGCACTGAGGGAACGCTGCACTGCCTGAGTTGCCAGTTGATTTTCGATGCCTATTTAGTCAGGCAAATGGATTTTACAGAGTGATGTTGTAAACTTTCTGAGAGCCACAAGTACCCAGCTTTTTGAAATTGGCTATGTTTTATTTGTCAGCGCGCTGCATTTCAAGTCAGGAAGCAAAGCTACCTGTCATGGCGGGCCTCAGGTGTGTGTGCTTTTGGGTTGTCATGGAGAAGCTACCTGATGCTTTCAGTTCAGGAGCTCTCAGCTCCTGCCATTGAGAATCATAGACTCCCTACAGTGCAGAAGGAGGCCATTCGGCCCATCGAGTCTGCACTGACAACAATCCCACCCAGTCCTTATCCCCGTAGCCCTACATATTTACCCCACCAATCCCTCTAACCTATGCATTCTGGGACACTAAGGTGCACTGTAACATGGCCAATCAACCTAACCCGCACATCTTTGGACTGTGGGAGGAAAGCGGAGCACCCGGAGGAAACCCCCGTGTCTGCAAGGGTTTCCTCCGGGTGCCCTGGTTTCCTCCCACACTCCAAGGTTAGGTGGATTGGCCATGCTAAATTGGCCCTTAGTGTCAGGGGAAGAACCATAGAACCATAGAAAATTACAGCTCAGAAACAGGCCTTTAGGCCCTTCTTGTCTGTGCCGAACCACTTTTTGCCTAGTCCCACTGACCTGCACTTGGACCATATCCCTCCACACCCCTCTCATCCATGAACCCGTCCAAGTTTTTCTTAAATGTTAAAAGTGACCCAGCATTTACCACTTTATCCGGCATCTCATTTCACACTCCCACCACTCTCTGCGTGAAGAAGCCCCCCTACTACGTGGTACTACGTGGTACGTGGTACTACGTGGTATTATGTGGATAGGGCCTGGGTGGAATTGTTGTCAGTGCAGGCTCAATGGGCCGAATGGCCTCCTTCTGCACAGTGGGGATTCTATGATTTTATATCTTGTGGATGTGTGATTAAGACATACAACAATAAACTGTCGCATTCTTTAAATTGATGGAGAAAACACTCTACAGAATTGGTATAACAGGTAAAATTATTGCCATCTGAAAATTTAACGTGTATTTTATTTTGTTTCAGCTCAACGCATTTTCTGAAACTCTTTCCTTCAGCAATTCAAAACCCATGACTTTAAATTTCCGACCTGTCCAGAAACTAAATGGTCGCACAGTCTATGTGTCAGATTCAGCTGTCAGGCTTTTCAATGCTGCAGGGTTATCGGTGCTAATCGCAGTCTGGACATCTATATTATTCAACTGAGGAAACCTGTCGATCACAACATTATCACAAGGAAAGTGAATTTTCTTCTTCTGAACAATGGATTTAAAAGGGAAACTCCAGCGATATAAATATCTTGCTCGACCTGTACTGATAAACAGTAACCGAAACATTGCTTCTCATTCGGGAAGTCTTGAAGTGAAAAGGGAACAAAATAAAATCAGTCTTGTCAGCACTTTAATCCACTGGCACAGTTATCAGATAGGTGGTAATCATGCACTAGTTTGTTATTTTTACAGTGTATGTGCAGTGATACATTGGAGAGTGTTTAATGAGGAAATCTCATTGGAACATGTTTTGTTTCAATCAAGGGATTGCCCTTCATAACAGAAATCCATTTTTAACACATGCAGTATAATGCGGAAGAGGGCTGTAATAATCGCAATAAATTAAAATATTACAAATGAGAGGAAAATAAAGCACTTGACCTTGCTTCGGCACCCTGCCAAAAACACAGTGACCATGCTTGGTCCTGAAACAACAAGCAGCTATTTAGCTGTCTCTTATCTCAAGAAGCTTTGTCCGGTGGGTCTATCCAACTGGCGCCATTTCAAAGCGGTAAACAAAGATAATGGGAGGGGAGGGAGGGGGGGGGGGCACGGATTTTAGTGTCAGTAGATTTTAATTAGGTTGTTGGCACTAAGAGGCTCTGGTGATTTTTAATCATCGTCCTGAGGAAATTATTTTGATAAGTTAGGCATTGCAGAGGAGATTTGCTCGAATGTCCCAGGGATTAGAAACTCCATTATGCAGAAGCTGGATTAGACCTCCTTTGAGCAGAGAATGTTAAGAGGAGATTTAACAAAGGTGTTTGAAATGATGTGTGGTTTTGACAAGTGTAAATGAAGAGAAACTATTTTTGCTGATGTGTTGGGCTGCGTTCAGAAGGTGCAGATTTAAAATGACTGGTAAATGGACCAGAGGGATGATGAGGACTTTTTTTTCCAAATGTTGATATGATCTGGGTAGAGTTACAATTGCAGTTAAAGCCTCCTGATGCGATAGACTGATAGAGGTATACAGCACAGAAACAGGCCTTTCGGCCCAACTCGTCCATGCCGACCAGGTTTCCTAAACCATACTAGTCCCATTTTCCTGCATTTGGCCCATATCCTTCTAAACCTTTCCCATCCGTGCACCTGTCATTACCACAATCTGAATATTTAAAGGAGGACTCTGCTGGGATAAAGCTTTACTTCCAAGACCTGGTTTAAATTGAAGATGACAGGATCCAGGTGGGGCACTGGCAGGTAAATCACCCAGCCAATTTTTAATGCCACCACCCCTGGTTTCCAGTAGGGTCTGTCGACAACACCAATATATCAGCTCTGCCACCAGGACGGAGTGGGCTGCGCCCCAATTCAGTCTCAACTTCATTTGGCATTTAAAATATTGGTAGCTTTAGTTTGACACTCCAGGAATGAGTCCAAATAAAAGTCCGTTTTCCTGAGATTTCCCTTTAAAATAGAATTATTCACTCCACTCAAAGTTTTATTAGGCTTTATGCATTTTATATTTATTATACTGACACTAACAGACATGGCGAAGGATCAGGCAAATAATTTAATTTTATACATTTGTACAAAACAAACTTGTATTTTCCAGATAAATCTGATTTAAAAAAAAACACATTAAGATTGCTTGCAGCTTTTCACTTGATAATGCGCTTGAAATTAATGTTTAATAACTAATCATCTGTCAATTCTTAAATGTACCCGCAGCACAATTTTAGTCAGTGCCACCTCTGACTAGATTCCTCTAACAGATACTTTGAAACATCATTTATGGAGCATTGCCTGGGTCTCGGCTGGCAAGCTGTGCAGACCAACAAAGGGGCCCAAATGTGCAACCAAATCGGCCCATCAAAAGCAGATTCCTCCCCTCCCCGCACTCCGGCCCTGAAGCAAGCTGAGATACTTGAGATCACACTGCAGTATTAGCAACAGGGTAACCTAAACAAACGGGTTAACATCTCATGAAAACAAAATGAATTTTATATGAAGTAATGTGTCCATTATGACTATACAGTGCAATTTCCTGAGTGACAGCATCAATTTGAACTGAACAGTTAAATGTCTAAAGGAAATGTTAAGGGAGTAAATTAAGAATATTTCATTAAAATACATAAAAACAAGTTTCAATTTTACACAGTTTTCAGGGTTTATTCACAGAGATAGCCCTTGTATCATTTTGCTATGGAACTTAGATTGAATTAAACAGATATTTTACAGAAACTGGAGAGTGCAGGGTGGTGGTGAGCTACACATAGATTGTAGCAATCAGTGGATAGTGCCATGTTTTATACATGTGTTTCCCAACATACCACGTCTGGGTGGCATGGTTCGCACTGCTGTCTCAGAGCGCCAGGGATCCGGGTTCCCAGCTTGGATCACTGTCTGGGCAGAGTCTGCACAATCTCCCCGTGTCTACACGGGTTTGCTCTGGTTTCCTCCCACAGTCTGAAAGACTAGCTGGTTAGGTGCATTGGCCATGCTAAATTCTCCTTTAGTGTACCCAAACAGGTGCCCGAGTGTGGCGGCTAGGGGATTTTCACAATAACTTCATTGCAGTGTTAATGTAAGCCTACTTGTGACACTAATAAATAAATTCTAAGGACAACAATGTTAGATGGATCATCAATTTGCTTCTCAGTTGCAAACTGGATTGACGAAATTCCTATTTTCCTTGACATGAGTGAAAAGCCCTTCCTGCCACCACTTTACATCCGGCAGATCATCCTCTGGGTTGTTTCTGTGTCAATGTCCCTTCTAATGTGATCAGATTGTTAGCTTGACTCCCTGTGCTGAGGGAGAGGGAACAGAGTGAGGCAAGTTGCCCCTGCTGTCCCATCAGATGGAACTACCCTCTCCACCCTGCCGACTCCTCAGGTGCCAACCTTGTATTTGGAGGATGGCGCTCTTGTCTCCTGCATGATGGGCATTTAAATACATACTTTAAAAAAAAATTCATTGTGTCTTTTACCCTCACTAGTATATAATGAAAATGATTTTAAAAATATCAGTGAATATCTACTGTAAGTCTGAATAGAAAAGAGTCAAAAGATATGTGGACGGAATAGGTTTTCTTACTAATTTTTAGCTCAGTCATTCATAATAATTCAAACAGATTGGACACGTGTCTGAAACCAAGACTTTCACAAAGCAACACAAATTGAATCAAATATTCAGTCCAGATGACCATTTGTAGGATGATTGGATAAATTTGAATTCCCCTGTTCCTATGCTTTTGTTCAGTTTTTAATACTTAAGTTATATTTGTTTGTCTCCGTCTGGATCATTTTTTAAATTAAACCAATGATGCTGTCCTTTGGCAGAGCTTATTAATATTCCAGTGGTTAGAGCCAGGCAATGCTAGCGCTGCACTGATCTTTGTACTCGTGTTTCCTTGGGCTGAGTTTGAAATTTCAGACAGGTCATTGGGGAGAAGCACTGAGCAAGGTTGTGCTTGTGGCAGTCCTCAGAGGAAGGGAGAACTGTTGTGCGAGTTGAGCTGAGACACTTGCATGTACCTCATAGCAGTTAGATATGGAGTTATATTGGTGGAGGTCTGAGACTAGGGGCCCCATAACCATCCTCAGGGAATGGTAAATCAAGAGGCCTAAAAGACAGCAGAAAGGGACTTGTAAAATAGAAGGGAGAAGGAATTTGTCCCAGTCTAAACCAATTGCTAACTTTGTTAGCTATATGTTGAAGTTCTAAGTTGCTGGTCTCGTTGGCACAAACTCAACAACTTCGAATTTTGAACAAAATCAGCTAACACGAAGCCTCAGGGTGCCACAGTGATTATGATGGTTTAGTAATGTATTTGTATCTGTCAGTGTGTATATATTTTGTATAGGCACGCAGCTGGCTTCTCTTTCATTCATATGTATATATAAAGTACACACACAGATTGAGAAACATGGGACTCTAAGGTGTTAATTTATCAAACCTTTGTAACAATGAGCAACTGATAATTCTCTGTACCTGTTTAAATGTAAATGACAACATGCTAGATGGAGAAGGAATTTTTTTCCCCCTGGGCCATGCAGTGCTATCATTTGGGTTTGTGCCTTAGGGTCGCCTCGAGAGGAGGGGAACAATATAAAGAACTAACATTAAGGGTGGCATAACCTTAAAAATAAAACCATTCAGAGTTCCAGTAAACATGACATTGGTGAAAAACAGAATAGCTGTGATCAATTGCTTCCTTTACAGTTCTGTATTCTATCTGAATTGAAGAGGCAACAAAGCAAAAGGCCAGAGATGCCCCACTGTTGAAAGCATTAAACAAAGGCTCCTCGAAACAAATAAAGCCCTTTTCTGGTTTGCTTTTGTTTGACCAAGTTTATTTTTGTTCTCAACCAGATTGTATTAGCAATGTAAAGTTAGAGGAGAATGCTATTGCTGATATCTTCTGATGTTGTACGTTAATGGAAAGATATGGCAAATGCAAGCTGTTGGATTCCTTTTAATATGTATGCAATAAAAAAAATCCTGTAATATTTCTGTACATTTCCAATTGTAATTAATGCAACCATGTAAATAAAGTTCACCGAAGTTTGTAATTTTGTTAACAGTATGGATGTATCATGGCATTATTGAGAACTGGATTATTGCTATTGATATGTAAATGAAAAACATTTTGTAAAGTGTATAACTTTTCGAACCAGATATTTTTCCAGTTCATTTTGTGACTTTTTTTAATCAATAAAGAAATGTGCAAGCTATCCAATTCCTTCGCTTGTTTGTTAAATAACAGAAGACTGACTATATTACCGGACCCCCATGGCTGAAATCTAGATTGAGTAACCCAGGCTCTGATATTATTTTGGAATAAAAGTTGATGCAAAGTCTATGGTTTCTCCGAAGTAGGAAGCTGTTAATGAAATGGCGGGTTTTATTCAGGTAGACTGGGAGAATGGAACTCATTACTGGCCACTTTATGTGACAGTGGGTAATTTAAAAGAGTAAGAGGATGATGGGCGGCTTAGAGCAGCAAGGTGATTTGGAAACAAATTCTGTCATAGGACCTGGGCATCACTGACTCAGTTGGTGTTTGTTGCCCTTGAACTATATGCTAACTGCCCGCTCTTCTTCAGGCTGGAGGCAAGGGGCTGCCTTGTCCGCTCTTCACTGGGATGGGGTTGTTGTAGCTGGACTGCCCCTTCGAGCCCTGGCAGACCTGAAGATCACCCCTGATATGGTGATTTCAGGCAGCCCTGTGTTCAACATTTGCATTTTTGCCTGTCAGCTGTGCAAATTCTGAAGTGGCCAGTTCACTTTAACCTCCACTGCCTTCCCCCACCACCACCCCCCTCCCCCACCCCCCACCACCTCCCCAACCCCCTGGTCACCTGGCAGGATTTTAAATTACAGCAGTACTCCATTCTGCAGAAGGGATTTTCCTTTCTCCCTCTCAGAAGTTGCAGATGTGAGCAGACCTCTTTGAAGTCCTCTGACAAAGAGGAGATGTCAATTTCACCTGGCCGGGGGGCGGGGGTGGGGGGGGGGGGGGGGTGCGTGTGGAGGGGGGATTCCAGTCTTCCCAGCTGTGCACTCAGCCCCAGTGTATGCACACAGCTTTAATTTGATGTAGCGGAGACTTCCCAGCAAGCAGAAAGCATTGAAACCCTCTCCATTGCACTTGAAGCCTTGATATGTATAAGTTATAGGTGCTGTGCCTCGTAAAAGATTCAGCTGTCAGCTTAATGGATTTCTATCACCCTCCAGCCACCTGTGTTTATTTTCCTTTTGCTTCAAAGTTGCATGCACCTCAATTACCCCATTGATCCTGACCACAATGTAGACAGAGTCTAATCCTGATTGACGGTCTTTGATTTCACTCCTTCTTTGAAGTAGTTTGCAAAAGAGGAAGTGAAACAACTGGCTAATGGACCCAGAAAACCTCCCCTGCCAAGTCTTTTAGGGTTTTTCTGTTTCTTGTAGAACAGTGTAATTCTGTATTCTGAGATGCTTCCACAAGATTGACATTAAAGGAACTGCAGTAACGGGTACCTCTTCAGGCACAGGCAGTTCATTACTACTTGCTTCCATTTATGGGGCAGCATGGTGGCACAATGGTTAGCACTGCTGCCTCACAGCGCCAGCGACCCGGGCTCGATTCTCGGCTTGGGTGAATGCCTATGTGGAGTTTGCACGTTCTCCCCGTGTCTGCGTGGGTTTCCTCTGGATGTCCTGGTTTCCTCCCACAGTCTGAAAGATGTGTGGGTTAGGTGGATTGGCCATGCTAAATTATCCCTTAGTGACAGGGGGACTTGCTAGGGTAAATGCATGGGGTTATGGGGATAGGACCTGGGTGGGATTGGTGTCGGCGCAGACCCGATGGGCCGAATGGCCTCCTTCTGCACTGTAGGGATTCCATGATTCAAAAAGAAGTCTATAACAGATTGATCAGGTACTTTTCTTTACGGTAAACATTTCTTTACGGTAACACTGACCATTGTCCACTGGGTACGACAGGAGTCCTGTCACAGAGACAATAATTCCAGAGATCTAACTTGATCCGTTACTGAAGTTTCATATTTAGTTTATTTAGATTATTTATTTATTAGTGTCACAAGTAGGGCTTACATTAACACTGCAATGAAGTTACTGGGAAAATCCCCTAGTCACCACACTCTGGCACCTGTTCAGGTACACTGAGGGAGAATTTAGCATGGCCAATGCACCTAACCAGCACATCTTCCAGACTGTGGGAGGAAACCGGAGCACCCGGAGGAAACCCACGCAGACACGGGGAGAACGTGCAGACACTGCACAGACAGTGACTCAAGCCAGGAATTGAACCAGGGTCCCTGGCGCTGTGAGGCAGCGGCTTTTATGTGCTTAATATGGGTTTTTTTAATTGTTGCCATGGTGATGGCTCATTGACGAGGTCTTGAAGCTTTTGTGTTCAAACATAAACATTTTTATTGATAGGCTCTAACTATGTACAGGTCAAAATATTGATTTGCATGGAGCTCCTCCATGGAGGCTTGCTGCTTTTCTATTTGCGTGGCCAATTCAGCAACCTTGTTCTGGCACGTAACCTCAATTTCTTTCTCTGTCTGAATTGCTGATTCTGCTGTTAATCTTACTGTTTTTAATCTCTTTAGTTAATTTCTCATTGTCAAGCTTCCTTCTTCAATCTCTTATTCCCTGATTCAATTCTTCACTGGACTTGTTCTTATTTTCTGGTTGTTTCTTCATGGAGTTCAGCTTATTCTACATTGTCTCGTTAAATTCTTCTTCAATTTGTAATTTTATTTACAAGCCTGTTGTCAGTCATGTTCAGACCTGTTCAGTGGCCATGATGTCCTGGTTGGTTGGCTCCAAGGTGGAACCCAAGAGCGGATGTGGTGACAGCCTGGAAACATCTGTACTATTGTAGAGCAGACAACTGGGCTACTGAAGATGACAGTTCAGGAAGCACATTGCAGCATGCTCCATCATTCACCAAGGCTTCTTAGACAATATCTTCCAAAGCTATGACTTTTGCTATCTAGAAGACGTGGAGATGCCGGCGTTGGACTGGGGTAAGCACAGTAAGAAGTCTCACAATACCAGGTTAAAGTCCAACAGGTTTATTTGGTAGCACAAGCCACAAGCTTTCGGAACACTGCCCCTTCATCAGGTGAGTGGGAGTTGTGTTCACAAACAGGGCATATGTAACACAAACTCAATTTATAAGATAATGGTTGGAATGCGAGTCTTTACAGGTAATCAAGTCTTAAGGTACAGACAATGTGAGTGGAGAGAGGGTTAAGCACAGGTTAAAGCAATGTGTATTGTCTCCAGCCGGGATAGTTAGTGAGATTTTGCAAGCCCAGCCAAGTTGAGGGGGTTACAGATAGTGTGACATGAACCCATGTTCCGGTTGAGCCCGTCCTTATGTGTGCGGAACTTGGCTATCAGTTTCTGCTCAGTGATTCTGCGTTGTTGTGTGTCGTGAAGACCACCTTGGAGAACGCTTACCCGACGATCAGAGGCTGAATGCCCGTGACCGCTGAAGTGCTCCCCAACAGGAAGAGAACACTCCTGCCTGGTGATTGTTGAGCGGTGTTCATTCATCCGTTGTCGTAGCGTCTGCATGGTCTCCTCAATGTACCATGCCTCAGGACATCCTTTCCTGCAGCGTATCAGGTAGACAACGTCGGCCGAGTCACAAGAGTATGTACCGTGTACCTGATAGATGGTGTTCTCACGTGGCATGATGGCATCCATGTCGATGATCCGGCATGTCTTGCAGAGGTTGCTGTGGCAGGGTTGTGTGGTGTCGTGGTCACTGTTCTCCTGAAGGCTGGGTAGTTTGCTGCGGACAATGGTCTATTTGAGTTTGTGCGGTTGTTTGAAGGCAAGAAGTGGGGGTGTGGGGATGGCCTTGGCGAGATGTTCGTCTTCATCAATGACACGTTGAAGGCTCCGGAGAAGATGTCGTAGCTTCTCCGCTCTGGGGAAGTACTGGACGACGAAGGATACTCTGTCCACCGTGTCCCGCGTTTGTCTTCTGAGGAGGTCGGTGCGGTTTTTCGTTGTGGCGCGTCGGAACTTTCGATCGATGAGTCAAGCGCCATATCCTGTTCTTATGAAGGCATCTTTCAGCGTCCGGAGGTGTCTGTTGCGATCCTCCTCATCTGAGCAGATCCTGTGTATACGGAGGGCTTGTCCGTAGGGGGTGGCTTCTTTAACGTGTTTAGGGTGGAAGCTGGAGAAATGGAGCATCGTGAGGTTATCCGTGGGCTTGCGGTACAGTGAGGTGCTGAGGTGACCATCCTTAATGGAGATGCGTGTGTCCAAGAATGCAACTGATTCTGGAGAGTAGTCCATGGTGAGTCTGATGGTGGGATGGAACTTGTTGATGTCATCATATAGTTGTTTCAGTGAAAGGATGTCCCGAGGCATGGTACATTGGGGAGACCATGCAGACGCTACAACAATGGATGAATGAACACCGCTTGACAATCACCAGGCAGGAGCGTTCTCTTCCTGTTGGGGGACAGTTCAGCAGTCACGGGCATTCAGCCTCTGATCTTCGGGTAAGCGTTTTCCAAGGCGGCCTTCACGACACACGACAATGCAGAATCGCTGAGCAGAAACTGATGGCCAAGTTCCGCATGCATGAGGACGGCCTTACTGTGCTATCTAGAAGGACAAGCGCAGTAGGCAAATGGGAATGCCACCACCTGCAAGTTCCCCTCCAAGCCACTCACCATCCTGACTTGGAATTATATTGCCATTCCATAGAACCATAGAACCTTACCATGCACAAGGAGGCCATTCAGTCCATCTAGTCTGCACCAACTGTCCGAGAGAGCATCTTACACAGGCCCACCCCTCTGCCCTATCCCCGTAACTCTATGCATTTGCCATGACTAATCCCCCTAACCGAAACATCTTTGGACACTAAGGGACAATTTAGCATAGCCCATCCACCTAACCAGCACATCTTTGGACTGTGGGAGGAAACCAGAGCACTCGGAGGAAAACTGTGCAGACACAGGAAGAACGTGCGAATTCCACAAGACTGGTATTGAACCTGGGCCCCGGCGCTGTGAGGCAGCAGTGCTAACCAGTGTGCCACCATGCCACCCCTGTGCCACCATGCCCCTGTCTGTCCAGGCTGTCACTGTGTCAAAATCCTGGATCTTCCACCTTAACAGCACTGTGGGTATACCTACACCACATGGGCTGCAGCAGTTCAAGAAGGCAGCTCACCACCACCTTCTCAAGGGCAATAAGTGTTGGTCTAGCCAGCGATGCCCACATCTCATGAATGAATTTTTAAAAACCATGTGTCATTCATTGTCATCACATAACCTTGTCACTCAGGTAAGGGATACCCTTGAGGAAGAGGAGACACCAGACTGCAGCCATTGATCTGAGGATGAGGGGGACGATGAATTGGGGACCACCCCAATGCAGAGATGCAAACACACTGGATGTAATTGCAAGAATGTGACAGGGAAACCTTGATAAGGCAGAAGTTCCAATAGGCGACGAAGTCCTGACCTCAGGTATACGGGCACTGCACGTGTCTCAAAGTCATCCCATGTGGAAACTGAGATTCATGACAACATCCTGTCAACACACTCACTGTTTCGGGTCCTTGACATTCGAGGCTTCCTGCCCCAGCTCCCAATATTAAAGTTCAAGTTCTCAAAAGAGGTTCAAGGGTATTTACATATTGAATGACGCTCTGTATGAGGGATAGTAAATGTTAAGTTTCTTAACACAATCAGTATGCGACATATAATGAACAAAAAGTCTAAGGCCAGAATTCTCCAGCCATTCACGTCCCACTGACGCTGCCAGCGAGAATGGAGAATTTAGCATTCAGCCAAACCTCTGTTCACTGCAGCGTGACTGGAGAATCCCAGCCGCAGGCGAGGTCAGAGAATCCGGCCTTAAATGTACACAGGCGACCCACTTGGTGACTAGTGTGGAATTTTCTTAAAACATTTCCCAACACTCTGGTATAGATTCTTGATTAACAAGGGGGGGTGAAAGGTTGTCAGGAATATTGCAATATCAGAGATACTGCAATCCTATAGGGTGCTGGTGAGACCATGTCTGAAGCATTGATTTTTGATGTTGATTGATTTGATTTATTATTGTCACGTGTATTAGAATACAGTGAAAAGTTTCTCGCGCATTGTACAGACAAAGCATACCGTTCATAGAGAAGGAAACGAGGGAGTGCAGTTTTGGTCTCCTTATCTGAGGAAGGATGTGGTCGCATTGGAGGCAGTTCAGAGGAGGTTCATCAGATTGATTCCGGGGATGAAAGGGTTGACGCATGAGAAGACATTAAACAGTTTGGGCTTACACTCGCTGGAGCTTAGAAGGATGAGAGGGGATCTGATCGAGGGATATAAAATTTTAAAAGGGATTGATAAAGCAAATGCAGACCAAATGTTTCCCCTTGTGGGGCAATCTGGAACAAGACGTCGCAGGTATAGGTTGTGAGGCAACAGATTTAACATCGAGTTGAAGAGGAACTACTTCTCGCAGAGGGTGGTGAATCTGTGGAACTCACTGCCCCTTAACGCGGTGGAGTCTGAATTGTTGAATGGTTTCAAGAAGGTGAGATATATTTCTAATAAAAAACGGGTAAAGGGAATATGGGGAACAGGTGAGGAGGTGGATTTGAGACCAGGGAAAGATCAGCCATGATCTGATCGAATGGCTGAATTGCCTACTTCTCTTAATTCCTATGTTCCTATGTTCCTAGGGGTAGGTGGGAGGTTAAAATCAGACCAGCCATGATCTTACTGAATGTTGCAGCGGGCTTGAAGGGTCAAGTGGCCTACACCTGCTCCTAACGTGTATGTTTGTGTGTTCGTATGTTCACATGACACATTGGAACCATTAACCCACACTTGCAGCAACAATACATGGTATCCAGTAGGAAGCTTCTCTGCCTTTCAGCACTGAGATGAGAGTTGGTATTTCTGTGAAAGCTTGCCAATCATCAGTCCCCCTCCCACTTCCCCTCTCCCCATCTGTGTCCTGGACTCAGCCAATCAGCCACTTGCAATCTGACCAGAACCCCGCCTTCCTCCAATCCCACCTCCGTCAGTGGATGGTGCAGATTGTACCGAGCGGAGCAGGAGAAACTCCTTCTTGTCTGGCGTTAGGATGGTGAGCTCTGGGACTCCACCTCCAGTTCTGCTTCACTCCCTGGCACTGCGGGCACACTTTTCCTGAGACGAGGTGCAGCATTGCAATGATTGACACTGTTAGGTTAGTGGATGTTATTCCACCTCCAAGGAGACAGACAAATGCCTGATCACCACAATGCTTGGCAGCCAAGGCTCTGTGCACCTTCCTCATGTGTATGGGTTAATACCTCCCACCCCTTCCACTGAACTACCATAAGCCCACTAAGGCAGGGCACTAAGAACAGTGACATTGCTGAATAATGCTGCCTTGGACCTCAGACACCTTCACAAGGCTGCAGCATTCTCCAGCTTTCTCTGTAACTTCCTGGCACAAGTATACACATACTGAGCACTTACTCACCATGGCCAGCCTCAAGGTATTATTCAATCTCTTCCTACATTGCGTCCAGATGTGAGGAACTATGCTTCTGACCTCCACTGTCACCTCCTCCCTGGCTGCCACTCTCACCGAGGGTGGTCCCCTCTTCCCGCCTGCTGGCATTAAGATTCCTCATCAAATGTTGGAGCTGTTCTTGCCCTTTTTCCCTACCCCTGCAATCGCTCGTCACAGTGGCACAGTGGTTAGCACTGCTGTCTCACACGCCAGGGATCTGGGTTCAATTCCCGGCTTGGGTCACTGTCTGTGTGGAGCTTGCACGTTCTCCCCGTGTCTGTGTGGGTTTCCTTCGGGTGCTCCGGTTTCCTCCCACATTCTGAAAAACATGCTGGTTAGATGCATTGACCGGAACAGGTGCCGGAATGTGGCGACTAGGGGAATTTCACAGTAACTTCATTGCAGTGTTAATGTAAGACTTTCTTGTGACAAATAAATAAATAAAATCCCTTGCCTCGGACCTCTATAGAGGAAAACATATTAGAATTTGACAGCTCCTCGATGTTAAGATCATGAAAACTTGTCCATGTTCAAAATGGATGTCATCTGTGGTCAGTGTCAACAAACAACTTAGACTATGTACATTTCAGAAAATAACTGAAAGCATTCACACTTGTCTGAAGCCAAGTCTGATATCCTCAAATTAAATTCACAGTATGTGTGGAGATGGCACACCGCCTCAGGTGGCCGTTTAAATGAATGGTCGTGATCTCTTTCTGGGTCATGGCCAGAGACTTCAGATGCCAGGTATCCGACCCTCCAACACCAGATGGGCTGACCTCAAAATGACATTTGGCCTCATCAGCCAGAAACCCGGCCTCTGGCCTGAGTTTGCATGATTGCCATTTTATATAACATAGATTGATCGTGGGGGACAGAAGAAAGCCACCCACTTATGGGTACGAGCTCTGCACACTGCGACAGCACATATTATTCAGCCCAAAGCATCATCTTCACACATGTTGGGGGTTTCCAATGGCTTCCCACTTATAGTGGGCAGCTCCTCAGGACGCTATGGAGGGTGGAATGAGGCAGAAAGTGGTCATGGAAGAGAAGGTCAGGAGCAGAATTCATCTCGGCGGTAGTTAGCCCCACAGATTAGATTTGAGAACAACACCAAAGAAATTTCCTTGGATCTCTCAGTGAACCCGATGGCTGTGCACTAACATGCACAAGGCTGTCTAAGCTCACTAAATTCTTAAACAGGCAGGCTCCTTAAGGATGTTGGTGAGCCGTTAATTGGTAGTCACCATGTTTCACTACTTCCCCCAATCCCCTTCCCCTCCGCAACACCTCACCCCCCACGCTCACACATCACCCCTCCGCTGGTTTTTTGAAAACTCAAAACTATCCCATCAGGGTCCCGCACTAACGTCCTGGACTGTGATCTTTAACTCCCTCCTGCACCAGGAAAACGCTTTGATAATCCAGCCCATGACTCTGTAAACATTAGCAACATTTGTACAGGTATATTGAGAGAGCGTGCGATCAGTGAGCATGAGGGCCTCTTAAAGTTGGGTGCAGATGAGATTATGATGGATAATAAGGAAACAGTACTGGGTCAATAAATGCTTTGTATCCATTTGCACAATGGAGGAAGAAGTCAGCGATGCAAAGGGGGATATAAAAAAATCAGAGAATGAATTTATTACATTTAATCTAAGTGAAAGAATAATATTAGAGAAAATAGTCAACTCCATCGAGACAAAACTCCAGGGCCTGATGATTTCCGCCTTAGTATATTAAAAGAAGTGAGTAAATTGCAGACGTTTTTGTCCTCTGTCAACACTGTCTAGATTCAAGAATGGCCCTCAGATAAACATTGTACTCTTATAACTCGTTACCCTCAGTGGTTATTGGCTAAGACTGAACCAGGCTGTTTGCAATCCTGATGTACTGTCTAATACCAAACTAAACTTCCAACCCCATTCACTAACCATTACAAATTCTCCCTGCTTCCAGCCCCAGAGCATTGTCCACCTTCCTTTGTTCCTTGTCTTGTCACTTTTTAAAGAGTTTTCCTGAAATTAAATCAAGGTGACTGCTGTAAACATCGTCGCACACATCGCATGGTCATAAAGAAAAATTCAATCGAGGTAAATAAAGGATATCCATATAAAATATGATAGCAGAGAATTTATTGAGCAACATTTGATTACAGCCCATAGTAATAAAAATCAAAAGCCTTATTAAATCTGCCAAAACACTTGGTATAGTGCTTTCCATAAAAGTTCAATGAAGCCACGCAATTGTTAACAGGAGCAAGAGATACAAAGACCAATTTTTCTCTACGTCTTCTTGCTGGCTGTCAGACAGAAGCAGCACTCTGCAAGTTTGACAGGCTTGTTTGAAATAGACAACTGCATCATCCCAGCCCAAAAACAGGACACCAGTGCACCCCAGCCCAGGCACAGCTCCACAGAGCCCTGCACCATGATTGGATGGCTTTTGGACTTTTTGGAAACTGTTGGGTGCCTAATCAACTGATATAACATGATAAAATCAGACTTACCCTTTGTGCCTCCACGACTGGGCCTTTATCGGAGAGCATTTGTTATGAGGAGGAGACCAATGTAAGTTGCACCATCAATGTTTTTGGTGGTGGATGGATGTACAAGCGCCCCCTGTTTTGTGTTTAAGTGCGCAATGGATGAACAGGAAATTGAGATAGAATGGCTGGAAATGCCCTCGCCAGCCCTATTTCCCTATATATGTAGAGCTAGCATTTTTGTTGTTTCAGCATTCAATGCTGACCAAGATAGGGGCAAGAACCACCCTGTCTTTTCCAAAATAGTGTTAAAGTTTCAACTGACAGATGGCATGCTGATGGTGCAGCACTTGCTCAGTGTTTAAAAGTTTATTTATTAGTCACAAGTAGGCTTACATTAACATTGAAATGAAGTTACTGTGAAAATCCCCGAATCGCCACACTCCGGCACCTGTTCAGGTACACTGAGGGAGAATTTAGCATGGCCAATGCAACTAACCAGCACGTCTTTTGGACTGTGGGAGGAAACTGGAACACCTAGAGGAAACCCAAGCAGAACATGCAAACTCCGCACAGTGACCCAAGCCAGGAATCGAACACGACGGATCCCCGGTGCTGTGAGGCAGCAGTGCTAGCTACTGTGCTGCTGTGTCGCCAGCACTGCACATTGCTGAGTTATGTGTTCAAACCTCTGGGGTAGGGCTTAAACCAACTCCCTGATTCGGAGGTGAGCGTACTGCCACTGGCTGATAACTGTTAACAATACTGCTGTTTCTCATATTTTGATGAATAATTTATTGATCTTGTCTGCAGTTCATGAAAAAGAGAGAGGGAGAAAACTCTTCTTCCTTCATTTTTTATCCAGGAATTACTCATACTTAAATAATGCGCACTCCACAGAATGTCAATAAAATGGTTAGTGATCACAATGGTCTGTTAATGTTTTCAGATTGATGGTAATTTTGATGTGATCACTATAGATCACATTTCAATCTCACATCCGAGAAGTCAACTGATCAGGATTTAAAGGCCCGATTTTCACCACAGAATTCCCAGGAAAACATCAGGAAATGAGCACAGGTCAAACATCAGAGCCTTTACCCATTGAATCCACAGAGCAAGAAATTCACATTCAAAGAAATGACAATCTCTGTTGATTTTTGTGAGCCTTGCTTTGTGAAATGCCTTACTGTTTGATGGAGTTGTTGAACCAGTGAAGTTTTGCACCAATGGGTTAACAGTTGTTTAGTTCGATATTATAGCATTTCATTGGAACAATAAGGCACTAAATGTGCTGACTATAATTTTTCATGCATTTTATACAAGAGGAAAGTCCTCTGTTTATGAACACATAATGTGTCTTCAAATCTTTGCCAGAAATATGTAAGCTGAATTCCCTCAACACCCATGTTGCATGTGTGTTTTGGCTGCCATTCTGGACTCAAACTCTGGTGTATCACCGTGTTTCACCTCCTGATTCCTCTTGGTCCATTCTTTCCTTGATGTTACCCTTCCTGTTTGCAATTTCTATCTTCAAAACATGGATATCATTTTGTCAATATTCCAAGTTGTCTACATCATTACCCACCTAATTCACCTCATCTAGGAACTCAGATTTAACCTTCAACTCTCTCCTATAATCTTCTTTTTTCAAAATTCATTCATAGGACGTGGGCATCGCTGGCTGGCCAACATTTAATGCCCATCCCTTGTTGCCCAAGGGCAGCTGAGAGTCAACCACATTACTGTAGGCCAGACCAGGTAAGGACAGCAGATTTCCTTCCCATAAAGGACATTCGTGAACCAGATGGGTTTTTACAACAATCGGCAATAGTTTCATGATCATCAGTAGATACTTAATTCAAGATATTTTTTATCTGCAGTGGCAGGATTCGAACCCAGGTCCCCAGAACATTTGCTGAGTTTCAGGATTAATAGTCTAGTGATAATACCACTAGGCCATCACCTCCCTTATTCATCATTTACCATCAGAGCCTATCCTAAAATAAATGCAACATACTGCAGATGCTGGAAATTTGAAATAAAAACAGAGAGTGCTGGAAGCACTCAGCAGATCTGGCAACATCTGTGGAGAGAGAAACGGGGTCAACATTTAGAATTGAATATGATTCTACTTCAGAACTGAAGGAAGTTTGAAATATGGCAGGTTTTAGACCATTGAAATGGGGGCAGGGGAGAGGGAGGAGAAAGAACAAATGGGTGGGTCTGGGATAGGGTAGAGGTAAGGGAAAATAATTGACAAAGATGGTGGAGAACAAGAAGCAAAGGGAGTGGTAATGGTCGCAGTAAAGAAACAAAATATTCTGTCCAGAGTGACTGTGAATGGCAGAATAAGTCTCAAAACAAAAACATGAAGAACAAGAATTAGACTGTCACGTGGCAAAAAAAGTATCAAAATGGGGGACAGAGTTCATGGTCTGAAATTGTTGAACTCATTGTTGAGTCCAGAAGGATGTAGAGTGCCTAACCAGAAGATGAGTGGCTGTTTGTTAAGCTTATGTTGGGCTTCATTGGAACATTGCAGTAGGTTGAGTTCAGAGGTGAGCCCTCACATATCAATGTCTTATCGCTTACATTGTTAAGGTCCAATGGCAATCATTTTGTTAAGTGGCAATTACATTGTGAAGGGTTTAATGGCTATTATATTTTTCAGGCAATTGCATTGTTAAAAGGGTGATGAGTATTTTTTTAATTTCAAAAATATACTTTATTCATAAATATTCTAAAATAAACCATTGCAAAACAGCATTTCCAATAATTACAAACAGTGCTAAAAAAGACCAGTCACATTTACAATACTTTATGGTGCTCATTTACAAGACATTGCATTCATTACAGTTCAGAACTTCAAACTATATACATTCGTCACATTTCACTGTGTGCTGTTGTTTTTAAAGAGTTGCACACAGTTGCGCAGTCCGACAGTTTTCTACAGTTTCTGACCCCTCGGTGTGCCTTGGTTGAAAGGCTTTAAACGGTGGCCTTTCCCCATTGTGCTTTTGCGGCAGCTGCCCCAAACTTGAGAGCATCCCTCAGCACATAGTCCTGGACCTTGGAATTTGCCAGTCTGCAACACTCAGTCGAGGACAAATCTTTACACTGGAAGATCAGCAAGTTTTGGGCGGACTAAAGAGCGTCCTTCATCGGTGTGCGTCCCTGGAAACAGCCCGTAGAGCACAGAGTCCTGCATCACCGAGCTGCTCGGGATGAACCTCGACAAATACCACTACATCTCACTCTGGACCTTCTTTGCAAAGGCACATTCCACAAGGAGGTATGCGACCGTCTCATCACCCCCATCAACCGCTCCGAGGGCAGCGTGTGGTAGTGTTGAAACCTCGAGCTTGCATGAAGGATCTGACGGGAAGTGCCCTTCTCACCACCAACCAAGCCAGCTCTTGGTGCTCATTTGTAAGTTCTGGTGATGAGGCATTCTGCCAGATGACACTGACAGGGAACCATCCGACAGGATCCACCATCTCCTTTTCTCTCAGGGCCTTGAGGACATTTCGTGCTGACCACTGCTTGATGGCCATGTGGTCAAAGGTGTGTTTCTGGTTAAATGGGTGATGAGTATTAGTTCACCTATAAATGGAGACAGGGCAAAAAATATGTACAGGTAGTGGGCAATTGGTTGTTTGTTTGATTCAATATCCCTTTAAGGTGCTACTGTTTCAATTCATCATTCAGTTTGTTTAATTTGTTAACACAAAGTAGTATAAATGGGAATAGCTGGAATACTGAGCTGAGGAGAGGGATTGATTGATTCTGCTGTTTTGGAGTCAAATTTGGTTAGGGTGCAGGTGAGTTTTGGGCTCTCTTTGTCAGCATGTAATCATTGGAATTAATATCAAGCTTGCATTTCTGTCCTTTGCCTGATGCCAAATGTTCCTGAAAAGCTCAAAGCAAGCTTGAGGAACAGTACCTCATCTTCTGGCTAGGCACTTTACATCTTTCCGGATTCAACATTTGAGTTCAACAATTGCAGACCATGAGCTCTCCTCCATTTTGATACTTTTTTTTGTCATGTTCTAGTTTTAATGTTCTGTTTCATATTTTTGCTTTTGAATAGAGCTGTCCATTCTTTTACTGGTGGATCACTATTTCTTGGGTGGGAAGGTTACTGGTACAACTTTTACTCTTGTTCTGAGTGTGTTACTCTTGTCCTGCTCCACAGTGCTGGATAGCTGGGGCATTGGCACAAACTGTTTAAATTCTGGATTGATTTCTTTGGTTTATTTTGCTCAGAAATTCCAATGTACAAATGCTGTGGGTGTTTTTTTAAATAAAATCAAGTGGCTTGCTTGCTTTGTTTATAATGCCACTTTCTAATGATTAATTTATTTTACATGGTCAGATTGAGTTGTGAATGCCAGTGGGATGTAAATGGGCTCATGCTGCATCCATTATTTTGGGTGTAGAATGAGTGTGAAGTATGACAAACAGTGGGACTAGTTTTCATGAACATTGGCCCACCTGCAGAATTGGTGTGGCCAACATTAAAGTGTCCTGGACATCCCTGTCCTAATACCCCTAATTATGCACTGTTGCAGGGTCCCAATGAGAAATTATTGGGGTAGACATTGAGCCTGCCTTACTTGAAATCATAGAAACCCTACAGTGCAGAAGGAGGCCATTTGGCCCATCGAGTCTGCACCGACCACAATCCCACCCAGGCCCTACCCCCACATATTTACCCGCTAATCCCGCTAACCTACGAATCTCAGGGGCAATTTTTAACCTGGCCAATCAACCTAACCCGCACATCTTTGGACTGTGGGAGGAAACCGGAGCACCCGGAGGAAACCCATGCAGACACGAGGAGAATGTGCAAACTCCACACAGACAGTGACCTGAGCCGGGAATTGAACCCAGGACCCTGGAGCTGTGAAGTAGCAGTGCTAACCACTGTGCTACCGTGCCGCCCCTGTCACTGTTGACTGCAGGTAATTTTAAAAAATTGTTAATATTGAGATGACTCAGCACAGGATTTATCATTCATGGATTTAAGTACAGGTCAGTGTGGATGTAAAGCATTCACCAACAAATCATTTAAAGCCGTGCATTGTGGCAGGTACAAACAATCGGGCTTTTCTAGTTGACGGTGACCTTGGTTTGACTTCTTTCATGCAATAACAAATAACTGTGATTGCGAGCTTGCATTATAATCAATGCTTCACGTGTATCTATCTGTACTGTTGGGCCTGCGGTGACTGTCTATTTTCAGAACTGAAGCTGCTGACTGAACAAATCATCTGCCAAAGTCGGCCCATCTACGGCTGTGGGTGTGCAGGTACTGGGAGGTGGGCACAAACACCTCTTGTCGATCCTAACTAGTTGAATACCTCTGGCAGCCTTTCATTTTCCTTAAGCACCTCCAATTGTGGGATTTAAAAAAAACTGATTTAACGGGAAGTGGGTGTTACTGGCTGAGCCAACATTTATTCCCTTTCCCTAACTGCCCTCCGCTTTAGGGGGCATTTGAGTATCAACCACATAGTGGGTCTAGAGTCATATGTTGGCCAGACCAGGTAAGGGTAGCAGATTTCCTTCCCTAAAGGACATTAGTGAAACTAATTATTGCCTAAAGGAAATAATGTTACTGTAGATAGTGTTGAAAAAAGATGCAATAGAATTTACAGTGCCAGAAGGAAAATAAAATAGTGGAACCAAGGCTTAAAATGGCTTCAGAACTGATGAACTGATCTTTTTGACCCTTTAAATGAATGTGCTGTTCTGCTCAGCATCCAGCAACCCTGGTTACCCAGTTACAATGGGTCTTCACTTCAGCAGTTGCACAACTGCCACAAAGAATGGGCACAGTAAGAAGTCTCTCGACACCAGGTTAAAGTCCAACAGGTTTATTTGGAATCACGAGCTTTTGGAGTGTTGCTCCTTCATCTCCACATCACAAAGAATGGGAAAAGACAAAGGCCTCTGATCAGTGCTTTCAAACATCCTGGGACATTTGCTAATGACAGTCTCTGAGACATCGATCAACAGCACTGTGATAGTGTTAGTAGCTGTTGGTAAAGTGTTGGCCAACCCACGTGGAGTTTAGTTACATTGGTTTGAATTTTCTGTAGGAGTAATGATTACACTGTCAGCACTCCCTGTTACTTAACACTGCAACACCCAGCATCAACAAATGGAAACAGAGCCAAACATTGGAAATCAGGAAGTTGCTGTCCAAGTTTTCCTGCTCCTTCACCAAACTCATGTTATCAGCAACTCACTGAGAACTGGACTTTCAAATACAGGGAAGACTGTGAAGCTGTGATACTTCCCATTATATGCCCATGAAGCATGCTGAAAAAAGTTAAGACTTGTCCATTTAGAATCCCTACAGTGCAGAAGGAGGCCATTTAGCCCATCGTGTTTGCACCGACAACAATCCCATCCAGACCCTATCCCCATAACCCCCATATTTATCCTGCTAATCCATCTAATGTATGCATCCCGGGACACTAAGGGGAAATTTAGCATGGCCAATGCACTTAACTCCCACATCTTTAGACTGTGGGTGGAAACCGGAACATCCGGAGGAAACCCACGCAGATACGGGGAAAATGTGCAAACTCCACACAGACAGTCACCCAAGCTGGGAATCGAACCCTGGAGTTATGAGGCAGCAGTGCTAACCACTGCCACCATGCCGCAGTGCGGTAAGTCTTAATTTCTTTGGTACTGAACATTGACTGACTGTGACAAACATGGAATCTCATTCCTTCAAGTTTTAGATACTGTAGCAAACTTACAAAAATTTAAAATGTTAATTAGATCTAGTAAACTTTTTCTTTCTAATTCTTTTACCACTCCCTCTCAAGCCCATTTTCTTTCCCTTTCTTCATTTTACTTTCTGAACAAGATTTGACTTGAGGATCCATCAATCTGATTTGTTAAGGGGATACATAGATGCTTAACCTGTTTACGTGGGTTCCTAATAAAGTGTAGAGAGCACTCCACTGTTCTGGATTTCCATTCACAGTCAGTTCCAGTGCAACAGTCTACAGAATGTCCGTGGGCAAATGTAATGAACAGGCTGTGGTGTTTGTTCATCATTGATCTCAAAATCTTGGCCTATGGGTTTTACATTTTATTGGTTAAATCTCTTGTATTGACTGAATGGACACAACATATTTAGAGCAGAAATAAACATAGGACTGTTCTGTCAATAGAACACAATAGTCACAGTTATTAAGGAGAAAATGAGAATGTGTAGGCTTAATATTGGGTCAGTTAATGTTGCTGAATCCCCCACTATCAACATCCTGGGGGGTTACCACTGGTCACAAACTGAACTGGACCAGCTGTATAAATATCTTTCCACAATAGTTGATCAGAGGCTGGGGATTTTGCAGTAAACAACTCAGTTCCTGGCTTCTTGAAGTTTGTACTCAAGGCACAAGTTAGGAGTGTGATGGAATACTTTTGCCTGGATGAACGCGGCTCCAGCAACAAGGAAGGAGCTCAACACCAAAATAAAGCAGCCCGCTTTTTTTGGCATGCCACACACCACCTTGAACATTCATCCTCTTTTCATTCTGGAAAGTGGTGGGTGGGGCCTATTCCTGCTGGGGAGGCCGGCAGCGAAACGCTGAATGGGCCACCGTGCATGCGCCGATCTGTCAGTGCAGAGACCCGCGAATGCGCAGTGGCCCCCGCCATTGCCAGCCTCTGACTGCTGGCCTTCCTGACTCCTGATTTCCGATGCAGAGCTGATTGCACTAAAAAAACCTCTTGGGAGACTCGCGACAAGCAGGGCGCTGGTCGCGAACCTCGCGAAATGCCTCAGTGCAGCGAGCTGGAAGAATCCTGGCCGTAGTCTGGCATAATTGGGTTCTAAAAATAATAACCTCTTGTCAGTCTCAATCTAGCTCAGATGCTGATGTTTCAGAAGCTCTTAATTTCACTGAAATATTTAGCATTTTTTTCTGACTATTTGAGCGTTTCATTTGAATTTAAATAATGAGGAAATCTGCAATATTTTGAGTTGCAGGAACAAGACAATGAAGTCTATGGCTTACCAATTATTGTATGTTACCAAGACAGGAAAAACAAGAACAAAAGGCTTGCATTTATACAGTGGCTTTCTTCAATGAAGGGTGCATGATCACTGTTACAATGTGGGAAAGATGGTGGCTAATTTATGTACAGCAAAATCCCACAGACAGCGATGTAACAATCATCAGATGATCTGTTCTATTGTGATGCCAATAAATGTCCATTGTTTTGGGTCTGTGCAAAATAATTGCCCATTCCTGCAGTTAGGTCCCCTCTCATGTGCATACAATTGCCCAATCCAGTGTGGGCTGAAGAAACTGGTGACTCTTACTGCAAAACAAGTTTCTCATGTCCAAGCCTTTACTGTTGAAAAATAGCCAAAGAATTTTGAACCCGAACAAGAATATTTAATGCAGAAGATGTCCCACGGCACTTCAGAAAGCAAAGAATGGAGACTGTTTCTTTGTGGGCCAGGTGGGAGAGGCTACTGAAGTGCTTGCTTAGCGTTGTGTTTTAAAAAAGACATTCAAAACTATCGAGATAGACGAAGATGTGGATGGCACAGTGGTTAGCACTGCTGTCTCACATCGCTAGGGACTCCGGTTCGAATCCCGGCTTGGGTCACTGTCTGTGCAGAGTCTGCACGTCCCGTCCCCCCCTCCCATGTCTGCGTGGGTTTCCTCTGGGTGCTTCGGTTGCCTCCCACAGTCCGAAAGACGTGCTGGTTAGGTGCATCGGCTATGATAAGTTCTCTTAGTGTACCTGAACAGGTGCCGGAGTGTGGTGTCTAGGGGATTTTCACAGTAGCTTCATTGCAGTGTGTGGTGAACCATCGTTGGTTCCCACTAGATAGTACTGAGCCAGGGTCTGGCCAGTACTACGAGTATGTATATATGTTGCTGTTGGGGTTAGGGTTGGGTTATTCTACTTGTTGCTGTTGGGGTTAGGGTTGGGCTGTTACACCTGTATTATAGTTATTATGGTACATCCCAGTCGGGCTCCGCCTCCTGGGAGAGGTATAAAGGTCACTGCTCTGTCTGGGACCCCTCAGTCTGGGATCGTGTACTATACATGGTAGCTTCGTTGTAACAGTAAATAAAAGCCTTTATTTCCTTGAGCATCTCAAGCCTCGTGTGTGATAACGCGCATCAATTAATGTAAGCCTACTTGTGACACTAATAAATAAACTTTAATTAGAGGGAGCTTGAGAGATTTGGGGTTCAGTTTCTACTACTGTTGCTGGAGCAAGGAGGGTGGGGAATCTAGAGTCAGAGGTATGATTCTTCGGACAAGGCTGCAGAAATGTGATGGGGTTAGGCATGGAAGTAGCGAAAAATATGAACAACGATTTTAAATTGATGCATTGGAGGGGAGTTCTGCGAGTAATGGTAATAATTGCAAGGCTTAGGAAGGATTAAACCTGGACTGGAGTTTGAATTTATAGAGTTTGGAAGTCAGGAGGCTTGTACAGAGAGCTTTGGAATAATAAATTCTAGATGGGATGAAGGTGTGGAGGTGAGATGCAGCTTTTCTGAGGTGAAATACAGCTTGAAACAAAGAATGGTATAAATGTGGAGGTTCTGGTATTGACTGATATAGAAACTCAGCATCTGTTCAAACAGGACATTTAACATCAGTGGGTAAGCAAGGATGAGGATTAAAGGCAAGGGAATGGCTTAGCTATGACTCAGTAAGAAGTCTCACAAAACCAGGTTAAAGTCCAACAGGTTTATTTGGAATCACGAGCTTTCGGAGCACTGTTCCTTCATCAGGTGAGTGAGCGGCGCTCCGAAAGTTCATGATTCCAAATAAACCTGTTGGACTTTAACGTGGTGTTGTGAGACTTCTTATTGTGTTCACCCCAATCCAACACCAGCATCTCCACCTCATGGTTACCTATGACTTCAGAGAGGAGTCTTCCAGAATAACTGGTGCAGAGATAGAGCTGGTGTCTTCAAAATGCATATAGAAGATGAACCTATGCCTACAAATGATGCACTGAAGAAAAGTATGTGGAGTAAGATGGGTTGTTAGCCAGGTTCTAACGTGATGGGAGAATATGACATTACTCTTTATTTTAGCATCATTTGCAAACCTGACACGTGTGATGATTAAATGTATTTGTACCATGTTTCATGTAAGGGCTAAATTCTTTCATGGGATGTGTGCACAGTTGGCTGGGCCAACAACTATTGCCCATCCCTATTTCTCCTTAAGGAGATACTTAAGAGTCAACGACATTGCTATAGATCTGGAGTCACATGTAGACTGGACAAAGCTGGAAGATTACCATTCCCTAAGGGACATGAGTGAACCAGATGGGTTTTTATGACAATCGACAACAAGATCATGGTCATCATTAGACTTTTAATTCCAGATTTATATTGAAGTCAAATTCCATGATGGGATTTGACCCGTGGTCACCAGAGCATTACCTTGCATCCCTGCATTTCTAGCCTGTTGTGGGAAAATTGCCACCGGAGTCAGACTGGAGGTTCAACAATACAGTTTTATTTAACGAAGCTTCGTGGAGAAAGGCACTGGCACTCCGCAGTACTTTAGCAGCTACCTTCTCTCAATGATACAATAGGAGTGGTTCATTTTTATACTTTTCAGACAATGGATAGTCCGGACATTAGCCATTTAACACATCATTACAGTTGAGTAGGATCGATAGTTTAACACATCGTTACAGCCAGACATATACAGACATTGGCTTTTAACATCGCATTGTTTCATTGAATGGATACATTTCCTCCTTCAGTGACTTAGTTTCGGTCTATACATACAGTAATTGGTTTTCCTGCATTTATATATTCCCATTCCTATTTATGGCTAATCTCTTTATCAGCCCTTATTGTCCTAGGTCTGTCCTTATCTTAAAGTGCCTCAAGCTCTTACTGGCTTCCTGCAGTATCTGATTCCTGCATGTTTAACTTTAAATAATTGTCTGTCCTGCATGTTTTAATTTCAAGTAGCTGTCTGCGCTAAAAGTCAGTGCCTGCTAAATGTCTCTTTCCCAGGTAACCTTTTTATGTGCTAGGCAGCCATTTTATGTGCCAGACAGCCATTTTATGTGTCAGGTACCCATCTTTATGTTTTTCCCCACTTCACGCCCATAAACAATGCCACTCCCCCCACTCTTCCCCCTCCCCCATGATATTCTCCACCCTGTTATCATACCAAACATTTTCAAATACTGCTGAAGTGTTTGTATATCTATTTCAACTAAAATGTCATGTCCCAATTTATCACTTATCTGATCTCTCAAAGTTCAGTTCCATTTTAATGAGTGCTTTTACAAGATCTTTTACAGTTGGATAACACAAGTTGGATCTAAACCAGAGATCTATCAAATGCATATGGTTGACTCCCTTACTCATTTAAGTATCATGTTGCTTCCTTTCACTGTCATTCTTGGTTAAATTTTACTGTTTGAAGAACATTACTAATTTAGCAACTGAGTCACATTGACAGATTATGGTATTTGGAAATGTTCTTGTGCAATATGAAACTTTTCCGAGGAACATTTTGTTTTTTTTATATAAGGTAGTTTTATTATACCACATGCTGGCAACTGGTCATTAAGCAATGAAGTCTAATAAAAAAAATGATAGGGAAACAAAAAGGGCAGTTTAATGGCAGAGATATGAACATATTACCACTTCTGTGCAGTGTTTGCGATGTGACTCCCAGTGTGTCCCCGACCTCAGCAATGTTCTGAAAATGGGGCTGAATAGAGGCCAGATCGTTTAGTTTTGTTTTACAGTTTTTTTCTCTCTCTCACATGAAGAACTAAGGGTGGATTACCTCAGACCACCCTTGAGCATTCAGAACATTTGCGTTATTGAGAGCAAGCAGATTGCATGCCAGCTCTTTTAGACAGAGGAATAATAAATACGTGGCTACAAAGAGTTGATGGTGAATCCAGAAATTGAGTGATTAAAGGAAAGCAAAACTACACAGTGGATAGCACTGCTGCCTCACAGCGCCGGGGACCTGGGTTCGATTCCTGGCTTGGGTCACCGTCTGTGTGGAGTTTGCACATTCTCCCCCATGTCTGCGTGGGTTTCCTTCAGGTGCTCCGGTTTCCTCCCACAGTCCAAGGATGTGCAGGTTAGGTGGATTGGCCATGCTAAATTGCCCTTAGTGTCAGGGGGGCTAGCTAGGGTAAATGCATGGGGTTATGGGATAGGGCATGGGTGGGATTGTGGTTGGTGCAGGCACGATGGGCCAAATGGCCTCTTTCTGCATTGTAGGATTTTATGATTCTGTGTTCTGGAGACTGCAAGTTCAAATGACACCACAGATCGAATTCAGTTGAAGTTATTTTGGTTTCAAAATAAATAATTATTGGTAAATGCAATCAAAGTTTGCCGTATAAACCTAAATGTTTCACTAATGACTTAGTGGGGTGGCAATTCACAATCCTTACCCACTCTGACTCCAGTGCCACACCAATGGGTTTTTCCCTTAACCACCCTCCAAAGTTGCTATTAAGTCACTGATTCGTATTAAACTGCTTCATCGACTATGGATGAGCAATAGCTTCCAGTTTGCTAGCAAAGCCCTGGGGCAGAATTCTCCCCAAAAAAATTCTAAGTGTCGAATTCACATGAAAACTGGAGTAATTCACGCTGTTTTTCAGTGGGAGTTCAGAGAAGAATCTCCCACACTCAGTGCACTGCAGAGGTCACCAGCGTGAATATAATTAAATTTCAGGAGGCAGAGCCTATCCCCGCTGGAGAGGCTGAAATCAGCGTGCTCAGCGGGCCACTTTGCATGCGTCAATCTGTCAGTGCCGAGATCGGCGCATGCACAGTAGCTCTGCACCGACAGTCTCACCGATTGCTGGCCAGCTCAATCGCTGGCCAGCCCGCGACTCCTGTAATGCCAGTTCTCCGCACCCCCATGGCCTGATCACTACCCAACCCTACCAGCCCGCCGCGATCTCCAGCCCCCCCCACCCTCCAACAGTAACCTCCCCCCACACTCCCAACCCGCCCTGATCGTTGGTCTCCCTCTTTCCTTGACCAATCCCGACTGCAGAGTGGCAGCAGGATCCCCCCCCCACTCCCACCCCCATCCCCACCGATCACTCCCTAGGCTCTGCCCCAATAGACTTCATCCCCTTGGCGCTGCCCCATGCCCAATGGGCAGTGCCAAGATGCCCCCTGGGCATTGGCACTTTGCCTCTTGGACAGTGCCAGGAGCACAGGCTGGCATTGCCAGGGTTCCCATGCCCAGGAGGCACCACCTCCTGCCGCCTGACCTCTTGGGGGGGGGGCCCTCATTTTCCCCTTCCCCCTTTGACTCCCCCAGGGTCAGGCCACTAGTTCCCCGAAAGTGGTGAGCTCGTGTAATCCCCGCTGGAGTGAAACACTCTGGCAGGGTGGGAGAGGTTAGGGGCCCGGAGACTTCAATCTCGAGCCTGCAAATCTCGTTTAAATTGTATGTAAATGACCATTTTACCGGCGGGGAGCAAACGCCACTGGAAAATCGACACTGGGAGGCGCAAGCGGGGCGCATACACTTATGCAAACCCCGCGAATCGGCCGCTGTGGGATTTTCCTGACCCGCTGCGCTAAAAAATTAGTAAGAGTTTTAACAACACCAGGTTAAAGTCCAACTGGTTTATTTGGTAGCAAACACCATTAGCTTTCGGAGCGCTGCTCCTTCGTCAGATGGAGTGGAAATGGTACCACATCTAAAAAATGAGCCCTGTGGGATGGGAGAATCGCAGCCCACATCCTGAGTGTGAAAAAAAAACCAGACGGGCACTTTGTTGTTCAGTTTGTTTAGTAATGTCTCCAAAACCAGAGGTTCAGGTGGCTATGTTGGTCAATGTTTTGTTGTGTATTGTTCCCATCCTGATATTACACCCATTGGAATCATTACATTAAGGCTTATCCTCAATGATGTTTCTGTAAGCCAATTGTATTTTTTCTCTATATTGCCCTGAGCGCAAAGTAAGAATGATCCACTGATGCATATAGCAACCACATTTTTACAATTAAAACCACATGCATTGGAAACATTCCTGTACACAGAGACATATTTAAAAACTAAAACCATAATTATATCTGTATTGCTTCTGTTTAAATTTGTGCTACAAAAATAAAGCAGTTATGCTTTACTTAGTTCAAAACAGGACAACTCTTGCACTCCTAAACTTTTCTCAGCGTGCCCCCATGTGCACATTTGGTTCAGAAAGAAAACATAGGGGTCAAATTGTACAAAGATGTTAATGTGTTGTATGAACTTTGTTTTTATACGATTAGTGGACAAAAGAACCTCACATAAAGTGATCAGTAAGAATACCCCACTTTGCAGTTCCACTCTATAGCCCTGCAACAATTTGCATGAGAAAGGTTTTGTGGTGAACCATCGTTGGTTCCCACCAGGTAGTACTGAGCCAGGGTCTGGCCAGTACTATGACTCTATATATATGTTGCTGTTGGGGTTAGGGTTGGGTTGTTCTACTTGTCACTGTTGGGGTTAGGGTTGGGCTGTTCTACCTGTATTATAGTTATTATGGTACATCCCAGTCAGGCTCCGCCTCCTGGGAGAGGTATAAAGGTCACTGCTCTGTCTGGGACCCCTCAGTCTGGGATCGTGTACTATATATGGTAGCTTCATTGTAATAGTAAATAAAAGCCTTTATTTCCTTGAGCATCTCTAGCCTCGTGAGTTATATCGCGCATCAGGTTTATTGATAAATTCAGAAGTGTAATTAATGGTTAGAATCATAGTAACATAAAATCCCTACAGTGCAGACGGAGGCCATTCGGCCCATCGAGCCTGCACCAACAACAATCTCACCCAGGCTCTATATCCTTAACCCCACAAATTTACCCGGCCAGTCCCCCTGACACTAAGGGTCAATTTAGCATGGCCAATCCACATAACCCGCACATCTTTGGACTGTAGGAGGAAAACAGAGCACCCAGAGAAAACGCACGCACACACGGGGAGAATGTGCAAACTCCACACAGACAGTGACCCAAGGCAGGAGTTGAACTGGGGTCCCAGGCGCTGTGAGGCAGCAGTGCTAACCAGCTTTATTGCTGGCTTAAGTAACACCAGTTAAATATATAAATCCAGATTTTAAATAAATAATTCATCAATTGAAGAACCAAATCAGGTGTAAGTATTTATCATGTACATATTTTCTCAAGTTAGTTTAATTGGTATTTTTCCTGAATTTCTTCATCTCCCTCCCCTGCTCTCACCTCCTGCTTTCCCTCCTGTGCCAATTTTAGCATTGGGATTAAGATTGGCATTCAGGTCACATTTGAGTGACATGCATATTTTCCATAAGAATATTTTGGCTGTTAGGTCAGGTTTTATTCTTCACACATGCTGCTCAATGTAAAAATAGTTCCAGCTTAAGTCTTCAAACTGGTCAGCGATTACAACAATAGGCAAAAGCAAGTGAACTGACACCAGTAAATTCTCTCCACATGCTGATGATAGGGGAACTTGTTGATGCAGAAATATGGAATGATACTATTTGTGACTGACAGTGGTAAGAGCAAAGGCTTTCTCTGCTGTTGAGGCGATATTAAATAGAATGAATCAGCCCACTAGGCCACTGAAGAAACTATCCATCTCAAAATTATTTATTGAAAAAAGACGCAATCTGAAATTTCCTTTCTCTCCTGTTCACTTGATAAGATTTTCTGACCCTAAGCTAATTCTTTCGTAACTTGTAATCCTGTCCTTGATACAATTTGTGCAGAACTGTCCTTTGCAAGGTGCTGTGTCAACCCGGTGTGGTGGCACAGTGGGTTAGCACTGCTGCCTCACAGCGCCAGGGACCCGGGTTCAATTCCGGCCTTGGGTGACTGTGTGGAGTCTGCATGTTCCCCCCGTATCTGCGTGGGTTTCCTCCGGGTGATCCAGTTTCCTCCCACAGTTCAAAGATGTGCAGGTTAGGTGGATTAGCTTGTGATAAATTGCCCCTTAGTGTCAGGGGGACTAGCAGGGTAAATACTTGGGATTGCAGGGAGAGGGCTAGGATGAGATTATTGTTAGTGCAGGCTCGATGGACCAAATGGCCTCCTTCTGCACTGCAGGGATTCTATGAACCCTTTTCACTTAGGATGATGTAACACAGGAGGTCTATTGCATTTAGGCCAGGTTTAATCTAGTTTACTGGCCCAATAATAAATCAAATCTAAAGTTATTGGGGGCAGAGAGCAATGTGGAATTGGAAACTCAAACAGATTCGCCGTAGTCTTTAAAAGGCAGAGCAGTCTTGAGGGGTCAAATGGCCTACTTCTGCTCCTAATTCTGATGTTCATATGCTTGATATGCTGGCCTTGCCAGAGACAACCACATCTCATGATTAAATAAAAGAAACCTTGAAGTAAACTGTTAACAAATTGGAACTGAAAAAGCAGGGAGCATTAAAAAATCAGTGAGGAATGTTGCTATTGAATTTATGAGCAGAACTTTCAATTTCTGGGGGGAGTATAAAGTGCGTTGGAGTCAATGGGGAAAAAACCCCAGGCTAACTGTACTGTGGGCAGTCGATTTATGTTTTACTATTTCAGCTGAAGTTGAAAATTTCAGTGCATGAATAAGAAACCACAGGACTTGCGAGAATTGGGAATGGCTAGCCAGCAGAAACCATGAATGTAGGAAGTGAAATGATGGATGGTTAAATCACAATCAATTTTCAACTCATTTTGGTTTGTCATTTTGTTTTCTCAATTACTGAAATTCAGGCCAGGAATTTCCTTTGGCTACTCATGTGCAGAGAATTCTGCTGCAGCGTCGGTGAGATTTTGGTCGGGGAGACTAATGGCTCTAAGGAAATGCCTAGTCCTATAATCTCCAAAACAAAATGGCGCTGGAGTGTGGCAACTACTTGCGAACTCTTCCCAGCATTCCATCTTTTACACTCATTCTACGCTCTTAAAACTACCCTGGTGTGGTTAACCACTGTTAGTTAGTATTTATTATTACCTGTATATGTGGAACATCCCTGTCGGTTCCGCCCAAGACTCCTCCCCCTGGTCCGGGTATGAAGGCAGTGGCTCCTCCCCCTAGCCTTCAGTACAGACCAGATCTCCGACAGGAATGGCTCCAAGTTCTTGCTAATAAAAGCCTATTTGTCTTGCTCACAACTAGTCTTGACTCGATTGATAGTGTATCACCTGGCTCAGTGGTTAGCACTGTTGCCTCACTGTGCCAGGGATCCAGGATTGATTCCCGGCTTGGGTGGCTGGCTGTGCGGAGTCTGCACATTTTCCCGTGTCTGCATGGGTTTCCTCCGGGTGCTCTGGTTTCCTCCCACAGTCTGAAAGTCGTGCTGGTTAGGCGCATTGGCCTCTAAAGTATACCCGAACAGGCGCCGAAGTGTGGCGACTAGGAGATTGTCACAGTAACCTCATTGCAGTGTAAGCCTACTTGTGACACAAATAAATAAACTTTATAAACTTAAACTTTCTAATAATGCTCTTTTTAAATCTCTTCTCGATTTGGCACACATACTAAGCTGATCTTTCTCTTCACCCTACTGGTATCTGCAACACTATATTCTGCACCCTATCCTTTCCTTCACCCCTCTGTACTCTACAAATGGTGTGTTTTGGTCTGTAGCTCGCAAGAAACAATACTCTTCACTGTATCCCAATACATGTGACAATAATAAATCAATTCAATTTAATCAAATAGACTAAAGAAAAATCCATGTTTCACAATAACATGTCTTTTGGATCTTCTAACATCTCCAAACTTTTTACTTCAAGACCCCATTGTGTCTCAAGAGCCTGGGCTTTGAACCGGTATGACTGGATGAGCAATTGAAAGGAGCGATTACCTGCGTCTGTGCAATATGCAGCATTCTCCAGCATGCATCAATAGCTTTATCCTTGGATTTTCCAAGTATAAACTTCATTGCTTCAATCTGTGATAATTTGTTATACAAACTTGAGAATTTTAAATTCTAAATTCAGGTAGTCTTTCTTACTTAGATGTTACTGAATGCTAAACTTGACAAAACTAGACACAGAAAGGAGAGTCAGGGAGGGAGTGAAAGAAAGCGTGGGGGAGGGTAAAGGATTGGTGGAGGAAGGGAGGTAGAGAGAGAAAGCTACTTGAGAAATAAAGTACCGTTCCGCCATTATGATCATAGGAGACACATTTTTAACTTTGAAACAAGTAGAATTTTGAAAACCTTTCAGCTAAGCAGGGACTGCTAATTATGACACCAATCTTTTAAGCATCGTATTTGTAGACATTCACATTAATTACAGATGTGTTAATTCTAGGTTAAATATACAGTGCTAAAGTGCTTCAAACTGCAAACAGAGCTGCCACTTCACAAATGCACTACAGGATGTCTGATAGGTTATTAATGAATTGAAGTGGTTCTCCAATGCATTCCTGCCCCTCCCCAGTACACACACACACACACACACACAAGACCGCAATACAGTCCACTGAGTCGGTGCCAGCTCTTTTGAAGAACAACTCAGTTAGTTCCACTCCACCTCTCTGTCCCCATGACCCTGGCAATTCTTTTTCTCTTCCGAATGACGACTATCCAATTTCCTTCTGCAAGCGGCTATTCAATCTTTACACCCCACCCCACCCCCCCGCCAATCAGGCAGTGCATTCCAAGTCCTAACCACTTGTGGAAAAAATGCTTTCCCTCATGTTGCCTCCGGTTCATTTGCCAGTCATTTAAATCTGCACCCTCTAGTTCTTGACCTATCAATCACTAGGAATAGTTACTCCATATTTATTTTATCTAAACCCTTTAAGCATCTCCACCAAACCTCTGTTCTTTCCCTGTGCATGGTGTCCTCCGCAGTATTTGCAGCCTACCCCTTGTCCACAATTGTTCTACTCTTTTGGCCTGGAATGTCTCTCAGTATAAGGTATCTCCAAGTCTGTTCTGTCATACATGTGCTCTAGCTGACAACTGTTCTGTGCCTTGAGTCAGTGGCTGGGATTCTCTGGCAGATCACACCTGCCACCGCTGCCAGCGAGAATGGAGAATTTGGCACTCAGCCAAATCTCCATTCCCCGCACGCTGAGAATCCTGGCTGCGAGCAAGATGGGAGAATTCTGACACAATGTGTTTCTCTACTTGAAGATTGCCTTGCATAAGTCTGTGCTAAATTTAGTTGCTTTCTTGATGAGTTTTTCGGCTACTTTCACTGCCACCTCAGCCTTTCCATTCGACTGGGGATAATGCATATACAGTGTGTAGAGCTAAATTTCCCAATCCATTGTGAAGCAGCTGAATTCTTCACTCATGAACAGAAGGCCATTGTCACTCATCACAATGTCTGGAATGCAGTAATGACTGAAGTGAACTTTCAAATATTCTACTAGCCCATCTGTCGTTGTTGAAATGAGCTGCTCTACCTCCCAGTAGTCAGAATTGTGGTCTACAGTGACAAGACTATTAGTCCCTGCTATAGTGAAGAGGTCTATTCCCAGCTTTATTAATGGTCTGTCTGGGATGTGATGCATCATCAGCGTCACTCTAGCTTGTATCGCTTGGCACTTGTTACACTCACTGCACTGGCCGATGTGGTCTTTGATGTTGTTGCTCATGTTTGGCCAGTAAAGCACATCTCTTGTCTTCCTCAGACTTGATTCAATTCCTTAATGGCTGGCAAGGAAGTTCTTCAGCATCTCTTCTCAACTCCTTAGGAATGATGACACTATTTCCTTTATACAAGAAGCCATCTTGGGCTGTCACTATCTCTGTGTGCCCAATACCCTCTTGTGACTTCTTGTGCCTTTGATGCTCACAGGCCATCCTTTCATCACTATTTTATGCAGCAATTGGAGAGTGGCATCTTGTTGGGTAATTTGGTTGATTTGAGCAAGATGCTTGTTGTCAGATTCAGTGGGTGGAATTTTCCCACCTCGCTTGCCACGGGAATCGCAGTGGGCGAGACATGGACCATGCAAGGGTCCGTTGACCTCAGGTGGGATTTTCCAGATTTGGGGCCATCCCGACTGGAAAATTCCTCCCAGCGTCTCTGCTGGGCCGATGGCTTCCAGATCACGTTGAGCTCCTGACTTGCATTGAGTCTGGAAAATTGCACATCCTGTTGTCGCCTTTTTAACTTTCTCCATGGAGAACGCTGCTCTGGATAGCATATATCATACCCAGATGATATCTCAGTAAATGAAGGAACATTCTTTGTCGACGATTTGGAGCAGATAATAGCGGTTTGAGAAAAATGCTTTGAAGTGGCTTGTGGTTGGTCTCCACTGTTATTTTGTCTTTCCCTAGTAGGTATTGATAAAAATGCTCACAACCAGAATCAATAGCTGGACACCTTTTCTCAATCTGAGTACAGCATTGTTCAGTTTGCAATAGTGGGCTGGATATAAATGTGATCAATTATCCTCGCTGCTTTAGAGTTTCTCCAAGACCTGTCTCGCTGGCGTCACGCTGCAATATGACTTCATCATTGATATCATAGTATTTTAGCACTAGGTTACTTCAGAACTGGCATTGCATAGCTGGTTGTTTGATGTTAGGATGGCACAGTGGTTAGCACCGCTGCCTCACAAAACCAGGGACCCGGGTTCAATTCCGACCTTTGGTAATTGTCTGCATGGACTCTATATGTTCATACATGCAATCCGTACATTACAGAAGGAGATCATTTGGCCCATCGTGTCTGCACCAACTCTCTGACAGAGCGTCTTACCCAGACCCTATCCCAGGATTTCCACATATTTAATCCCCTTACCTACACACGTTGGGACACTGAGGGAGAATTTAGCATGGTCAATCCACCTAACCTGTACATCTTTGGACAGTGCGAGGAAAATCAGAGCACCCGGAGGAAACCCATGCAGACACGGGGAGAACGTGTAAACTCCACACAGACAGTCACCCAAGGCCAGAATTGAACCCATGTCCCTGGCGCTGTGAGGCAGCAATGCTAGCCACTGTGCTGCCCCATGTTCTCCTTGTGTCTGTATGGGTTTCCTCCGGGTGCTCTGGTTTCCCCTCACAGTCCAAAGCTGTGCAGGTTAGGTGGGATTAGTCACAGTAAATGTGCAGGGTTACAGGGATAGGGCTAGTTGGTGCTGACTCAATGGTCTGCACTGTTGGGGTTCCATGGGATTTTATGGTTCTAGTGAACACTATTTCTTGTTTTGTGCTTGAATACCACTGCAGATCCTTAGCAGTGAACCTGTGTAATGGTTCACATTCTGACGATAAATTAGCCAAACCTTTGCTTCATGAGTCCAGCAAATTGTTGCACAATTTGTTGGTCAATACATCACTGCTATAGCTCCTACCTTGCTTGGATCAGGGGGAAGTTCTTTTGCTGTCAGTACATGACCTAAGTATTTGAGTTCACTCATTCTCAGCTGCAAATATTTCTTGTACACTTGATGCTCTCCTTCTGCGGTCATCATTCTAATAGTCACAAACCATTTATCACCTATAAACTTGATGGAACAACCCTGTTATATGGTGAATAGTAATTTACCAGACTCTTTAGTTGATATCTCTCCAGTGGTCATCTATGTAGGCTTGTTTTGCTTCTCTCTAGCCAAACACTTGTGGGTGAAATGATTTAGCTTTTTGCAGTTAAAACACTGCTTCCTCCACACTGCACACATCTCCTCTTCTCTGCTCTCTCCCTGTGCATGGTATCCTCCACAGTTTTACATTTTTTTGGCCTGGTATGTCTCTCAGCATAAGGAATCTCCAGGTCTTTTCTGCTCTACATGTACTCTTGCAACCTCTGCATTTCTGCACAGGTCCAGCGCTTTCTTAAGAGTAAGTTTCTTCTCTCTCAGTAGACTTGCTGTCGTTATCAAATGTCTTATGCCTAAGACAATTCTATTTTTAATGAGATCATGGCCGGAACTTTACCATTTTTCTTCGGCTTGTGGACTGGAATTCTCCGTTGGCCTCGGGCGGGATTTTATGAGCCTCACCCAAACGGGGTCGTAAAATACTGGCACATATTTCAGTTGCCCAAATTCATATGATTCTATGAATTGTTTTAGTGCAATCAGATACTGATCAATGGACTCTTTCACCTTGAACTCTAATGTTGAGCACATACTGTTCATCAGTTATATTTGCTTGGGGTTCGAAGCGTGCCCTCAAGACTTTCAAAATTTCTGCAGTTTGTTTTATTTGTTCTTTGGATAGATTTAGGGTGGAATACAATTCATAGCTGTCTCTTCCCAGCAGTATTAAAAATGTTTGCTACTTGTATCGGCTCTGGCTTGTTAATTAAGTTGGTCACAATCTCGAAAAAAGACCAGTTGTGCCACAGATCTCATTTCATTTAGACAGGAGTTGTGAGTGGAGAATTTACAGGCACTTCTGTCTCACCCAGTATTTTACTTGCAGCCTTCCACTTGTGTAAACTTTTCTTTGTTTTTTCAGTAGCTTCTAGCTGATTTGAAAGTTTCAGAATACCTCTTTCAGCAGCTGTTTTTCTATTCCAGCTTTTCAAAACTCATCTCCACCCCTGACGCCATGATCTCAGTTTTTCTGGTTACATGTCTTTATTGAAATTCTTGTAACATGGCTGCCCCCAGACTTTCCCCTCATCGGAGAGGTCATTTGACAATGGCAAACAAAGCAGGGCACTGGGTAATAATTGTATTTCAAAAGCCCAGCAGTGAGCAATCTCAGTTTTTCCAGTTTATTCACATAGCTTTAATCACTTATTCCTGAAACCAGTAAATCTCTTTGGGCATCCTCTCAAGCCTTCATCAGATCAATGAAAGCCCTGTTGCCAGGGTCATATTTGGATTGTGGTGGTTGAACTTCTCACTCGTTTGAAGAGACCAATGAAACAAAGGACTGCACGAACAGTCAGCAGTGAATAAGAATCATAGAATCTCTGCAGTGTAGGAAGAGACCATTCGGCCCAATGAGCCTGCACCAATAATCCCACCCAGGCCCTTTCACCATAACCCCACATATTTATCTTGCTAATCTCCCTGACATTAAGGGACAATCTACCATGGCCAATCCACATAACCTGCACTTCTTTGGACTGTGGGAGGAAACTAGAGCGCATGGAGGAAACCCACGCAGACACAGGGAGATCGCTCACACTCCACATAGACTGTCACCTGAGGCCGGAATTGAACCTGGGTCCCTGGCGCTGTGAGGCAGTAGTGCTAACCACTGTGCCACCATGCCGCCGTGGCAGCCCCTTTAAATTTGGCACCAGATGCCAATGTTGCCACCTTACTCCCTACCACTGGCGAGACTGCGGATAGTTGGGAACCTGTCTCGGGGGCAGGGAATTCATATGGTGTTCGTGGAAGTGGAAATGAATAGGGTTGGGAAGCATTTTCCGATCAGGGCCAGTGTGATCTCCTGGACTCGTTTCGATCGCCTCAGGGGGTCGGAGAGGAATTTCCCAGATTTTATTTCCCCATATTGGCCCTGGGGTTTTCACTCTGGGTTTTCGCCTCTCCCTGGAGATCACATGGTCTGGAATGGGGGGGTGGGGGTGAGTTACTAGGTTGTGATGAACAAAGCATCGTAGCTGTGAGGGACAGCTCGGTGGATAGGATATTAGTATGTAGATAGGCTGGAAAATTGGGTGGGGATCCTGGATTCAGGATTCAATCCTGGACCGGGGAGCGGCGCGGGCTTGGAGGGCCGAAGGGCCTGTTCCTGTGCTGTATTGTTCTTTGTTCTTTGTTGTTCTTTGTTCAATTGGATGACCCTATGCCTCCCGTTAGTTAACTAACTGTCTGTCTGCCATGAGAGTGCACACAGCCATCCACTAAACCTATACAGAAATGGAACCCTGTGTCTGCTGCCATGACTGGGACCTGTGGCCATGCCCAAGGCATTGCCATCTGTGACCTGTGGCTCAGCATGGAGGAAAATTGCAGGTCTAAATATCACAGACTGGACATACGAGAGACTGGAAGAAACATTAAAGTGGAAGGAATACAAGAATCAAGATTTCTTTGCCTCACTGAAGGGCATAGAGAAGATCAAGATTATGCTATTAATTTCAAAATACGTTAATGAGTGCAGTACATCAACTGTTCCAGTGAAGCAAGCTGAAACCAATTAAAAGAAAACCAATTGCTAGCATCTAGAAATACATAATCCAAAAGTTTAATTCATAGCTAAGCTTTGTCTGCCACTCAGGTCAAACAGAGGTCAGTGTTCATATGAACTGTTTTCTCAGATGTGACTTGTTGATACAGTGGAGAGGTGTATACCCTTTCATAGACACTGCTCTCAACAGATTCAGGATATTATTACAATGAAGAAATTTACACCGACTTCCCTTCAGAGATTTGAGGCTCAGAAGTTGGAAGTTTAGTTATTTATACTTCACAAGGGTCACATCATGCCTGGTATGTGGGATGTCTTAGACAATTCCGCTTCCATTGATGTTTCACCCAGAAGAAGCACAAGCCTCAAGATCTCTCTGTAAATGCAATTGCTATTATAAATCAATCAGTCACTATGATTTGGTTTGATTTTGACATGCCTTGCGGTGAATTTGAGTAACCTTTTGTAATAAGTCAGGAAACCCGACTGGAAAGGAACGGTACATGTTGTCAAACACGAGCTAAAGCCACTATTCCGTGGCGTACAAACACAAGTCCCAACTGGGGCAACAGTTCTGCAAGCCCTTCCCAATGACTGCCTTATAAAGGGCTCAGGTGATGAGATCGACTTAGGCAGGCCATTGCCTGTTACCAAGGGAACTCGTATTCAATGAGCCCCCACAGGGAGATCAATGAATGATTCCCCATGGAACTCATGGGGGGTTACCGCGCGTTTAATTTTTGCATCGCTGTCCCTGTCCCACACATGTGCACAGGGCAGCATTGGCTGGAAGGTCTGGGACAACTCTGTCTCTGCCTGCAATGGAATATGCTCCAGGAATTTGCATTGATTGGGCAGTTAGGTAATTGCCTACAGCTATGGATTCCACCCCTCTAAGAGAGGATGTCCTGCCACCAAGAGCTGTCCGCCTGCCAATCACTTCTTTGGTCCCAGTAGCGCCATTGGGATGTAGTGGCCACTGCTGGGACTGCACAGGCCCCAGAGCCACCACCAACCACTTCTCACCCTGTTTGCTAGGGCCTATTAAAATGCCAGCCAGAGTTTCAGCTAGTTTGCATTAGTTTTATTAGTGTAATCCAGCTGGAGTTGGACAAACCAGCGGCAGTGGTGTAGCAGTATTGTCACTAGACTAGTAATCCAGAGACACAGGCTCTGGTTCAAACCCCACCATGGCAGATGGTTAAAATTGAATTCAATGAAAAATATCTGGAATTAAGAATCTACTGATGACCATGAAACCATTGTCGATTGTCGGAAAACCCATCTGGTTCACAAACGTCCTTTAGGGAAGGAAATCTGCCATCCTTACCCGGTCTGGCCTACATGTGATCCAGAGCCACAGCAATATAGTTGACTCTCAACTGTCCTCTGAAAGCGAGATACTCAGGGGCAATTAGGGATGGGCAATATATGTTCGCCTTGCCAGTGACGCCCACATCCCATTAAAGAATAAAGGAAAAAAAGTCACAATGTTCGTTGCAAGCTGCGTCAAGCATAACTGAGTTTTTGTGATCTTTAATACTGCTTTAAAAAAATTACACTGGAAGCTGGCCTCACCTGCAATGCAGGTCATGCTTAAAATAATGGGCTTGGCAAGTTTCTGCTGATTGTATCAGTTTGCGGCTGTTTGTGAAAATTCTTCAAACTGAGCTCATTTTTGGGTACCAGTAAGCACAAGCGATCATACAATCATAGAATCCCTACCGTGCAGAAGGAGGCGATTCGGCCCATCACGTCTGCACTGACCACAATCCCACCCAGGCCCTATTTCTGTAACTCAACCTATTTACCCTGCTAATCTCCCTGACACTAAGGTCAATTTAGCATGGCCAATCAACCTAACCCGCACATGTTTGGACTGTGGGAGGAAACCGGAGCACCCGGAGGAAACCCACGCAGACACAGGGAGAATGTGCAAACTCCACACAGACAGTGACCTGAGGCCGGAATTGAACCTAGGTCCCTGGCGCTGTGAGGCAGCCGTGCTAGCCATTGTGCCACCGTGCCACCCCCAAACTGATCCAGATGCTCTTCATGAAACTGATTACTTTCACAATAAACCAATCTTTACCTGAATGAATAAGATTACAACAGATCACCACTCTTAAAAATATCAGTGAGCACATTTCAATGTAGAGAGAAGATGAAACCAGAGAAACTGATGTCCTATGATGCTGCTGATTACGCTGCTTCACGAAAGATTTAACATTTGTATATGCAAATGAGTTTGAAAAGAAACTTGAACCAAGGGTGGAATTTTACAGCCCTTTCCGTTGGTGGGATTTTCCAGTCCTGTCGAATTCAATGGACTTTTGATTGGTTCACCGTGAAGGGGGTTGTAATATTCTGTAAAGGAATCCTTTACGGAATTTTACGAAAAGCCCATCGACTTCGACGGGACTGGAAAATCCCACCAATGGGAAGGGCTGTAAAGTTTCGCCCCATAGCTTTACTTCAATTTACAGCTAGTTTTTTAATTGTGTCCAAAGTGGAAATCCTGCCTCTTAATTTCCAAATTTTCACTTTAGTCAACTTTGCAGCCTCACTTCAAAGGCTCGCATATTTGGAGAATGGTCAAAAAGCAAACTGTTGTGGATTCTCTAAAATGAAAAACAAAAATAGTACAAATACTGCAGTAGGTCAGGCAGCCCCTGTGAAGAAACAGGAGTCTAGCTGGCACCATTTCAGGTCTTAAGAAGATTACTGAGATATTTCAAGGTTATCATTGCCTGCAGAGCATATCCTATATCAGTCAGAGGAAGGGAGGATATTGGTGATGGGATTTTTCATGGCATAGTGGCACAGTGGTTCGCACTGCTGCCTCACAGCACCAGGGACTGAGTTCAATTCTGGCCTTGGGTGACTTTCTTGTGGAGTTTGCACTTCCTATCAATGTCTGCGTGGGTTTCCTCTGGGTGCTCCAGTTTCCCCCCACAGTCTAACGATGTGCTGGTTAGGTTGATTGGCCATGCTAAATTGCCCCTTAGTAGCGGGGGGGGGGTGGTGGTTAGCAGGGTAAATACGTAAGGTTATGGGAAGAGGGCCTGGATGGTATTGTTGTTGGCGCAGGTTCAATGGACCAAATGGTCTTCTGCATTGTTGGGATTCCATGATTCTAAATGCAATTGACATCCAAAGTTACTTCAATCCCATTAGTACTTTAGATCAAGGTTCAGAACATTAAGATTTTCAGCTGCTGGAATTCAAGTTCTTAAATTTTGTTTGAAGGTTTCTGCATTAACCTTTTCAGCGCTGCATTTTCCTGGGTAATCTCAGTCGAGATGCAGCTTCTAATCCAGGCATCATGATTGCCTGTCAGTTATTGCATTGAAGAACATAGAATCAGACCAATATATATGGCAGAGTATTAGCGCACGATTTACCAAATCTCAAAGCAAAAGCATTAATTTCTGTCGGGCAAGTGATTATTCTTCAATCCTATTTCCACCACTTTCAGCTTCCCATGTAACGCTTCTCAAGTTTGTTTTATTCATTGATGGGATGTGGGCATTGGCTAGGCCAGCATTTATTGCCCATCCCTCATTGCCCTTGAGAAGATGGTGGTGAGCCACCTTTTTGAACAACTGCAGTCTATGTCATGTAGATACACCTACAGTGCTGTTAGGGAGGGAGTTCCAGGGTTTTGACCCAGTGACGGTGAGGGAGGGAATGGTGATATTTCCAAGCCAGGATGCTTTGGAGGGGAACCTCCAGGTGGTATGTTTCCATGTATCTGCTGCATTTGTCCTTGTAAATGGTAGAGGTCTTGGGTTTGGAAGGTGCCGTTGAAAGACTTTTCGTGAACTGCTGCAGTGTATCTTAGCTGGTCCAGTTCAGTTTCTGGTCAATAATAATCCTCAGGATGTTAACAGTGGAGGATTAGCAAATTATGCTAATACCATTGAACGCCGGGGAGATGGTTAAAATTAAGAGAAGTAACTGATTTAATCTTTGATAACTTTTGCCATGCTGGTGATAACATGCTCAATATTTAGTGAATAGCAGAATCAGATTGTAGCTTTGATGTGGTCAGGCTGACTCAATGGAAAGCTGAGTTAGAGATGTCAGAAGTTAGCTGTAACATGCCTCATAGCCGTGCCACAGAATAGGATGAGCTCTGCAACTGAGGATTCAGAAAAAGACTTACAACTAAAAATTGAACAAAAGCCATTTCCATTTTAAACCTGTACCATAGCAATGCCTGACATCAGGGATGAAGGGCAGCCCTGGGGCTGTACCGTTAATCTCAGGCCTGGAAACCAGAAACAGGGCTGAACCCATCCCTGGGGGGGTAAAGTCACTCATTGGAATATTGACTCTTTAATTGGCATGGAGACATGGTCCCTTTCCAATTTTGGGCAATGAGCGCTTTCAGAAATGGAGGGTCAATCACCCTTCCATCTTCAGGAGAGGACCCGGCTGCAATCATAGAATCCCTACAGTGCAGAAGGAGGCCATTCGGCCCATCAAGCTTGCACCAAAAACAATCCTACCCAGGCCCGTAGCCCCACACATTTACCCTGCTAATACCCCTGACACTAGTCCAAAGATGTGCGGGTTAGGTTGATTGGCCATGCTAAAATTGTCCCTTAGTGTCCTGAGATGTGAAGGTTAGAGGGATTAGCGGGTAAATATGTGGGGGTAGGGCCAGGGTGGGATTGTGGCCAGTGCAGACTCGATGGGCCAAATGGCCTCTTTCTGCACTGTAGGATTTCTATGATTTCTATGACACTGGGGTCAATTTAGCATGGCCATCAACCTAACCTGCACATCTTTCAGACTGTGGGAGGGAACTGGAGCACCCAGAGGAAACCCACACAGACACGGGGAGAATGTGCAAACTCCACATGGACAGTGACCTGAAATCAAAATTGAACCCGAGTCCCTGGCACTGTGAAGCAGCAGTGCTAACCACTGTGCCACCATGCTGCCCATGAATGGCCAGTAACTGCGAGGGTGCTTCAACATGGAGGTGCCCTCTTAGTAACCAAGTCACCAGCATGGATGGAAAGGGGTGGTGGTGGGGGTGGGGAAGGGGAGCCCCTCTATTGGGCAGTCTTCAAATGCATACTTACCCCGGACAGGCAGAGAGGGCTTGTATATCATTCTAGGAGGCCATACTGCCATTGCGCATCCTCCTCAAGGCAGTTGAATTACCTCCAAGTCCGGCTTCATTATCCAGCTTTACAAGTCGAATTGACCACTTGCCTGGGAACAGAGGGCCCTGTTGGACCCAAAACTGCCTCCGCCAAAATGACTGACACAGGGAATGGGGTCATGTAACTGGCATGCCAGATGCTGTCAGTACTTTTGAGCCCTGTCTGCCTCTGTTTCCAACCTCGCTGGAGCCAGAAAACCATTGTCCCTGGTATACGGGTGGCATGGTGTCACAGTGATTAGCATTGCTGCCTCACAGCACCAGTGACCCAGGTTCAATTCCAGCCTCGGGTCACTGTCTGTGTGAAGTCTGCACATTCTCCCCGTGTCTGAGCGGGTTTCCTCCGGTTTCCTCCCACACTCCAAAGATGTGTGGGTTAGGTTGATTGCCATGCTAAATTGCCCCTTAGTGTCAAGGGGATTAGCTGGGTTAATACGTGGGAAAATGTGGGATTGTTGTCAGTGCAGGCTCAATGGGCTGAATAGCCGCCTTCTGCACTGAAGGGATTCTATAATTTGGGGATGTTGTGAAACTGATGTATTAGAAGAGAATGCAGATGTGTTGGCAAGTGGACTTTGATTGGTAGAGGCGTTGCCTTGCAAGTTGCACCAGTTGGTGATGACTGACATCCAACAATGTATTCTCCATGGCCATGCCTCTACCAATCAGAGCCCACTTGCCAACCAATCAGCACTCTTTCATGCAGTATAAACTTGTTTTCTCTCTTGGATTTGTATTCTTGCCAAATGTCCTGATGAGTGCCGGGCAAAAAGCTTTGACAAAAGATGTCTTTTTGTTTCAGCAAGACTCAAGTTCTGCACGACCTTATGACAATACATCATCGAACCATATATTATGCATCATCCATCACTTCTCTGACCCATTTCCCAGACTCTCCAGCCTCGTTGAGTTGAAGAATCTGAGGTGGGTAGGTGGAAAATCTTAGTCAATGTTCCACCAGGCATTGGATGGGGATTGCCTGAAACTAAATGAACCGGGCGGTTATCAGATCAGTCTAGCTGGATTAGAATGCAAGTGCCAATGTACTATTTAATCTCCTGGAGTAGGTTAGTTTTATAATCCAACTGGTGATTGAACTAAACCTCTTCCTTCAAGCAACTCAGGAATGTTCACAACCAACATTCCTTGGGTAATCTGATGGCCGAATCTGATGTGAGTGGGGAAGTCTTTAGTACTTCAGTGGTTGGTGTACCAGCGTGGGTCTGCAAGGTGCCCTTTGAATAATTCCTCAAACTCAGGTTATGTAGCAGGTATAAGAGTTTTATAATAGTCTCCTCCTTTTACTATGTGTCATGTTGCTTTCGATTCTGTAAGTCTGTCACATTGAATGGTTCCCTTGTTGTTTTTTCTTCAGTCCTGAAACATGTTTCAGACTAAATGTTGAAAGGTTACTGAGGAATTCTTGTAGCTCCCCATTTTTTTATCACATCTGTTAGGAACATCCCAAATCTCTCAGTGATGTGTCCTCACTGTTATGTAGGTAATGTAGCAATCATTTTACACATAGAGCCTTTTGCCAAGAGCAATTAGATGAACAGCCACGTTGAGGAAGGAATGGCAGACAGGATACTTGGAGAGCTTCCTGAGCTTTTGTTTTCTGGTTGGTGCCATGGGGATTTAATAGTTACTCCGAAACCATTCTAACTTTGGCATAACTATTTTAAACGTATGAACATGGGATTCCTCCCAGTCGCGCGCACGCACACACACACGCACACATACACACACTATTGAAGAGTCAACCTCTGTTATAAGCCTAAATCCTGGTTAAGAGTATACAATCTTCTGATTCAGCAGCAAGAGTGCTAACAACGGAACCAGGCTACTTGCTAAAAAGATCGGAAGGAGACCTAGCTGATAAGTTATCCATGTGGCCGCATGGAGTGCACTTTCCATTGACATTTTTTTCCTTTTATTCTTTCATGGAATGTGGGCATCACTGGCAAGGCCAGCACTTGTTGCCCTATCCTTAATTGTCCTTGAACTGTGTGGCATGCTAGGGCATTTGAAGGTAGTTAAGAATTGACTACTTTACTGTGAGTCATTAGTAGCCATGATGTGGAGATGCTGGCGTTGGACTGGGGTAAGCACAGTAAGAAGTCTCACAACACCAGGTTAACGTCCAACAGGTTTATTTGGCAGCACTAGCCACAAGCTTTTGGAGCACTGCCCCTTCATCAGGTGAGAACATAAGAACATAAGAACATAAGAAATAGGAGCAGGAGTAGGCCATCTGGCCCTTCGAGCCTGCCCCGCCATTCAACAAGATCATGGCTGATCTGAAGCGAATCAGTTCCACTTACCCGCCTGCTCCCCATATCCCCTAATTCCCTTATCGATCAGAAAACTATCTACCCGTGATTTAAACATATTCAACGAGGAAGCCTCCGCCACTTCAATGGGCAGAGAATTCCAGAGATTCACTACCCTCTGAGAGAAGAAGTTCCCCCTCAATTCTGTTCTGAACCGGCCCCCCCTTATTTTGAGGCTGTGCCCTCTAGTTCTGGTTTCCCTTCTAAGTGGAAAGAATCTCTCCACCTCTACCCTATCCAGCCCCTTCATTATCTTATATGTCTCTATAAGATCACCCCTCATCCTTCTAAACTCCAACGAGTACAGACCCAATCTGTTTAATCTCTCCTCATAAGCTACACCCCTCATCTCCGGTATCAACCTGGTGAACCTTCTCTGCACTCCCTCCAAGGCCAATATATCCTTTCGCAAATAAGGGGACCAAAACTGCACACAGTACTCCAGTTGCGGCCTCACCAGTGCCTTGTACAGTTGCAGCAAGACCTCCCTGCTTTTATATTCTATCCCCCTCGCGATAAAGGCCAACATTCCATTCGCCTTCTTGATCACCTGCTGCACCTGCAGACTGAGTTTTTGCGATTCGTGCACAAGGACCCCCAGGTCCCTCTGCACAGTCGCACGATGTAATTTTTCTCCATTTAAATAATATTCCAATTTACTATTATTTCTTCCAAAGTGGATAACCACTTTACAGGTAACCAAGTCTTAAATGACTTGGTTACCTGTAAAAACTCGCATTCCAACCATTATCTTGTAAATTGAGTTTGTATCTATATATGCCCTGTTTGTGAACAGAACTCCCACTCATCTGATGAAGGGGCAGTGCTCCGAAAGCTTGTGGCTTGTGCTACCAAATAAACCTGTTGGACTTTAACCTGGTATTGTGAGACTTCTTACAGTCATAAGTAGGTCAGACCAGGTAACAACAGCAGATTACCTTCCCTCAAAGACATTAATGAATGACAGTTGATGACGGTTTCATGGTCTCTTACTAAGACTAGCTTTCAATTCCAGATTTTATTAACTAAGTTTAAATTCCACCAGCTGTCGTGGTGAGGTTTGAACCAGTGCCCCCAGAACATCAGGCTGGGTCTCGGAATAACTTGTCCAGTGACATTACAGCTGTACTACATCCCCGCCATCTTGTGTATTTGCTATGGGGCCTTCACCTGTACATAACCGCTTGTTGACCTTCCCAAACTGTTCAACTCAAAATTTGTCTGTTAAAATGAGTTTAATGAGCATTTTTATTATTTCATATTAATCTATTGCTTATCTTTGAATCAGTTTTGAACATGTAAATTTGTGGTAATGTTACCAAATGTAGAATCGTCAGGAAGATAGCCAAACCAGTAGAGAGGAGCCAAACACAACCACATGCATCCTGATTCCAGCCTGCTGTTCTATTCTTGTATCCATTGTTATAAGCAAACCTTTTGTATCATTTTATGAATCAAAGTTTTGCTGTATTTATTGTTAAGCCAAGTGATTTTGGTGCAAGGAAATAAATTTTAGTTCTTCTATACGGATATCTCCTACAGCATTCTTCCTATTTTATGGTTTGGGCAAAATCTTACTAAAACAAATGGCAGAGTGTTGGTTCCAGTGTGAAAAACAGAGTGATTCCCGCAGTTACCACTGGCGTGACTTCGGACCGAAACTTAATCATTTTTAGGCCCACCGCAATCACGCTGCAAATCTCTCTGATTCACTTGCTCCGCAATAACTTAACTGCTTCAAGCACTGGGCAGCTCCATATAAACAACACCCCAGCACTTATTCCATAATATTGCAGGGGCTGGCAGCCAAGAAGGGCGCCCTCACCGGGATGTTGGTTGGTCTGGAGCGGAGGCGGGTCACACTCTACCCCAGCTCTAATGAGACAGCCTTCCAGCAGAGTCACCACCCCCGCCTGGGATGCAGTGGTAGCCCTGGTCAGTGCAGGCACACTCCAGAAGAGGATGGGCAGCAGTGTCAGAAGATGAATGATCTTCTTCGCTCAGGCAGGGTAAGTGAATGTAGCACAGTCCCCCTCTGGACCACCTCCACACATCCAACTCCATATCTCACACAGCCACCTTGGCCTTTGCCAACACTAGGCATGAGTTTCCCCGCCCCCACATTCACCATGTTTTCCCCAGTAGCAGCCATGCTCCTCACACTGCAGCTCCCACCCAACACCCCGCCTGCCACACCTCATCGCCATCTTCAATCTCATGGCTCCTGCCAACATTCTCCCTATCTATGTCATTGCATGGCAAACTCAACCACAACATGCATGAGCGGGCACAGCCAGCTGGATTCATGTCCAAGCTCAGAACCCTCACAGGTGTGTTAATGATTTGGAAGAAGGAACTAAATGTATTATCTCCAAATTTGTAGATGATCCAAAACTGGGTGGGCGGGTGAGCTATGAGGAGGATACAGAGATGCTTCAGCATGATTTGGACAGGCTGAGTGAGTGGGCGGGCATCTGCATGGCAGATGCAGTATAATGTGGATAAATGTGAGATTATCCACTTTGGTAGCAATAATAGGAAGACAGATTATTACTTGAATGGGTGTAAATTGAGATAGGTGGATACTCAGTGAGACCTTGGAGTCCTCATGCATCAGTCGCTGAAAGTAAGTGTGTAGGTACAACAGGCAGTAAAGAAGGCAAAAGATATGTTGGCCTTCATAGCGAGAGGATTTGAGTATAGGAATAGGTATGTTTCACTGCAATTGTATAGGGCGTTGGTGAGCCCACACCTGGAGCATTGTGTGCAGTTTTGGTGTCCATATCTGAGGAAGGATCTCCTTGCTATAGAGGGAGGGTAGTAAAGGTTACCAGGCTGATCCCTGGGATGGATTGACTGTCATGAGGAGAGATTAAGTCAGTTAGGGTTATATTCATGGGTGTTTGGAAGAGTGAGAGAGGATCTCATAGAAGTTTATAAAATTCTAACAGTAATAGACAGGGTAGATTCAGAAAGAATGTTTTCAATGGTGGGGGAGCCCAGAACTAGGGGTCACAAAGAACAAAACAAAGAACAAAGAACAATACAGCACAGGAACAGGCCCTTTGGCCCTCCAAGCCCGTGCCGCTCCCTGGTCCAAACTAGACCATTCTTTTGTATCCCTCCATTCCCACTCCGTTCATATGGCTATCTAGATAAGTCTTAAACGTTCCCAGTGTGTCCGCCTCCACCACCTTACCTGGCAGCGCATTCCAGGCCCCCACCACCCTCTGTGTAAAATATGTCCTTCTGATATCTGTGTTAAACTTCCCCCCCTTCACCTTGAACCTATGACCCCTCGTGAACGTCACCACCGACCTGGGGAAAAGCTTCCCACCGTTCACCCTATCTATGCCTTTCATAATTTTATACACCTCTATTAAGTCTCCCCTCATCCTCCGTCTTTTCAGGGAGAACAACCCCAGTTTACCCAATCTCTCCTCATAACAGTTTGAGGATGAGGGGTAAACCTTTTAGGACTGAAGTGAAGAGAAATTTCTTCACCCAGAGGGTGGTGATTGTGTGGAATTCTCTGCCACAGAATATAGTTGAGGCCAAAACCTTGTCTGATTTCAAAAATAAATTAGATATAGCTCTTGGGGCTAAAGGGATCAAGCGATATGGGGGGGCGGAAGGCAGGATCAGGATATTGAATTTGATCAGCCATGATCATAATGAATGGCGGAACAGATTCAAAGAGCCGAATGGCCTATTTCTGCTTGCATTTTCCATGTATGTTGGACACTTCCCTTTGACAACAGTGGCAGGGGACTTGCATTTATAAAATGCTTCAAAATGTAGTAAAATGTCCCAAAGCGTTTACTGTAGCCTAATTAAGAAAGAAAGTTTAATGTTGACCAAGCCAAAATGGGGAAGAAGGGAATAGTCAAAGAGGTGACTTTAAAGGTGCACCTTGAGGAGGAGACCAAGTCCCAACGCTCCTCTCTCGATTCCTCTGGGACTGCCACCCAATGGCAGCACACTCAGTAGATGCCTCAACACCATTCCTCACACCCTCCATTCTGATACTACAGCCACACCTCCACAATGGTTCCTGTCAACTCCAGCAGGATGCAGTGCATTGGACCCACCAGGGTCTCAGTGACACTAGATGGCCCCATTCCCCAAGTCTCCCCAAAAAAACCTGGCATCACGTTAGAGGGCAGTCGAGTGGCTGCACGTGGCCAATGTTTGCATCCTGAGGGGGGGAGGGGGGGCCTTGTTGATGCTCCCCATCATGGCCTCAATTGGGTTGCATGATGATGGACATCGCCATCACACCTTGCATAGGGGAGCATATCAGTGTTATCTGTGTGATGTTCCAGCCTCACTGGGAATGTCAGCTCAGTGCTTGGGGCACTGGCTTGCGAAAGGTTAACAATTGGCCTCCACTAAACAACACTGCTGTTTGGCTGCAGAGCCTTTTTTGGGATAATCTCTAATGAGGGGAGGCCAGGGTGGCTGTTCAGCCAAGTATCTGCCTCTTATAGCAGGCAAGGCACAGGTGAATCGTGCAAGGCCAGCAACTAATATGTCCATAGAAACATACATAGAAAATAGAAGCAGGAGTAGGTTAATCGGCCTGTGGGTCCAGTGCATTCTGTCAGGGCACCTTCTTTCTCCCAGGTCACAAAAGGTGCAGAGCTGAGCAGCCTTCCATGAGCCATTGAGATCTACCGTTACAGGCAAGCACCCTTGACAATTGGTTTGGACCTTCTGGCAGCCCCTCCCCTCTGTCCTCACATTGTTGCTTGAATATGGGTTCCAATCGTACTGCAGTCACCCTTGCCCGAGTGCCAGGCCTTTCAGGCCGCATGAGGGGAGATGCAACCCATTCCTGAATTCCCATCTCTGCCCTGCTTGCCCGGCCTCTCATGGGACCCCACCCAGCAAACTCACTCGCCTCCAGTGTTGAGCCTCTTGATTTCAAGCCCTCCCACCCTCTGTCCAACTCCCACTAAGGAAGGGCACTCCCTCAGCTGTGATATGGACAGGAACCCAGGACAGAGGACACGGGAAGTGCTGCCCGCATAGCAGCCTTCACTGCCCCTTTAAAGCAAGGGGTGCCCTGACATGAAGGGAAGGTAAGGCCCACTCTGGCGATTGTGGGACCCCCAGTCCCGAGTTGCACTTGTCTGTATCCCCCACGTCCTCTCCGGTGCCCCATGAGCAGTGAACACCCCGGAGGGTGCTGGCTGCCTGAGCGCTCATGTCTGAAATCCTTCCTCGGAGGTGAAGTCACCAAGTTCATGCTTATGTAGAGGTGTTGGAAATGGCGCTGGTGTGATATCACACTGGTGCCTGTTGAATATCCAGTGAGATGGGGGAAGTCCTGGAGAGAGTCTTCTCTAATGACATGCTAATGTATTAAAATGAGCTTCCTGGGATTGCCCAACATGTTTCACACTCCTCTCCCTTTGATTTTGATTTGATTTATTATTGTCACATGTATCAGTATACAGTGAAAAGTATTGTTTCTTGCGTGCTATACAGGGAAAGCACACTGTACATAGGGAAGGAAAGGAGAGAGTGCAGAATGTAACAGGCATAGTTAGGGTATAGAGAAAGATCAACTTAATATGAGGTACGTCCATTCAAAAGTCTGATGGCAGCAGGGAAGGAGTTATTCTTGAGTCAGTTGGTACGTGTCCTCAGACTTTTGTATCTTTTTCCCAATGTAAGAAGGTGGAAGAGAGAATGTCTGGGGAGCGTGGGGTCCTTGATTATGCTGGCTGCTTTTCTGGGGCAGTGGGAAGTGTAGACAGAGTCAATGGATGGGCGGCTGGATTGAGTGAAGACTGGGCTTCGTTTACGACCCTTTGTAGTTCCTTGTGGTCTTGAACAGAGCAGGAGCCACACCAAGCTGTGATACAACCAGAAGGAATGCTTTAAAATGGTGCATCTGTAAAAGTCCAGCGAGGGGGCTGGGAGATTTGAACTCAGAAACTCACCAGCGCCAATCGTGTTTTTTGAGTCTCTCGGGATTTTGAGCTGCCAAATCCCATGGATGGAGTGCGCTGGCTCAAAATCGCCCACTTGATGTGTGACTTCAAACATGAATAGAAACTCTCGATCCAAACCACAAATTACACATCATTTGATACTGTCTGGAACTCAAGATGCTGACTTGACTTTAGTCATGTCGACATTCGGATGCAAGGCTGTATTTATAAAAATAAAGTTACAGGATGAATTTTATGCTTATTGGAGCAAGGCATTTTACTAAGATGAAATGATTTCATGTCTTGCACCCAATGTCAGCATCATTTACACACTGATCTGGTAGAGCAAGGGTTAAAAATGTTCTTCAGCTGTAGTTTCTGCCTGGCCCGAGGGTGGGTCGGTTAGTGCTTATAAGAGCAAATTGAACTTTGGCATCACATTGACTTGGAACTAGATTAATGCCCAAATCGGAGCAATTCTACTCTCTGCAGACAGCCAGACATTTCGACCCAGATATTCTACCTGTATTTAAGCTTGGACATCATTGTCATTAAGGTAGTGATCTGTTAGTGTCACCAGACTGCTTCATGCTGGTGAGAAGGGCTCAAGAATCAAGCCTGTGACACCAGGAATGGCCCTCCAGGCAAGTTCTTAAAAGGGACTGAGTAGAGAGGCAATCGGGAAGAGTGGGTGGTTTTAGTGAAGTTAAAGGCTACTTTGGGGTGAGGGTTAAATCTATTTTGGGGAGGGTGGTAACAGCAGTGAGCGGGGGTGGGGCAGGGTGTGTTGTGATTGAAGAAATTCTCAAATCAAGATGGTTTTGACTTGAAGGAGAGTTTGGACGGTGGTCTTCCCATGTGACTTTGGTGCCTGTGTCTTTTGAATGGCTGAGATAGCTTTGGGAGGTGTTGTCAAAGAAACCATGGGTGAGTTGTTGCAGTGCATCATGTAGACGTACAAACTGATGGTGATGGAGGGAGTGAATGCTTAAAGTAGTAGGTCCCCCATGATCAAGCAGATTTCTTATTGAATGATATCTAGTATCAAGATGCTAGATCTGCAAGCGAAGATGGCTTCCTCACAGGGAGTGAGCCACTCTCCATAGAATACTCAGCCTCTGACTCAGTGTTTGACCTTTTCTTGTACACATAGCATTTGTATAGCTGGACCAGTTAAATTTCTATTCAATGAAAAAAAGCCCCAGGATATAGGTGGTAGGGGATTTGATGATGACATGCTATTGAATGTGAAAGATTAGACTCTGTGGTTGGATTCTGCCTTACTCAAAATTTAACAAAGAAACTATGACACAAAGTCTCATATGTTTCAATAAGATCACCTTTCATTCTTCTAAACTCCAATGAGCATGGGCCCAATCTGCTCAATCTGTCCCCATAAGACAACCCTTCCATCCCAGGAATCGGCCGAGTGAACCTTTTCTGAATTGCTTCCAATGTAAGTATGTCCCTCCTTTAAATAAGGAAACCAAAATGGTACGCAAAACTCTTGTGCGGTTTCATTAATGCGCTGTATAACTGTAGCAAGATTTGCCTACATTTATACTCCATCCCCCTTGCAATCATTTCTTTTGCCTTCCCTGTTACTTGCTGTACCTGCATGCTAACTGTTTATGATTCATGTACAATAAGATCTGGTCCCTCAGTATTTCACAGTTCTTCCTGTCAAAATGGATGATCTCATCTTTTCCCATTTAATACTCCGTCTGCCAAAGTTTTGCCCACTAACTTAACCAATCTACATCTCTTACATGTTGCATCCTCCTCACAACCTTGCTTTTCTACCTACCTTTGCATCAACAGCAAACTTGACTATAATGGGTATCAGTCATTAATCATGGCCCCAGCCACTTTTTACACTTTTGTCAACCTGAAAATGATCCATTTATCTCGACTCACTGTTTTCTGTTAGTTATCCAATCCCCCATCCATGTGAATATATCACCCCCAGCACCATGCCTCTTGTGCATGCAATAACCTATTATGTGGCATTTATTTAATGAATTTTGGAAATCCAAATACACTACATCTACTGGCAGCCCTTTATTTACCCTGCCTGTTACATCCTCAAAGAACTCAAATTTGCCAAACATGATTTTCCTTCCATAAAACTATGTTGACTCTGCCTGATTGTATTATGATTTTTGAAATGTTCTGCTACTGCCTCATTAATAATGCATTCTAGCATTGTCCCAATGGCAAATGTCAGGCTAACTAGCCTAGAGTTTCCTCTTTTCTGTCTCCCTTCTTTTTTGGATAAAGGTGTTACATTATTGTTTAGCGTTACATGTTGTTTAATTATCTGAAGAGTGGTGAATGGAACTGGACACTATGCTATCATCAGTGACATCCCCACTTCTGACCATACGATAGGGGAAGGTCATTGTTGAAACAGCAGAAGAGGATTGTTCTAGTACAATGCCCTAAGGAACTTCTGCACTGATGCCCCGAACTGCGATAATTAAGCCCCAATAACCACAATCATCTTTCTTTGTGCTAGCTTTTGACTCTAGCCAGTGGAGAATTTCTCCACAATCCCCATTCACTCCAGTTTTACTGGACTCCTTGGTACTGTTCTAACTCAAACACTAACATATGAATTAGGAGCAGGAGTAGGCTATTCTGCCCCTCCAACATTCAGTAAAATCATGGCTGATCTGATTGTAATCTCAACCCCACAATCCTGCCTCTTCCGATAACCTTTGAACCCCGTGTTGATCAAGATTCTATCTAGCTGTGCCTTAAAGATATTCAAAGATTCTGCTTCCACTGCCTTCTAAGGAGAGAGTTCCAGAGACTCACGACCCTCTGAGAAAGAAGTTCTCCTCATCTCCGTCTTAAATGAGAGACCTTTATTTTTAAACAGTGACCCTTGGTTCTGGGTTCTCTGACAAGAGGAAACATCTGCTCCACATCACCCTGTCAATACCTCTGAGGATCTTAAAATGGTGCCTTTGTGTTCAGGGCAGTTATTCTTAACTTACTGCTGGTGTTCAGAATTTATGTCCATGTTTGGACTAAAGCTATAATGAGGTCTAGAGCCACGTTGGTCTGGCAGAATGCAAGCTGAGCATTGATGTATAGGTTATTGCTAAGTAAGTGCTGCTTGCATTTTACTGATGATTAAGAGCTATTACGCTCTGTGCAATTACCAATTCCTCTCCATGTAGTCACACTCTGATAACTTGCCATCTTCTAATACGTTATACATGTCACGTATTCTGTAATGTTTCACATCTATTGCTGTTTCTACTTTTCTCAGTATTTGTCCCACTTGTTTGTCCTGTCAACAACACTAATTGATAAATCAGAATAGGATAACAGAAATCTGAATGATAATCGATGGGAAACCTAAAAAAATCAGGCGAGGAACATGAAGCTGCAGCTTAAACTAATCTTAAATTAATGGTCTTTCTGACTGCACATTAGAGATTATAATTTTGATTTGATTTTTATTGTCACATGTATTAGCATGCAGTGAAAAGTATTGTTTCTTGTGCGCTATACAGGCAAAGCATACCATTCATAGAGAAGGAAACGAGAGAGTACAGAATGTAGTGTTAGTCATAGCTAGGGTGTGGAGAAAGATCAACTTAATGTGAGGTAGGTCCATTCAAAAGTCTGACAGCAGCAGGGAAGAAGCTGTTCTTGAGTCGGTTGGTATGTGACCTCAGACTTTTGTACCTTCTTCCCGACAGAAGAAGGTGGAAGAGAAAATGTTTGGGGTGTGTGGGGACCTTCATTATGCTGGCTGCTTTTCTGAGGCAGCGGGAAGTGTCGAGCGGAACTTGCCCACACAGTCATCAGTGTATGAAGAATATGCACAGTAAGAAGTCTCACAATGCCAGGTTAAAGTCCAACAGGTTTATTTGGAATCATGAGCTTTCGGAGCACTGCTCCTTCATCAGGTGAGTGGAGAGATAGGTTTCACAAACATGGCATATAAAAGAAGACACAATTGCAAGATAATGGTTGGAATTTGAGTCTTTACAGGTAATCAAGTCTTTACAGTTACAGACAATGTGAGTGGAGAGAAGGATAATTACAGGTTAAAGAAGTGTGAATTGTCTCAAGCCAGGACAATTAGCAGGATTTTGCAAGCCCAGGCCAAATGGTGGGGGTTACATGTAGTGTGACATGAACCCACGATCCTGGTTGAGGCTGTCCTCATGCGTGTGGAACTTGGCTATCAGTTTCTGCTCAGCAATTCTGCGTTGTCGTGTGTCTTGAAGGCCGCCTTGGAGAACACTAAACCGAAGATCAGAGGCTGAATGCTCTGACTATACTATAAGGAGTATAGTAAGGGCTGAGGACACAGTCTTATGGGGCACCAGTGTTGAGGATAATCATGGAGGAGATGTTGTTGCCTATCCTTACTGACTGCATGTACCTCCAGGGAGCTGTGGTCAGAGGTGAGAAGATTAGGTCCACAGTGTTGTAGCTTGCGATTGTACCTTCCCACCTCCCACACCCCACCCAGCAGGAATGAATTGTGGGATTAGCTGTGTCCGCTTACTGGCCTGAGGCCACATTGTTTCCATCCAGTTGATTTTATTTTATTATTGTCACATGTATACAGTGAAAAGTATTGTTTCTTGCACGCTATACAGGCAAAGCATACCGTTCATAGAGAAGGAAAGGAGACAGTGTAGACTGTAGTATTACAGTTATAGTTAGGGTGTAGAGAAAGAACAAAGCACAAAGAAAATTACAGCACAGGAACAGACCCTTCGGCACTCCAAGCCTTCACCGAACATGCTGCCCGACTGAACTAAAACCCCCTAACCTTCTGGGGAACATTCCCATCCTATTCATGTACTTGTCCAGATGCCCCTTAAAACTCACTATCCTATCTTCTTCCAGTACCTCCCCTGGCAGCGAGTTCCAGGCACCCACCACCCTCTGTGTAAAAAAACTTGCCTCGTACATCTCCTTTAAACCTTGCCCCTCACACCTTAAACCTATGCCCCCTAGTAATTGACTCTTCCATCTTGGAAAAAAGCTTCTGACTATCCACTCTGTCCATGCCCCTTATAATCTTGTAGACTTCTATCAGGTCGCCTCTCAACCTCCGTCGTTCCAGTGAGAACAAACAAGTTTCTCCAACCTCTCCTCATAGCTAATGCCCTCCATACCAGGCAATATCCTGGTAAATCTTTTCTGTACCTTCTCCAAAGCCTCCACATCCTTCTGGTAGTGTGGCGACCAGAATTGAACACTATATTCTAAGTGCGGCCTAATTAAGGTTCTATAAAGCTGCAACATGACTTGCCAATTTTTAAACTCGATGCCCCGGCTGATGAAGGCAAGCATACCGTATGACTTCTTGACTACCTTCTCCATCTGCGTTGCCACTTTCAGTGACCTGTACACCCAGATCCCTCTGCCTATCAATACTCTTAAGGGTTCTGCCATTTGCTGTATATTTCCTATCTGTATTAGACCTTCCAAAATGCATTACCTCACATTTGTCCGGATTAAACTCCATCTGCCATCTCACCACCCAAGCCTCCAACTGATCTATATCCTTCTGTATCCTCTGATGGTTCTCATCCCTATTCGCAAATCCACTAACTTTTGAGTCGTCCGCAAACTTACTAATCAAACCAGTTACATTTTCCTCCAAATCATTTATATATATTACAAACAGCAAAGGCCCTAGCACTGATCCCTGGGGAACACCACTTGTCACAGCCCTCTATTCAGAAACGCACCCTTCCACTGCTACACTCTGTCTTCTATGACCCCGAGCCAGTTTTGTATCCACCTTGCCAGCTCACCTCTGAACCCATGCGACTTCACCTTCTGCACCAGTCTGCATGAAGGACCTTGTCAAAGCGTTACTGAAGTCCATGTAGACAATATCCACTGCCCTACCCTCAATCACCTTTGTCACTTTCTCGAAAAACTCGATCAAGTTAGTGAGACATGACCTCCCCTTCACAAAACCATGTTGCCTCTCGTTAATACGTCCACTTATTTCCAAGTGGGAGTAAATCGTGTCTCGAAGAATCCTCTCCAATAATTTCCCTACCACTGATGTAAGGCTCACTGGCCTGTAATTACCCGGATTATTCTTGCTACCCTTCTTAAACAAAGGAACAACGTTGGCTATTCTCCAATCCTCTGGGATCTCCCCTATAGCCAGTGAGGATACAGAGATTTCTCTCAAGGCCCCAGCAATTTCCTCCCTTGCCTCTCTTAATATTTTGGGGTATATCCCATCAGGCCCTGGAGACTTGTCTACCTTAATGTTTCTCAAGAACCCCAATACCTCCTCCTTTTTGATCTCAACATGACTCAAACTATCTTCACATCCTTTCCCAGCTTCAGCATCCTTCTCTTTGGTGAATACTGACGCAAAGTACTCATTTAATACCTCGCCCATTTCCTCTGGCTCCATGCATAGATTCCCTCCCCTGTCCTTGAGTGGGCCAACCCTCTCCCTGGCTACCCTCTTGCTCTTTATATATGTATAAAAAGCCTTAGGATTTTCCTTAATCCTGCTGGCCAATGATTTTTCGTGACACCTTTTAGCCCTCCTTGCTCCTTGCTTAAGTTTCTTTCTACTTTCCTTGTATTCCACACTTGCTTCATATATTCCCAGTCTTGACAAATGCTTCTTTTTTCTCTTTGAATAGGCTCACAATATCTCTTGTCATCCAAGGTTCCCAAAACTTGCCATACTTATCCTTCATCCTTCCAGGCATGTGCCGGTCCCGAATCCCTATTAACTTATACTTGAAAGCTTCCCACATGCCAGATGTTGATTTGCCCTCAAACATCTGCCCCCAATCTACATTCTTCAGTTCCTGCCAAATATTGTTGTAATTAGCCTTCCTCCAGTTTAGCATCTTAACTTGAGGAATACTTTTCTTTATCCATCAGTACCTTAAAGCTTACTAAATTGTGGTCACTGTTCCCAACTGCTCCCTTACTGCAGCGTCAACCATCTGGCCGGTCTCATTCCCCAGTACCAGGTCCAGTACAGCCCCTTCCCTAGTTGGACTATCTACATACTGTTTCAAGAAGCCCTCCTGAATGCTCCTTACAATCTCTGCCCCATTCACGCCCCTAGAACTAAGTGAGTCCCAATCAATATAGGGGAAGTTAAAATCTCCCACCACAACAACCCTGTTACTTTTACACCTTGCCAAAATCTGCCTACATATCTGTTCCTCTATCTCCCGCTGGCTGATGGATGGCCTATAGTAAACTCCCAACATTGTGACTACACCTTTCCTATTCCTGAGCTCTACCCATATTGCTTCGCTCTATGAGCCCTCCTTTGTATCCTCACTGGCTTTGGTCTCCTTAACCAGAAGTACAGCTGTGATATTCTCCTTAACCAGAAGTGCAACTGCCCCACCCTTTTTACACCCACCTCTATCCTGCCTGAAACATCTGTATCCTGGAATGTTAAGCTGCCAATCGTGTCCTTCCCTTAACCAAGTCTCTGTAATAGCAACAACATCGTAGTTCCTAGTACTAATCCAAACTCTAAGTTCATCTGCCTTACCTGTTACACTTCTCGCATTGAAACAAATGTACTTCAGTCCACCACACCCTCCCTGATTAGCAATCCCACCCTGCCTGCTGTTTCTCTGAGTCTTACTGGCCCTACTCTCTGGTTCCCCTTCAGCTAATTCACCTTTGCTTTGGTCCCCACCCTCCTGCCAAACTAGTTTAAATCCTCCCGTGTGACACTAGCAAACCTCCCGGCCAGAATATTTATGCCCTTCCAGTTTAGATGCAACTGGTACTTCTTGTACAGGTCCCACCTGCCCCTGAAGAGATCCCAATGGTCCAGATATCTGAAACCATCCCTTCTACACCAGCTGTTTAGCCATGTGTTGAGCTGCACTATCTTCCTATTTCTAGCCTCACTGACACTTGGCACAGGGAGCAATCCTGAGATTACAACCCTAGAGGTCCTGCTTTTTAACTTTCTACCTAACTCCCTAAACTGCTGTTGCAGCACCTCATCACTCTTCCTACCTATGTACCTCGACCTCTGGCTGTTCACTCTCTCCCTTCAGAATGCTTTCTGCCTGTTCAGAGACATCCTGGACCCTGGCACCAGGGAGGCAACATACCATCCTCGAATCTCTTTCATGTACACAGAAGCACCCATCTGCAACCCTAACTATAGAGCAGGGGGCTATTGCTCCAGTGCTCTTTGTCCCCCACTGCTTGACAACAGAGCCAGCCATGGTGCCACTGCTCTGGCTGCTGCTGCTGTTAAAGATCAACTTTATATAAGGTAGGTCCATTCAAAAGTCTGATGGCAGCTGGGAAGAAGCGGTTGGTACGAGACTTTTGTATCTTTTTCCCGATGGAAGATGGTGAAGAGTCGGTCCAGGGTGTGTGTGGTCCTTGATTATGCTGGCTGCTTTTCCAAGGCAGTGGGAAGTGTAGACAGTGTCGACGCATGGGAAGCTGGTTTGTGTGATGGACTGGGCTACGTTCACAACCCTTTGTAAACTTGCGGTCTTGGTCGGAGCAGGAGCCATACCAAGCTGTGAAACATCTGGTAAGGATGCTTCCTATGTTGCACCTGTAAAAATTGGTGCAAGTCGTAGCGGATATGCTAAATTTATTTAGCCTCCTGAGAAAGTAGAGTCATTGGTGGGCTTTCTTTACTGTAGCTTCATTGTGGAAGGACCAGGACAGGTTGTTGGCGATCTGGACACCTAGAAACTTGAAGCTCTTGACCATCTAGTGACACTTTCTGTTTGCCAGCTATGGAGTGGATTAGCTCCAGCCACAGGAAGACTGGAGCCAATCGAGTCACAGCTCAATGATGTAACTAGTACCATGATATGACTTGTACATGACTCATTTCCTTCAGAACATCCGGGTGTACCACCAGCTTCAGGCCTCCTACGCACCAATCCTGCCCTCTCATTAAAAGCTCCACAAGGCCCATTTCAAACTCTTGCTGTCTGCAAGTAGGACTCCCCTACTGTGAGCATGAATTATCTCTCTAATCTCAACTGTGCACTGATGACAATCTAGATGTAGATAATATTGATTCTCTCACAGATAAAGTAGCTGCTTTTGAGATAACACAACTGGTCATTTAGATTGGTGGCTCCTTGAAAAGCAAAATACCACCGATACGGGAAACCTGAAATAAAAACAGAAAATGCTGGAAACATTCAGCAGGCCAAGCAACATCTGTGGAGGCAGAAAATCAGAGTTAACGTTTCAGCTCAGAGTGTCATTGAAACTAGTGGCTTCTTTTTGTTTTCTCTGTGTTATCTTGGAAACTGTAATCAAAATTGTTCCTTGATGTAAAATTGACTGGCTTTCTTATTAACATCACTGCCCCTGCCTTCCTCATCTGGAGCTACCATGACCTTATTCACAATTATAAGCTTAAAAAAAGTATTAAAAGAGGCATGAATGGAAATGAGATTTGTGTGAGCTTCACTTTTTATCCATCTTGTTTGAGGAATGCAAATGGTTCAATTCAGATGGGAGCTATAAAATAAATGTCAGAACCATCAGGGGCATAGACTCACAGAGATCTGGGCGTGCAGGTCCACAGATCCTTAAAAGTGGCAGCACAGTTGGAAAAGGTGGTGAAGAAAGCATATGGCGTGCTTGCCTTCATTGGACGGGGCATCGAGAATAAAAGTTGACAAATTATGTTACCGTTATATAAAACATTGGTTCGGCCACATTTGGAATTCTGTGTCCAATTCTGGTCACCACACTACCAAAAGGACGTGGAGGCTTTGGAGAGAGTACAGAAAAGGTTTACCACGATGTTGCCAGGTATGGAGGCTATTAGCTATGAGGAGAGATTGAATAAACTGGGATTGTTGTCCCCCTGGAAAGATGGAGGCTGACGGGTGATCTGATAGAAGTTTATTAAATTATGAGAGGTATAGATAGGGTGAACAGTTGGAAGCTTTTTCCCAGGGCAGAAATGACAATTACAAGGGGGCACAAGTTTAAGATAAGGGGAGAAAGGTTCAGTGGAGATGTGCGGGGGAGGTTTTTTATAGAGAGTGGTGGGGGCCTGGAATGCCCTACCAAGTGAGGTGGTTGAGGTAGATACGTTAGCCACATTTAAGACTTATCTGGATAGGCACATGAACAAATGGGCAATAGAGCGATACAAACGGTTGGTCTAGATAGGACAACGTGATTGGCGCAGGCTTAGAGGGCTGGAGGGCCTGTTCCTGTGCTGTACTGTTCTTTGTTCTTTGAATGACAATATTTAATGTTGAAGGCTCCCCAGCTTGCTGCAACACTGTTGCTAAATCATTATCCTATCTTCTTTCATTCGGTTTCATTCGAGTCAATTAAAATTCTTTCCCTTGATTTTGAATGCCTCCTCGGACTCACTCCTCTCTAAGGGCAGTATTTTACAGCCCCGTGGCGGCAGGGCACAGGGCCATAAAATGCAATGAGCCATTCAAAAATCCATTGGCTTCGGCGGGACTGAAAAATCCCACCAGTGTAAGGAGTCCCCTAAACTTTCGAAGCTATCTGCGCCTCTCTAATCCTAACCTCTTGTGTATTCCCAAATTTAATTGCTCCATCATTAATAGCAGTGCCTTCAGTTGCCTGGGCCCCAAGGAATTTCCTCCCCAAAACATCTCTACATCTCTGCTTTACTTCTTAAAATCTACCTCTTTAACCTATCTAGTACACTAATGTTCTTTAAGGTCCCTACCTGGTCTGACCTACATGTGACTCCAGATCCACAGCAATGTGGTTCACTCTTAAATGCCCTCTGAAATGTTCGGGGGCAAATAGGGATGAGCAATAAATGCTGGATCAGCCAGTGATGCCCACATCCAATGAATGAATAGGAAAAAAGCTTTTGGTGAAATCAAAAGGCTACGTTAATGACACTATTTCAATATAAGTTTTTGTGAGTCAATGTACCTTTCCAAGTGGTTTCTTCATCACTTTTTATTTTGCTTAGCTGCTGTATTTTTATATTTGGTGAACGGTTTTTGGATTCTTGTATTTTCTGGGAAGTGCAGCTATGATATATTCAATGTGGCATAATGCTTTCAGTTACTTTGACGCCTTTGGTATCTCGGTGTGCCTTATCTTTTTATTAGGGAGCCTAGACTACTTAATGCAACTCGCTAAAGTATGTTGGACTTAAAATTGCAATTGGACTCCAGCAACCAGTGCAGGAACCTAACTTACACATTTAAACAGCCTACCTGCCACCTGGCTTCAGGTGAGTGAGATGCTTGTTCATTGACAGGTCTGCTGGTAACTGGCCTCAGGTGAGCTTTGGGCATCAATAGGGCAGCTGAGATGCTCCCCTCCTCCCCCCCCAACACCATATCCTATTTTTCAGGGAAGGAACTTTTAAACAGTAGCTGAAAATTGTGACGCAGTTCTGATCCCTGTGTTTACACTATTTGATTGGTTCTCTTATCTGATGATTACAGTCATAGTCAACTGATAGGTGCTAGCCTCTGGGAATCAAATTAAACCAACATAAGTGTAAAAGCACCAAGTGCCTTCTTATACTCCTTATACACCAATGGCTGTGTGGCCAAATTCCCTTCCAACTCAATTTTCAAGTTTGCTGATGACACCACCATACTGGGTCGGATCTCAAAGAATGACAAGATGGAATACAGGAATAAGATAGCGCTGCCTTGGCAAAGCAGCCAGCATAACCGAGGGCCCCATGCACCCCGGACATTCTCTCTTCCACCTTCTTCCTTCGGGAAAAAGATACAAAAGTCTGAGGTCACGTACCAACCGACTCAAGAACAGCTTCTTCCCTGCTGCTGTCAGACTTTTGAATGGACCTACCTCGCACTAAGTTGATCTTTCTCTACACCCTAGCTATGACTGTAACACTACATTCTGCACTCTCTCCTTTCCTTCTCTATGTACGGTTTGCTTTGTCTGTATGTTGAGCAAGAAACAATACTTTTCACTATATACTAATACATGTGACAATAATGAATCAAATCAGATCAAACTATACACAGTGATTTTTATCTGTGGTCGGAAGTCAACATGATGAGCTCAGGTTAACAACAAGCATTAACTCACTATGTGGGGTATCGCAGGGCCCAACCATATACTAGACCACCCCAACACATATTAGATTTATGACCAGCATGCTAGACTCTCACAGTTGATTTTCTTTCATTCCATCCTGTAACTAGACCAATAGGGTGGATTCCTCCCATCTGAGACATGCTGGGATTCCCCAATCTCGTTACCCCACCCTCCCCCGCCACCAACCACTGCTGCCAGTGAGAACAGAGAATTTAGCGCTCAGCCAAAATTCCATTCCCTGCAGCGAGACTGGAGAATCCCAGCCGCGGGCGAGGTCAGAGAATCCAGGCTTAATTCCTCTGCCGGCGGTGGGGATAGAGAATATATCCCACTGTGGAGGCCGATGGGAAAACCCGCCACCACCCTCGGCATAATTAGTTACGCATTCAAGGTTTTTGAGTCATCTTCTGTGGCAGGATGGGCTTGATGACACATGTCCCATTGTCATAGCTGGCTGCTACATTGAAAAGGTGCTTGTATTGACAGACCCATCATTAAAGGCAGAAGGTGGACATCCTGAAGGAAGAAGATGGAACACCAGGAATACTCTGAGGCTGGAAGATGGACCTCCTCAAAGGCACTGAAACTGGTAGATCCACTTGATAGATGCTTCGCCCACTGCTGTGGTGTTCCAGGATCACTGGTGGCCTCTGTCCCAAACTGGGGAGGCAGCCCCAAGCTCTCTTCAGGTGAGTTCTGACTTTTGCAAAGCACCTTGGTCAAAATGTGTTCTGGACTGGTGTGTTTTCCTGCTGGTGTAACGGATAATCAAGAATTGGTGGAAGATTCTGGTGGGATGCAAATCAGTTTCACAATGGCCTCCAGTGGGATTCCTAATCTGCCATGGCGCACGCCATCACGAGATCCTGCTGTAATTTCACTGCCGTGAAACTAATGTTTTGTGCCTTGCGCTGAATTCCCCCACCCATTATTAATCTCACGGGGAGGTGGAGTGCAGGGCGAGGGGGGTTGGACAGGGGTCAGCATGGAAGAAATCTACCCGATAGAAAACCTTCCTCCCTTCCAAACGAGTATAACTATTTGCAAAGCAATCTTTACTTGTCTGACTATAAATTCAGAAGGTCTTCAGGATTGGCAGTTCTTCCACATCTCTGCCTGTCACATGTATGGAACGGAAATGTTTCTGGTACTTGACCATCTCTATTATATTCGCTTACTGCACTGCTTCGATTGGTGTTTCTCTTTATTAACTACTCGTCTGCTTTGTTCTGACACTGTGGGGGTGATCTTACCGAGTTGTTGGTTCCGCGAGGAGCGGCGAAAATCGGAAGTTGGGATCTCGCCGGCGACTTCCCGAGTTTCACTGCACCTTGAGCCCACGCCGGCAATCTCACGGATGGTGAGAGTGGGCTCAAGATCCCAACCTGTGGGTTGCCCCATTCCTTCCGAATGTTCATTCCTAGAGTGGACTCAAATATTCTTCTTCCATGATGTCCACCATGTCCTTGCAGGATGCATACATTTTGTAAATCAAACCTTCAGTTCATGGGGATAGGGTCTGGGAGGGATTGTGATCGGTGTAGTTTCGATGGGCCAAATGGCCTCTTTCTGCACTGTAGGGATTCTATGATTTCCACTTGTTTCTCAATCTCAAAGATTTGTTTGCTGTTTTTATTCTCAGATCATTTTTCAAGCTTATGAATCTTTTCATTCAGCTCAATGGCTCTCAGCATGTCTGAGATATCCAGTTCTTCTTCTAGATGCTAGTGGTTAGCACTGCTGCCTCACAGCACCAGGGACCCAGGTATGATTCCAGCCTTGGGTGACTGTCTGTGTGGAGTTTGCATGTTCTCCCCATGTCCTTAATATCTCAAGATGTGTAGGGTAGGGGAATTAGTGGGTAAATATTTTTAGGGTTATGGGGATATGGTGGGGTGCGGGAGGGGGGGCTTGGTAAGTTACTCTGTCGGGGAGTTGGTGCTGAGTCGATGGGCTGAATGGCCTCCTCTGCACTGGAGGGATTCTATGATCCTTGCACTCCAATGACGGATTTACATTTTCTGATCTTATTTCTGTCGGTTCTTTCTGTCAGCAACAGAGCTTTGTCCTTGTGATTCATTTTGCTTTCATTTTTGGCCAGATCTGTCTCTGGTGAAGACTTAAATTTTTTCAGTTCTGCAATTGTGTTAAATCATAGAAACCCTACAGTGCAGACTAGCCATTCGGCCCATCGAGTCTGCACCGACCACAATCCCACCCAGGCCCTACCCCCACATATTTACCCACTAATCCCTCTAACCTATGCATCTCAGGACTCTAAGGGGCAATTTTTTTTTTTAACCTGGCCAATCAACCTAACCCACACATCTTTGGACTGTGGGAGGAAACCGGAGCACCCGGAGAAAACCCACGCAGACAATGCACAAACTCCGCACAGACAGTGACCTGAGCCGGGAATCGAACCCGGGACCCTGGAGCTGTGAAGCAGCAGTGCTAACCACTGTGCTACCGTGCCGCCCATGTTACTCATGTTACTCATGACTTTATTATCCAATCACAGCTTAGAAAGTTCAATACCTTTTCCTTTCAGCACTGCCTCATTTTCATTCACTCTGTTTCTTATAGCTTTCGGCTTCCTCCTGGCATAGGGGATTTTCACAGTAACCTCACTGCAGCGTTAATACTTGTGACACTAATAAATAAACTTTAAACTTTATATGGGAATTGCTGAGTCTGCTCTGCCAACTGCTTCTTCAGTTCGTTCAAAGTGGCGTTAAGCTCAGTTTGCTTCTCTTTGCAATTTTCCAGAGGAACAAACTTTCTCCAAAGGAATTCCTGTAATGTGTGATGACTCTTCAACAGATTTTCCTTTTCTTTGTGAAGTGCACTTGCTTCATCTTGAGCTTTCCTGTAATTCAGTAGAACATAAGAACGTAAGAACTAGGAGCAGGAGTAGGCCATCTGGCTCCTCGAGCCTTCTCCGCCATTCAATAAGATCATCATAGAAACATAGAAAACTACAGCACAAAACAGGCCCTTCGGCCCCACAAGTTGTGCCGAACATATCCCTACCTTTTTAGGCCTACCTATAACCCTCCATCCTATTAAGTCCCATGTACTCATCCAGGAGTCTCTTAAAAGACCCTATTGAGTTTGCCTCCACCACAACTGACGGCAGCCGATTCCACTCGCCCACCTCCCTCTGTGTGAAAAACTTCCCCCTAACATTTCCCCTGTACCTACCCCCCAGCACCTTAAACCTGTGTCCTTTCGTAGCAGGCATTTCCACCCTGGGAAAAAGCCTCTGAGAGTCCACCCGATCTATGCCTCTCAACATCTTATACACCTCTATTAGGTCTCCTCTCATCCTACGTCTCTCCAAGGAGAAAAGACCGAGCTCCCTCAGCCTATCCTCATAAGGCATGCCACTCAATCCAGGCAACATCCTTGTAAATCTCCTCTGCACCCTTTCAATCTTTTCCACATCCTTCCTGTAATGAGGCGACCAGAACTGAGCACAGTACTCCAAGTGGGGTCTGACGAGGGTCTTATATAGCTGCATCATTATCCCCGGACTCCTAAACTCAATCCCTCGATTGATAAAGGCCAGCACACCATACGCCTTCTTAACCACCTCCTCTACCTGCGGGGCCGATTTTAGAGTCCTATGGACCCGGACCCCAAGGTCCTTCTGATCCTCTACAGTACGAAGAGTCTTTCCCTTTATATTGTACTCCTTCATCTCATTCGACCTGCCAAAATGGACCACGACGCATTTATCTGGGTTGAAGTCCATCTGCCACTTCTCCGCCCAGTCTTGCATCCTATCTATGTCATAGAATCATAGAATCATAGAAACCCTACAGCACAGAAAGAGGCCATTAGGCCCATCGAGTCTGCACCGACCACAACCCCACCCAGGCCCTACCCCCATACATTTTACCCACTAATCCCTCTAACCTACTCATCTCAGGACACTAAGGGCAATTTTTTAGCATGGCCAATCAACCTAACCTGCACATCTTTGGACTCGGTTTTCACAGAGGAGAAGGACATGGGTGGATGTACTGTGGGCTTGCGGTGGACTGAAAAGATTGAGTATGTGGACTTTAACAAAGTGGGTCAAAGTGGGTAATTTCCTGGGCTATCCCTATTCCCCTTCTTGAAAATAGGAACCACATCCGCAATCCTCCAATCCTCTGGCACCTCTCCCGTCTCCATCGACGATGCAAAGATCATCGCCAGAGGCTCTGCAATCTCTTCCCTCGCCTCCCACAGTAACCTGGGGTACATCCCATCCAACCTGGCGACTTATCTATCTTGATGCCATTCAAAGATTCTCTCTGTAACTTCTGACATCCCTCCAGACTATCCACAACCCCACCAAACTTTGTGTCGTTAGCAAACTTACCAACCCATCCCTCCACTTCCTCATCCAGGTCATTTATGAAAATGACAAACAGCAAGGGTCCCAGAACAGATCCCTGGGGCACACCACTGGTGACCGACCTCCATTTAGAAAAAGACCCATCTATACACACTCTCTGCCTCCTTTGGGCAAGCCAGTTCTGGATCCACAGGGCAGCAGCCCCTTGGATCCCATGCCCTCTCACTTTTTCGAGAAGCCTTGCATGGGGGACCTTATCGAACGCCTTGCTAAAATCCATATAAACCACATCTACCGCTTTCCCTTCGTCAATGTGTTTAGTCACATTTTCAAAGAACTCCACCAGGCTCGTAAGGCACGATCTGCCTTTGACAAAGCCATGCTGAGTATTCTTGAGCATACTAGACCTCTCTAAATGCTCATAAATCTTGTCCCTCAGGATCTTCTCCATCAGCTTACCAACCACTGAGGTTAGACTCACCGGTCGGTAATTTCCTGGGCTATCCCTATTCCCCTTCTTGAAAATAGGAACCACATCCGCAATCCTCCAATCCTCCTGCACCTCTCCCGTCTCCATCGACGATGCAAAGATCATCGCCAGAGGCTCTGCAATCTCTTCCCTCGCCTCCCACAGTAACCTGGGGTACATCCCATCCGACCTGGCGACTTATCTATCTTGATGCCATTCAAAGATTCCAGCGCAACCACTTTGTTAAAGTCTACATACTCAATCTTTTCAGTCCACCGCAAGCCCACAGTACATCCACCCATGTCCTTCTCCTCTGTGAAAACCGAGGCAAAATACTCATTGAGCACCTCTGCCATTTCTACTGGTTCCATACAGATTTTCCCACCTTCACCTTTTATAGGCCCTATTCCTTCACGTCTCATCCTTTTACTCTTCACATATTTATAGAACGCCTTAGGGTTTTCCCTAATTCTACTCGCCAAGGCCTTCTTGTGACCCCTTCTGGCTCTCCTAACTTCCATCTTTAGTCCCTTCCTACAAGCCGTATACTCATCTAGATCCCTATCTTCGCCAAGCTCTCTGAACCTTTTGTACGCTTTCCTTTTCTTCTCGACTAGGTCCTGCACAGCTTTCCTTTAACCTACCAACTCCTCCCTGTCTGCTCGGAACATTGTCCTGTAGAACCCTAGACAGACATTCCTTGAAAAACTGCCACCTCTCTTCAGTAGATTTCCCCGAGAATACCTCCTTCCAATTTTCTCCTCTAGTTTGCTGCCTTATGTCTTCCTATTTCCCCTTACTCCATATAAACGCTTTCCTAGCTTGCCTGATCCTCTCTTTTTCCAATGCAAGCATAAAGGAGATGGAGTTATGATCGCTATCCCCAAGATGCTCTCCCACTGAGAGATCTGACACCTGTCCAGGCTTATTGGTCAGTATCAGATCAAGTACAGCCTCTCCTCTTGTAGGCTTGTCCACATGCTGTGTCAGGAAACCCTCCTGAACACACCTAACGAACTCCTCCCCATCCAATCCCCTTACCCTAGGGATATTCCAATCTATGTTTGGGAAATGAAAGTCTCCCATCACAACAACTCTGCTATTATTGCAACTCTCCAGGATCTGTTTCCCTATCTGCTCCTCCACCTCCCTGTCACTATTGGGCGGCCTATAGAAAACTCCCAGCAAAGTGATCGACCCCTTCCCACTCCGAACTTCCACCCACAGAGACTCTGTGGACAATCCCTCCACAGCATACACCTTCTCTACAGCCGTGACACTATCCCTGATCAGCAGTGCCACTCCACCCCCTCTCTTGCCTCCCTCCCTGTCCTTCCTGAAACATCTGAATCCCGGCACCTGTAGTATCCAGTTCTGTCCCTGAGACATCCAAGTCTCCGTAATGGCCACCACATCACACTTCCAGGCATCAATCCACGCTCTGAGCTCATCCCCTTTATTCAACGTTGATCTTTTCGTGGACTCAGCTCCACTTATCCGCCCACTCACCATAATCCTTAATTCCTTTACTGTTCAAAAATTTATCTATCCTTGCCTTAAAAACATTCAATGAGATAGCCTCAACTGCTTCACTGGGCAGGGAATTCCACAGATTCCGAGTAGACTCTCCTCGAGTTCCTTCTGTTGATCTTCCATTCTGCTGTTTAAGATGGTCTTCATTTCTTCTTGTTGCTGAATGGTTGCGCACTTATTTCGCATTTGATCTTGGATGAACAATCAACTCTTCTTTCAAATGTTTATTTCTTTTGCCAACTCCCTTTGATCTTCAGTGCATCGTTTCATAGCTACTGATGGTTCCAATTCTGCTTTTTCTGAAGCAACATTTAATGTTCTTTTTAGCTCCTCATGTTTTTGCATAGCTACATATTGATTGTTCAAGGAGTCTTGCAGGGTCCTCACTCCTCCGTTTGCCTTTTCTGCCTGCCGTTTTGCTTAGCCATACATCTAGTTGCATTTTCCCAACTCTCACTTTGATTTGTCAAGGGCCATTACTCCCTTCTGATACGTTTGTGTCATCTCTGAAATTTGTTTGTTCAGATCTCGAACAGTTTGGTTTATGGAAAACTTCAGTTGATCATGTGTTTTCAAAGGTATATACTCAGCTTGAATCTTGCACTTCAAATCTTCCAGTGCAACTCTGGTATGAACAATTTCCTGTGAACAGCTGTATTTGCTTTTTGCATGTTTTGCTCCTTTGGAGTTACCTCAGATAGCTTCCCTTCATTCACAGCCATCAGCTCACTCCACACTGCTATGTGCTGTTGCAGTTGGGTAGTGTGCTTTCTTCTGCAGTAAATGCTTTGGCTCGAGTGTTGGATTGCACTGACTTGATCAGCAACTATGGATTACTTGAATGTTATTGTCCTCACTCTGGAGTTTTCCGTCTCCCTCGCACTGAGGTGTTTCGTTACCCTTGCTCTAGGGCCTTTGGCAACAGTTTCCCTTGCTCTGGAGTTGTTTGTTGCTCTTGGAGCTTTATTGGGACTGTGCTAAACCTTCTTTTATGGTCTACGCTTGCTGCAACTTGGTATTTAAAATATCTATCAAAGCCTTCTGATGTCTCACCAAATGTTGCTGAGTATTGATCTGTACGTTGGCAGTGAAGTATTTCACCAACAAACGAACCAAAATTGAACTGAAACTTATATATCTGATTCCATATTTAACATTAAGTTTCCTATAAACTAGAAATTGTCTTCTCCAAAGACTCCCACTCTTCTGTATGGTTTAGCCATTTCCTTATCCAAAATATATCTGGCTCTCCTAATTTTCTGCCCAAAGCCAGTTTTTTCCCCCATGTAGTTACAACTTTAAATGTTGTTGCTCCCTTTAAGACTATCAGTAGCCAAGTGCTGGGGTTAAATGTATCTTGATTCAGACAAATTCTGATTAATGTGGAATATAAGGGAAAAGACTCATTCTGTCATTTCCACCCCTTTGTCAATAGTGCTAACATAATATAGTTGATTAGGGATAATATAGGGATATAGTTGCTCCAGAGAATGAAAATAGATGGGTGACAGTGAGAGGGGCTGGGAGGAAGCAGTCGGTGCGGGGATCCCCTGTGGTCGTTCCCCTTAGCAACAAGTATTCCACTTTGGATACAGGGGAGGGGGGGCGACCTACCAGTGGTAAGCCGCAGTGACCAGATCGCCAGTGCTGACTCCGTCCCTGTGGCTCAGAAGGGAAAGGGGGAGAGCGGTAGAGCTATAGTTATTGGGGACTCGTTTGTTAGAGGGATAGATAGGAGGTTCTGTGGCAACAAGAGAGACTCACGGATGGTATGTTGCCTCCCGGATGCCAGGGTCCGTGACATCTCCGACCGTGTCTTCAGGATTCTAAAGGGGGAGGGGGAACAGTCACAAGTCATGGTGCACGTCGGCACCAAAGACATAGGTAAGAGAGGGGACGGGGATTTAAAACAGGAATTCAGGGAGCTAGGATGGAAGCTGAGAGCCAGGACAAAACAGGTTGTCATCTCTGGTATGTTGCCGGTGCCACGGGATAGCGAGTTGAGGAACAGGGAGAGAGTGCAGTTAAACACATGGATGCAGGGATGGTGTAGGAGGGAGGGTTTCAGCTATGTGGATAATTGGAACACATTCTGGGGAAGGTGGGACCTGTACCAACAGGACGGGGTGCACCTGAACCAGAGGGGCACCAATACCCTGGGAGGGAAATTTGCTACAGCTCTTTGGGGGGGTTTAAACTAATTTGTCAGGGGGATGGGAAAAGGAGTTGTAGTCCGGAGGTCAGTGAGTGTAGTGAGGTACTGGGAAGGGTATCATGGTCAAAGGTGGGTACCAGCAGACAAGAAGGTGGGTTGAAGTGTGTCTACTTCAATGCAAGGAGCATCCGAAATAAGGTAGGTGAACTTGGGGCGTGGATTGGCACTTGGGACTACGATGTTGTGGCCATTACGGAGACATGGGTAGAACAAGGACAGGAATGGTTGTTGGAAGTTCCGGGGTATAGATGTTTCAGTAAGTGTAGGGTAGCTGGTAAAAGAGGTGGAGGAGTGGCACTGTTAATCAAAGAGAGTGTAACGGCTGCAGAAAGGCATTTCGAAGGGGATCTGCCTACAGAGGTAATATGGGCTGAGGTTAGGAATAGGAAAGGAGCGGTCACGTTGTTAGGAGTTTACTATAGGCCCCCAAATAGTAATAGAGATGTGGAGCAAGAAATTGCTAAGCAGATTATGGATAGGTGTGGGGGTCACAGGGTAGTTGTCATGGGGGACTTTAACTTTCCAAATATTGATTGGAGCCTTTATAGGTCGAATAGTTCGGATGGGGCAGTTTTTGTGCAGTGTGTGCAGGAGGGGTTCCTGACACAATATGTGGATAAGCCGACAAGAGGTGGGGCCACATTGGATTTGGTAATGGGAAATGAACCGGGCCAAGTGTTGGATTTGGTTGTGGGAGTGACCACAATTCGGTGTCTTTTGTTATTGCAATGGAGAGGGAGAGGGCCATGCGGCAGGGCATAGTTTACAATTGGGGGAGAGGTAATTATGATGCAATCAGGTGGGAATTAGGAAGCATAGGATGGGAACAAAAATTGTCAGGGAAAGGCACTAATGGAAAGTGGAACTTTTTCAAGGAACAAATACTGCGTGTCCTTGATAGGTATGTCCCTGCCAGGCAGAGAGGAAATGGCCGAGTGAGGGAACCATGGTTCACAAAAGAGGTGGAATGTCTTGTCAAGAGGAAGAAGGAAGCATATGTAAGGTTGAGAAAACAAGGTTCAGTTGGCTCGATGGAGGGTTACAAGTTAGCAAGAAATGAGCTGAAAAAGGGGCTTAGGAGAGCTAGGAGGGGGCATGAGAAGTCCTTGGCGGGTCAGATCAAGGAAAACCCCAAGGCTTTTTACTCTTATGTGAGGAATAAAAGAATGACCAGGGTGAGGTTGGGGCCGGTCAAGGACGGCAGTGGGAATTTGTGCATGGAGTCAGAAGAGATAGGAGAGGTGATGAATGAATACTTTTTTTCGGTGTTCACCAAGGAGAGGGGCCATGTTTTTGAGGAAGAGAGGGTGTCACAGGCTGATAGGCTGGAGGAAGTAGATGTTCGGAGGGAAGATGTACTAGCAATTTTGAATAAACTGAAAGTTGATAAGTCCCATGGGCCTGATGAAATATATCCTAGGAGTCTTTGGGAGGCAAGGGATGAGATAGCAGAGCCTTTGGCATTGATCTTTGCGTCCTCACTGTCCACGGGGGTGGTGCCAGAGGACTGGAGAGTGGCGAATGTGGTTCCTCTGTTTACGAAAGGGAATAGAAATGACCCTGGTAATTATAGGCCGGTTAGTCTTACTTCGGTGGTCGGTAAGTTGATGGAAAAGGTCCTCAGGGATAGGATTTACGACCATTTAGAAAGATGCAGCTTAATCTGGGATAGTCAGCATGGATTTGTGAAGGGCAAGTCTTGCCTCACAAATTTGATAGAATTTTTTGAGGAGGTAACTAAGTGTGTAGATGAAGGTAGTGCAGTTGATGTCATATACATGGATTTTAGTAAGGCGTTTGATAAAGTCCCCCATGGTCGGCTTATGAAGAAAGTAAGGATGTGTGGGATAGAGGGAAGTTTGGCCGATTGGATAGGTAACTGGCTATCTAACAGAAGACAGAGGGTGGTGGTGGATGGAAAATTTTCGGACTGGAAACCGGTTACCAGCGGAGTGCCACAGGGATCAGTGCTTGGTCCTCTGCTATTTGTAATTTTTATAAATGACTTGGAGGAGGGGACTGAAGGGTGGATCAGTAAATTTGCTGATGACACCAAGATTGGTGGAGTAGTGGATGAGGTGGAGGGCTGTTGTAGGCTGCAAAGAGACATAGATAGGATGCAGAGCTGGGCTGAAAAATGGCAAATGGAGTTTAACCCTGACAAATGCGAGGTGATTCATTTTGGTTGGACAAATTTAAATGTGGATTACAGGGTCAAAGGTAGGGTTCTGAAGAATGTGGAGGAACAGAGAGATCTTGGGGTTCATATCCATAGATCTCTGAAGGTTGCCACTCAAGTGGATAGAGCCGTGAAGAAGGCCTATAGTGTGTTGGCGTTCATTAACAGGGGGTTTGAGTTTAAGAGCCGTGGGGTTATGCTGCAACTGTACAGGACCTTGGTGAGACCACATTTGGAATATTGTGTGCAGTTCTGGTCACCTCACTATAAGAAGGATGTGGAGACACTGGAAAGAGTGCAGAGGAGATTTACCAGGATGCTGCCTGGTTTGGAGGGTAGGTCTTATGAGGAAAGGTTGAGGGAACTTGGGCTTTTCTTTTTGGAGCGGAGGAGGTTGAGAGGAGACTTGATAGAGGTTTATAAGATGATGAGGGGGATAGATAGGGTGAACGTTCAAAGACTATTTCCTCGGGTGAATGGAGCGGTAACTAGGGGGCATAACTATAGGGTTCATGGTGGGAGATATAGGAAGGATGTCCGAGGTAGGGTTTTTACTCAGAAAGTGGTTGGGGTGTGGAATGGACTGCCTGCAGGGATAGTGGAGTCAGAAACTTTAGGAACATTTAAGAAGCTATTGGATAGGCACATGGAGTAGTTCGGGATGATAGGGAGGAAATAGCTTGATCTGGGTTTCAGACAAAGCTCGGCACAACAACGTGGGCCGAAGGGCCTGTTCTGTGCTGTACTGTTCTATGTTCTATAATCTTGGCCATCAACCTTTATGCTATCTTATATAATATACAGCAACAACAATGACTTGCATTTGTATAGCACCTTTAACATCGTAAACTATCCCAGGAAAACTTCACAGGAGACTAGATATAGAGGCATGTAACGATCTCAGAGAGGTGAGGCCAGGTCCTAATAAGAGGAAAAGTTGGAGGAATTTGAAAATATTGAAAAGAGGGACTAGTGACTTAAACTCTATTGAGATAGAAGTCTATCTTGCATTGTACAGCGAGCAGATTATTGTTCCAACACTTCATCTATCAGCTCACTACTAAAGCAATACAAGGGGCGGGATTTTCCAGCAACCCACCGTATGCTTTGCAGTGGCAGACTCGGCCCAACATTGGCCAGTGGCAGGATCTTTTGGTCCCACCATTCTTAACGGTGTTTCCTGTTGAATGCATCCCTTGCTGCCGGGACATCCGTGGTGGAGGTGCGCCGTTGGCGGGACCAGAAGATCCCGCCAGTGTGGAAGTCCAGAAAATTCGGTCAAGTTATTTCTTATTTCAGTGTATGCTGGAAATTATTGGCAATGATAACAATAAGAACCTTTGTTAGCATTAGAGTTAGCAGGATGTCACATGTATATACTTCTGTATTATCATCAGGAGTAATTCTAGCCTAACAAAATTGTTTTTAAATTCAAGTAGAATCAGTCAATTCCAGCCAATGAATTAGTGCTTTGGACATTTGGAAAAAAATTCAAATCAAAGTGCCAAAATTATATTTCAGATATTTATCAATAATGCTTTCCACTCTCTTAATCGATCCAAAAAAGAATAGGCAACTCTTAACAAATTATAGCCTTTCCGTGCTTGAAGATTGCAGAAAGCTACACCGTATTGAATAATACATGGAGTGGCACGGTGGCACAGTGGTTAGCACTGCTGCCTCACAGCGCCAGGGACCCAGGTTTGATTCCTGATTTGGGTGACTGTCTGTCCAGAGTCTGCACATTAGTGTGCATGGGTTTCCTCCAGGTGCTCCCGTTTCCTCCCACAGTCCAAAATACATGTTAGTTTGGTGCATTTGCCATGCTGAATTCTTCCTCAGTGTATCCGAACAGGCGCTGGAGTGTGGCGACTAGGGGATTTTCACAGTAACTTCATTGCAGTGTTAATGTAAGCCTACTTGTGACACTGATAAATAAACCTAAACTTATTTGAAAATGTTATTCAAGTTGTTTTTCTATTCATCTTCTGTCTAGACTTTTAATTGATCCAAAAATTTCAGACTAGGCGCCATGATATTCCTGGGATCTCACTTGTACATCTCCTTTAAACCTTGCCCCTTGCATTTTAATCCTATGCCCCAAAAGTTATTGAAGATTGTACAAAGGAGTTAAAGGGGGAGGGATGTGGTGATTGTCCTTTTAAGGACAACACAGCAGAGTAAGCATCACTTGGTTTGTGAGACATTTCCTAAACTCAAGAAGATGTTTTCCATAATTTTAAGACTCTTTGACGCTAGTCTTATTCCTCTCATCTTACTCACCAGTTTGCCTTCTTTTCTGTTACACATTGCCACTGTTTTCCCTACATCCTGGGAAATGTCTGGTGTGTCAGGGTTTTTAGATCACTACGATGGTATTCTAATTTTGATCAGTTTCTGAAATGGTCTCTGGTAATACCATTGTGAGCGATAGTCCAGTTTTGAATTTGTTTCAAAGGGTCTTTACTTTCTGCCAAGTGTAAAATCTAATCTCATCTTTTTTTTTCAAGCATATATATTGGATTGTGCAACAGGAACGTTGTTTATTACAAAGTAAGTATGGATCGAAGGTTGATAGATGATATCACTGATAGCGAGGACAAAAGATTACAAGTTACATTACTGCAATTATACTGTCCTGAACAATATCATAAAATCAGAGCAAACAGTGGTTTAACTTTTCTTACAAAGAAACATCAAGTCACCATTTTAAACAATAAAATTACATCTCTATCAAACAGAGAAAATTTCAGTATTTTTTTCAGACAAACAAGGGAGCTATGAAATAAAGCTTGGTTTCAGATTCCTTGAACTGCTAAAAGACTTCTCGTTTCCGTAACTGGAAGGGGAAAATCCAATATTTCAAAACCGCCTGATTCATCCACATTTCGTCTGGCTTCCTGGATAGATGACACGAGGGTGAATTTTCCCGTGCGGAAGGGGTGGCTGCGATTTTCCTGGCATGCGCAATTATACAGGCCATCCGCACTCCCCAGCATAGAGCCACTACCTGCAAGCTGTGATCAGAGTGAAGAACAAAGAGGAGCAGTAGGAGAGGTGAGGGGAGTCTAAGCACTTCAGAGTACTTTTATCTTCAAGTTGCTGCCAGGGACAATTGCAGCCTCAGGTGCAGGCCTTGCGGTGTGAATGTGGGAAGTGTTGTGGGAAGAGAAATCTGGTAAAATGGATCTCTTCCCCCATTTTCTGTAGCTGGAAACTGAGCATATTTCATGTGTAATGAAAAGGAAGTTGTAATGATGCCCATTCACAGACATCATTACAAACACAAAAGGATTTATTAATAAGAAGAACTGTTAAGCTACACGCTTGCATCAAATCCCCCACGTCTCCTGCCTAAGAGAGGACTCCACCTCCTGGGGTGATTTCCACTCTGGACTTTCAAATGGTCCCCCAAACCAAGTGATGCTTACTCTGCTGTGTTGCCCTTAAAGGGATAATCACCACATCCCTCCCCCTTTAACTTCTTTATACAATCTTCAATAACTTTTGGGGCATAGGTTTAAGATGTGAGGGGCAAGGTTTAAAGGAAATGTAAGAGGCAAGTTTTTTTTTTAAACAGAGGGGGGTGGGTGCCTGGAACTCGCTGCCGGGGGAGGTAGTGGAAGCAGATACGATAGTGACTTTTAAGGCGTATCTTGACAAATACATGAATAGGATGGGAATAGAGGGATATGGTCCCCGGAAGGGTAGGTGGTTTTAGTCCAGTTGGGCAACATGGTTGGTGCAGGCTTGGAGGGCTGAAGGGCCTGTTCCTGTGTTGTAATTTTCTTTGTTCTTTGTTCTAACTAAGTCCCAGTCCGAAATTCTAACTAAACATTATATACATGTGTTGGAAAATTATAAATTGAGTTCTTTGAGAAGTTTTTCTTTTCTTGTAGAGAAGTGTAATTCTGTAGTCTGAGATGCTTCCAAAGGATCGAGATTAACAGGAACTGCAGTAATGAGTATCTCTTCTGGCACAGACAGTTCATTACTACTTGCTTCCACAGAGACTTCAGTTATATCTATAAAAAATTGATCAGGTACTTCAGTATGGGTTCAAAGACATTTCTTGATGGCAACACCGACTGCTGGAGTTTCTCTCTACTCCTCAAGTGATCCACACAGTTACAAACGATTTGTCCCTCCTTGCCAAGTTCTTTCCCAATTTGTTATCAGAGTATGAAGTTCGATGCAAAGTCACTGTAAAGGATTATTCAGTGGTACTGGGTCATACAACAAGAAGCAGCTTTCCGCCATATCAAGAAGCCTGTGACAACAATGCCAGCGCTGAGGTACTATAATGTCAACATTGAAGTCACCCTGTAGGGTGATGCCAGTGAAACAGGACCCGAAGTAGCCCTCATGCAGTATGGACAACCGTTTACATTTTCATCCAGAGCATTAACACAAACTGGTTGATGCAATGCACAGATCAAGGCTTTGCTTGTGAGCATTTCAACCAGTGCCTGTTTGGGAGAAGGCAAGTGGTGGTGGAGTCTTACCACAAGTGGTTTCAAAGCATCTTTCTCAAACCAATTCTACCTACTCCATGATGTTTACAAAGGATATCACTTAATTTGCAGAGGTATCACTTGGAAGTGAAGTCCAAGCAGGGGGAGCAGATGTACATTGTCAACATGTCGTGAAGAGCTGCACTCTGAAGGAAGTTGATGACCATGAAGGACACCCTTTGCTGAAGGAGAGCATTGGGAAGACAGAAATGCAGTGATGCCCAAGATGGCATCTTGAAAAGGAATTAGGTTCATTATCTCTAAAGAGATGAGAAAAGTACATTCATGTAAGCTTTTAAGCAATTGAGTTGTGTTTGGGGAAGGTAAAAGAACTGCTGTATTGGTATAAAAAATGAACAATGACTTTAAGGATCATATCAGCGAGTGTAGTGCTTTTAATGAACATCAGGCTAAACAAGCTAAAGGGCCACTCATGACATACTCATCAGCCCATGGGTGAAGCTTGGAATAGAGCTCTTCATTCAATATGGGAAGGCGATGACCTAGTGATATTATTGCTAGACTATTAATCCAGAAACTCAGCTAATGTTCTGGGGACCTGGGTTCGAATCCCACCACAGCAGTTGGTGGAATTTGAATTCAATAAAAAATATCTGGAATTATAAGATGACCAGGAAACCATTGTCAATTATTGGGAAACAACAAATCTGGTTCACTAATGTACTTTAGGGAAGGAAATCTGCCATCCCTACCTGGTCTGGCCTACATGTGACTCTAGAGGCACAGTAATGTGGTTGGCTTTCAACTGCTCTCTGAGCAAGTACAACTAGGGGTGGGGAATAAATGCTGGTCAGCCAGTGATGTTCATGTCCCATGAATGAATAGAAAAAAATTCTCATTGTATCTGATCAGCTATTTCAATTACTGGGATTTAGACCTGCTGATGTCAGTGACTACCAATGAGATTGTAGATTGCCCAAAAGTACAGTTCAGTTGTCATGGCATTCCTGACATTGTGATAAGTGACAATGTTCCTCAGTTCATGAGTGAAGAAATGAAATTCTTATTGAATGATTGGGAAATTTAGCACTACACGTCATCGCCACACTATCCCCAGTCAAATGGATAGGCTGACCCAATGATGGAAGTTTCTAAAGGGATCATCAAACAAAAATGATTAGATCCAGCACAGATATGTATAAGAAAATCTCAGAGTAGACAAACACACTAACTGAGGGCTTGAAAGTCACCAGTTCAGCGACAGCTGTTACACCACACCCATACGACTCTTCCAATCGCTAAAAAAAAACTACTGAAGCCAGAAGCAGTATCAGGAGTGAATAAAAGAAAGCAAAGTATATACTTCTTATGGCTGAAGAAGCAGTTATAGTTTGATGTTGAGGTTAACGATCCATTCGCTGACTTCAGCTGATGCAGTGTGAATGCTTGAAGTTCAGGGAAGAGGGTCAGTATGTGGACAATGGTCACATGTTCCATTGTGGAGTAAGTGGCTGCATCTTCCCTGGCTTATCCTTCACCTGGTTGAAGGTTGTCCAGATTATTCTGTGGGAGGTTGAAACCTGAGACTTCACCTCTTGGGTCAGTTACCACGCTGCAGTTGGTGAGGTTTTCAGTCAACCAGGAGGTGTTCCATCGAGAGTTGGGGCTGTCGGCAGTTTTTAGAGTGTGTAGCGTGTTCCAGTAGGGGCTGCGGAATTTCACATGGGTGTGTGGGGTTTGTTTTGAGTTCCAGTATAGCTGAAACTACTTTGTTGGCTGTTAGCCGGGGTGGTGATCTTTGAGGAGGATGTTACCCCTGCAGACATCAGGTGGTCCAATGTGTACTAGCATAGGAAACCACGTGAGCTGTGTTAGTCTCAATGTCCCAGAAATAATCCTCATGGTTTTGCAGAGGTGGATGTGTGGTGAAACTTGAGCCACATTGAGTACCGGGCTTGGAGGGCCGAAGGGCCTGTTTTTGTGCTCTACTGTTCTTTGTTCTTTGAAACACCAGAAATTTGCCAAATCATTGCCAGAGCTGAGAGTTGGAGAGCTGCACAGAGTGCAAACATTTCAAGCATTCAACAGAAATCAGCCCGCTTGGCAACTCGGGACCTGTGTTGAGACGTTGTCACCTTGGTTGGTCACAGTGCAAGTGAACCACCGGTTCTAACAATGCTATGGGGTAGACATCTCTATGTGGAGCAAGAAGCTGTTCCTTTCCAACAGAGAGCTTTGAGGTAGATCTGATTTTGACAACTGAGCAAGGAAGTGAACAGCCATCAGTCCCAAAGGTCACCTGTTCCCCACAATGCAGCAGGTCAGCAGCAACAATTACCGTGACAGCAATGCTCGCCATGGCAACAACAGGTGTTGACTTTAACCTGGTGTTGTTAAACTTCTTACTATGTTTACCCCAGTCCAACGCCGGCATCTCCACATCAGAACAACATTCTCCACAGAGGCAATGTCACCTCGGGAACCAACCAGATGTGCAGCCATCATCCCACAGACGTTCGATAAAACTGAATGTACAGTTTTCAATCAGTTTCTGATATTGATAGATACCTTTCATGGGCAGAAATATCATTAGTCCTTTAAGATCATGATCTTACATATTATAGTTTATTTATTAGTGTCACAAATAGGCTTACATTAACACAATGAAGTTACTGTGAAAATCCCCTGATCGCCACACTCTGGTGCCTGTTCGGGTACACTGAGGGAGATGTTACCATGGCCAATGCAACTAACAAGCACATTTTTGAGACTGTGGGAAGAAACCGGAGCACCGTGAGGGAAAGCCACGCAGACACGAGGAGAACATGCAGACTCTGCACAGACAGTGACCCAAGCTGAGGATTGAACCCAGGACCCTGATGCTGTGAGGCAACAGTGCCTGCCACTGTGCAACCATGCCACCCATATCAGCCTGCATAAAGATTAATGAAAGCAAGATGTGCTTGGTGGATCCTATCTTGATTTCTCCTAGGTATTTTAGTATCATGGCACCTTGCTGATCACATCTATTTGCATAATTATATTATTTGCAAAGAAATCTGACTATTAATTTTAGTTTGATGATAATAGATAAGGATGCCTTTTAGAGTGGACGGAAGTGGGCCTATTTCCAAAAATATAAACAAAAAATGCTGGAAACACTCAGCAGGTCAGGCAACATCTACAGAGAGAGCAACAGAGTTAACGTTTCAGGTTGATGAGCTTTCATCATCCTTTCCATAGAATCCCTAAGTACAGAAGGAGGCCATTTAGCCCATCAACTCTCTGAAAGAACTTCCCCCCCCAAATCTATCCCCATAACCCCAACTAGGTGTTAATCCTATTCCCATAACCACAACCAAATGTTAATAAAAACCCCAACCCTCTGGATGACACATTTTTTAAAAGGGGGACGAGACTAGATCCCTGAGCACAAACCTTCTTAAGGGCAGACCCCAATCCCCAAAGAAATTAAATTACAATTGTGCCTCATCCAAAAGGATGATGAGAAACCTAAACTTGAAACCAAAAAGGGCGTTACAGCCAATTATAGTACAAGATTAATATGTAGGTGGTAGAATGAGATTGTACAGAATTTTTCTTTAGTGCAGAAGAAGCCATTCAGCCCATCAAGTGCATTGTCTCTCTGACAGAGCATTTTACTCGGGCTCACTCCCCCACCCAATGCCTGAAACCTTGTGTATTTACCCCACTAATCCCCCAACCTACGCAATTTAGCATGGCCAATCCACCTAACCTGTACATATTTGGTGTGCGGGAGGACCTAGAGGAAACCCACACAGACACAGGGAGAACATGCAAATTCCACATAGACAGTGACCCAAGGCCAGAATCAAACCTAGGTCTTTGGCACGGTGAGGCAACAGCACTAACCACTGTGCCACTGTGCCTGCATAAATTCTGGTTCAGTGTACCGTAATGAAAGGGTTAGGTAAACGATCCTGCCAACAGCACAAACAAGGCTAAATTGGAGATTAAGTTTGCTTTATAGAAACTGCCTTTTTCCTGTGAATACAAGTTGAAAGTGTTGGAAGGAAGTCTGAAGAGCAACAATTACTACTGAAATAACATTGCAGAATCAGTCTAGTCAAATGGTTTTCTAGCCTTTAATTGCCATTTCCGTACAAAGCCTGAAGAAGTCTCTGAAACCAAACTCAACTGTCGAAGTTAAAACAGAAAGTGCTCGAAATGCTCTGAAGAAAAATCATATTTGATTTGAAACATCTCCACAGATGCTGCTAGACCTGCTGAATATTTCAGATTTCCAGCATCCGCAGAGTTTTGCTTTCATTCCACTGGAGAAGTGTTGCTTTGAGACAATGAACTGCATTGGAGACATCACTAATAGCAGTTTCCAGAACTCCAGTAATTTTCATCATTCTTCTCTTAGACAAATACCCTCTTCCAATTGCCCAGCTCAAATGTCCAATTCAACTCATGTGATTGTTGGTTGATTTTGTGGGACTTTTCTGTTTTTCTCAATGATTTGGTTTATTATTGTCACAAGTAATGGGATACAGTGAAAAGTATTGTTCCTTGTGGCTATACAGACAAAGCATACCGTACATAGGGAAGGAAATGAGAGAGTGCAGAATGTAGTGTTACAGCCATAGCTAGGGTGTAGGAAAAGATCAACTTTAAGATAATGAACGGCTTAGATAGGATGGACGTAGGGAAGTTGTTTCCATTAACAGGGGAGACTAGGACGCGGGGGCACAGCCTTAGAATAAAAGGGAGTCACTTTAGAACAGAGATGAGGAGAAATTTCTTCAGCCAGAGAGTGGTGGGTCTGTGGAATTCATTGCCACAGAGGGCTGTGGAGGCCGAGACGTTGAGCGTCTTCAAGACAGAAATGGATAAATTCTTGATTTCTCGAGGAATTAAGGGCTATGGGGAGAGAGCGGGTAAATGGAGTTGAAATCAACCATGATTGAATGGTGGAGTGGACTCGATGGGCCGAATGGCCTTACTTCCGCTCCTATGTCTTATGGTGTTATGGTCTAACTGAGTGCGAGGTAGGTCCATTCAAAAGTCTAATGGCAGTAGGAAAGAAGCTGTTTCTGAGTTGGCTGGTACGTGACCTCCGACCTTTGTATCGTTATCCTTATGGAAGAAGGTGGAAGAGAGAATGTCCGGGGTGCGTGAGGTCCTTGATTATGCTGGCTGCTTTTCCGAGTTAGGGGGAAGTGTAGACAGAATGAATGGATGGAAGGCTGGTTTGTGTGGTGAACCATCGTTGGTTCCCACTAGATAATACTGAGCCAGGGTCTGGCCAGTACTACAAGTATGTTTATATGTTGTTCTACTTGTTGCTGTTGGGGTTAGGGTTGGGCTGTTACACCTTGTATTATAGTTATTGTGGTACATCCCAGTCGGGCTCCGCCTCCTGGGAGAGGTATAAAGGTCACTGCTCTGTCTGGGACCCCTCAATCTGGGATCGTGTATATAATTAGTAGCTTCGTTGTAACAGCAAATAAAAGCCTTTATTTCCTGAGCATCTCAAGCCTCGTGTGTGATAACGCGCATCAATTTTATTTGCTGTTAAGTAAACTCTCGTCGAAAAAAAAAATGATACAGAGAGTATGGAGCAGATATTGAAACCTGAACGTCTTACACTGGATCCACATGCGGCGGTCGCCTCTAACACCTTCGACCACTGGTTGAAATGTTTTGAGGACTACCTGGCAGCCTCCGCAGCGGTCACCACAGATGATGACAGACTCCGGGTCCTCCATGCGAGGGTAAGCGACACCGTATACCTCGCGATCCGCCCGGCCACCGACTACACAAAGGCCCTCGAGCTTCTTAAGAAGCGTTACATTAAACCGCCCAACGAAATGCATGCTCGATACCTCTTAGCCACTCGACGACGGCAGTCCGGCGAAACGACGGAAGAATACGCGAACGAGCTCCTACAGCTAGCCAGGGGCTGTAACTGCAAAGCAGCGTCGGCAGATCAGAATATGAACGACCTCGCTCGAGATGCGTTTGTGGCGGGAATCGGATCATCTTACATCCAACTCAGACTACTGGAGAAAGGTAATCTTGACCTCACTAAGGCAATAGAACTGGCGGATATGTTGGAGACGGCCTCCAAAAGCTTACTATTGTATCCTGAAGACCACGTGGAGACAACGTGGCAGGAGCAGTCGCTGATCCCTCCTCGTCCCTCGGGTTCGAAAAGCTGCGTGATGGCGTGCCCACACTCGGGCCAGACGACGGCAGCAGCTCCGGGCGGCCCGCGGTGTTACTTCTGTGGGGGAGCGAAGCATACTCGGCGACGGTGTCCCGCTAAAGCTGTGTTGTGCTCCGCCTGCGGTAAGAAGGGGCACTATTCGAAAGTGTGCCGATCTAAACCTGCTTCTCGGAACAGCAGTGCGGCCTGCGATTCCTCGGAGCCTGGTTCTTCGTCGTCGGCATCGTCGAGGGTTTCGTCCACGTGCGAGGCCAGGACGACGCCGTTACGGTCGATGGAGTCGGAGATGTGTGACCACCAGGGGTCGCTGAGTTTGGCGCCATCACCCACGTGCGACCTATGGGAGCGGCCATGTTGGTCGGCACCGACTGCGAACGACCAGCAGGGGTCATCCTCGTCAATCTCAGCTGCCTGCAGTGGCGCTCATGAACCAACGGTGGCGTCGATCATCCTGGACCAGGCCAAGCCTCATAGACTTGACAAGTCTATGATGGACATTCAGGTAAACGACCACTTGATTTATTGTCTGTTTGACAGCGGGAGCACAGAGTATTACCCACCCAGACGCTGTGAAGCGGTGTGGACTCCGGATTCAACCTGTCAAACAGACAATTTCTATGGCATCAAGGTCCCAGTCTGTCACCGTGCTAGGGAGTTGCGTGGTAACTTTAACGGTGCAAGGCACAGTTTACAAGCGTTTCAAGCTCCTGGTGTTGCCGCACCTTTGCACGCCAATACTTCTCGGACTAAACTTCATGGTCCACTTGAGGAGTGTAACCCTACAGTATGGTGGGCCACTCCCTTCGCTTTCAGTGGGAGAACGGCAGCTTCCAAATTGCCCAACGTGCCCCGCCTGTAGCCTCTCGATGCTGAAGATTACCACACCCTCCCTGTTCCAGAATCTTGTGCCAGGCTGCAAGCCCATTGCGACTAAGAGTAGGCGTTACAGCGCTGAGGATCGGATCTTCATTCGATTTGAAGTTCAGCGGCTCCTCAAGGAAAGGATCATACAACCTAGCGCTAGTCCGGGGAAAGCGCAGGTCGTGGTGATCAAGAGTGGGAACAAACCCCGGATGGTCATTGACTATAGTCAGACCAGTAATAGATACACGCAGCTGGATGCGTATCCCCTCCCGCGCATATCTGACATGGTCAATCAGATTGCGCAGTACCGGGTGTTCTCCACCATAGACCTCAAGTCTGCCTACCACCAACTCCCCATTCGCCCAGAGGACCGACAATACACGGCTTTTGAGGCGGATGGTCGCTTGTATCACTTTCTCAGGGTTCCCTTTGGTGTCACCAATGGGTTCTCGGTCTTCCAGCGTGCTATGGACCGAATGGTGGACCAGAACGGGCTGCGGGCTACCTTCCCGTACCTGGATAACGTCACCATCTGCGGCCATGACCAGCAGGACCACGACACAAATGTCCTGAATTTCCTACGCACTGCATCTCGCCTGAACCTGACCTACAACAGGGAGAAGTGTGTGTTTCGTACGCGCCGTTTAGCCATCCTCGGATACGTGGTGGAAAACGGGGTCATTGGCCCTGATCCAGACCATCTGCGTCCCCTCTTTGAACTTCCCCTGCCCACTAGTGCAAAAGCATTGAGAAGATGCTTAGGCTTCTTCTCTTATTATGCACAGTGGGTTCCCAATTACGCGGACAAAGCCCGTCCGCTCATCAAGTCCACTTCTTTTCCCCTAACACCAGAGGCTCGATTGGCGTTTGATAAACTAAAAGCCAACATTGCGAAAGCTACGATGCACGCTGTTGATGAGTCCATCCCCTTTCAGGTGGAGAGCGATGCATCTGATTTCGCCCTGGCCGCCACACTTAACCAGGCGGGCAGGCCCGTCGCCTTTTTTTCCCGCACCCTCCAAGGCCCCGAAATACGGCATTGAGCGGTGGAAAAGGAGGCCCAGGCCATTGTGGAGGCCATCAGGCACTGTCGCCATTACTTGGCGGGAAAACGGTTCACCCTGATCACGGACCAGCGGTCCGTGGCGTTCATGTTTAATAACACGCTGAGGGGCAAGATCAAGAACGACAAGATCTTGCGGTGGAGAATTGAACTCTCCACCTATAACTATGACATCATGTATCGTCCAGGGAAACTCAATGAGCCCTTGGATGCCCTCTCGCGTGGAACATGCGCCAGTATACAGGAGGACCGTTTGCAGGCTCTCCATAATGACCTATGCCATCCTGGGGTCACTCGGCTCTACCACTTTATAAAAGCCCGCAATCTGCCCTACTCGGTGGAGGATGTCAGGTCCATAACAAGAAGCTGTCGGGTATGCGCAGAATGCAAACCGCACTTTTACCGACCTGACCGGGCACAACTAGTCAAGGCCACTCGTCCCTTCGAAAGACTGAGTGTCGACTTTAAGGGCCCCCTTCCCTCAACAGATCGGAATGTGTACTTCCTCAACATCATTGATGAGTACTCGAGATTCCCTTTTGTTATTCCCTGCTCTGATACATCCGCTGCCACGGTTATCAAGGCATTCCGTGATCTTTTCACCCTGTTCGGGTACCCCAGCTACATTCACAGCGACAGGGGTTCGTCGTTCATGAGCGATGACTTGAGGCAATACCTGCTCTCATACGGGATTGCCTCTAGTAGAACCACGAGCTACAACCCTAGGGGTAACGGACAGGTGGAACGTGAGAATGCTACAGTCTGGAAAGCTGTCTTACTGGCGTTGAAGTCAAAAAGCCTTCCAGTCTCCCATTGGCAAGAGGTGCTCCCTGATGCGCTCCATTCCATATGCTCACTCCTGTGTACGGCAACCAACGCTACTCCTCATGAGAGGCTGTTTTCATTCCCTCGGAAGTCTTCCTCTGGGACCTCATTACCGTCTTGGTTGACGTACTCAGGACCTGTCCTCCTGCGGCGACATGTTAGGGCCCGCAAGTCCAACCTGTTGGTCGAACAGGTCCATCTCCTCCACGCCAACCCTCAGTATGCCTATGTGGCATACCCTGACGGGCGAGAGGACACGGTCTCGATCCGAGTCCTGGCACCAGCAGGTGACGTAGAAACCTCTGTCGCTCCCATACCCCCTGTTACAAACCCCATAACTCTTGTTTCCCCTCCGGACACGGCGCGGGCAGCATCGGGACCATTACTTAACCCTTTTACTCCCGTGTACAGCTTGCCTGAGTCCAGAGGATGGTCGCCACTTCAGGGCGTGTCGGAACTACTCAATGGATTACCATCACCTCGGGGTCAACCGGCCCGTGAGACTGTGGAGGAACAGTTGGACATCGCCTTGGGGAGAACGCCACCGCGAGTGCCTACTCCGGTGTCATCGCCGGTATTGAGGAGGTCACAACGATGGTGCGGTCCCCCTGACCATCTGAACTTATAGACTGATGACAAATTATTCTGGTTTTTTTTGTACCCCGCCGGCCTTTGTCTTCAAAGGAGGGGTGAATGTGGTGAACCATCATTGGTTCCCACTAGATAGTACTGAGCCAGGGTCTGGCCAGTACTACAAGTATGTTTATATGTTGCTGTTGGGGTTAGGGATGGGTTGTTCTACTTGTTGCTGTTGGGGTTAGGGTTGGGCTGTTACACCTTGTATTATAGTTATTGTGGTACATCCCAGTCGGGCTCCGCCTCCTGGGAGAGGTATAAAGGTCACTGCTCTGTCTGGGACCCCTCAGTCTGGGATCGTGTATATAATTAGTAGCTTCGTTGTAACAGCAAATAAAAGCCTTTATTTCCTGAGCATCTCAAGCCTCGTGTGTGATAACGTGCATCAGTTTGTGTGCCTACAAATCACAATTCAGAAGTCTCACTTATTTGGTTTCACTCAAATATTTATAATTTTCCTTTCTTCCTTCTGTACATTTTTAAAACCAAGACCTAAGTAGAAGATTTATACCTGTGTTCACCTGACTGTCTATGTTCTAGAACCACAATAATAATCCAAATCTGACAACCAATACAGTGGGGAGAATTTTCCCATCAATTTGGACTTCTGAAATAATTTACTCATGCCCGGACAAAATCATTCAATGGTGCCATTCACACCACAATGTTATGAGGAAAGTTGGATATGCTGCAAGTCATTCCGTTTCGGGAATGTTATGAATCCACTAGGTGTGAACTGAGGATTGTTATTTCAGACCAGAGAAGCCATTGAGAACAAAAAAAGGCCATTAGCACACCTGTATTCTTTCCATTGAAATCTGTGGATTTGGTAACTTGGTGAGGATTTCTGGACATTTAGAATCAGCACAGTGCAACAAAGTACATTTACATGCTTTTTTTTCTCTGAAAGGTATGGGGGTTTGAATAGCCCTGTGCAAACAAGTGATGGAGTAGACAGAGTGACAACCGGAGGATATCTATTGATTATTACAATTACAAACTTCAGTAATATCGCTTTTCAATTTGGGCCGTCAAAAGTGGTGTCTAACCGTTTCATTTTAGCAATTCCTCTTCCAGTCCCTGCAACAATTTAGGTTTGCCGAACCTCATGAATGATTTTCCTTTGCCATTCATTTATGGCATGTGGGTGGTGCTGGCAAGCCCAACATTTATATCCACCCAGAAATGCCTCTGAAAAGTTGCTGGGGAGTAACATTCTTGGACTGCTGCAGGCTTGTGCTCAGGGATCTAGTCAAGGACTCCCACAGTACTGTTAGGTGGGGAGTACCAGGATTTTGATCTAGTGTCAATTAAGGAATGGTGATATATTTCCAAGTCATGATGGTGAGAGTTTTGGAAGGGAGCTTGTAGGAAATGGGCTGTTCATGCATCCTGTACTTGTTCTTCTAGGTGGTAGAGTTTGAAGATTTAGGAGTTGCCGTGGAAAAAAAAAACTTGGCAAGTTGCTGCAGTGCACCTTGCACATGGTACACACAGAATGTCAGTGGTGGAGGGAGTAAATATTTACGGGCTGGATAGTGTGCCAATCAGACAAGCTGTTTTGTCCTGAATGATATTGATCTTCAATGATATTGAACGTCATTCTACTCATCAAAGCAAGTGAAGAGTGGCTTGGGAAGTCAGGAGGTGTGTTACTGCAGGATTCCTAGCCTCTCCTGCCCTTGTACTTCTGTGGCTGGCCCACTTAAGGATGTAATATAAACCATTTTCGCAGACATTTTAAATCATCTGTTAAACTAGTTTTATGTAGGAGATTTGTGCCTCTGGGTGACAGGCAAGAGTTGCATGCAGGTTTCCTGAGTCATCATTTGAAAGTGTTAATATAAAACCACTGTAAGCAGATGAATAATAGAGAAACATTTACATAGTTTTAAAAAGGCTGTTCTGCCTGCAGTTTTCAGCAGCAGAATGAAAAGAGACACAGGGAAGAGAGGAATGGTATCTGGCTTTCATTTTGCTCTCTAATGGACTAATTTTGTGTCTTGGTGCTACTTATATAGACATACACAATAGGAGCAGAAGTAGGCCATTCAGCCCCTCGAGCCTGCCTCTGCCAGTCAATGAGTTCATGGCTGATCTGTTTGTGTTTCAAGTTCTACATTCTCATCTACGTTTATTCCACCCATGTGGAATTATAACTACCCAGAGGGCAGCAGGAAGTGACAGCAAGCCAGAAGTTCACAGATTAGACCTTCAATTCCTCTTTGAGAAAATTGATGGCAGGAACACCTGATACTAGGGTGGCACGGTGGCACAATGGCTAGCACGGCTGCCTCACAGCGCCAGGGACCCGGGTTCAATTCCGGCCTTGGGTCACTGTCTGTGTGGAATTTGCACATTCTCCCCGTGTCTGCGTGGGTTTCCTCCGGGTGCTTCGGTTTCCTCTCACAGTCCAAAAGATGTGCAGGTTAGGTTGATTGGCCATGCTAAATTGTATCAGGGGATTAAAGGAGAAATATGTGGGGTTACATGAATAGGGCCTGAGTGGGACTGTGGTCAGTACAGACTCGATGGGCCGAATGGCCTCCTTCTGCACTGTGGGGATTCTGTGAACCATGGACTCTGGAGTGTAAAGTAGCCTGCAAGAAATTATACTTATGGTTCCTGTAAGGCATTGACGGTGGCACTGAAATCCACATTACTCATTCCCAGGCTTGGAGAACAATGACACAAAATGTTTAATGACATTGTTGACAAGGTAGCGGCGATGACACTTTCTCCTCTTCCCCGACATCAACACATTTAGATACTATTTAGACCTGTAACTGAATAGAATCTATTGATAGGCCAGTGTGAGGCATAACTTGGTGACGTTTTGTCCTCTTGCAAGCATGGCAAACAAATGCTGTGGTTTGAGAATCATATTCTGGTCCAAAGTTAAACATGAATTAATAGTCACGTCATAGTCATCACAATTCCTCACAGCAGTATCCTATTTAATTATCTATTTACTGCATTCTACTGGGCACCACCATGATTTCATTTCTATAAGTGTTCCTCTCAACTTCCTTTGTATGTGAGCAAATGATTTTAAAGCAATTAGCTGCTTTCATTCCAACCCTAACCCTCTCCCATTCTGAGTCCCATCCAAGTATGGGCTTACCCCATTCTAACTCAAATCCCTACCCAAGTCCTCTTCCACCCTGACTCTCACTCCAGTCTTATCCCACTCTAATCCTTATCCCACCCTAATCCTAATCTCAAACCGTGTCCTCTCCCACTCTGATCCTAACTTTGACCTCAGCCCTGTCGCACCCTGACCCCAGCATGATCCCACTCTGACCTGATAACTAACCCCAGTCCATATTGCCCTGAAATGACATGATATCAGATAGTAAATATGGGTTGGTGAAGGGGAGGTCTTGTCACTGTAAACTGCTGGTTTTCACTGAGGGTGGGGCAAAGGAGCTTGAAACTAAGGCAGTGAATAATGGTGTACTTGGATTCCAGTTCCTCTGGCAAGCAGGTCTAAAAATAAAGAAAGTGGGAGTCAGTGGAAATATTGTACAATGGGTAAGTAATTTGTTAACTGATATAACCCAGAAGACAATGGTACAGGAATTGTCATCAGGCTGGGACTATGTTACAAGTAGGACCCCACACGGGTCTCCTTTGGGACCCTCTCCCTTTTGTTATTTTTATAAATGATCTGGAGCTAGGGGTCACATGTACAGTTGCAAAAGCTGTTTATGAATCAGAGGTAATTTTACAAAGGCGTCACCACAACTGCCAGGAAAAATCTAAATAGGGTGGGGATCTTTTCTATGGAAAAGAGAAGGCTGACCTAATGTATGAGTTTGGTAGGTTAGGCGTCGTGAATTCATTCCTATTTATGGAGAGTCCAACAGCAGAGCCTGCACATATAAGATAGCCATTAGTTAATGTTAATCAGAGGATGATGAGAATGTGAAACTTGCTATCAAATGGAGCAGTTGAAGTGAATAGCATAGAAGGATTTAATGGAAGTTCAATAAGTATGAGGGAGAAAGCAATAGATGGATAAACAAATAGATTTAGATGAAGCATTTTGAGAGGAAGTTCATGTAAAGCACAGGCTCAGCATAGACTAGCTGGGCCAAATGGTCTGTTTCTGTTCTGTAAATTCTATTCAATTTTCAATTTGGCTACTATACCTTGGACCAAACCAACTGTGTCTTTCATCAGAACTTGTCACTTGCGCTCTAATTCATGTACTAATCTAGGCTTATCCATAAAGAATGAAGATAACTCTTTATATGCTTCAGATTTACAAGGATCTCAGTGTGTCATCATATTTCAGGCAGCATGGTGGCACAATGGTTGGCATTGCTGCCTCACGACGCTAGGGACCCAGTTCGATTCCAGCCTTGGTGACTGTGTGTGTGTGTGTGTGTGTGTGTGTCTGTATGGAGTCTGCATATTCTCCCTGTGTCTGCATGGGTTTCCTCCGGGTGCTCCGGTCTCCTCCCACAGTCGACAGATGCGCATGTTAGATGGATTGGCCATGGTAAATTGCCCCTTAGTGTCCCAAGATGTGTGGATTAGGTGGATTAGCCATGGCAAATGCACAGGGTTATGGGGATAGGGTGGGGTTTATGGGGATAGGGTGGGGATGTGTGCCTGGAAAAGATGCTCTTTCGGGGAGTCAGTGCAGAATCGATGGACTGAATGGCCTCCATCCACACTGTAGGGATTCTATGAAATTTAAACAACACATGGACACATGAGCGGCAAAGTCACAGGTGGAAGCCTGACATTTATATAATGCCATTCTTGGCCTCCAGACATCTCAAAGTGCTTAACTGACAATTAAATCCTTTCAAAGTTCTGCGATAAGCAAACTCATGATGTGGAGATGCTAGCGTTGGACTAGGGTAAGCACAGTAAGAAGCAAACTCAGCAGCTAATTTGCACACAGCAGCATCCCAAAAGCAGCAAATGAGAGAAAACACTAGATTATTTGTAATTCAAGACAGAAATGATACTTAAGGTAAATGGGGAACTATTGCTCATGTTCAAACCCAGCCCTGGGTTATTTCACATCCACCTGAGCAGAAAGACATAACTCAGGCTTATTAAGTTCTTGCAAAGGACAGCACCTCTGACAATGGAGCAATCCATCAATACTGCATTTAGCCTATATTGCCATCTGTGGGACCTTTCAGTGTACCTTTTGGTGACGGTGTTTCTTGCATTTTAACAGTGATTACACTTCAAAAGTATTTCATTGACTCTAAAACACTGGGATGTCCTGAGAAAGGTGCTATATAATTGCAGGTGCAACCTTTAAAATCAATTCTCCCCCTTTGATGGCGTTGAATGCTTGCAAGGATTATGGTTCGATGGATAATGGTTTCATAAGAACATAAGAAATAGGAGCAGGAGTAGGCCATCTAGCCCCTTGAGCCTGCCCCGCCATTCAATAAGATCATGGCTGATCTGACGTGGATCAGTACCACTTACCCGCCTGATCCCCATAACCCTTAATTCCCTTACCGATCAGGAATCCATCCATCCGCGCTTTAAACATATTCAGCGAGGTAGCCTCCACCACCTCAGTGGGCAGAGAATTCCAGAGATTCACCACCCTCTGGGAGAAGAAGTTCCTCCTCAACTCTGTCTTAAACCGACCCCCCTTTATTTTGAGGCTGTGTCCTCTAGTTTTAACTTCCTTACTAAGTGGAAAGAATCTCTCTGCCTCCGCCCTATCCAGCCCCCGCATTATCTTATAAGTCTCCATAAGATCCCCCCTCATCCTTCCAAACTCCAACGAGTACAAACCCAATCTCCTCAGCCTCTCCTCATAATCCAAACCCCTCATCTCCGGTATCAACCTGGTGAACCTTCTCTGCACTCCCTCCAACGCCAATATATCTTCCTCATATAAGGGGACCAATACTGCACACAGTATTCCAGCTGCGGCCTCACCAATGCCCTGTACAGGTGCATCAAGACATCCCTGCTTTTATATTCTATCCCCCTCGCAATATAGGCCAACATCCCATTTGCCTTCTTGATCACCTGTTGTACCTGCAGACTGGGCTTTTGCGTCTCATGCACAAGGACCCCCAGGTCCCTTTGCACGGTAGCATGTTTTAATTTGTTTCCATTGAGATAGTAATCCCATTTGTTATTATTTCCTCCAAAGTGTATAACCTCGCATTTATCAACGTTATTCTCCATTTGCCATATCCTCGCCCACTCACTCAGCCTGTCCAAATCTCTCTGCAGATCTTCTCCGTCCTCCACACGATTCACTTTTCCACTTATCTTTGTGTCGTCTGCAAACTTCGTTACCCTACACTCTGTCCCCTCCTCCAGATCATCTATATAAATGGTAAATAGTTGCGGCCCGAGTACCGATCCCTGCGGCACGCCACTAGTTACCTTCCTCCAACCGGAAAAACACCCATTTATTCCGACTCTTTGCTTCCTGTCGGATAGCCAGTCCCCAATCCACTTTAACACACTACCCCCAACTCCGTGTGCCCTAATCTTCTTCAGCAGCCTTTTATGGGGCACCTTATCAAACGCCTTTTGGAAATCCAAAAACACCGCATCCACCGGTTCTCCTCCATCAACCGCCCTAGTCACATCTTCATAAAAATCCAATATGTTCATCAAGCACGACTTTCCCCTCATGAATCCATGCTGCGTCTGATTGATCGAACCATTTCTATCCAGATGCCCTGCTATCTCCTCTTTAATAATGGATTCCAGCATTTTCCCTACTACAGACGTTAAGCTGACCGGCCTATAGTTACCCGCCTTTTGTCTCCTTCCTTTTTTAAACAGCGGCGTAACATTAGCCGTTTTCCAATCAACCGGCACTACCCCAGAATGCAACGAGTTTTGATAAATAATCACTAACGCATCCACTATTACCTCTGACATTTCTTTCAATACCCTGGGATGCATTCCATCCGGACCTGGGGACTTGTCCACTTTCAGTCCAGTTTCTCCTGGTGTTTTATCTATGGGCCTTATATTTATGCATGAACCTTGTCAGTGATTGTCAGCTGACTATTTGGCTCTGCCAGTATTACCAACAAGTCAGCTGCTGTTCTCACTTGGCAGACGCGGACCCCGTTCTTGCAGGAATCATTAGGACATCAATCAGGAATGGAAGCCCTGAGGTAGCTGACCTCACCCAGGGCAATGTCTGAGATTAGCAACCCCAACATAGATCCTAATTAATCTTGACACTTTCTTGTTCTGCATAGCTCACTTAGTTACCGTAGAGCACAGCCCTTTTAAAAAAAACTATTACAATATCATTCAAAATGAAGGAAAATTAAATAAACAGTTATTGTTATATCATAATAATAGTTCCGATATAGTTATTCAATGTAGTGTCACAGAGATACACCCGGTGATTTAGTTTCTACTCTGATGGTAAGAATCAGATTGTTTAGAAGGCTGGTTGTTTTATATAGTTTTTGCCATTCTGAAGTAATCTTTCCTAACATTGCTCTGTATTTAATGTAAGCATTCCTGTTTCAGGATGATACAGCGGCATTGATTTTATTTACACAATCGCAATCTAACTTGAAAGGAGAATGATAGCAGCAGTGTAAACCCTGGTCACACATTGCGACCGGTGAATGGACATTGTGTTCATTTACAATTGTTATCATATCAATTTTATCATGCTTCACGAGCTACGGCCATTGTACCATGCAACACTAAGGATCGAGCTCAGCAATGGGCTTGATGGATTTAGCATTTTCACATCCTTCAAATATAATTCCCAATCAATAAAAGTTAATTAATGTTAGATAATCAAACAATGGCGATGTGTTTATAATGGGTACAGGAATTTAGCAGCACTAGTACAAGAAGATAACAAATTAAACAAGAAGAAACTGGGTTAAACTGGGAGAGAGAGAGCAATCAAACAGAGGCAGGAAAATCTACTACGAGAAGCAATAATGAATACAGAAAAAGTGATATCATTGCTGAAGGGTTAAATTAGATATTAGAAATTAGAAATTTGGCATGTTAGCTACGACTCTCTCCAACTTTTACAGATGCACCATAGAAAGCAGTCTTTCTGGTTGTATCACAGCTTGGTGTGGCTCCTGCTCTGCCCAAGACCGCAAGGAACTACAAAAGGTGTGAATGTAGCCCAATCCATCACGCAAACCAGCCTCCCATCCATTGACTCTGTCTACACTTCCCGCTGCCTTGGCAAAGCAGCCAGCATAGTTAAGGACCCCACGCACTCTGGACATTCTTTCTTCCACCTTCTTCCGTCGGGAAAAAGATACAAAAGTCTGAGGTCACGTACCATCCGACTCAAGAACAGCTTCTTCCCTGCTGCTGTCAGACTTTAGAATGGACTTACCTTGCATTAAGTTGATCTTTCTCTACACCCTAGCTGTGACTGTAACACCACATCCTGCACTCTCTAGTTTCCTTCTCTATGAACAGCATGTTTTGTCTGTATAGCGCACAAGAAACAATACTTTTCACTGTGTGTTAATACATGTGACAATAATAAGTCAAATCAAATCAAAGGCAAATATCTGTAGGGTCTGTTCATTCCTTTAGAATAGGCGCAGGCACAACTGGTTCGAAGTAGAATTTCTTTATTGAGCATTGTTTAAAATGAGCATTTACAGAAAGCGAAATAAGGATTACTTAGGAGAGAGAGAGAAATAGAGAAAGCAGTAGAAGCCAGTATTGTGCTGGCCGAAGGACTCAAAACATAGGGGGGAATTTTACCATTTTGAGTCTAAGTGCCGAATCTGGGCGTCAAATAGATCCGCGCCTGGAATCCTCTTTCCAGCGCGCCCATACGCGTTTTGCCGGCTCCGGCCCGATCCGCATGTGGGCGGGGCTTAGCGCTGGCGGACTGATCGGAGTTCTGAACTGCGCATGCGCAGTTCGAAAAAAATCTGACAGAGCGCGCCCGGGCGCGAAAAAAAAAGCAGAAAGTGGAGAGAGTGGCTCTCTGACATTCATCCTCTGGTTGGGGGGGGGGGGGGGGGGGGGGTGGTGGGTGGTGGGGGGTGGGGGTGGGGGGTGGGGGGTGGGTGGGGGGGGTGGTGGGGGGTGGGGGGTGGGTGGGGGGGGGTGGTGGGGGGTGGGGGTGGGGGGTGGGGGGTGGGTGGGGGGGTGGGTGGTGGGGGGGGGTGGGGGGGGTGTGACGTCTCATCCCCTGGGGGGGGCGGGGAGAGGAGAGGGAGTGTGACGTCTCATCCTCTGCTCGGGGGGGGGTGTCCGCTGACTGTCTGCGGCCGATCCCTCCTGGCACCATCACTGGTACACTACCAGCCACGGCCATCTCTCCCGCTCTCTCGCACCTGCAGGGAAGAGTAATCTGTGGCTGGTAGTGTACCAGTGATGGTGCCAGGAGGGATCGGCCGCAGACAGGCAGCGGAATCCCCCTGACCAGAGGATGAGATGTCACACCCCCTCTCCTCACCCCCCCCCCCCCCCCACCCCGCCCCGGGGATGATCGGTCACACCCCCTCCCCTCCCACCCCCCCCAAGAAGATGAGATGTCACACCTCCTCTCCTCCCACCCCCACCTCCCCACCCCCAGGAATTGAGACATCACACCCCCTCCCCTCCCACCCCCCCTCCCCAGGGGATGAGACGCCACACCCCCTCTCCTCCTCCCACCCCCCCTCCCGCCCCGACCAGAGGATGACCTGGGTCAGAGAGCCGTTGCAGTCTCTGACCCCGCTCTTCGGAGGCTGCAGCGGCGACTTCAGACTTTTATTTTGCAGGTCGATTACAGCGCGGACGCGGATCGGGCCAGAAGACGGTAAAGTGGGATTTGGCGGTAGAGTTGGGCGCGCGGTTCATTAAGTCGATTTAAATACATGCAAATGCATTTAAATCGTCGGGCCGCCCGATTCAGGTGCGGGTCCGGCCCGCGCCCGAATCGGGTGTCGGTAAAGGCGCGATCTGCTCGGATTCGGGTGCAGATCGCGTTAAAGGCCCGACGCCCAACTTTACCGCGATTTCGTGCCCGAAAACGGGCGCGAAGTTTTGGTAAAATCAGGCCCATAGTCTGGATCGAACTGGCTAAACACCCATCTACGTCTACAATATAACTTAATACTTACCTGTGTTATGAAATTACCAGGTACAAACTGTATCGAGCTGCATAAACAATTGGCAGCTGTGAGCATGAAACACTGCTGTCTACCTTATGAGAAAGCCTGTTTACCTTACATTGTACTTTCAAATGTAGTCAATTTCTAAGCTAAACCCAGAATTCCAAGCTGAGTTTTAAAATGTGGCCAAAATTGCTTAGGTTAGCTTTAAAGCAGAGCACAATTAGTTACATTAGGCAGAATTACCTTAAAATGAAGCCTTTTAACTAAAGCAAACCATACAGAGGCTCCCACAGTATCAGTAAAAAAATGTTTTGAACAAGACTTCTGTATGTTTCTGTTTCTTCTGTGTTTCTATTTCATTACCACAGGAAGTAGTTGACGCCAAAACATTGAATGCATTCAAGAGGTGGCTGGATATGGCACTTGGGGCGAATGGGATCAAAGATTATGGGAAAAAGCAGGATTAGGTATTGAGTTGGATGATCAGCCATGATCGTAATGAATGGTGGAGCAGGCTCGAAGGGCCAAATGGCCTCCTCCTGCTCCTACCTTCTATGTTTCTATTTCTATGTATAGAACCAATCTCTATTATTGTTGTTTAACAAAAAATAAAGGCCTTACTGAGTGAAGGATTCCAAATATTTCCATCTTCCCATATTGAGGAAGACTTTAATGACTATTTGATGCAACAGGCATGTTGAAGAAGCATGCTGCTGCACTATGCTGGTTGAACTTCATGTCAACTTGGACTACTAGGTCTCTTTCAATTCCACCCTTCTTTATTTTAACACAACTCAAGGAGTACATGTTGCCTATTTTTCCTTCCCATGTGCAATATCTTCAAATTGTTTACGCCGCATTTCATCTGAAATTTTTCAGCCCATTTGTTTCCTAATTCAATTTGTAATTATATAGTCAGATTTTAAGTATTGCTGAAAAAAGACACCTGTTGTCAAAACCTTTTGTCTTGCACTTATCAGAATAATTTGCAAGAATACCAAATCTAAAGGGATCAACAATTTACACTACAAGAGAATAGAGTTCAGATTGGTTGGCAAGTAAACTAAGACTGGTAGAGGCATTGCTATGGAGAACATACCAGTTAACTGATTATTGACAGTTAACTGCCAAGCTTTATTTGAATTCAAACCAGGCAGGTTGATTCTTGTCAAGGCATTGCCCTGGGGAATGAACCAGAAAATGGCTGTTGCCTCTTTCATTTAGTTGAAAAAGGCACAATGTGTGCTCATGTTGGCCATGATTCTCCCAAAAGTGCTGAATTGGCGGGAAAACTGTTTTAGATCCCGGCTGTTTTGTCACTTCAACTTCTCACCTGAGTCTCCGCACTTTGTGCACTGCAGAGGTCCCAATTGTGGATCTCATTAAAAACCCAGGGGGCGGGGCCTATTCACGCCAGAGTCTGACAGTTCTGGAACTCTGCGCATGCGCAGTGGCCCCGATCTGTCAGTCTCCCCTTTTGCTGGCCAGCTCGATCGCTAGCCAGCCCGGGACCCCCATAGTGCCACCCCTCCACCCCGCCCCCCCCCCCCCCCCCCGCCCCCCCCGCCCCCCCGGCCTGATCACAGCCCTCACAACAATTCCCGGGCCAGTCCTGACCACCCAGCCCTGAAGCGCCCCAATGAACAGCCCACCCACCCCAGTCGTGGTGATCCCCCCCCCCCCCTCATCCCAGCAGACCACCCCCCCAGCCCGCCCCGATCGCTGCCCTCCCTCCATCCCAGATTGATCCCCATGCAGAGTGGCAGTGGGATCCCCCACCCCCACCAATTGCCCCTAGGCCCTGCCCACAATAGGCCCCATCCCCTTGGCACTGCCTGGTGCCCAATGGGCAGTGCCAAAGTGCCCCCTGGGCATGGGCACTTTGCCCCTTGGGCAGTGCCAGGGGGCACAGGCTGACACTGCCAGGGTGCCCATGCCAGGGGGCACCACCCCCTCTGCCCAACATTCCGGCGGGGTCTCCCGCTAGTTCCCAAACGTGGGGAGCTACTCTAAACCCCATCGGAATGAAGTACTCCTGGCGCGGTTGGAGATTCAATCGGGGCCGGTAAGTTTCCGATAATTAGATTTAAAAGACATTTAAAACATATTAAAAACAGATTCAAATTACTTACCTGCCTTCCCGCCGTTTCCAGCGTGGTCTGACTGGCGACTGTTCGCCGGCTCTGGGCGATGCGCATGCATTCCCGGCGCATGTGCAAATCCCGGAACAAGGCCAGCGATGCGCATCTCTCACCCCGACCCGCCAGAAAGGTTGCGGGTCGGGATGGGAGAATCGTGGCCATTATTTCTGTTTGCAAAGGAAGAATCTTGTGTATTAATACATGTAGCTTCTGGCACACGAATGAGTCACACTGTGACCCTGACCGATAATCTAAAATTGGTTGTCAGTGTAATTCTGAGCACACTCAGGATTGTTTAGCAAATCATGGAATCACATCTAATGTTGGACAATGTTTTAAGCTTTGAAAGCATGGGCAAGTTGGGTACAGCCAGCACCTTGCTGTGTACAGCCAAAAGGACATGCTGTTTAATATGATCTGCCAGTCTTTGGGACATACGGCCTAAATACCTAGCATCACACTGGCACTGAAATTCATATACCACTTTATGTATTTATGTAATAGGTAGAACGTATTTTTGTCTTGATAGCAGCATCCTGTTAGGGCCGAGTCCACTTGCCAAACAATCATCACACTCCTCTTATGCAGTATAAATTGTTGTTCCTTTTACATTTGGTATTCTCTCAAATTGTCCTGATGAGTGCAAGATGAAAATCTTTGACAACATGTGTCTTTTTTTCAGCAAAACTCGTTTTGTAATTTTTGTGCTGCTTTCTCAGATCGCTCCTAATTTGGTATAATTTTCAAATTCAATAATATACATTCGTCGGAATTTTACCGCCTCACCCGCCATGAAATCGGAATGGGCGAGTGGCGGACAACAGGAATGTCTGTTGACCTGGGGCGGGAATTTCCGAGCGAGGCCATAAAATCCTGCCCATTGAATTTCTGAAGCAAAAGATATTGATGGAAAGAATCAGTGTTGGTCCAAACACTGGTCCATGGGGCTTAGCACCTCCCCAACCCTAATATACCTCCTTTAACAAACATCCTTTGCTTTCTACTCTTCTACCATTTTCCTAACCGTTCCCAAGTTTTTCTCGGAGTACCCACAGTTTTGGGTTTTCATGTGGGAAAACACGTCTTTCAGGATCTTGTTTTCTGGAGCCACGTCAACTATTATTTGCCAGGTTAATATGATGCTGATAACCCTCAACTTTAGTCTTGATAATCTGCTCCCTTACAAGCTTCGTTATTTTTGCAGTGGTAATGTTTTCATGATTTGCCCTCAGACAGGATGTCCATAAAAGCAGTATTACTACAAAAACACCCAACCAAGGGACTTGTTCTTTCTCTGAACTATTCTTATTGAGAAGTCGGTCAGACAGGGAATGGTTCAAGATCAGATCAAACTGATGTAAGAATTTTACTTAAGGTTTCGACTTGATACCAACTAATGACAGAAGACAATGAACAGAAATTATTACGGTGTAGTATATGATGGCAATAGTTTACAAGTGCATACAATTATTGGCTGCTCATTCATTGGGCAGAATAGTCTTCACTCCTTTGACTGTTCTCTTCCTGTTGGGGAGCACTTCAGCGGTCACGGGCATTCGGCCTCTGATATTCGGGTAAGCGTTCTCCAAGGCGGCCTTCACGACACACGATGGCGCAGAGTCGCTGAGCAGAAACTGATAGCCAAGTTCCGCACACATGAGGACGGCCTCAACCGGGATATTGGGTTCATGTCACACTATTTATAATCCCCACAGCCTGCCTGGACCTGTAGAGTTTCACTGGCTGTCCTGTCTGGAGACAATACACATCTTTTTAGCCTGTCTTGATGCTCTCTCCACTCACGTTGTTTGTCTCTTAAAGACTTGATTAGCTGTAAGTATTCGCATTCCAACCATTATTCATGTAAATTGAGTCTGTGTCTTTATATGCCCTGTTTGTGAACAGAATTCCCACTCACCTGAGGAAGGGGCTTGGAGCTCCGAAAGCTTGTGTGGCTTTTGCTACCAAATAAACCTGTTGGACTTTAACCTGGTGTTGTTAAACTTCTTACTGTGTTTACCCCAGTCCAACGCCGGCATCTCCACATCATGACCCGTGGTGTTCCTCAGGGATCAGTGCTGGGACCTTTGCTGTTTGTAATATATATATATAAATGATTTGGAGGAAAATGTAACTAGATTGATTCGTAAGTTTGCGGACGACACAAAGGTTAGTGGATTTGCGGATAGCGATGAGGACCATCAGAGGATACAGCAGGATACAGATCAGTTGGAGACTTGAGCGGAGAGATGGCAGATGGAGTTTAATCCGGACAAATGTGAGGTAATGTATTTTGGAAGGTCTAATACAGATAGGAAATATACAGTAAATGGCAGAACCCTCAGGAGTATTGATAGGCAAAGGGATCTGGGTGCATAGGTACACAGGTCACTGAAAATGGCAATGCAGGTGGAGAAGGTAGTCAAGAAGGCATACGGCATGCTTGTCTTCATCGGCCGGGGTATTCAGTTTAAAAATTCATGTTGACGCTTTATAGAACCTTAGTGAGGGCGCACTTGGTATATAGTGTTCAATTCTGATTGCCACAAAGTGTCGGATGCCAAGGATGGGTTCATCCATCCAGAAGGATGTGGAGGCTTTGGAGAGGGTACAAAAAAGATTTACCAGGATGTTGCCTGGTATGGAGGGCATTAGCTATGAGGAGAGGTTGGAGAAACTTGGTTTGTTCTCACTGGAGGGATGGAGATTGAGGGGAGACCTGATAGAAGTCTACAAGATTATGAGGGGCATGGACAGAGTGGATAGTCAGAAGCTTTTTCGCAAGGTGGAAGAGTAAATTACTAGGGGGCATAGGTTTAAGGTGCGAGGGGCAAGTTTTAAAAGAGATGTACGAGGCAGATGTTTTACACAGAGAGTGGTGGGTGCCTGGAACTCGTTGCCGGGGGAGGTAGTGGAAGCGGATACGGTACTGAGTTTAAAGGGGCGTCTGGACAAGTACATGAATGAGATGGGAATAGAGGGATATGGTCCCCGGAAGCGTAGGGGTTTTAGTTAAGTCAGGCAGCATGGTCGGTGTAGGCTTGGAGGCCGAAGGGCCTGTTCCTGTGCTGTAAATTTCTTTGTTCTTTGTTCTTTGAAATAACCTGGACTTCCTGTCTCATTGGGGAGGCAACACATGGGGAATATGGATGGGGTGGATTGCAAATCAGCAGCTCAGTTGTAGAATCACTCATACGCCTGATGGAATTGGAATGATGTGAAGGGCCCACACAGTGGACTGGGGCAGTACTTTCCTCTGTGAAGGCCAGGCTAGAGAATAGGAAGCCTGCATGGACTCTAGATGCAAGATGGAGCGGTCCGAGGAAGTGACAGAGCTAATAGCCAGGAGCTTCCTTGGCTGCCTGGTTTGCGCAGGAGTCATCTTCCTCACATGGGTTCCCCTTTTTTGAGTGGGCTTTCATCTGTCAAATGAAGTGAGATTGCTTTCGATCTTTTAGGGCTTCCCACTGGGACCTAAAAAAAAGTGCTATGCACCAGAAAATTACCATCAGTGGTTTTAAAACCATTTCTGTGGTATGATGGGAGAGAAGCTTGGTATTGATGGCAGGATCTAACCAAACATTAACTGGCTTCTGAAATCTCAACCACAGCAGCCTGTAATTTTGCAATAGTAAGCCAAGTATTGTTCACTCTTCTGTTCAATGGATCCATCTGGTAAAGCAAAAGCAGTACCAATATAATGTGTCTTATATGTGAAATGATTATGCATCAACATAGATGTCTGAAGTGATCTCCAAGGGCATTCTCTGTACTGTCTGGTCATCAATGATCAGGGATGGGAATGGGCATTGAAAGGCTCCCCTTGGTATAGCAGCAACAATGGCACCAGAGTTGTTTGTTTTGGAGAATTGTCAGTATCTCATTGCAATTAGTGCCCACTGATTAATCCCCTGTGAGGAAACACCAGTGTCCCCTGTCTGTCAAACATCCAGAGTAATGAACCATGTTACAACTATGTGAAGAAGGGGCATATCGAGCGAAAGTGTCGGATGCCAAGGATGGGTTCACAAGCACCCTGGGGATAACTGACTAATGAACAGGGACATGGATAAACAGGGTTGGAACACAAGTTGGACAAATTAGTTGCCTTGAAGACCAAAGGCCATAGTGGCCATGAGAGGAGGAGGGCGAGTCAGGCAAAGGTGGGGGAGTGGTGAGTTGGTGGGGAAATGTGTTCGGATCTTGTGGGTGTGTTCCATGATCTGCCCTCAGCATTCCCCTGAAGTGACTCATAAGTTAGCCTGACTTATGATGAGATGAGGTCCCTCCAAGAGAGTTGGATATGGAGTTCCGCTGTGATGGTCATGTCAGATTAACAATCACTTAGTTTAGAAGGGATCTGGTGACAGGTTATGTTGATAGATACCAGATCTGCCCAGACCCATATTTATCCCTGAATCCCTGAAAACCATCGTGCAGCCAGAGGGAAACAACATCTGCTTAGAGAGAAGGATCCTCCAGGCTTACTCTCATTGATCCAGCTGTGTGTTGCCTTCAACAGTATCCTTGATGGGTGAGGGATGTACAGAATGTGCAAGTATATATGCAGAGGATGAGTGAGTTGATGTGGCAAAACTCTTGTGCCATTCAGGCCTACTTCTGACACCACGTAAAGTTGTTTTAGGAATGATGTTGAAGGACTACAACTTAAACAGATCTTCAACAGCTCTTACACGTCATATCTAGCCACACTGGTGAGAACTCTTATGCTACTGACACGTCACTCTCTGTGTACAGGTCATGACAATATATACATGAATCCACATTCTACACTTATTACCATCAGCAAATATCCTAAGTCCTTTTGCTGACTGATTCTTGTCCAGAATAAGCTCTTGATCTCACAGATAACCTGGGTTGTGAAACAGTTTTATAAAGTTTATTTATTAGTGTCACAAGTAGGCTTACATTAACACTGCAATGAAGTTACTGTGAAAATCCCCGAGTTGCCACACTCCTGTTCGGGGACACTGAGGGAGAATTTAGCATGGCCAATGCACCTAACCAGCACGTCTTTCAGACTGTGGGAGGAAACCGGAGCATCCGGAGGAAACCCACGCAGACACGGGGAGAACATGCAGACTCTGCACAGGCAGTGACCCCAGCTGGGGGGGAATCAAACCTGGGTGCCTGGCGCTGTGAGGCAGCAGTGCTAACCAACGATAGTATAAGAAAGAACTTGAATTTATGTGACGCCGTATGACATGGTCAGATACATTTTGGATCATGTGTGGAGTTGTGGGAGAGGGGTGGGGTGGGGTTTGTGGAGTTGAGGGAACTGAGAGATGGTAAATGTGTTTTCAACTTAAATGCAAAAGCTGAAGTTCTCAAAGGGTTAATAGATGCATTTTTCTCCCTCTCAAATAACATTTGTGAAATGGAAGGGAACACGTGGTGAACAAAGACAAGAAGATTGCAGGTTAAAATATGAAGATGATTTTCCATGGGGACAGGTTAACTAGACACTGCAGGGTATATGGCTTTGAGTTATTGTGTTATGAAAGTATATTTCCAGTCATTTAAAATGTGTAGCACAGCTGGATTATACTTATCAAATCTTTTTTTCATGATAATGATAAGGCATTCTAACTTTAGACCCAGAGGGAATTAAATAATACTCTCCTTACAATAAATGGGATAAAGGTTGGAAGTGGGGTTATCAGGGAGCATAACAGAGTGTGTGACTGGGGGGGGAGGGAGGGGGGGTGAGAGGAGGAAGCTGCCAGTAACTTCATTTGCAGTCTCAAAGGTGCAAAGGTAACAAGTGGGAAAAACCTCAACGTGAAGGTACAAGGTCTGTAATGTGAAGACATTATGCTTGCAATATAAGGATGTAGTTTAGAAATTACTGTCAGCCTGCAAATATTTAACATGCTTGTGTAGCATTCTTATGTGTGCCATTTTATCACAGGCCTTAAAAGTGCTTAGGGGCAAAAGTCAGCACGGTGAACCTTTGGATCCTGCTAGGAAGCAGACATGGCCAATTGGCTGCAAATCTCACAATTCCATGGAATAGATCCCTGATATCATTAAAGATATTATGGCTATTTACAAAAATGAGCAGTGGGTTCTGCTACTATCCTAGGGCCAGTATTCTTACCCCAGTTGGCACTACCAAGAGTAGAATAAGCAAACACTGCTGTTTGCTCGGTCTTACTTTGCACAAAATGGTTATAATATTTCCTCATGTTTTATGGGACTTTAAGATACGCTATCATTATAAGGCTTCCTTTCTTACTTCTCTTGCAGTTTGCACTTGCTTTATCCTCCCCTTCCTGCCTGCTATGAAACCAGTTTTTATATCATTCAAAATGGTTTGGAATTTACTGGCTGGCAATCCCTAATTATTGTTTTTAAACACATGAAAGTCGCATCTCAATGACTTAGGATCGTAGTGACATTTGCATCACTGTACCTTCTACATCCCAAAAACCATTGAAATAGAGATAACCCTTCCTGAAAAGCCACAATAGGAACAGTGGCACTGAATGAGGGTCATCTCCTATCCCATTAGCAAAGTGTTCAGACAATCACCTGGATACTCAAATAATAAGCAAAATACTGTGGATGCTGGAGTCTGAAACAAACAGAGAATGCTGCAAAAACTCAGCAGCGGACACATGATGGCACAGCGATTAGCACTTCTCCCTCACAGTGCCAAGAATCCAGGTTCAATTCTGGCCTTGGGTGACTGCGCGGAGTTTGCACATTTTCCCCATTTCTGCATGTGTTTCTTCTGGATGCTTCGGTTTCCTCCCACAGTCCTAAAATCTGTAGATTAGGTAAATTGGCCATGCTAAATTGTCCTTTAGAGTACAAAGGTGTGTAGGTTAGGAGGGTAAATGCGTGGGGTAACGGGGCTATGGCCTGTGTAAAATAAAAAGGTGGGTCGGTGCAGAACTGATGGGCTCCCTTCTGCACTGCAGGGATTCTCTGATTATACGTCTATAAGGAAAAAAAAGTGTTAACATTTCAAGTCCACTTGGCTCTGCATCAGGACTGACAGAGAGGGAAAATATGTTAGATTCTATACTGTACCTGGAAGATATTGCAACAGAAGTGTAAATGGAAGGTAAGATGTCCTAAGATTTGATTTGATTTATTATTGTCACGTGTATTAGCATACAGTGAAAAGTATTGTTCCTTGCGTGCTATTTCCCCATGTTACAAGGCTTCCTTTCTTACTTCTCTTGCCGTTTGCACTTGCTTTATCCCCCCCTGCCCACCTGCTATGAAGTGGAGATGCCTGCAATGAAACCAGTTTTATATCAGCAATGGTTTGGAATTTACTGGCTGGCAATCCCTAATTGTTGTTTTTAAACATATGAAAGTCGCATCTCAATGACTTAGGATCGTAGTGACATTTGCATCACTGTACCTCCTACATCCCAACAACCATTGAAATAGAGACAACCCTTCCTGAAAAGCCATAATAAGAACAGTGGCACTGAAAGAGAATGAATGAGGGTCATCTCCTATCCCATTAGCAAAGTGTTCAATCACCTGGATACTCAAATAATAAGGAAAATACAGCAGATGCTGGAAAAACTCAGCAGTAGACAGCACAATGGCACAGTGCTTAGCACTGCTCCCTCACAGATAAAGTATACCATTCATAGAGAAGGAAATGAGAATGCAGAATGTAGTGTTACAGTCATAGCTCGGGTGTAAAGAAAGATCAACTTAATGCGAGGTAGGTCCATTCAAAAGTCTGACAGCAGCAGGGAAGAAGCTGTTCTTGAGTCGGTTGATACGTGACCTCAGACTTATGTATCTTTTTCCCAACGGAAGAAGGTGGAAGAGAGTGTGCGCGGGGTCCTTGATTATACTGGCTGCTTTTCCGAGGCAGCGGGAAGTGCAGACAGTGTCAATGGGTGGCACGGTAGCACAGTGGTTAGCACTGCTGCTTCACAGCTCCAGGGATCTGGGTTCAATTCCCGGCTTGGGTCACTATCTGTGTGGAGTTTGCACATTCTCTTCGTGTCTGCGTGGGTTTCCTCCGGGTGCTCCGGTTTCCTCCCACAGTCCAAAGATGTGCGGGTTAGGTTGATTGGCCAGGTTAAAAATTGCACCTTAGAGCCCTGAGATGCGAAGATTAGAGGGATTAGCGGGTAAATATGTGGGGGTAGGGCCTGGGTGGGATTGTGGTCGGTGCAGACTCGATGGGCCAAATGGCCTCCTTCTGCACTGTAGGATTTCTATGATTTCTATCTATGAATGGATGGGAGGCTGGTTTGCGTGATGGATTGGGCTACATTCATGACCTTTTGTAGTTTCTTGTGCTCATGGACAGAGCAGGAGCCATACCAAGCTGTGATACAACCAGAAAGAATGCTTTCTATGGTGCATCTGTAAAAGTTGGTGAGACTCGTAGTTGACATGCCAAATTTCCTCAGTTTTCTGAGAAAGTAGAGGTGTTGGTGGGCTTTCTTAACTATAGTGTCAGCATGGGGGGACCGGGACAGGTTGTTGGTGATCTGGACACCTAAAAACCTGAAGCTTTTGACCATTTCTACTTCATCCCCATTGATGTAAACAGTCGATGACAATCTCCTTCGTTCTGTTGACATTAAGGGAGAGGTTATTGTTGCCACACCAGTTCACCAGATTCTCTATCTCATTCCTGTACTCTGTCTCATCATTGTTTGAGATCCGACCCACTACGGTGGTGTCATCAGCAAACTTGAAAGTCGTGTTGGAGGGGAATTTGGTCACACAGTCATAGGTGTATAAGGAGTATAGTAGGGGGCTGAGAACACAGCCTTGTAGGGCACTGGTGTTGAGGATGATTGTGGAGGAGGTGTTGTTGCCTATCCTTACTGATTGTGGTCTGTGGGTTAGGAAGTTCAGGATCCAGTCGCCGAGGGAGAGCCGAGGCCCAGACCATGGAGTTTGGAGATGAGTTTCATAGGAATAATGGTGTTGAAGGCAGAGCTGTAGTCAATAAATAGGAGTCTGACAAAGGTGTTTTTGTTATCTAGGTGTTCCAGGGTTGAGTGCAGGGCCAGGGAAATGGTGCCCGCTGTGGACCTTTTGTGGCGGTAAGCAAACTGTAGTGGATCCAGGTAGTCTGGGAGTCTGGAATTGATTTGTGCCCTGACTAACCTTTCGAAGCACTTCATAATGATGGATGTCAGAGTCATTGGGTGATAGTCATTAAGGCACGCTGCTTGGCTTTTCTTTGGTACTGGGATGATGGTCGTCTTCTTGAAGCAGGTAGAGAACTCAGATTGTTATAAAGAGAGGTTGAAGATGTTTGCGAATACCCCTGCCAGCTGGTCCACACAGGATCTGAATGCTCGTCCGGGTACCCCAAGATGTGCAGTCCTCCCGAAAACCATTTGATGCAAGTATGAAATTTCTCACTAAAGGATCAAATGGTCAAGTTCAAATCTCACCAAACCCAGTAATTGAGCTTCAGAACCCACTGCAGATGAGGTGAATCTAGACACCGTAAGGAGGTCTAAAACTAGCTTGCCACCCACTAATCGCCTAGAAATAAGGCTTATCAATGTACCAGAAACAGAACCATAGACCCGTGGGTTGTGGGAGTGGCAATTAAAGAATTTTACAGGCAGTACAACCATGCAGCAAGAGATATTTGCCTTTTTACAAACTTTGCCACTCAGCAGCCTGTGAAATTCAATTCCTTCCAGGACTCCAGACATGAACTTGAATTTCCACACAATGCACCAGACGTCATACGCCTGTTCACATTACAATTCCCAAAGCGTCACAACCAGATGTTAATAAAAATCCCAACTCTCTGGATGACACATATTTTTAAAAGGGGGATGGGACTAGATTCCTGAGCACAAGCCTTCTTAAGGGCAGACCCCAATCCCCGAGGAAATTAAATTACAATTGTGCCTCATCCAAAGGGATGATGAGAAACCTAAGCTTGAAACCAAAAAGGGCTGTTACAGCCAATTACAGTACAAGATTAATATGTTGGTGGTAGAATGAGATTGTACAGAATTTTCTTTTGTGCAGAAGAGGCCATTCAGCCCATCAAGTGCATCATCTCTCTGACAGAGCATCTTACTCGGGCTCACTCCCCCAGCCTATCCCTGAAACCCCATGTATTTTCCCCACTAATCCCCCTAACCTATACACCCCCTGACACTAAGGGGCAATTTAGCATGGCCAATCCACCTATTAGGACTGTGGGTGGAAACCGGAGCACCCGGAGGAAACCCATGCAGACACGAGGAGAACGTGCAGACTCCACACAGACAGTGACCCAAGTTGGAAAACGAAGCCAGTTTCCTGGCATTGTGAGGCATTGTGCCACAACCTGTTGGGTAATAGAGGAGGTAAAATTAAGGATCGGCACTGATGGGAGTGATTTCAATGATTCTTCCAAAAACATTGAAGGGAAGACAGGAGCAAAGTCAAATTTTATTCTTTAATATGGTTCTGCCCAATGGTCCTGAAAATGTTGGTTGGTTTCTTGAGCCGAAAGATCTAATTGTAGAATCATAGAATCCTACAGTGCAGAAGGAGGCCATTCGGCCCATCCAGTCTGCACCGACCACAATCCCACCCAGGCCTTATCCCCATAACTCCACACATTTACCCTAGCTAGTCTCCCTGACACTATGGGGCAATTTAGCATGGTCAATCTTTGGACTGTGGGAGGAAACTGGAGCACCCAGAGAAAATCCGCGCAAACATGGGGTTAACGTGCAAACTCCACACAGACAGTGACCCAAGCCGGGAATCGAACCCGGATCCCTAGCGCTATGAGGCAGCAGTGCTAACCACTGCGCCAATTGTAAACTGATGGCAGCAAACATCCTCATCCTCCTCGGCTGTTGTTCCATAAATCCAATGGGATCTCTCCTTAAGTTGAGCAGTTTAAATATGTAGGATTTGTACTGGAAACTTCTACTTGAAGATTGAATTATCTACACATTTCAAAAGACATCACTTTGAGGTAAATTCTGTTTACTTAATTGGAATGAAGTCACGGATTGTTAAAAATATCATGGATACCTATTCCCAAGGGAATTGGGTAGATCACTCTTCTTAATGTGCATAACTCCATGACTCACAATGCCCGTCACAGATTTGCACAACCGTGCTTTCCATGTTTGTACTGAAACTTTTTCAGTAACTGAAAAAGAAAACAATTGCGCAATTTGATTTGGTGTAATTTGTTTAAATCCCCTCCTATTTTATTATTTTCTCTTCCTTCTCACTTCTCTGACAAATGATCTGGGCAGCAATGTGATCATTGCCCTGTGATCAATCTGCTCTCTATCAGTAAGTGTTGGAATCTGTCCTGTAAATAGTACTCGTAAGATTTACAAGTATATTACACTATTAGTTGTTCTTGGGTAAGTTACCTCCAACTGTTCCAGGGCTAACCATTATCCAAACTGCAACCTGACAAGAACATAGTAAATATGTGACTACAAGAAAATTATTTTAGTGCTGCTGTAAAGTGAGATTTCAGTGATCCTGCCACATACAGGGCGGTATTCTCCGGCCGCGTGCGCACCAAGACCAGAAGTTTCCACCCAAGCTCAACGGAACTTTAAATGGTCCTCCGAATATTCTGTCTCGCCTGCTATAAATCCCGTGGCAGGCGAGACAGGAGAATTTCAACCATAGTGATTAGGAAATAAAGGCTACATGGTAGCAATAAGATCCTGATGGAAGTTATTATCTAACATCAAAAAATGTGAAATTGGTTACATTATGTTATCTCAATGTCCTTTACTCCCTCCCACTTAGCCAGTGTCTAACACAGGCGGAAGCCCATTATGATGTTTAAGAATCTCTAAAGCAAACTATTGAGAAATCAGCATCTGCAAATTTCCTGATTTCTAATATTGACTGCATGTTCTCTCTCACTCCTAATCGATTCATTACTAGGAAGCTTAGACAGAAGTAGGGCTTAGGAAACTTCAGTTGTGTGCAAAGATGTTGTTGGCATTTAACCATCTACAACTGTCTAGCTTACCAGTACAAACACCAATAGACTCCCAAAAGCTTCATACAGCCAGGGCCACCCTATCCGATGACTTGGAGCTGTCTGAGTCATAGAGGTTTACAACATGGAAATAGGACCTTTGGGGCAACTTGTCCATGCCGCCCATTTTTTTAACCACTAAGCTAGTTCCAATTGCCTGCATTTGGCCCATATCCTCTGAACCCATCTTACCCACTGTCTAAATGCTTTTTAAAAGACAAAATTGTACCCGCCTCTACTACTACCTCTGGCAGCTTGTTCCACCCTCTGTGTGAAAAACTGCCCTCTGGACCCTTTTGTATCTCTCCCCTCTCACCTTAAACCTATGCCCTCTAGTTTTAGATTCTCCTAACTTTGGGAAAAGATGTTGACTATCTAGTTGATCTATGCCCCTCATTATTTTATAGACCTCTATAAGAGCACCCCTAAATCTCTTATGCTCCAGTCTATCCCAGCCTCTCCTTATAACTCAAACCATCAAATCCCAGTAGCATTCTAATATATCTTTTTTGCACTCTTTCTAGTTTAATTTCTATAATAGGGTGACCAGAACTGTACACAGTATTCCAAGTGTGGCCTTACCAATGTCTTGTACAACTTCAACAAGACATCCCAACTTCTGTATTCAATGTTCTGACCAATGAAACCAACCATGCCAAATGCCTTCTTCACCAAGAATCCAATCCTCAGTAATAGTAACAGGCTAACCCAGCAAATTAAATTAGTGAGGCAGACTGACTGGTCAATCAGGAAGAGTGCCTCAGGTGGACCAGCCTGATTCCAGTATTGGAAATTTGCCACAGAGGGTTATAACAGATCAACTCCAAAGATTGAGACTTTATTCGCCTTTGTTCTGTGACAGTTTTCAGCCTTAGAGTTTGCTTTATTCAAATAATTGTACATTTGCTCATTAGCGGACCCCTAGACAATAAATATTTTTCCAAGCCTCATGTTCTCATGGACAGCCAAGCGAATGCTATGAGTGCTGTTACTTTGGCTTATCTATCAGCAAGAACGTTTCAGTGCTGCCCTTCCCAAGAGTTTATTGGCCGAATGGTGCACCTCACTATCCAAAAGTAGCCTTATGACATGAACTGAGACCTTCTGCGTACATGTTGTAAATAATTGTTTCATTGGCGGCACCTACCCTCAGTTTTACAAATGAGACCGGATTCAATGGAAGAAAATCTATGGCCTTCCCAGAATGTTCTGTTTATGGATGTTGATTCTCTACAAGGAAGTACGTCTATTTCAAAACATCTAATTACATCCCATAAAGACATATCCAGGAAATTACATTTGGATCCCATAAATACAACATTTTTTGGATAATTTTAGTCAGTATTTATTTTCACGTTCCATTTTCAATTCCATTCACTGGCACGCAAACATATCTATCTGAATACAATAAGTAATATCTGGAATGGATATTAAAGAGCTAAAATCCAATCTGGGTTTGTAAGGGGGGAATCTGATGACATTCTGCTCATAATGTCATTTTAACTGATTCTCGGTCACCTGATCAAGTAAAAACTGAAAATTCTGGGAAGATAGAATCCCTACAATACAGAAGGAAGCCACTTGGCCCATCAAGCCTGCACTGACAACAATCCCACCTATCCCCATAACCCCACGTATTTATCCTGCTAATTCCCCTGACACCGATCAATTTAGTATGACCAATCCACCTTTGGACCTTGGGAGGAAACCAGAAGACCTGGAAGAAACCCACACAGACACAGGGAGAATGTACAAACTCCACACAGTCTCCCGAGACCAGAATTGAACCTGGGTCCCTGGCGCCGTGAGGCAGCAGTGCTAACCACTGTGCCACCCCAGCATGAGTGGACAGGGAAGCAGTGTTAACATTGCAACGCCATCAGAGAGGTATTAACTATTGTGCTTCTCAATCCACAAAGGCATCCAGCCCCACTGAGTCATTCCAGTATTTTCTACCTTTATTTCGGATTTCCAGCATCTGCAGTACTTTGCTCTTAGTTGTTATCACTTCGAATATTCATTTTAAGGCAATATCAACATAAATCAAATAACTTAGTTACAAAAGAAATCGTGGGGATATTTGATCAACATTTTACTGAAAATGTTGTGCAAATGCGGTGAAAATACTTTAGTTTTCCACGTACAGTGGACCATGTTATTAATACGAATTGGATTCAAAGTAGTTATTCCCACTTTTGAGGCAACTTCTTTAACAATATGCAATGGATAAATTAGCATGAAAAAAGTTCACAGTAAAACAAGTACTAATTGGAATCATATACACAATTACACTGCAGTACTTTTACTGGTAACTTTTTAAAACTACTTAATTTGTAGGGGGGATTAAATTTCTCTCCACGTTATACTAGTTCATTAGTTAATATGTTTGTAGTTAAATAAAGAGGTTACCAACAGTGTCACAGTAACAGAGAAAGGAATTTCATGGAAATGTGTTAACTTGTGTACCGAAAAGGATGAAATTCATCCGATTGGAATTCCAGTGAAAAACATTATCATGCGACTGATATTCTTGTGTCCTGTTTACAGGCAGGGATTAAAGAGTCTGTGTCAACTTGCGGTCTGCATTTTCTTTTAACTGTTACCTGTTTATGTTTATCTGGGGACCTGTCTTCCTGGATAACAAACTAAAAGAAGACAATACCCCTATTAGTAGTCGGAAATCTGCTAAATATCCTATTTCCTTAAAGACAGCAAGTGGGTTCAGTGGTAATGCTAAACTTTCTTAGCTGGCTGACCTTTAATTCACCTTTGTGCAAAGGCTTGGAGAATTTCAAGCAAATTTGGGTGAACATGTTTTTTTGGCATGTTAGCCATTTGCTTTGGTTCACATGTTAATTTGTTCACGCTAAAATTAGACTAAAGCGCAGTGAAATCTATTTGATTTTGTACAGTATCCGTGCACTAATGAAATTCACCAGTTATAAACTTCATTAATTAGAAGTTCAAGTAGCCACTTCCCCATTGCAAAGTTATTTTCATATAGCTTTATGGAAGGAAATATTTGCATTTATATATAGCAACTTTCATGAACTCCCAAAATGTCTTGGGAGCATGGTAGTGACAGCTGGCCATCAATGGTCTCCTTTGACCGTTCAAATAGATCATAGATGATCTGCCCTTTCCAGCCAATGAAGCATTTTTGAAGTACAGTCACTCGTAATGCAGGAATCACAGCAGCCAAATTGCATGTAGCAAGATTCCACAAACAACAGTGCCATTGGATCAACTGTTTCAATGATATTAATTGAGTCCTTTAAATAAAGGAACTAAATGTAATATCTCCAGATTTGCAGAAGATACAAAGCTCTGTGGGAGGGTGAGCTGTGAGGAGGATGCAGAGATGTTTCAGTGTGACTTGGACAAGCTGAGTGAGTGGGCAGATGCAGTATAATGTGGATAGAAGTGAGGTTATCCATTTTGGTAGCAAAAACAGGAAGGCAGATTATTATTTGAAAAGCTATAAGTTAAGAGAGGGTGTCCTCTTATGCCAATCGCTGAAGGTAAGCATGCAGGTGCAGCAGATATGTTGGCCTTCATAATGAGGGAACTCAGGTACAGGAGCAGGGATGTCTTTCTGAAATATACAGGGCCTTAGCGAGGCCATACCTGGAATATTGTGCGGAGTTTTGATCCTCTTATCTGAGGAAGAATGTTCTTGCTATATAGAGTGTGCAGAGAAGGTCTACCAGTCTGATTCCTGGGATGGCGGGACTGATGTATGAGGAGAGACTAAGTTGGTTAGGATTACATTCACTGGAGTTTATAAGAGAGGGAGGATCTCATAAAAACCTATAAAATGCTAACAGGACCACACAGGGTAGGTGCAAGAAGGGTGTTCCTGATGCACGAATTAAAGCTCAGTTTCAGAGGTGAAAGGTCATACTGTCTGACCCTCTGCAACCCAGTCCTCCTTATCACTTTTGTATGGGTTGATCAATGAGAACAGCTTTTCTCCACTTGCTGCCTTGCAATGAGCAGTATCATCATCTTATATTTTATGTCAATTCTCTCTTTTGGGGTTTATAAAGATACAAACTATACAAATCTTCAGTTACTAAAACACAAAAAGGTAAAATCAGTTATTCCACGCTCCCAGTGAAACCAGACTGAATGGAACTGAGGTGGAGATAAAGTGGTCACCTTCTAACGGCCAATCGCTTGCTTGGATTGTAGTTCAGGTTTGCTAAATGTATCTCAAAATATACAGCAAGTGTGATAAAATATGAAATTATTCTCCATAATATATACTCTTTAGTTTTCAAAGCTGTCAACAGAACAGATTTTGATTTGATTTGATTTATTATTGTCACATGTATTAGTATACAATGAAGAGTATTGTTTCTTGTGCGCTATACCGACAAAGCATACCGTTCATAGAGAAGGAAACGAGAGAGTGCTGAATGTAGTGTTACAGTCATAGCTAGGGTGTTGCCAAATCTGTAAGAGATTGAATCAAAGCATTGTTAGAGCGTTTAAAAGAGTTAGAATGAAGTTTTAGAAGCATAGAGCGAGAGTAAAAGATAGAATTAGAAGGTATGCTGGGCACAGCTTGCAAGAAGACGCCACGCTCAGCACCATCTTGAGTCATGAGTTTTCAGCTAATTAAGAATCAAATGTTTGGAAGTGTTGCGCTCTGGAACTTGCTGCCTGAAAGGCTGGTAGAAGCAGAAAACTTCAATGCACTTAAAAAAATATTTTGATATGCACTTGACGTGCTAGGTTACAGGTCCAAGAGCTGGAAAGTGGCATTGGGTTGGATAGTTTTCCTTCGGCCAGCGCAGGCACGATAGGCTGAATGGTCACCCTCTACGATGTAAATTTTGTGTTTGCTTCTATTTTCTATGTTTCTACAACTGAATTTGAGACCCAGGAAGAAGCAAACAGATTATTAAAGATGGGAAAAACACTAGACTAAATAGATTTGATTGATTTAGACATAATATGCAGAAAAAGAACAGTGCAGGTGGAAATGAAAGAAAGAATTAATACTGCATCATGTATGTACCAAACCTGGGACAAGATGAGTGGGAAATCTGGTCTCAATAAATTTCACAACACCAGGTTAAAGTCCAACAGGTTTATTTGGTAGCCTACCAAATAAACCTGTTGGACTTTAACCTGGTGTTGTGAGACTTCTTACTGTGTTCACCCCAGTCCAATGCCGGCATCTCCACATCTCAATAAATTTGCCGTGATTAAGTGTCCTCCCATTTTGTTTTGTTTCTAACCTTGCCTCCTAAAGAATTTTGATCATACTTCAGTTTAATTATAAGACAATGTTACAGAGGGAAAGCACTCTGTCAACTGTTCAGTTACTTTTTAAACATACAAGTTCACTCATGGTTTATCAGGGTAGTCTACTGAGTTTGCTCTTGCTGCATATATGGCAAGAAGCAAAACTCAAATCGTCATTGCATTAAAAAAACACACAAGGTGTAGCTGGTGGCCTAGCTACAGAAGTGGTGCATTTCTCTAAGATACCTCATTCCCAACATATGTTGCCTTTAGCTGCTTGCATGAATTGGTCATTTTTAACATTCAGCAGCAACAGCAAACTTAAAATAAATACTTGCAATTATACAGGTGACCACCAGGTGTCCCAAAGCGCTTCATGGCAATGAAGGAATCACAGTTGGAAGGTAGGAAAGGGAGCCTCCATTTTTAAGCACCTTCTCCCTGACTTACCGTCTATTGCATCCTACTGCTTCCTTCAAGCTCGAAGGCCTTTGATTGGCTCTCCAGCTTTGACAGCCCATCCTTTGGTCATTAATTGGTTGATCCAGGGAAAATCGCATTGAGTGACTATTTCCCAGGTTTCTGACCCTCATTTGACAGGTGGGGTTGAGTAGCCTGCATGGACAGTATTGCTCTATGACACAGACTGAGAGCCTTAGCCGTGTTCCAACCGTTCAGCAGTCATGAAAATTGATGCTATGTGGGAAGCCCCTTCCCTCATATTGGGTTGGATTTTCCTGGAGTTGGAAAAACACGTTCGAGGGTTGAAAATGGCGACTGGGACCCGATGCTGGGATCTCTGACCCCATTCTTGGTGTTTCTAATTTTCAACAGAGCCTTTTAAGAGTGCGGGCTACTTTGAGTCAAAAGCCTGCAATGATGACCTGGTCAGCTCCATTGCGGGGATAAACAGGTCGTTGTCCTCCATAATTTTCATGGGGTTGGGCCAGCTTTTCAAAGAGTTGAGGCTCATGATACCTTAGAGGTGTCCTGAACCATAGTCTGCACGAGGGAGCCTTGTGAAGGATACGTTCAAAATGTTGTCCTCCTCAAACCCTCCTGCCCCCCGCTAAGGTATGTTCCCCAACCACCCTCATGGCCCCGATACTAAGGTATACCCCTCCCCAACCCCCATGACCCTTCTTGTTCCCCCATGCCAACCTATGGCACTTTCATACCCATTCATCCACTATACACTGTAGAGAGCGAATGAATCTTATAGTGAGAATGTGTAACAAAACTTATAAAAAAATCGTTCATTGATAATTTTCCACTTTCTTGTGAAAATCTCTTCTTTTCATTCATTAACTTTTATTGGAGAATGTGCAAAATAAAAACAAACTCCTTTTACTACAGCTCAATAAATGTGTCAATCATCCAGACAATTTAAAGCATCAGTAGCAGAAACTGAAAGCACTGGAAAGTTCTTTATCTTGAATAAGTAAACATTTTGACATTAACAGCATAGATCAGAAAGTGGGGGCTGTCAATATGCGATGTTTTCACTGGGGCATAGGTGTTTCAGTACTCTAATATGTCTGAGCTCTCAGACAAGAATATATAATGATGCTTGGATGAGAACCCAGAAATCCATTTGACTGTTAATTTTGCATTATTAGCAAATTAGTGGCCAGAGGATGGCCTCACTATTAATTAAGGGAAGTGGCTGGACTCTCAAAGCTGGAAAGTCTGGTGACCTTCCAGCTCAGAAGGAGCAGCAGCCTGCAGCACAGACAAGTGAGAGAGGGAGAGAGTGATGGCCATCTTGGAGGCAACCTCTTCCCAACTATTTAAACCACTAAATTAAATAAATGCCTTCAGCAGTCATTCCACCATTCCAGTGAAGGAAATCGCCATAATAGTGGAAGGACCCACAGATGCAGCCATGGTCAGGTGGGAAGGGACAACCTCAGAGCCTTTCTGGAGCACTGGGTGTCCAGTCTGCCAGGAGTGGACTGAGACCCTCCAGGCTGCTGGCCTAGTCACCAGCATCTTGGAGGGCTCACGGGCTGACTGGAACATTCTTCTGACAATACGTCTCAACCTATCTCAATTGGCTTTACAGAACTGCTTCCAGGCAGATAATAACGCCTCTGGTCTCCATCTTACCTTTGTGGAAATGGCATGGGGGCAGAAAGGTGCTGACAAACTGGCATGCTGTCTGTTTATACTCACCCTGATATGGGAGGAAAGGTCCAGCCCCCTGTGTGGCCATCTTGGATCAGAGGCCTGGGAATTTAGTTGTATTGCTTCTTTACCTGTTTGTGATTTGGTAAGTCAAGATATTTTTCCTTCAGATACAGCAATCAGATTGTAAATCAGATCCAACAAAATAAAATTTCTGAAAACACCTTACGATGGTTTTCAGGATCTAACTGCTAGTAAACAGGCAAGGCCCCTCCTTCTCTGTGGTTCCCTCTATACACTGCCCCCATGGCGCCTCCAGCTCACACTCTCACTTTGGGAAGGATGTGAAAGTCTTAGAGAGGGTGCAGAAAACAAATTACAGGAATGCTTCCTGGGATGAGGAACTTCAGTTACATTAGATGGATTGTCCTTCATTGCCAGGGAGAATGGATAATATAGTAGGGAACAAAGAACAAAGAACAAAGAACAGTACAGCACAGGAAACAGGCCCTTCGGCCCTTCAAGCCCGTGCCGCTCCTTGGTCCAACTAGACCAATCGTTTGTATCCCTCCATTCCCAGGCTGCTCATGTGACTATCCAGGTAAGTCTTAAACGATGTCAGCGTGCCTGCCTCCACCACCCTACTTGGCAGCGCATTCCAGGCCCCCACCACCCTCTGTGTAAAAAACGTCCCTCTGATGTCTGAGTTATACTTCGCCCCTCTCAGCTTGAGCCCGTGACCCCTCATGATCGTCACCTCCGACCTGGGAAAAAGCTTCCCACTGTTCACCCTATCTATACCCTTCATAATCTTGTATACCTCTATTAGATCTCCCCTCATTCTCCGTCTTTCCAAGGAGAACAACCCCAGTCTACCCAATCTCTCCTCATAGCTAAGACCCTCCATACCAGGCAACATCCTGGTAAACGTTCTCTGCACTCTCTCCAATGCCTCCACGTCCTTCTGGTAGTGCGGCGACCAGAACTGGACGCAGTACTCCAAATGTGGCCTAACCAGCGTTCTATACAGCTGCATCATCAGACTCCAGCTTTTATACTCTATACCCCGTCCTATAAAGGCAAGCATACCATATGCCTTCTTCACCACCTTCTCCACCTGTGTTGCCAACTTCAAGGATTTGTGGTCTTGCTACGACTGCACAGGGAATTTGTGAGATCGCGCCTAAAGTACTATGTACAGCTTTGGATTCCTTCCTGACAGGGGGGAATATTTACACTGGAAACAGTTCAGAGAAAGTTCACTGGGATGAGCGAGTTGTCTTATGAGGAAATATTGAGCAGGTTGGACCTGTACTCATTGGCGTTTAGAAGAATGAAGCATGATCTTATGAATCATATTAGATTCTGAGGGGACTTGACAGGGTAGATGCTGAGAGAATGTTTCCTCTCAGGGGGAATCTAGAGCTTGGCGCAGTTTAAAAATATGGCATCTCTCTTTTTGAGTTAAGTTTTAAGTTTATTTATTATCAGTGTCACAAGTAGGCTTACATTAACGCTGCAATGAGGTTACTGTGAAAATCCCCCAGTCGCCACACTCTGATGCCTGTTTGGATACACTGAGGGAGAACTTAACATTGCCACTGCACCTAACCAGCACATCTTTCGGTCTGTGGGAGGAAACCGGAACCCCCGAAGGAAACCCATGCAGACACGGTGAGAATGTGCAGACACCGCACAGACAGTGATCCAAGCCGGGAACCGAACCCGGTTCCCTGGTGCTGAGGGGCAGCAGTGCTAACCACTGTGCCACTGTGATAGAGATGGGGTAGAATTTCTTTTTTTGGAGGGTTGTCTGTCACTGGAATTCTCTTTTGCAGGGAGCACTGGAGGCTGGGTCATTGAGTATATTCAAGGCAGAGATAGACAGATTTTTTTTTACAAGGGAGTCAAAGATTGGGAGGGCTGGGAGGGAAATGGAGTTCAGGCCACAATTCGATCAGCCACGATCCTATTGCATGTCGAAGCAGGCTTGATGGGCCATTTGGCTTTCTCCTGCTCCTATTTCTTGTGATCTTATGATTGGAGAAGCTGGGGGTTTTTTCACCTTAGAGAAGAGAGATTTGAGAGGAGGTTTGATAGAAATATTCAAAATCATAAGGGGGTTAAACAGACAGTGAGAAATTATTGCCTTTGGTGGAAGGCCCGAGAAGCAGCGGACAGAGATTTAAGGCAAACGACAACAAAAAAAACAGAGGCATCACGAGGAAAAGCTTTTCGGGAAGAGAGTGGTTAGACTTTAGAGTTGCATTGCCTGAGAATGTGGCAGATTCAACAGTAACGCTCATAAAGAAATAATTGAAGTGAATGTTTTTATGGCCTACAGGAATGTCAGGGCCAAGCAGGTTAGTGTGATTGGAGTGAGATGTGTCCTGAGAATTTTTAAAGTTATTCAATGGCAGGTGTGACTGCCATTGGCAAAGCCAGAATTCATTGCCCATCCCTCTTCACTCTTGAGAAACTGGCAGTGAGCCACCTTCTAGACTTGGTGCAATGCATGTGATGCATGTACTCCCACTGTGCTCTTGGCTAGGGAGTCACAGGATTTTAATGAAGGAATGGTGATATATTTTCAAGTCAGCATGGTGTGTGATGTGGAGGTGATAGTGTTCCCATGAGCCAGCTGCCCTTGTTTTTGATTTGATTATTATTGTCACATGTATTGGGATACAGTGAAAAGTATTGTTTCTTGCACACCATACAGGGAAAACATACCATTCATAGAGTACATAGAGGAGAAGGAAAGGAAAGGGTGCAGAATATAGTGTTGCAGTCGCAGATAGAGTGACGAGAAAGATCAACTTAATATATGGTCGGTCCATTCAAAAGTCCGACGGCAGCAGGGAAGAAGCTGTTCTTGAGTCGGTTGGTATGCGTTCTCCGACTTTTGTACCTTTTTCCCGAAGGAAGAAGGTGGAAGAGAAAATGTCCAGGATACGTGGGGTCCTTGACTCTGCTGGCTGCTTTTCCTAGGCAGTGGAAAGTGTAGACAGAGTCAATGGCTGGGAGGTTGGTTTACGTGGGCTACATTCACAACCCTTTGTAGTTTCTTGTGGTCTTGGTCAGAGTAGGAGCCATACCAAGCTGTGATACATTGGTAGAGGTCACCATTTTATAATGTGCTGGCAATGAAGCCTTGGAAAGTTGCCACAGTACATCTCGTTGATAGCACACACTGCTGCCATTGGTGCCCTGTTGGTAGAGGGAATGAATGTTTTAAGGTGTGAATGGGGTGCTGGTCAAGCAGGTGGCTTTTTGCCGGATGGTGTCGAGTTTCTTTTATTCGTTGATGGGATGAGGGCATCTCTGGTTGGGCCAGCATTTATTGACCATCCCTGGGGACATTTAAGGGTCAACCTCATTTCTGTGGATCTGGAGTCACATATAGACCAGACCAGGTAAGGATGGTAGATTTCCTTCCCTAAAGAACATTAGTGAACCAGATGAGTTTTTACGACAATGAACAATGATTTGTTTAATGGTCGTCATTCGACTTTTAATTCCATGTTTTTATTGAATTCAAATTTCACCAACTGCCATGCTGGGATTTGAATCCAGGCCCCCAGAGCATTGATCTGATGTCTGGATTACTAGTCCAGTGACAATATCACTGCCTCACCCAGTGGTAAGAGTTGTGAAGCTGCATCTTATCCAGGCAAGTGGGGAATATTCCATCATATTACTGACTATAGCATTGTAAACATTGTTGTATCATAACAGATGATTCATGTCCTCTTCACATTCCATTCAGGCGACCAAGTTTAGAAAGTTTTATCAGCGATGAAATTGACCTTCTCTCTATTGGTATACAGAGCAGCTATTCTTGGGTTCTACAAGGTGCAATTAAACTCTCTTTTATAGTTATATAATTAGCATTATTTCCTTAACATAATGAAAATTTAAGGAGCGCCAATCAAGTTCTAGTGTCTGCCAATAATTTAATTGCTGCTTATCTGTACGTGTCAAGGCAGAACCAAATGTGCAACAGGGTAAGAATAATAAAAAAATGAATTTCTATTTTAAAACTGCTTTTATAACCATCTGAAGCTATGATATATGTAGAACAGAGGGTGATACAAACTTTGGCCACAAAACAGATCTTTCTCCTCAGTAAATGAGCACACAAATGCAAAAAAATGCTGGAAAATCTCAGCAGGTCTGACAGCAACTGTGGAGAAAGATCAGAGCTCTGTTCTCTCTCCACAGATGCTGTCAGACCTGCTGAGATTTTCCAGCATTTTCTGTCTTGGTTTCAGATTCCAACATCCGCAGTTATTTGCTTTTAAATGAATCTTTCCATTGGTTCAAATCTCCTCCAAATCATAGGTGCAAGGATTCATCTGACTTAGTATTAAGGCCAACACGTCTTCAACAGGTTTTCTCAGGTCTGGACGTACCATTCTACTAGTTGGCCATTGTGAGGACCCACTTACAAAGGAGGCTGGAAAAGCGAGCGCAGTTTCCCTTACAAGTAGAGAAACAGCATGAGCCAGTCTGCTGCCAGGCAGATTGCACTGTATTCTTAGCTAATGATAGGTTGGTAGAGGTTTGATGGTTTTTACTTCCTGAAAACTGATCTAGGAAAGTAGGAGAAATTAAATGGTTATAGTCTTAGAGAAAAATGACCAAGAACAGTTCCACGCCTGGGAACTGCCCGAGGCTGGGAAAAAGGATTCGCTTTAGTGAACTGATATGTTGAATGTTCCCGATGGGATTTTGAGTTTATGCAAATTAAGGGGAGTCTGAAGGCTACCAATGGACTGTCATTGCCCATGACTCCCTCAAAGTGGCAATCTTCGTTGCACGAAGACGGGCAGCACGGTGACACAGTGGTTAGCACTGCTGCCTCATAGCGCCAGAGACCCAGGCTCAATTCCAGCCCTCGGGTCACTGTCTGTCTGGAGTATGCATGTTCTCCCAGTGTCTACGTGGGTTTCCACCAGGTGCTCCAGTTTCCTCCCACAGTCCAAAGATGTGCAGGTTAGGTTGATTGGCCATGATAAATTAACCCTTATTGTCTGGGAAATTAGCAGGGTAAATGTGTGGCATTATGGGAATAGGGCCTGTGTGGGATTGTGGCCGGTGTGCACTCAATGGGCCGAATGGCCTCCTTCTGCACCGGAGGGATTCTCTCTCTCTCTATGAATTCTATGATTCTTGATGACCTTAGTAGTAACATCAACTGGGACTGTAACAGCACATATCCACTCTGCAGGCCCCTTCAGATGTGGGGCACCCTCCTTTCTAGGAAGTAGGAACGGCCCCCCCCCCCAACCCCCTGGCCTGTCCCCTGTTGCCACGATCACCTACTCCTGACCGCCCATGGCATCCCCTACCCTCCCGCTTCTTGGAACCCCGGTACTTTCCTTAAGAACAGTCCTGAGGCTTAGTTCCAGGCAGAGCACTGCAGTACCCCGTCAGGCCCCTGCAGAGTTGTGCCTGGATGGGTTGGATAGATGTTGGACAATCAGGTTTGCTGACAGCTAACAAAGGGTGGACAGAAGAAACATAGAAAATAGGAGCAGGAGGAGGCCACTTGGCCTTTTGAGCCTGCTCCACCATTCCTCATGGTCATGGCTGATCATCTAACTCCGTAACTTGTTCCTGCTTTCCCCCATAGCCTTTGATCCCTTTAGCTTCAAGATTTATATCTAACTCCTTCTTGAAAACATACAATGTTTTGGCTTTAACTGCTTTCTGTGGTAACAAATTTGATCACATTACTGCTCTCTGGCTGAAGAAAATTTTCCTCATCTCTATCCTTATCGGCCTACCCCGTATCCTCAGTCTGTGACCCCAGGTTCTGGACACCCCCACTATTGGGAATATCCTTCCTCCATCTACCCTGTCTAGTCCTGTTAGAATTTTACAGGATTCTATGAGATCCCCCCCTCATTCTTCTGAACTCCAGCGAATATAATCTTAATCGACTCAATTTCTCCTCCTACGTCAGTCCTGCCATCTCAGGAATCGGTCTGGTAAACCTTCGCTGCCCTCTATTTATAGTAAGTACATCCTTCCTCAGATAAGGAGACCAAAGCTGCACAAAATATTCCAGCTGTGATCTCACCAAGGCCCTGTGTAACTGCAGCAAGACATCCGTGCTCCTGTACTCGAATTCTCTCACTGTGAAGGCCAACATACCATTTGTCTCCTTTACTGCCTGCTGCATCTGCATGCTTATCTTCAAGCCTCTGAAGTACTGCCCTCTGGCAATCAGAGCTCAGTTGAGCGTGATATGGCATTGGGCTTCTGAGTGTCGGTGGAAGCAATGTTCACCATCCTGAAAATTCTGCCCTTTTTTTTCTCTGTCTCAATTTCTATCTCCTTTTCATCAAGGGTTCGCTAGATTTGTCTGCCCTATCTTTGCCTTATGAGAATATATACGTTGACAATGCACTATTATTGATGCATAAATGCTACAGCAACTTCAGGTGAGGAGTAGATGCATGGGTAGATGTGAATATCTAAAAGTTATAGTGCACGTTGTGCTGGTCTGTTGTTGCCTTGACAAAAATGATATCTCACCATTGAAATGCATTGAATGTCATGAAAGTGCCATATTTACATGATAGAACTAAACTTCCCATAGATATTTAGGGCTGGTAATTAGCAGCGGAAGTAACCTTTTGACAACATGATCATTTGTAATTACTCGCAGTCAACCTCTCTAGCACTGAGAAATTAGTAAGAAATTTAACAACACCAGGTTAAAGTCCAATAGGTTTATTTGGTAGCAAATAGTGGTAGTTTGGTAGTGTGGCTTTTGCTACCAAATAAACCTGTTGGACTTTAACCTGGTGTTGTTAAACTTCTTACTGTGTTTACCCCAGTCCAACGCCGGCATCTCCACATCATGACTGAAAAATTAACCAATACAAGTGTGGAGTCTCATTCCTTCAGGTTTTCAGGGGAGATTCAACAATGTAAATCTCTTAATTTAAGCTTACACTTTCGGTATTTCTCTCTCTATTCCTGATTTGACATTGAATTCACCCTTTTACTTCACCTTCTTTCTCAGTTCTTATGCCTTTACTTCCCACTCCTTAGCTTTCACTTATTAAGGAAATATCCTGAGGATTGCCCTCTCTGCGCCAATATCAGCTTGCACTTGTGGGCAATAGTTTTGATGAACTGAAGGTTGCAAGGACAAGTCTAATTAGTAGCATGTACTGTTAGCTGCCTTGCAACAGCAAATTATGACCAAAAATGTAACAATCTGACTTGCTGATTGATACTGGCGAACTTGGGTGCTCGCATTTATTTAGACATAGTTCTTTCGGTAGTGAAGGAAAGCAAAGGCAGCTCTGGTCCCACCCAGTGCTGGTTACACTTTTGGTTATAAAATATACATAACCAAGTAGTTTTCTTCAATGCTCTAGAATTACTGAGCATGTAGAGTTAAAGGCAAAACTGAAGGAAGTTCTGTGGTGCTGGGCAACTGGGTCAGCATTGTGTTTGATGCAAAAACATACCTTTGTGAAAAGCCTGTAATTGAGGGTCTGGTTTAGATAGTTGTTGATTAATAAAACAAATGCCTAGTACTGGACTTAAACATCAATAGCATCAAGACAGATCGCATATATCTAGTTCATAAGATCATTAGAAATAGGAACAGGAGTTGCCCATTCAGCCCTTTGACCCTGCTCTGCCATTTAATACGATCATGGCAGATCTAACATTCATTAAGTCTACTTTCCTGCCTCCTCTCCATAACCCTTAATTCCCTGACTGCTTAAAAACCCAGAGATCTCAGCCTTGAAAATGTTCAAGGACTCAGAAGTGAAGGAAATTGTGGGGCATCGAGTTTAAAAATTGGCAAGACATGTTGCAGCTTTATAGAACCTTAGTCAGGCCGCACTTGGAATATAGTGTTCAATTCTGGTCGCCAGACTACTAGAAGGATGTGGAGGCTTTGGAGAGGGTACAGAAAAGATTTACCAGGATGTTGCCTGGCATGGAGGGCATTAGCTATGGGGAGAGGTTGGAGAAACTTGGTTTGTTCTCACTGGAACGACTGAGGTTGAGGGGCGACCTGATAGAAATCTACAAGATTATAAGGGGCATGGACAGAAGCTTTTTCCCAGGGTGGAAGAGTCAATTACTAGGGGGCATAGGTTTAAGGTCCGAGGGGCAAGGTTTAAAGGAGATGTACGAGGCAAGTTTTTTAGACAGAGGGTGGTGGGTGCCTGGAACTCGCTACCGGGGCAGGTAGTGGAAGCAGATACAATAGTGACTTTTAAGGGGTGTCTTGACAAATACATGAATAGGATGGGAGTAGAGGGATATGGTCCCCAGAAGGGTAGTGAGTTTTAGTTCAAACCAGCAGCATGGTGGGTGCAGGCTTGGAGGGCCGAAGGTCTTGCTCCTATGCTGTAATTTTCTTTGTTCTTTGACTTGACCTCCACAGCTTCCAATGGTCAATATAGGTTCATTCACTGTGCCAGAAGCAGACACATATCTGAGTATTGAAAACGCACTCTTGCATTCAAAGGTCAAAGCCCATCTTAATTGGTTGGAACGAGGGTGACGGTTGGTTTGATTTGATTTAGTTTGGTATGGCAACTCTAAAAGCTTGGTAATTGGTTTCTGCGTATGCCAGACTACAGGCTGGTGAAAGTTGAGAACAAAAACATAGCATTTCTTGTTGTAAATTGATAATAATTAAATCTACATTTGTCAGAAAACCTAATAGCTAACTCGTGACTATCCTTCTTGGGCACTGGAAAAACAGCTTACCTGGAATCTGGACTGTTTAGCTTGTCAAAATCAAGCACTTGACCTCATGTACAGTTGTGTGTTACTAAGTCTCAGCTCTACCCGCTTGTTTCTGAGCTCTGTGGGTTTAGATAAATGAAGCGTGTCGCTGTGTGGGGGAAGAGTGTTTGGTCTGTTTGGTAAGGAGATCTCTCAAATGGTCATGGGTTTCTGCACCAGTGAACCAAAAAAACCCCCCAAAAATTTGCAGTTGTTTTGTAATCCGAGAATGCATAATTTCTCTTGTGATGTGGAAAAATGAAGAACAAATGCCATAATTACTGAAAGAGAAACAGAAAATGATGCACAGCAAGTCAGAGTCTGTTGAAGGAAGGCAGTAAATGCCTGGGATTTTACATAAGATGGCGGGCGGAGGAAGCTGGAACCAGAAGCGGGGTGACAAAACCCTCCCATGCCCAGAGTAACCGACCCAGAGTGAAAGGCTAGCAGGCAAGATGGCTGACCGGTCACCCAGCCAGAGGTGGGATCTGAGGTGGCAGCTGTGCTGTCAGCTAACATGGTCAAATGTGTTGGCGCCACATTCCGATGTTGACCAGCACTCTGCCACAGAGCACCTTTGCTGTACCTTTCAGCCCAGCGACTTTGAAGGAACTCCTGAGGAATGATGAGTGTATTGGCATGGCAGAAGGAAGATCCTGGCTGACCCTACAGGCCATTGATGACGCCCTGTACATTCTTCTCCAGGCTGCTCAGGCAAGGCAAAAAATCCTCTTCCCAAGGGAAGGAAGGAGCAGATTTCCCCACTGAACCAAGCAAGCCTGGATGGAAGTGGCAGAGGAGGTCATCAGTCGGTGCGGGTTGGCCAGAGAACTACCTTCTCCGCTCCGCAAAAATGAATACCACGCCTCAGTTTTCGTAGGGGATCAACAGCTGGATAAATCTGAGGGTGCAGATGTTGGGAAAGGAAGTCTACAATGTGGGTAGAAATGGATGGAGGCCACACGAATATCCTTGTAAATAAGGGTGGCATGATGGCACAGTTAGCACTACTGCCTCACAGCGCCGGGGACCCAGGTTCAATTCCGGCCTCGGGTCACTGTCTGCGTGCGTTTCCTCCGGGTGCTCCGGTTTCCTCCCACAGTCCAAAGATGTGCGGGTTAGGTTGATTGGCCATGCTAAATTGCCCCCAGTGTCAGGGGGAATTAGCAGGGTAAATGTGTGGGTATACTGGAATCGGGCCTGGGTAGGATTGTGGTCGGTACAGACTTGATGAGCTGAATGGCCTCCTTCTGCACTGTAGGGATTCTATGATTCTATGATTCTAAATCCTTGTAGCTCTTAGAACGAGTATGAGCCTGGCACCACAAACTCACAAGGTGATTTCAGGGTGGCCTAAGGGTACATGAATACTAATGATGATGGCTGCAGCAGCTAGCATGTAAGCTTCAATTTCCCTCAGTATATTTGCCTTTGCATCATGTTAACAGGACATCAGCCATTCAATTGTCCATTTGTTTCTAATTAAACACTTCACAAGTCATTCGACTTTTGCTGGTGGGTCAGCAAGGCTGCTGGGCGCACAGCTCTTCCAATATCTGGGGAGCTCTATACACCCTCAGGATTCCTCAGTTTGCACTTCTGAGCAGGACGCATGCCATCCAGGTTTATCTTTGGACTCGCCTTTCCAGAGTTGAGAAGCTTGCTGAAGCGATTCAGGCACTGCACCCAGTTCTTCCTCACCACTCCTCTGTTGTGGATCTTGATCGCCGCTTCCAGCCATGTCCTTTGGAAGGAGCCCTGCCGGCTTTCTGTTGTCACTGGGAGGGAGCAGCAGTATCTGAAAAATGGGAGGCTGCCCTGGCAAAGCAGGCAGAGTCGGGGAGCGGGGGGATCAGGGAGAGGATGGGGGCGGGGAGCGGGGGTGGTGGGCGATGGGGCCTCCTTTCTCACTGCTCTGTATCTTTTTCATTCCTTGGGAAAATGGCAACCTCAACAATGTGTGCCTCTGAATCAGACTGTTGCTGTCTGTGATTCACCTCCTTCCCTCATCCCCCACTGACTCCAGACCAATGAGCTGTTTGACACAACCAAAATTGGAATGTGTTGCCAACGCGGAGGGGGGGGGGGCAGGAAGCCAGGACGGAAATCCTGCCCTCGCTGTCAGTATTTCAACATTGTGCCTTGCAGCGAGTGTTTGACATGTTTCCCCATTGCACTGGAAAGTTGGCATTAAGTGCAGACTTCCCTTCGAGAAGAATATTGCACTGCCCTGATACCGGTGCCAGAGTACTCCTTGTACTGTTCCATAAATTAACTGAACGACAGCTAAGTCTCCCTTCAAAAGTCATTTCAATACACCTGTGACAGGGCTGCAATAAAAAGCCAGTCAAATAATTGTAATAAAGGATGGTTCAGTGAATAAATTCACCACCCAGTATGGTACAGAGCTGGTCAGATCAGGATAAGTTTGATCTCCCGTCTGCATGGAGTTAGTTGACTGTAGCTGCAATGATGGCTAGGTTGTTCCCTTTGGCCTCAGCGGCCCTGGTTGTTATTGAAGAAAAGCATCTGGGTTGTGCTTCTAATGACCAGAATAACCTCTACTGGACAATAGACTTCTGGAAGGTGAGTGAGAAATTTGAATTGATTTGATTTGATTCATTATTGACAGATATATTGGGATAGAGTGAAAAGTATTGTTTCTTGCGCACTGTACAGACAAAACATACTGTTCATAGAGTAGAAGGAAAGGATAGGGTGCAGAATATAACATTGCAGTTCCTAATAGGGTGAAGAGAAAGATCAGCTTAATGTGTGAAAGGACCATTCAAAAGTCTGATGGCAGCAAGGAAGAAGCTGTTCTTGAGTCAGTTGGTACGTGTTTTCACACTTCTGTATCTTTTTCCCTATTGAAGAAGGTGGAAGAGAGTATGTCAGGGGTGCATGGGGTCCCTGATTATGCTGGCTGCTTTCCCAAGGCAGTGGGAAGTGGAGACGGAGTCAATGGACGGGGAGGCTGGTTTGCGTGATGGAGTGGGCTACGTTCACACGACTGAGTTGACCTCAGCTGTGATTGCTCCGTATTTGGATATCCTGATGGGTGGGTTGACGGATAAAGAACCATTGCTGCAACAATGCATTGATGTCCGCTTACCATCTGTGGAAACATCCTCGAGCAAGTCAGTGCTCCCTACGAGAGTCAATCGTTTCAGCAACAAAATGATAAGTGTTGTGAACAAAGTGAAAGAAATAAAGTTTTGGCACCGGATAGCAAGTTGTAAAAGAAAATAAAATAAAATTGAAATGGAGTAAATTTCAGGCTCAGAAATGTTGATGTGTAAATAAAGGAACATATTGTACCATTAATACTTATTCTCTTGCACAGTAAGGAGTCTCACAACACCAGATTAAAGTCCAACAGGTTTATTTGGTAGCATGATCTTTTGGAGTGCACCATGGCTACCACCGACGCTGCAAACTGCTGGCTCAAAGTGGAGAGGATCTCCAAGAAGATTGCGCATATTGACTCACCTGATGAAGGAGCAGTGCTCTGAAAGCTCGTGCTACCAAATAAACTTATTCTCTTTCACAACTTTCAGTTTCTGCAAGGTGAATCTTTATCTTCTTCGAGACTATCAACAGTTATCTATAAATGCTTCCTATTCAATGAGACACAGTATGGCTGAGATGGAGGAGCCAATTTTTTGTGCTTGCTTTTAACCTCTGGCACTAAAATGATAATTTTATCAACTCCAGATAACACTCTTTGCAAACTGATCTTTGTCGGGCTGCATGTTCCATTATTGCGCAACTTAGCTCTTCCACGATGCAAAATATAAAGCAATGCAACTGGCCACCAATGGCTTAAGCAGCTGGGGTCATGAGTAGCTGAATCATACATGACTGGATAGCCTCATTCTCCTGCCTGTACATTGGGTGATGGAAGTGGTGCTGGAATTACCACTTGGATTCAAGGGAGAAAGTCATACTTCAGCAGTGCGTTGGCATTGTGAAGGTGGACAAAAAACGAGAGTTGCCAGAGAGTTTTATTTATGGCAACATTTTCTATGGATAATTTAAACACAGTTAGCTACTTCTGTATGGCCATTAGCCAGTTGGAAAAGCACTCTTTTACGTAAAAGAACAGCTATGCTTTTTGCCAGTTGTACTTTATTTATGAGAAAACCACAGGAGGTTGAAAAATTTAGTGCTATCTGTCAAAATGATCAAGTTATTGAAAAGACAGATGCTTACAGTACTAATATAAAACTGATTGGAAAGTCTCCAGGTAGACATGTAAATGTGAAGCATTGCACAGTGTGTTTATCTGCCCGCAATGTTGCGTTTGTCAACGCATTGAATTGCACAGACCAAAAGGTCCCATTTAATTTGATTTATTATTGTCACATGTATTGGGATACAGTGAAAAGTACTGTTTCTTGCACATACCATTCATAGAGCACATAGGGGAGAAGGAAAGGAAAGGGTGCAGAATATAGTGTAGCTAGGATGCAGAGAAAGATCAGCTTAATATACGGTAGGTCCTTTCAAAAGTATGATGGCAGCAGGGAAGAAGCTGTTCTTAAGTCGGTTGGTACGTGATCTCAGACTTTAGTATCTTTTTCCTGACGGAAGAAGGTGGAAGGGAGTATGTCCGGGGTACGTGGGGTTCTTGATTCTGCTGGCTGCTTTTCCGAGTTAGCGGGAAGTCAATCCTTGCTTTGTACCTATCAGCCATGTTTATAGTCGGGGCAATTTAATTTATCTCAGCATCCCTCGGCTATGCAGAGGTAACCTGAGCAAGAGGTCTTTCTCTCAATCATTGTACAATATCCTGCTCAAAACTACATGTGTGGTTTGGAGTCATAGAGTCATAGAGGTTTACAGCATGGAAACAGGCCCTTCGGCCTGACTTGTCCATGCGCCCTTTTTTTAAAAAACCCTTAAGCTAATCCCAATTGCCCGCATTTGGCCCATATCCCTCTATACCCATCGTACCCATAGAACCATAGAAAATTACAGCTCAGAAACAGGCCTTTTGGCCCTTCTTGTCTGTGCCGAACCATTTTTTGCCTAGTCCCACTGACCTGCACTTGGACCATATCCTTCCACACCCCTCTCATCCATGAACCCATCCAAATTTTTCTTAAATGTTAAAAGTGACCCCGCATTTACCACTTTATGCGGCAGCTCATTCCACACTCCCACCACTCGCTGCGTGAAGAAGCCCCCCCGAATATTTCCTTTAAACTTTTCTCCTTTCACCCTCAACCCATGCCCTCTGGTTTTTTCTCTCCTAGGCTCAGTGGGAAAAGCCTGCTTGCATTCACTCTATCTATACCCATCAAAATCTTATACACCTCTATCAAATCTCCCCTCATTCTTTTACACTCCAGGGAATAAAGTCCCAACCTATTCAATCTCTCTCTGTAACTCAGCTTCTCAAGTCCCGGCAACATCCTTTGAACCTTCTCTGCACTCTTTCAACCTTATTTACATCCTTCCTGTAACTAGGTGACCAAAACTGTACACAATACTCTAAATTCGGCCTCACCAATGCCTTATATAACCTTACCATAACACTCCAACTTTTATACTCGATACTCCGATTTATAAAGGCCAATGTACCAAAGGCACTCTTTACGACCCTATCCACCTGTGACGTCACTTTTAGGGAATTCTGTACCTGTATTCCCAGATCCCTCTGTTCAACTGCACTCTTCAGTGTCCTACCATTTACCCTGTACGTTCTACTTTGGTTTGTCCTTCCAAAGTGCAAAATCTCACACTTGTCTGCGTTAAATTCCATTTGCCATTTTTCAGCCCATTTTTCTAGTTGGTCCAAATCCCTCTGCAAGCTTTGAAAACCTTCCTCACTGTCCACTACACCCCCAATCTTTGTATCATCAGCAAATTTGCTGATCCAATTTACCACATTATCATCCAGATCATTGATATAGATGACAAACAACAATGGACCCAACACCGATCCCTGCGGCACACCATTAGTCACAGGCCTCCACTCAGAGAAGCAATCCTCTACAAACACTCTCTGGCTTCTTCCATTGAGCCAGTGTCTAATCCAATTTACTACCTCCCCATGTATACGTAGCGACTGAACCTTCCTAACTAACCTCCCATGAGGGACCTTGTCAAAGGCCTTGCTGAAATCCAGGTAGACAACATCCACCGCCTTCCCTTCATCCACTTTCCTGGTAACCTCCTCGAAAAACTCTAATAGATTGATCAAACATGACCTACCACGCACAAAGCCATGTTGACTCTCCCGAATAAGTCCCTGTCTATCCAAATATTTGTAGATCCTATCCCTTATCACTCCTTCCAATAACTTGCCCACCACCGACGTCAAACTTACTGGCCTATAATTTCCTGGATTTCTTTTGGAACCTTTTTTAGACAACGGAACAACATGAGCCACCCTCCAATCATCCGGCACCTCCCCCGTGAATACTGACATTTTAAATATGTCTGCCAGGGCCCCTGCAAGTTCAACACTAGCTTCCCTCAAGGTCCGTGGGAATACCCTGTCCAGTCCTGGGGATTTATCCACTCTTATTTGCCTCAAGACAGCAAGCACCTCCTCCCCTTTAATCTGTAAAGGTTCCATGACCTCCCTACCTGTTTGCCCTATTTCCGTAGACTCCATGCCCATTTCCTCAGTAAATACGGATGCAAAAAAACCATTTAGTATCTCCCCCATCTCTTTTGGTTCCATACACAGTGTACCACTCTGGTCTTCAAGAGGACCAATTTTATCCCTCACTATCCTTTTGCTCCTAACATACCTATAGAAGCTCTTTGGATTTTCCTTCACTCTGTCTGCCAAAGCAACCTCATGTCTTCTTTTAGCCCTCCTGATTTCCCTCTTAAGTAGCTTCTTGCACTTTTTATACTCCTCGAGCATCTGATGTGTTCCTTGCTGCCTGTACATTTCATACAACTCTCTCTTCCTCTTAATCAGTGTTACAATCTCCCTCGAGAACCAAGGTTCCTTATTCCGATTTACTTTGCCTTTAATCCTGACAGGAACATACAAACTCTGCACTCTCAAAATTTCTCCTTTGAAGACCTCCCACTTTCCATTTACATCCTTACCAGAGAACAGCCTGTGCCAATCCACACTTCCCAGATCCCTTCTCATTTCATCAAATTTGGCCATTTTCCAGTTCAGAACTTCAACCCGAGGACCAGATCTATCCCTATCCATGATCAGGTTGAAACTAATGGCATTATGATCACTGGATCCAAAGTGTTCCCTCACACTCACATCCATCACCTGCCATGTAACTATCTAAATGCTTTTTAAAAGACAAAATTGTACCCGCCTCTACTACTACCTCTGGCAGCTTGTTCCACTCACTCACCACCCTCTGTGTAAAAAATTGCCCCTCTGGACACTTTTGTATCTCTCCCCTCTCACCTTAAACCTATGCCCTCTAGTTTTAGACTCACCTACCTTTGGGAAAAGATATTGACTATCTAGCTGATCTGTGCCCCTCATTATTTCATAGACCTCTATAAGATCACCCCTCAGCCTCCTATGCTCCAGAGAAAAAAGTCCCAGTCTATTCAGCCTCTCCTTATAACTCAATCCATCAAGTCCCGGTAGCATCCTAGTAAATCTTTTCTGCACTCTTTCTAGTTTAATAATATCCTTTCTATAATAGGGTGACCAGAATTGCACACAGTATTCCAAGCGTGGCCTTACCAATGTCTTGTACAACTTCAACAAGACATTCCAACTCCTGTATTCAATGTTCTGACCGATGAAACCAAGCATGCCGAATGCCTTCTTCACCACTCTGTCCACCTGTGACTCCACTTTCAAGGAGCTATGAACATGTACCCCTAGATCTCTTTGTCCTGTAACTCTCCCCAACGCCCTACCATTAACTGAGTAAATCCTGCCCTGGTTTGATCTACCAAAATGCATCACCTCGCATTTATCTAAAATTAAACTCTGCCATTCATCAGCCCATTCGCCCAATTGATCAAGATCCCATTGCAATCCTTGATAACCACCTTCACTGTCCACTATGCCACCAATCTTGGTGTCATCTGTAAACTTATTAACCATGCCTCCTAAATTCTTATCCAAGTCATTAATATAAATGGCAAATAACAATGGACTCAGCACCGATCCCCGAGGCACACCGCTGGTCACAGGCCTTCAGTTTGAAAAACAACCCTCTACAACCACCCTCTGGCTTCTGTCATCAAGCCAATTTTGTATCCAATTGGCTACCTCACTCTGGATCCCATGAGATTTAACCTTATGCAACGACCCACCGTGCGGTACCTTGTCAAAGGCATTGCTAAAGTCCATGTGGACAACATCGACTGCACTGCCCTCATCTACCTTCTTGGTTACCCCTTCAAAAAACTCAATCAAATTCGTGAGACATGATTTTCCACTCACAAAGCCCTGCTGACTGTCCCTAATCAGTCCTCACCCCTTTAAATGCCTGTAGATCCTATCTCTCAGAATACCTTCTTACAACTTACCCACGACAGATATTAGGCTCACTGGCCTGCAGTTCCCAGGCTTTTCCCTGCAGCACTTCTTAAACAAAGATGTGGAGATGTCAGCGTTGGACTGGGGTGGGCACAGTAAGAAGTCTCACAAGTTTATTTGGAATCACAAGCGTTCGGAGCACTGCTCCCTCATCAGGTGAGAGTAGGAATAGGAATAGAAATAACTTCACCTGATTGGGGAACCTGCCGCATGTCTTTTAGTCTCTGTCTTAAAGTATCAAAGTATAAATATTCAATAGATTAAATTCATTGAAACTCACTCTCTGGGCTGCCCATTTTCCTTAAATCCATTGTGGCAAAAGAGCAGAAATAGAAAAGTTAATAGGAACATTGGAACAGGCGTGTAGACCATTCAGCCTCTCAGGCCGATTCTACAATTCAAAGAACAAAGAACAAAGAAAATGACAGCACAGCAACAGGCCCTTCGGCCCTCCAAGCCTGCACTGAACATACTGCCCGACTGAACTAAAACCGACCGTATCCCTCTATTCCCATCCTATTCATGTATTTGTCAAGACGCCCCTTAAATGTCACTACCATATCTGCTTCCACTACCTCCCCCGGCAGCGAGTTCCAGACACCCACCACCCTCTGTGTAAAAAACTTGCCTCGTACATCTCCTTTAAACCTTGCCCCTCGCACCTTAAACCCATGTCCCCTAATTCATTAAGCACATGGCTGACCTTAACTTCATCTCCTTCAGCCAGGCATCTACATTGGATCAGTTAACACAGACCAATTTCCTGCAACCAACCACTTGTAACACCCAACTGACTAATTTTTGCACAGAAATAAGTAAACATCCCACATCCTGCAGATACTGCCAGCTATTTTTAAATGTAGGGTTTATCCACTTCCAATCATATAAGAACAATGTCAAAAATCCCCAATTTTCTACAACACTGTGACATACGAGTTGAGGATATTGACGTTCACTGTCACTGGTGGTGCATCGCAGCGGACTTCATTGTCACTGCAGGTAGTTGCACTGTTGACTGAATGGCACGGAAATGTAACAGATGCCTCGCTGAGGCATCTATTCCTCTGTTCGGTCCAGGTGCTTGCATATTATGGTAGATCCACTTCCTGGGGTAGTTGCTTTTGTAAGTGATGCACCACTTATGGCCTTTGCCTTTCTAGCATACCTACTGTTTGAGCTGCTGTTGTATTGTGTAACAGCAGGCAATGAGGATGAAAACCAGGCACTGCAGTCAATGCTCAGCTTCTGCTTTTGAAATCTTTCACTATCAAAAGGAGTGATGCAAATTGGTAAGGCGACAGAAGAAAAGGTTGGGGGAATGGGGCGGTGGGGGGGCAACCAAGCACTGGGGTTCTTCTCCTCGAGGGATAGAATTGAAAAGCAGGGAAGTCATGTTAAACTTGCACAGAACCTTGGTTCCACTCTGAGTAACACTATTCAGGTTTTTAACATCCACAATCAGCACTGGCACAGTGGTTAGCACTGCTGCATCACAGCTCAAGGGATCCGGGTTCGATTCCCGGCTTGGGTCATTGTCTGTGTGGAGTCTGCACATTCTCCTCGTGTCTGCGTGGGCTTCCTCTGTGTGCTCCAGTCTTCTTCCATGGTCCGAAACATGTGCTGGTTAGGTGCATTGGCCATGCTAAATTCTCCCTCAGTGTACCCGAGCAGGCACTGGACTGTGGCGACTTGGGGATTTTCACAGTAACTTCATTGCAGTGTTAATGTAAGCCTACTTGTGACACTAAATAAGTAAACATTTTTGGAGGACAGATGAGGTTTCGGGCAAATACAAGAAAAGGAAATGCTGCCACTAAATGTCTCCTTACTCTCCTCTTCACTCGCTTTTACTTTACGAACATACAAATGCACAAATTAGGAGCAGGAGTAGGCCATTCAGCCCCTCCAGCTGGCTCAGCCATTCAATAAGATCATAGCTGATATGCTTATGGCCTCAACACCACTTTCCTGCCCACTCCTTACGTCCTTTGACTCCCTTGCTAGTCGTATCTATCTACCTCTGCCTTAAAAATATTCAGTCAACCTGCCACTCTCTGGGGATGACAGTCCCACAGATTCTCAACTCTCCGAGACAAGGAATTTCTCCTCACCTCCATCTTAAATGGGAGACACCCTATTTTAAACTGTCTGGCCTCCTTCTCAAGGGCAAATTTCCACAGGATATTATGGGTTGGATTTTACGGCCTTGCTTGTTCCGCTCAAGGTCGACGGACCTTCCCATGCCTGGGACCTTCCCATGCCTCCGTCCCTCGCCTGCTCCGATTCCGTGGTGGGCGGGCTGGTAAAATTCCAGCCTGAATGTTTCATATATGATATTTTATTATATGATCACCTCTCATTCTCCTAAACTCCTATGGATGCAGACTCAACCAGTCCAACCTTTCCTCAGGATAACTCCCTCATCCCAGGAATCAGTCAAGTGAACCTTCTTTGAACTGCTTCTTTTGCGATTATCTCCTTTCTTAAACAAGGAGACCAAAACTGTATGCAGTACTCTAGATGTGGTCTTGCACATGCCCTGTACAACTGTAGCAATACATCCATACTTTTATATTCCATTCCCCTTGTAATAAACAACAACATTCAGTTTGCCTTCCTTATCACTTGCTGTACCTCCATACTAACTTCCTGTGCTTCATGTACAAGGGCACTCAGATCTCGCTGTATCTCAGAGTTTTGCAATTTCTCTCGATTTAGATAATATACTGTGTCTATTCTTCCTGCCAAAATGGATTCCTTCACATTTTCCCACATTATACTCCACATGTCACATTTTTGCCCACTCACTTAACCTACTTATGCTCCCTTCACAACTTACTCACTTACTCTCTGGATGGGACTTTCCAGTCCAGCCTGCAGCCCCACTAAAAAGTCAATGGACTTTTGACTGCCTCTCTAAATTTTCCATTCTCTCTACAACTGTTCCCACCATGAGTGGGAATGTAGAATCACGGCCTTTGTGTCATCAGCAAATTTAGCAACTATACCCTTGGTCTATTCATCCAAATCATTGGCATAGATTGTAAATGCTTGAAGTTGAAACACTGATGCCTATGGCTCTCCACTCATTACATTTTGCCAATCTGAAAATGACCCATTTATGCCTATTCTCTGTTTTCTGTTAGCTAACCAATCCTCTATCCATGCTAATATGTTACCCCCCTACCATGAGCTTTTATTTTTTATAGTAATCTTTGTGGCACCTTTTCAAATACCTTCTGAAAATTAAATACACCATGTTCACAAGTTCCCCTTTATCCACATTGCTTGTTGGTTGCTCAGAGAACTCTAATAAATTGTCAAACATGATTTCCCTTTCATAAAACTATGTTGACACTGCTTAATTGCATTGAGATTTTCTAATTACCTCGTTATAACCTCTTTAATAATGGATGCCAACATTTTTGCGATAGTGGATGTTAATTAATTGATCTAAAATCATAGAATCGCTACAGTGCAGAAGGAGGCTATTTGGCCCATCAAGTCTATGCCAACACTTACCCAAGCCTACCCCATAACCCCATGTATTTACCCCACTAATCCTCCTAACCTTTATATCTTGGGACACTAAGGGGCAATTTAACATGGCCAATCAACCTAATCTGCACATCTCTGAACTGTGGGAGGAAACCGGAATACCTGGAGGAAACCCACACAGACACAGGGAGGACATGCAAACTCCACACAGTCAGTCACCCAAGGCTGGAATTGAACCCAGGTCCCTGGCGCTGTGAGGCAGCAGTGCTAACCATTATGCCACCATGACCTGTAGTTTCCTGCTCTCAGTCTTCCTCTGCTTTCTTGAACAGAGGAGTTACATTTACTATTTTCCAATTTGATGGGGCCTTTCCAGAATCCAGGGAATTTTGGAAACTCAAAACCAATATATCTAATGACCTTGGCAGCCACTTCTTTTAAGACCTAAAGATGAAGTCCATTGGGACCTGAGGACTTGTCAGCTTTTATTTCTAATAATTCTCTCAGCACTCTTTCCATTGCAATTGTTTAAAGCTCCTCCCTCCAATTCACTTCTTGATTCACAATTATTTCTGCAAGATTCTTTGTTTCCGTTCCAGATGTAAAATATCTGTTAGATTCATCTGTCATTTCTATGTTGTCTTATTAATTCCCCAGACTCAGTCATTAACGGACAAAAGCTTACATTAGCGACTGTATTTCTTTTTAAGTACCTGTACAAACTCTATCTGCTTTTATATTTGTTGCTGGCTTTCTCTCGCACTCTAATTTCTCCCTCCTTATTATTCACTTGGTTATTCTTTGCTGTTTTTTATATTCTGTCCAATCTTCCGATCTGTCACTAATCTTTGCAAAATTGTCCACCTGTTTTTTCAATTTGATACAACCTCCAACGTCATAGTTAGCCACTAATGGTGCAATTTTCCCGTCGAGTCTTTCTTTCTCACTGGACTGTATTCTTTGCTGAGTGTTATGAAATATTTTCTTAAATACCTGCCACTGCATCTCTGCTGACCTATTTCTTAACTTAATTTTCCAGTTCACTTTACCCAGCTCTGTCTTCATATCCTCATAATTGCCCTCATTTAGGTTTAAAACACAATCTTTGACTCGCTCCTCTCTTCCTCAAATTGAATGCAAAATTCAATCATGTTATGATCACTGCTACCTAGGGTGCCTTTACTATGAGGTTGTTAAATAATCCTTGTCTCATTGCACATTACCAGATCTAGAATAGTCTGCTCTCTGGTTGATGTTAGGACTTAGAGCCCTAGGAAACTGTGCTGAAAATGCTCAATGGGTGGGATCTTTCTCCCTCTCTGTGGTGTGTTCCGTGGTTGCGGAAGGCGGCGCACACACATGGTGGCAGGATCGTATGGTGCTGCCATTGTCAATAGGGGTATCCAATGAACGCACCCCTTGCTGCTGGGAAACCTGCGGTCTGGGTGCATTCTCAAAGTTATTGTAAGATCCCGCTGGCGTATGGATTCGTTTTCCAGATTATCTTTGTCAATCCGATTCACCCAATCTATTTGTAGGTTAAAATCACCCATGATTATCGCCTTACCTTTTTTGCAAGCCCCATTATTTCCTCCTGTATACTCCGTCCAGCTTACTTAGAGAGCGAAATATAGTTCCTATGTGCCATGTGAGATTCAGAATGTGCTGGCCTCACTGTTCAGTGCCAGATGGCCTGTCAGTTTGCATTAACTACCGGTGAGTTATTCATCCCACAATAAATTACTCCCCTACCATATTTCCTCCATAAATGGCACACCTATGGCCAAGAAAAATGTAAAGGTTGCTGCTTACTTTGGATATTCTCCAGGAAATTTGGACGGGGAAATACACGGACCATAATGTGCTGATTGTATCTGCGAATGCAGCCACTTGTCTGCTAGGAAGAGGAATTCACATCCTGCAGATTATATTTGAGTGGGGAAAAGCATGGCGCCTAGCCAGTCAGGACCGTTAATTATTTTTTGTGCAACCACTCCACAGACTTTGCCATTCCCTAAAGAGACACAAGAGAATGGTTCCTGCCCAGTTCAACAGTTTAGGTAACCTTTTATTTATTTTTACTAGATCTGGTGTGAGATGAAGCAGTTAAGGTCTCTGTTCTTTCCCACTGACTATTGCAATACTAACCCATAGACAGAAACACGCTCCAGGAGACAAAGGAGACATTCCTAAAAATAAAACAGGGTGCTGTGTCAATGGCATTGCATCTTGATGTTGACCTTGTATCAACAAGGAATAGATTATGTAATAAAAACTGAAAACGCCGGAAATATTCAGCAGGTCGGGCAGCATTTCTAAGAGTTAACGTTTCAGGTCAATGACCTCTCATCAGAACGGGGGAAAGTTTGAGATGGAATGGGTTTTTAGCAAAGAGTGGGTGAAGCACAAAATGAAAGTATGTGCCAGGGTGGAACGCAGGAGAGATTGAATGACGGGAGGGTTTGTCTTATGGAACCACATGGATTGGTGATGGGAAAGGGAAGAAACAAAGACACAAAAGATGTGCCTCGAGAAGGTCTGGCTGCTCTAACACAAAGCGAAAATAAGGGAAAAAACTGAAACGTAGCAAAAGAAAGGAGACAAAATGGGGGCAGAGAGTACAGTCTGAAATTATTCAACTCCCCGTGGAGTCTGGAAGGCTGTCACGTGCCTCACTGTGAAAAATGAGGTGTTAATCCTCGAGCTTACTTTGAGCTTCACTCGAATGGACAAGGACAGAGATGTCGGAGGGAGAACAAGATGAAGAATTAAAATAACAGAACACTGGAAGCTTGGGATCATGTCTCCTCTGCACCCATTACTCCCCCCGCCCCCCCCCAAAAAAATTTGCCGTTGCGAGGCCTGTGTCTTTCAGCAGGCAGCCTTTTCACCAGGTTGTGGCAGATCTGCCATTGACAAAATGCTGATGGTCTGGGAAAATGGTCATTAATAGGGCATTGGAATATTTAAATTTACTCCCTGCCTCCTTGTGACAGTAAACCTGTCTAAAATCAGTCTTTTTGTCTGTAAAACGCTTCATATGGGCTGGTAAATTCTTCCCCATTGTTCCCAGAGAGGCAGAAAACCCACCCAGAGAGTCCATGGTACATGCAGTGTGCAGTATGTAGTGAGTCTTGCTGGAAAGCTACCTGTGTGTGTGTATGTGTATATATAGGGTGGCACGGTGGCATAGTGGTTAGCACTGCTGCCCCCAGTGCCAGGGATCCAAGTTCAATTCCAGCCTTGGGTCACTGTCTGTGCAGAGTCTGCACATTCTCCCTGTGTGTCTGCGTGGGTTTCCTCCGGGTGCTCCGGCTTCCTCTCACAGTCCTTGGCTGTGCAGGTTAGGTGGATTGGCCATGCTAAATTAGGGGGATTAGCCATGGTGAATGTGCAGGCTAACAGAGATAGGGTGGGGGACAGGGACTAGGAGGGATGCTCTGCCAGAGAATTAGTGCAGACTTGATGGGCCAAATGGCCACCTTCTGCACTATAGGAATTCTATCACCATATGCTGATTCAGGACAATATTGGTCCTCTTTCCACAGTTGAGTAATCCTATTGCCCAGGCTTACATGGGAAGAATATCCATTTGGGGACAGTAACTGAGGGTTGCCAGTGCCCAGGGAGCCAACTCCTAAGACAACCAGCCATGATTGGAGGAGATAAGAACATTAGGGCTGGGGAGACTTGCAGAATAAGAAAAAGTGTGGTGTACAAAAATATGGGGCAGGACTCATGATTCACACAATGATTTAGCTTTTCAAAATGTCTTATCCTTTTCCCTTGATAGTTCCCTTTCTTCAGAAATTCTTCAGAAATTCTTCAGAAAGGCATGTGTTTCTTGGCATAAAATGAGTCATATCTCTGAAACATGAACCCAATATCAGTCAGTCCTCCCAAGATCCATTCAGATCCAATATGGGGGATGTGAATGCTGATTAAGGGGAATGATTTGGAGGGTGGGGGGTGTGGGGGGAGGGGGTGTGTGGGTGGGGCGGGGGGGGGGGGGTGCGTGGAGGTGGTTTCCTGATACAACTTGCTGGTTGGGTCTGTGGAAAATGCTGAGAACTCAGACAAACTTGGAAACTGTCATGGTAACGCGAGTATTTCCCAGAATGTAAAGCACAATCCAGTCAGCTAGTTCAGAAAGTTCAGCTAAGGGCTTCAATTTGCAACGTTTGTACATTTTACAGCAAAGGAACTCTTTAAATCTGCAGGCTATGTGTGAAAACCCCATGGTTGTGAGGGAGTGGGCACATGACATGATAAATCTCAAGATAGTCTTGCCTGGTCCATTGCCACCAACTCTGACAAAATTCGTGGGGCCAAGGGAGGTGCTTTGATTTAATTTCGACAGCAGGCACCTGCAGCACTGGGTGTTCATCTAGAGTACATGCCTGCCAAGGGACCAAGTAGTTAAGTGGAGGTTTGACCAGCTGAGGGAGTGTGGGGTGGGGTGGGGGAGGTAGCAGGTGCCTGAGGAAATATTGCTCACTAAAAGCTTCCTTTCGAAGAACCTACTTTTTCCACTAGACATCCAGGCCACCATCCCAGTCCCTTAGGTGGGAGCTACTTCTGCCGTTTTGTGGTGTAAGACCATAAGAAACAGGAGTAGGAGTAGACCGCATGACCTTCCGAACCCTGCTCTGCATTCCATACAATCATAGCTCTCTCCCATCCCCTGGTTCCCCTGAAAAATGAAGGGCGTGATTTTCCCAAAATAAATCTAAGTGCTCAATAGGCAGGAAAGCGGGTGGTTTTCCCGCCTGTTTTTTGAGTGAACTGACTTTTGATAATTTACGGTACTCTGTGCAATTAAGAGGCCATCAGGTGATTCAAGCCAGTAATTGGGGGCGGTGGGGGGGGTGGCTAATCCCGTCGGAGAGGTCGGCAGCAGAGTCATCAGGGGGCAATTGGACATGAGCCGAACCCCCGGCATATTGGGAGATTGTTTGACATGCACCCGCCCCCATTGCCGGCTTCCCGATCACTGGCCCCTCCCCACTTTCCCTCCTGCCGGAGACAGCTGCTCCCCCTCTGATCACCAACCCCCCCACATCCCCCCGTTCACCGGCCTCCCGATGGCCTGCCCTGACCACTGATGGCTGGGCCCAACCTCTGATGGCCGGCCCCACATCAGCCCCAATACTCCCAATGCAGAATTCCCCCTTTCCCTCGCCTCTTACCTCCCCCCTGCTCTGGCTCTTCCTTCTCTGCCCCCCGTGATGCCCCACCCCCGGGCACTGCCTGGTGCATGGTTTGTGCTGGCAGTGCCAGGGTGCCCAGTGAGCAGTGCTAGGGTGCCAGGCTGGCAGTACCAGCTTGACACTGCCCAAGGGGCACTGCCCCCCTGCCCCCAACATCCTGGGGCTCCTCATGACCTCTGGCCCCATCAGTGAGGAAAGCTGCAGGAAAGGATGTCCCGAGGCATGGTGCATTGGGGAAACCATGCAGACGCTATGACAACGGATGAATGAACACCGCTCGACAATCACCAGGCGAGACTGTTCTCTTCCTGTGGGGGAGCACGTCAGCGGTCACGGGCATTCAGCCTCTAATCTTCGGGTAAGCGTTCTCCAAGGCGGCCTTCACGACACACGACAGCGCAGAGTCGCTGAGCAGAAACTGATAGCCAAGTTCCGCACACATGAGGACGGCCTAAACCGGGATGTTGGATTTATGTCACATTATCAGTAACCCCCACAGCTTGCCTCCTGGACTTGCTGGCTGTCCTGTCTGGAGACAATACACATCTCTTTAACCTGTGCTTAATACTCCCTCCACTCACATTGTCTGTATCTTTAAGATCTGGTTGGTTGTAGGGATTCGCATTCTAATCAGTGTTCTGTAACTTGATTTTGTGTCTCTGTGCCCTGTTTGACAGCAGATTTCCACTCCATCTGACGAAGGAGCAGCGCTCCGAAAGCTAATGGTATTTGCTACCAAATAAACCTGTTGGACTTTAACCTGGTGTTGTTAAAACTCTTACTGTGTTCACCCCAGTCCAACGCCGGCATCTCCCATCATGCCCATCAGTGAGGCCATCATGTCAGATCCCCATTGCTGGGGACCATCTGTGATCTGCGCTGTTGTGAACCTCCATTGGCAAGGTCAGAAATCCAAGTGAGCCTGGACAATACTGTCCAGAGCACTCCAAAAGCCTTTAAATTAGGAAATTAATATTTAAATCAGCCTTGCGCCATTCCCTGGCACGAGGCTGATCATATCATAAAAAATGGCCTGGGTCGTGATTCGGATTTTTTGTCTCCCACTTACATTTGCCACCCCGCTACGCTACTCGACCAGTGTAGTGGGGCGGGAAAATTGTGTGTCTGTCTGTCTCAGTCTTACATATACTGAGCATCCATCTGGGCTATCGACAATTCCAATGATTCACAACCCTCTGAGTGGATAAATTTCTCTCCAACGCAGTCATAAATGATCAGCCCCTTACCCTTGAGGTTGTCCCCTGAGTATCAGAATCCCAGGCCAGGGGAAGCAACCTCTCAGTGTCTACCCTGTCAAAGCCCCATTAGAATCTTGCATGTTTCAAGGGGACCATCTTTCATTCATCTGAAGTGCCGAGAGTAGAGGCCTAATTTAATCAGCATGGTACAATGCTTATCCTTGCCACCACTTCACCAAGTTTATCTTCAACCAGGGCACTTGAAAACTCTCAGCAGATGTCCTCACCCTGTCCTCACCCCCCTCTTATCCTAATGTCTTGGTTTAGGTGAAGGCTTCGACACAAATAAGCCACTCCAGAATTTCTGTCCAGATTTATAGTATCATAGAATCCCTACAGTGCAGAAAGAGGCCATTTGGCCCATCGAGCCTGCACCGACAACAATCCCACCCAAGCCCTATGGCTGTAACCCCATGTATTTACTCTGCTAATCACCCTGACACGAGGGTCAATTTAGCATGGCCGACCCACCTAATCTGCAAATCTTGAGACTGTGGGAGTAAACTGGAGTGCCCAGAGCAAACCCACGCAGACACGGGGAGAACGTGCAAATTCTACACAGACAGACACCCAAGTCAGGAATCGAACCCGGTTCCCTGGCGCTGTGAGGCAACAGCGCTAACCACTGTGCCACCGTGCCACTATAACTTTTGGCCATTCCAGCACACCTGCATGGAGGTTCCAGCAGATTTTGGGCCCAAATCTTCACCATTAAGTGGTATTCTAACTGAAACCTTCAGTCTGAGATTGGGAAAATGCATTTACGGAAACTGCTGATTTTATTTTCCTGAGGCCCAGTTGTGCAATACGATCTTTCAGCAAAACGTCTTCTGATGCTGCTCTAGATGCCCTGTGAATGGATAGAAAAATCAATTAGTCTGTAGCAAAGGATCGATGCCTTTAAGAGAAGAGGAGGGGGGGGACGTGAAAACATAATTGCTACGGCTAACGCAACTGCCGTGACCCATAATATCCAGCACTGTGTAGAGTGCATTTTCAGATAGCTGCATTGTTCTTTTACCAAGCATTCCATACACATTCCCCGCCTCTTGATATTCCTAATAATCTTGAAATGGGCGGCACGGTGTTTACACCACACTTTTTCTGATTCTGCAAGTCTCCCCTGTTCTAAAGTTCTTATTTTCTCCGATCATGGCTGATTGTCATAGGAGTTGGTTCCCTGGGCACTGGCAATCCTCAGTTACTGTTCCCAGATGGTTATTCTTCACATGTTAGCCTGGGCAATGTATTTACTTGACTGTGGAAAGAGGACCAATATTGTCCTCAATCAGCATATGGAGATAGAATCTCTACAGTGCAGAAGAAGGCCATTTGGCCCATCAAGTCTGTACCAACTCTCGAACAGTGCATCCCACCCAGGTCCTGTCCCCCACCCTATCTCTGTTACCCTACACATCCACCGTGGCTAATCCCCCAACTTAGCATGGCCAATCCGCCTAACCTGCACACCTAAGGACTGTGAGAGGAAACTGGAGCACCCGGAGGAAACCCATGCAGACACAGGGAGAACGTGCAGACTCCACACAAACACTGACCCAAGGCTGGAATTGAATCCATATTCCTGGCACTGTGAAGCAGCAGTGCTAACCACTATGCGACCGTGCCATCCTATATATACACACACACACAAGCACACTTTCCAACAAGACTCACTACATACTGCACACTGCATATACCATGGACTCCTTGGGTGGGTTTTCTGCACCCCCCCCACCCTCCGCCGCCCCCACCTCCACCCCACCCTGCCTCTCTGGGAACAGTGGAGAAAATTTTACCAGTCCACATGAAGCATTTTACAGACAACATTTTTGATTTGATTTGATTTGATTTATTACTGTCACATGTATTAGCATACACTGAAAAGTATTGTTTCTTGCATGCTATACAGACAAAGCATACCGTTCATAGAGAAGGAAAGGAGAGGGTGCAGAATGTAATGTTACAGTCATAGCTAGGGTGTAAAGAAAGATCAACTTCATGTGAGGTAGGTCCATTCAAAAGTCTGGTGGCAGCAGGAAAAAAGCTGTTCTTTGAGTCGATTGGTACGTGACCTCAGACTTCTGTATCTTTTTCCTGATGGAAGAAGGTGGAAGAGAGAATGGCCGGAGTGCGTGGCATCCTTAATTATGCTGGCTGCTTTTCCGAGGCAGCGGGAAGTGTCGACAGAGTCAATGGATGGGAGGCTGGTTTGCGTGATGGATTGGGTTACATTCACGACCTTTTGTAGTTTCTTGCGGTCTTGGACTGTGGGAGGAAACCAGAGTACCCGGACGAAACCCATGCAGACACGGGGAGAATGCGCAGATTCCATACCAGGAGCCATACCAAGCTGTGATACAATCAGAAAGAATGCTTTCTATGGTGCATGTGTAAAAATTGGTGAGAGTCGTAGCTAACATGCCAAATTGACTTAGTCTTCTGAGAAAATAGAGGCGGTGGTGGGTTTTCTTAATTATAGTGTCGGCATGGGGGGTCCAGGACAGGCTGTTGGTGATCTGGACACCTAAAAACTTGAAGCTCTCAACCCTTTCTACTTCGTTCTCATTGATGTAGACAAGATTGATTTTAGACAGGTTTACCCTCGCAAGGAGGCAGGGAGCAAATTTAAATATTCCAATGCCCTATTAATGACCATTTTCCCAGACCATCAGCATTTTGTCAATGGCAGATCTGCCACAACCTAGTGAGAAGGCTGCCCACTGAAAGGCACAGGCCTTGCAGCAGCAATTTGGGGGTGGGGGAGAGTGGGTATCTACTGGTGCACGGTGGCACAGTTGTTAGCACTGCTGCCTCACAGCGGCTAGGACCCAGGATCAATTCCCAGCTTGGGTCACTGTCTGTTTGGAGTCTGCGCATTCTCCCCGTGTCTGCGTGGGTTTCCTCCGGGTGCTCTGGTTTCTTCCCACCGTCCAAAAGACGTGCTGGTCAGGTGCATTGTCCATGCTAAAGTCTCCCTCAGTGTACCTGAACAGGTTCCAGAGTGTGGCGACTAGGGGATTTTCACAGTAACTTCGTTGCAGTGTTAACGTAAGCCTACTTGTGACATTAATAAATAAACTTTAAAAAAACTCGATCAATGTTGTAGATAATTTTTTAAAAATACAAAGGCTAACTATTTGAAATTAAAAAGTCCAAAGATGTACAGGTTACGTTGATTGGGCATGCTAAAATGACCCTAGTGTCAGGGGGATTAGCAGGATAAATATGTGGGGTTACAGGAATAAGGTCTGGGTGGGATCGTGGTTGGTACAGACTCGATGGGCCAAATGGCCTCATTCTGTACTGTAAGGATTCTATGATTCGATGAAAAGTACAAAATAATAAAAATACGCTGCAGGCCGGCCAGGATCTGAAAGAGAGAACAAGTTAACAATTTGAGTAGGACCTTTACCAAAACTTTAAGACTGCTTTTAAGAGGGTCTTTGGCTGCTTGTTCTTAAAACTCAGCCAGGTAAGGAGGAAGCTGTTGGATTTTGTTTGACTGGTGGTCAGAAATTTTATCGCTGGATCTTAGTGCCTGCTGCTCTTCTAACTCTGGCTACCAAAAGCATTGCTGAAGTAATTCATTTTTATTGCGCTACACGGAATGATGTCAGGCATAGAATACAATGCTTCCATTCTAAGGCAATCATCTGTGGTGCCATTATTTGAAGCAAATGTGATACAGTCTGGCAGTTGGCATTCGAACAGACTTGTACTCAAATGCAGAAAATGAAGTTTTTAACTCCAGTTGGTTGGCACAGAAGAGATTGTGCAACAGTGTGGTAATTTATCACCAAGGTAACTTGTTGACATAGCCACTGCATGTAGCAAATATTCATGTCATGTCTAAGGCATTATCCTGATGGTCTCAGGAAATGTACCCATTGAATGATTAAGTTCAGCAGACCAGAATGTCATTGATTCAGTGTGTAGCTGTGCTTAGTTATCTGAATCTAGCTAGAGAGGCAGTTACCACCAGGCTCCAAGACCTTGACTTTGTCAATCAGCATTTATGCACCTAATTATTATCCTGTGACCTGGGTTGGCAGTGCCCGCTTCTAGATGTCAGCTGAGGACAGCATTAGTGTAATGTTCCCTCTGTTTAAATCACCTGATAACTCTGACTGTCAAAGTTCACATATAATGCTCACTTGCATATGTTTCTGGAGGATTTCCAAAAACATGGTAAGGATCAATGCCTCCAAGAGATGGGTGAAGTCAAGAAACAAAATAATTGTCATCACTAATACAGGGCAGCACAGTGGCACAATGGTCAGCACTGCTGCCTCACAGCACCAGAGACCCAGGTTCAATTCCTGGCTCGGCCACTGTCTGTGTGCAGTCTGCATATTCTCCCCGTGTCTGCGTGGGTTTCCTCTGGGTGCTCCGGTTTCCTCCCACAGTCTGAAAGACATGCTGGTTAGGTGCATTGGCCATGCTAAATTCTCCCTCAGTGTACCCGAACAGGTGCTGGAGTGTGGCGACTAGGGGATTTTCACAGTAACTTCATTGCAGTGTTAATGTAAGCCTACTTGTGACACTAAAAAATAAATAGATAATACATAAAATTCACCAATGAGTGGAGTGCATTTTCAGACAACCATATCACTCCTTTAACAAGTGTTTCTGACACATTCCTCACCTCTTGATTTTCCCAATGATCTCCCATTCTTTGTAAATTGCCTTCTGTACCTGCTCACTTAATGCGGAAGAAAAATATCTGACTTTTTACAGCACCCTGTGAAATCTTTCCCACATGAATATTTGATGAAAATCCAGTCAGTCAATGCAAGATGAAGATAGAGCTAAAGGTCACCATCGTGTCTGAATGGTGATTCACGGTGTTGATTGTTAGCCCACCTTGGGATGGTCAACATTGCAAAAAAACAAATTTTTAAAAGGATACTTTCATCCTCCCAAGAAATAGCAGAGTATAAATACTGTCGGATGATAAGGCATTGCTCAACAACATTAAGAACAAAGAAAATTACAGCACAGGAACAGGCTCTTCGGCCCTCCAAGCCTGCACCGACCATGCTGCCCGACTTAACTAAAAACCCCTACACGTCCGGGGACCATATCCCTCTATTCCCATCCTATTCATGTACTTGTCAAGACGCCCCTTAAAAGTCACTACCATATCCGCTTCCACTATCTCCCCCGGCAACGCGTTCCAGGCACCCACCACTCACTGTGTAAAAAAATCTGCCTCGTACATCTCCTTTAAACCTTGCCCCTCGCACCTTAAAGCTATGCCCCCTAATAATTGACTCTTCCACCCTGGGAAAAAGCTTCTGACTATCCACTCTGTCCATGCCTCTCATAATCTTGTAGACTTCTATCAGGTCTCCCCTCAACCTCCGTCGCTCCAGTGAGAACAAACCAAGTTTCTCCAACCTCTCCTCATAGCTAATGCCCTCCATACCAGGCAACATCCTGGTAAATCTTTTCTGTATCCTCTCCAAAGCTTCCACATCCTTCTGGTAGTGTGGAGACCAGAATTGAACACTATATTCCAAGTGCGGCCTAATTAAGGTTTTATAAAGCTGCAACATGACTTGCCAATTTTTAAACTCAATACCCTGGCCGATGAAGGCAGGCATGCCGTATGCTTTCTTGACTATTTTCTCCACCTGCATTGCTACTTTCAGTGACCTGTGTACCTGTGCACCCAGATCCCTTTGCCTATCAGTACTCTTAAGAGTTCTGCCATCTACTATATATTTGCTATCTGTATTAGACCTTCCAAAATGCATTACCTCACATTTGTACAGATTAAACTCCATTTGCCATCTCTCCGCCCAAGTCTCCAACTGACCTATATCCTGCTGTATCCTCTGATGGTCCTCATCGCTATCCGTAAAGATGGTACAACTTCTTCTGGCCACATTGAGTGAAATGGCAGCTTCACTGCCATAACTCAAATATTACTTGATTTGTGGTTGGGTTGTGCACTGCAATACAAACAGTAATAAATTAGCAATTTTGATCGGTTCAATCAAAAAAGCTGGTCTCAGATTGGAAGCTAGAGAAAGCCTGTGATGAAACCCTGCCAATATTTTTCAATGGCCGCCCTTTCCCACCTAGTAACTAGATATAAGTAGGAAAAGGAATACATCAGAAACCAAACCCCTTTGCAAATAACATAGAAATTTGGGGTTTATTAAATCAATGGCATTCCTGAGGCCACATTGGCATACACATTGGGGGGGCGGCACGGTGGCACAGTGGTTAGTGCTGCTGCCTCACAGCACAAGGGACCTGGGTTCGATTCTGGCTTGGGTCACTCTCTGTGTGGAGTTTGCATGTTCTCCCTGTGTCTGTGTGGGTTTCCTCCAGGTGGTCTGGTTTTCTCCCACAGTCCGAAAGATGGGCTGGTTAGGTGCATTGACCCGAACAGGTGCCAGAGTGATGCGACTACGGAAATTTCACAGTAACTTCATTACAGTGTTAATGTTAGCCTTACCTGTGACTAATAAATAAACTTTAACTTTATTTACTTCTTAAGGATTCAAGGATGAAAAATGAACAGCCAAACAAAACATTACATTTCAGTTATACTTCCATCTTAATGAAAAATATTCAATAATCATAATCAACTTCTATTTGGGATAATTGAAAAAAAATAAATGAAAAGGGGTAAGGTTGCCAAGTGGGAAAGTATGGGCTCCTTACCTAACGTTGCCATCCCTCACTCCATGGCTCATCCTACAACAGGACAACATATCATCACTCTTCACTGTTACATAAACCTGCCATTAATTTTATTGAGTGAATAAATCAACATCAAATAAAGTATGATTCTAATGCCCATGAGTAACAAAATGCAATTCTACGTTAATTCAATTATCACAAGCTAACCTAATTTTTTTTCTGTGCTTCCTGGGTGCTTACACCTCTCTTCTTTCAATTATTCTAGTGCTTCTTATAGATGTAACATATGGGCAGGATTACTGGGGATAGTTGACTTCACATGATCCATAGGAACATAGAAGCAGTATTAGGCCATTTGGCTCTTGGAGCCTGCTCTGAAATTCAATAAAATCATGTTCGGGTTATGGTCTCAGCTCCACCTTTCTGTCCATCCCCAAAACCCTTTACTCCCTTGCCTTGCATAAACTGTCTAACTCTGCCTTGAATAAATTCAAAGACTCAGACTCCACTACTTTCTGGGAAGATAGTTTCACACACCAATGATGCTTTGGGAGAAAAGGTTTCTCCTTATCTCTGCCTTAAAAGGGAGACCTCATTATTAAACTGTGTTCCTTAGACTTAGTTTCCCCCACAAATGGAAACATCCTCTTCGTGTCCACCCTAACATGTCCTCTCAGGATCTTATACGTTTTAATAAAATCACCTCTTATTTTTCTAAACTCCAATGGTTATAAGTCCAACCTGTTCAACCGTTTAAGAATGAATCCAGCGAACCTTCTCTTAACTGCTTCAAAAGCAATTATAGACTCCATTCTTCAGCTCCAAGAATACCACATCTACCGGTTCCCCTTTATCCACTTTGAATGTTACTTCATCAAAAACCTCTAACAGATTAAATACAATTTCTCATTCACAAGACCACGTTGGGTCGACCATAAGACCATTAGACATAGGAGCAGAATTAGACCACTCGGCCCATGGAGTCTGCTCCAGGCCTCTATCCAGGCCTTGTAGTATCCTGTAAGTTTCAATAAGATCCCCCTTCATCCTTCTAAACTCCAATGAGTACAGACCCAGAGTCCTCAACCGTTCCTCATATGACAAGCTCTTCATTCCAGGAATCATTCTTGTGAACCTCCTCTGGACTCTTTTCAAGGCCAGCACCTCCTTCCTTAGATATGGGGCCCAAAATTGCTCACAATACTCCAAATGGTGTCTGACTAGAGCCTTATACAGCCTCAGAAGTACATCCCTGCTCTTGTATTCTAGCCCTCCCAACATGAATGCTAACATTGCATTTGCCTTCCTAACTGCCAACTACCTAAGTATCCTGCTGTAATCTCCTTAATAATGGATTCTAGCACTTTCTCTATGACATGCTTTAGACTAACTGGCCTATAGTTTCCTGCTTTTTCAGCCTTCGTCCTTTCTTGAATAAAAGTGTTGCATTAGTTATTTTCCAATCTGCTGAAACCTTTCCAGAATCTAAGGAATTTTGGAAGATTATAATGAATGCATCTACTATCTCTGCCATCGGTCCTTTTAAGACCATAGGATGTAGGCCATCGGGTCCTGGAGATTTGTCAGCCTTTAAGTCTAGTGGTTTTCCTAGCACCATTTCCCTGGTGATGATCATTGTATTAAGTTTATCCCTCTCTATTGTCCCTTGATTTTTAAGTATCTTCAGGAAGTTTTCTAAGTGTTCTACAGTGAAGACAGACACAAAATACCTGTTCAACACCTCAGCCAATCCTTTGTTTTCCACCATGTCTCTGTAATGCCTATCAGGTCATATATATTTATCTCTAACTGTGGTAGGAATTCATTTCTTTTGTTACAAATGCTTCATGCATTCAGAAACAGAGCCTTAAATGTTGTGGGCGCAATTGTCCTGGCCCATTACGCTGGTCGAGTAGTGTAGCAAGGCGGAAAATGTCAGCGGCAAGCCAATAACAGGAAGTCACGTCTTCCCAGGCCATTATTTATGACATGTTCAGCCTTGCGTTCATCAACTGATCTCCCGGTATATTGGGAGATCGCGCATGCCCAATGGCCCCCTTAGCAGTCTGACGCTGGCCTCTGAAGTAGGATTAGGTCTCACCCACCCCCCTCCCCCCCTCCACCACCCCCCTCCCCCCCCTGCCCCCCGTCACTGGCGTGAATCACATAATGGCCTCCGTATTGCACAGAGTGCCGTAAATTATCAGAAGTCAGCTCACCCAAAAAATGGGTGGGAAACCCTCCCACTTACCTGCCCATTGGGCACTTAGATTTATTTTGGGAAAATCACGCCCTTTTTTACCATTTTCTGCTTCATCTGCTGGTGTACCCTTACAATTGTGTGTTCTTACTCTTCTTGTCATACTCCAGTATTCATCACCCAAATTGCTGCCTTTCCCCATTACTTTGTTGTTTTCTTCTACACTGCTATATCTCCTCTCACATGACCCCGTGCCTCCACTATTTAGTTAAAGCTCTCTCTACTGCCCTAGTTATACGATTCACCAGAACACTGCTCCCAACGCAGCTCAAATACAGACTGTCCCACTGGTGTAGCTCCCACTTTCCCCAGTACTGGTGCCAGTATCCCAGGCATAAAAAAGCCTTTTCTCCCAATCTTCAAGCCGCGCATTCATCTCTTTAATCTTATTTACTCGATGCCAATTTGCATGTGGCTCAGGGAATAATCCGGAGATTATTATCCTTGAGGTTTTGTTTTTAATTTAGTCACTATCTGCTTACACTCCCTATACAGGACTTGTCTTGTCTATGCCGCTGGTACCACTGGATCATTTCCCTTCGTAAGAAGTTTAACAACACCAGGTTAAAGTCCAACAGGTTTATTTGGTAGCAAAAGCCACACAAGCTTTCGGAGCTCTAAGCCCCTTCTTCAGGTGAGTGGGAATTCTGTTCACAAACAGAACTTATAAAGACACAGACTCAATTTACATGAATAATGGTTGGAATGCGAATACTTACAACTAATCAACTCTTTAAGAAACAAAACAATGTGAGTGGAGAGAGCATCAAGACAGGCTAAAAAGATGTGTATTGTCTCCAGACAAGACAGCCAGTGAAACTCTGCAGGTCCACGCAACTGTGGGAGTTACAAATAGTGTGACATGAACCCAATATCCCGGTTGAGGCCGTCCTCGTGTGTGCGGAACTTGGCTATCAGTTTCTGCTCAGCGACTCTGCGCTGTCGTGTGTCGCGAAGGCCGCCTTGGAGAACGCTTACCCGAATATCAGAGGCCGAATGCCCGTGACCGCTGAAGTGCTCCCCAACAGGAAGAGAACAGTCTTGCCTGGTGATTGTCGAGCGGTGTTCATTCATCCGTTGTCGCAGCGTCTGCATAGTTTCCCCAATGTACCATGCCTCGGGACATCCTTTCTTGCAGCGTATCAGGTAGACAACGTTGGCCGAATTGCAAGCATATGTACCGTGTACCTGGTGGATGGTGTTCTCACGTGAGATGATGGCATCTGTGTCGATGATCCGGCACGTCTTGCAGAGGTTGCTGTGGCAGGGTTGTGTGGTGTCATGGTCACTGTTCTCCTGAAGGCTGGGTAGTTTGCTGCGGACAATGGTCTGTTTGAGGTTGTGCGGTTGTTTGAAGGCAAGAAGTGGGGGTGTGGGGATGGCCTTGGCGAGATGTTCGTCTTCATCAATGACATGTTGAAGGCTCCGGAGGAGATGCCGTAGCTTCTCCGCTCCGGGGAAGTACTGGACAACGAAGGGTACTCTGTCCACTGTGTCCCGTGTTTGTCTTCTGAGGAGGTCGGTGTGGTTTTTCGCTGTGGCGCGTTGGAACTGTTGATCAATGAGTCGAGCGCCTTATCCTGTTCTTATGAGGGCATCTTTCAGTGTCTGGAGGTGTCTGTTGCGATCCTCCTCATCCGAGCAGATCCTGTGTATACGGAGGGCTTGTCCGTAGGGGATGGCTTCTTTTACGTGTTTAGGGTGGAAGCTGGAGAAGTGGAGCATCGTGAGGTTATCCGTGGGCTTGCGGTACAGTGAGGTGCTGAGGTCACCGTCCTTAATGGAGATGCGTGTGTCCAAGAATGCAACCGATTCCGGAGAGTAGTCTATGGTGAGCCTGATGGTGGGATGGAACTTGTTGATGTCATCATAGAGTTGTTTCAGTGATTGTTCACCATGAGTCCAAAAGAAGAAAATGTCATCGATGTATCTAGTGTATAGCATCGGTTGAAGGTCCCGTGCGGTGAAGAAGTCTTGTTCGAACCTGTGCATGAAGATGTTGGCATATTGAGGTGCGAATTTGGTCCCCATGGCTGTTCCGTGTGTCTGGATGAAGAACTGGTTGTTGAAGGTGAAGACATTGTGGTCCAGAATGAAGCGGATGAGATGTAAAATTGCATCTGGAAACTGGCAAGGCACACAAGGCAAACACACCCGGCCGTCCCATCGTATCGGGCAATGGGACCCTGTGCGAGAACCTCTCCGGCTATGTCGAGGGCATCCTGAAACCCATTGTACAAAGAACCCCCAGCTTTTGTCGCGACACGACGGACTTCCTACAGAAACTCGGCACACATGGAGCAGTTGAACCAGGAGCGCTCCTCATCACAATGGATGTCTCGGCACTCTACACCAGCATCCCCCATGACGATGGCATTGCTGCAACGGCCTCAGTGCTCAGCGTCAACAACTGCCAGTTTCCAGATGCAATTTTACATCTCATCCGCTTCATCCTGGACCACAATATCTTCACCTTCAACAACCAGTTCTTCATCCAGACACACGGAACAGCCATGGGGACCAAATTCGCACCTCAATATGCCAACATCTTCATGCACAGGTTCGAACAAGACTTCTTCACCGCACGGGAACTTCAACCGATGCTATACACTAGATACATCGATGACATTTTCTTCCTTTGGACTCATGGTGAACAATCACTGAAACAACTCTATGATGACATCAACAAGTTCCATCCCACCATCAGGCTCACCATAGACTACTCTCCGGAATCGGTTGCATTCTTGGACACACGCATCTCCATTAAGGACGGTCACCTCAGCACCTCACTGTACCGCAAGCCCACGGATAACCTCACGATGCTCCACTTCTCCAGCTTCCACCCTAAACACGTAAAAGAAGCCATCCCCTACGGACAAGCCCTCCGTATACACAGGATCTGTTCGGATGAGGAGGATCGCAACAGACACCTCCAGACGCTGAAAGATGCCCTCATAAGAACAGGATATGGCGCTCGACTCATTGATCAACAGTTCCAACGCGCCACAGCGAAAAACCACACCGACCTCCTCAGAAGACAAACACGGGACACAGTGGACAGAGTACCCTTCGTTGTCCAGTACTTCCCCGGAGCGGAGAAGCTACGGCATCTCCTCCGGAGCCTTCAACATGTCATTGATGAAGACGAACATCTCGCCAAGGCCATCCCCACACCCCCACTTCTTGCCTTCAAACAACCGCACAACCTCAAACAGACCATTGTCCGCAGCAAACTACCCAGCCTTCAGGAGAACAGTGACCATGACACCACACAACCCTGCCACAGCAACCTCTGCAAGACGCGCCGGATCATCGACACAGATGCCATCATCTCACGTGAGAACACCATCCACCAGGTACACGGTACATACTCTTGCAATTCGGCCAACGTTGTCTACCTGATACGCTGCAAGAAAGGATGTCCCGAGGCATGGTACATTGGGGAAACTATGCAGACGCTGCGACAACGGATGAATGAACACCGCTCGACAATCACCAGGCAAGACTGTTCTCTTCCTGTTGGGGAGCACTTCAGCGGTCACGGGCATTCGGCCTCTGATATTCGGGTAAGCGTTCTCCAAGGCGGCCTTCGCGACACACGACAGCGCAGAGTCGCTGAGCAGAAACTGATAGCCAAGTTCCGCACACACGAGGACGGCCTCAACCGGGATATTGGGTTCATGTCACACTATTTGTAACTCCCACAGTTGCGTGGACCTGCAGAGTTTCACTGGCTGTCTTGTCTGGAGACAATACACATCTTTTTAGCCTGTCTTGATGCTCTCTCCACTCACATTGTTTTGTTTCTTAAAGAGTTGATTAGTTGTAAGTATTCGCATTCCAACCATTATTCATGTAAATTGAGTCTGTGTCTTTATAAGTTCTGTTTGTGAACAGAATTCCCACTCACCTGAAGAAGGGGCTTAGAGCTCCGAAAGCTTGTGTGGCTTTTGCTACCAAATAAACCTGTTGGACTTTAACCTGGTGTTGTTAAACTTCTTACTGTGTTTACCCCAGTCCAACGATGGCATCTCCACATCATCATTCCCTTCCACAGTGAGTTCCTTTCCAGCCAAAAGCAGATGTCCTTAATCCTGGCACTGGGCAGGCAATCAAGCCATTTGGTCTCACACTCTTGACTGCAGAGAAGAGTATCTATGCCCCTGACTGTACTGTCTCCTATCACTGATAATGTGGAGATGCCAGCATTGGACTGGGGTGGGGCACAGTAAGAAGTCTCACAACACCAGGTTAAAGTACAACAGGTTTATTTGGAATTATGAGTATTCGGACCCAACCTGTTTAACCTTTCCTCGGCGGCACGGTAGCACAGTGGTTAGCACTGCTGCTTCACAGCTCCAGGGACCTGGGTTCGATTCCCAGCTTGGGTCACTGTCTGTGTGGAGTTTGCACATTCTCCTCGTGTCTCCGTGGGTTTCCTCCAGGTGCTCCGGTTTCCTCCCACAGTCCAAAGATGTGCGGGTTAGGTTGATTGGCCATGCTAAAATTGCCCTTAGTGTCCTGGGATGCGTAGGTTAGAGGGATTAGTGGGTAAATATGTAGGGATATGGGGGTAAGGCCTGGGTGGGATTGTGGCCGGTGCAGACTCGATGGGCCGAATGGCCTCTTTCTGTGCTGTAGGGTTTCTAAGATTTCTAAGATTACTCCTTCATCAGGTGAGTCACTTGGATGGCATCCATCACCATGGTGACATTGTCAGCCTATGCATCCACCTCGCAGTCCTTCTCACCTGCACAGAGATCATGCACATCACATCACCTGTTAGACAAAGTTCACACTCCTCCATCAAGTCTCGCTGCTTCTCCTTACCTGCCTGTCTTGCAGTCTCATCCTCCTGTCCCTGGCCACTTACCACATCTATGGTTCTGCCTAACCTATGGGGAGTGCACTGCCTCCTGGAACAAAGTGTCCAGGTAACTCTCCCCCTCCCTCTCAAACTGCAATCTCCGCAACTCAGACTCCAGTTCAGCAACACGGAGCCAGAGTTCCCCAGGCTGTCGACACTGATTGCAGATATGATCGTCAAGGATTGCGGTGCATTCCACAGACACCCACGTGTTGCAGTCACAGCTCACCACCAGCCCTGCCCTTTCTGTTCAACCTTATTTATTTAATTAGTCAATTAGTTAATAAATTACACAGCAAAAGTAATAGAACGTTTTACTCAGCTGACTTGGAGACAAGGATGGAAATTCACTAACCACTGGAGGCCGAATAAAATAGAAAAGGGAGCCATGCAGAGAATTTCCCACCTGAACCAAATTTCCAACCACTACTCAATCTACGCCCCACTCAGGTGTAGTCACGTGACCGTGTATCCCTATCATTGCATCCATTGAACTTGGGTGACATTCGTCCCATCACAACTTGCTTTGGGCGGCATGGTGGCACAATGGTTAGCGCTGCTGCCTCACAGCACCAAGGACCCGCGTTTGATTCCCAGCTTGGGTCACTGTCTCTGCGGAGTCTGCACGTTCTCTCTGTGTTTGTGCGAGTTTCCTCTGGGTGCTCCGGTTTCCATCCCACAGGCCGAAAGATGTACTGGTTAGGTACATTGGCCATGCTAAATTCTCCCTCAGTGTACCCGAACAGGGAGTGTGGCGACTGGAGGATTTTCACAGTGACTTCATTGCAGTGTTAATGTAAGCCTACTTGTGACAATAATAAATAAACATTTAAACTTTAAGCTTTGAAGCAGGAGCCATTATTGGCTGCATCTCTGGGCCAAGATCCTGAGCAGCGCCCCTTGTTCCACTAAAAGGGTTCTCTGAGGGGCAAGGCTGGAGTCCCACCATGTGCTACTGTCCCGAGAGGTGACAATATCAGGCAAGTGGAGTCTAACTGTTCCCCATTGCACTGCATCAATGGCCATACTGATTAGCAGGAAGGCTGGTCTAATGACAAGTATCACATCCTGAAAACCATGAGAGATAGCAGCTGCATTGTTGCCCCATGGTTGGGGAGTTGCGCTGCATTCTGTGCCTGTACTCTGTCCCCAATCCCTCATCTTAGCACAGTGGCATTACAACTACTACATTTTGACAACCCTTGTCTTTCCATGTTTATATCTTCAATCACCTAATGAGGGGTCTAATCATTCCACTTAAAAGTAAGTCATTCAGAACTGGAATTTTCAAACAATGATTCTGATTAGAAGCAGCAAAGCCTGTATTCTGAATTACTTCAAAGAAGTACATTTAAAAAATACATTATGTGGAGTTGCCGGCGTTGGACTGGGGTAGGCACAGTAAGAAGTCTCACAACACCAGGTTAAAGTCCAACAGGTTTATTTGGTAGCATGAGCTTTCGGAGCACTGCCTTAATACATTAAAATACATGAAGCATTAGTACAGAGGAGTCACAAGAAAATCAGTCAATGGCTGATAATCAGCAGTACAAACAGATCGGGGTTTTTATTCATTGAATGTGTGTATCACTGGCTGGGCCAGCATTTATTGCCCATCCCTAGTTGCTCTTGAACTGCATAATTAAGGACCCCACGCACCCCAGACATTCTCTCTTCCACCTTCTTCCTTCGGGAAAAAGATACAAAAGTCTGAGGTCACGTACCAACCAACTCAAGAAAAGCTTCTTCCCCGCTGCTGTCAGACTTTTGAATGGACTTACCTTGCATTAAGTTGATCTTTCTCTACACCCTAGCTATGACTGTAACACTACATTCTGCACTCTCTCCTTTCCTTTTCTATAAGCGGTATGCTTTGTCTGTATAGCGTGGAGGAAACAATACTTTTCACTGTATGTTAATAAATGTGACAATAATCAATCAAATCAAACTGAGTGGTTGTGGATTTGAAGTCACATGAAGGCCAGATTTCAACAATGGTTTCATGGTCATCATTAGATGATTTACATTGAATTGAACCTTCACTATCTGCCCTGGTGGGATTTGAACCTGACTCCCCAGAGAATCACCTTGGAGCTCTGTCAGTGTCTTTGTGACAATACCACTGTGCCACCACCTCAGCTTGTACCAATGTCTTTTTTATAGATTTGTGTTTTTCTCCATGATTGCAACATATTGTTATCAGTCACAATAAAGAGCACACATGCTACACGTGATGGCCAAGATTTACTGCAGACAGCCTTGGGAGACTGATTCTGGATAATGTTATTATAGGGTGGCTGTTATCTGATGCTTATTATTGTGATCAAGCAGTGATATTGGTCTCCTGCTGAGTGCGTATTTAGTGAGAAAAAGAGGAAGCAAGAAAGGATGAAAAACGTTAAGTCGCAACTCAGGCAAAGGAATAAATGAAGAAAAAACTGGTTCACGGGCACTTCAGTCAATTTTCTTTGCACTCACTTTTATGCTGAGCAGAATCAATCAAAACAATTCCTTGATGGTATAGGGAAAGATTTATGTGCTCCAAGCAATGAAATTTCTGAATAAATGCAAGGAACAGAAAAATCTAAGAACTCTCAAAGGAACAGATTCTTATAGGCAGGGCATTGCAGCCACAAGCCACCTGGGTGGGACTGTTGGGCCGAATGGCCTCTTTCTGCACTGAGGGATTCTAAAGATTCTATGGTTACAGTTAGCACCACCACTGGCGAATTATGAAGGCAAAATACTCTTCCCAAGAGTTATTATCTAATTATCTATTAATTATTATCTACCCAAATCACAGCTTGCCCTGTTCTGATGAATTGTTAACACCTGATACAGGTGGCACTGTGGCACAGTGGTTAGCACTGCTGCCTCACAGCACCAGGGACCTGGGTTTAATTCCCGGCTTGGGCCACTGTCTGTGTAGAGTCTGCACATTCTCCCCGTGTCTGCGTGGGTTTCCTCCGGGTGCTCCGGTTTCCTCCCACAGTCTGAAAGATGTGCTGGTTAGGTGCATTGGCCATGCTAAATTCTCCCTCAGTGTACCCGAACAGGCGCCGGAGTGTGGCAACTGGGGGATTTTCACAGTAAGTTAATTGCAGCGTAAGCCTACTTGGACACTAATAAATTTCTAAAAACGATGCACTATAGAACAGGAGCTAGGTTTACACAAATTTCAGGGCTCCATCCAACTGTGCAGCTAAGTTGCGAGCTGGCATTGGAAGGATCTGCCAGTTTTCAGTTAATTATATTAAATATAACTCCCAATGTTATTTGAATCTTCAAACATATACTGGCACAACACTCAGCCCTTTATGTGGCCATATAACATAAGCATCCGGAACAACAATTAATAGAATGCAAGTTTGAGGGCCTGCGTTGAAATTGGCAGGAGCATTTTGAGATTATTTCTGCACTTTATGGTTTCTTCCTGTTCTCACAACCTCGCGGAACTGGCTGTACAAGCTTTGGGTTGTGTGGGAAGTCAGTTGAAGAACTCCACCATCTGCCAATGGCCACCTGCAGTTACCATCCGTTAATGCACCAACACCACCAGTGAGGGAATGGTCAACTCTGCCCTCTGCCTACTTCCAGGGATGCTGCTTTGCTGACCCATGGGGAGGTTGACATGGAATATAAGGCGGCACTATTAGCACCTCAGTCTGCATTACTTTAATATCGATGTGGCGATGCTGGCGTTGGACTGGGGTGAACACAGTAAGAAGTCTCACAACACCAGGTTAAAGTCCAACAGGTTCATTTGGTAGCAAATACCATAAGCTTTCGGAGCACTGCTCCTTCGTCAGATGGAGTGGAAATGTGCTCTCAAACAGTGCAAACAGACAAAATCAAGTTGCAGAATACTGATTAGAATGCGAATCCTACAGCCAGCCAGGTCTTAAAGGTACAGACAATGTGGGTGGAGGGAACATTAAACACAGGTTAAAGAGATGTGTATTGTCTCCAGACAGAACAGCTAGTGAAATTCTGCAAGTCCAGGAGGCAAGCTGTGGGGGTTACTGATAATGTGACATAAATCCAACATCCCGGTTTAGGCCGTCCTCATGTGTGCGGAACTTGGCTATCAGTTTCTGCTCAGCGACTCTGCGCTGTCGTGTGTCGTGAAGGCCGCCTTGGAGAACGCTTACCTGAAGATCGAAGGCTGAATGCCCGTGACTGCTGAAGTGCTCCCCCACAGGAAGAGAACAGTCTTGCCTGGTGATTGTTGAGCGGTGTTCATTCATCCGTTGTCGTAGCGTCTGCATGGTTTCCCCAATGTACCATGCCTCGGGACATCCTTTCCTGCAGCGTATCAGGTAGACAATGTTGGCCGAGTTGCAAGAGTAGGTACCGTGTACCTGGTAGATGGTGTTCTCACGTGAGATGATGGCATCCATGTCGATGATCCGGCACGTCTTGCAGAGGAGCACATGGAGCAGTTGAACCAGGAGCACTCCTCGTCACAATGGATGTCTCGGCACTCTACACCAGCATCCCCCACGATGATGGCATTGCTGCAACGGCCTCAGTACTCAATGCCGTGAACTGCCAGTTTCCAGATGCAATTTTACATCTCATCCGCTTCATCCTGGACCACAATGTCTCCACCTTCAACAACCAGTTCTTCATCCAGACACACGGAACAGCCATGGGGACCAAATTCGCACCTCAATATGCCAACATCTTCCTGCACAGGTTCGAACAAGACTTCTTCACCGCACAGGACCTTCAACCGATGCTATACACTAGATACATCGATGATATTTTCTTCCTTTGGAGTCATGGTGAGCAATCACTGAAACAACTATATGATGACATCAACAAGTTCCATCCCACCATCAGACTCACCATGGACTACTCTCCGGAATCGGTTGCATTCTTGGACACAAGCATCACCATTAAGGACGGTGACCTCAGCACCTCACTGTACCGCAAGCCCACGGATAACCTCACGATGCTCCACTTCTCCAGCTTCCACCCTAAACACGTTAAAGAAGCAATCCCCTACGGACAAGCCCTCCAAATAAATAGGATCTGCTCGGATGAGGAGGATCGCAACAGACACCTCCAGACGCTGAAAGATGCCCTCATAAGAACAGGATATGGCGCTCGACTCATCGATCAACGGTTCCGACGTGCCACAGCGAAAAACCGCACCGACCTCCTCAGAAGACAAACACGGGGCACGCTGGACAGAGTACCCTTCGTCGTCCAGTACTTCCCCGGAGCGGAGAAGCTACGGCATCTCCTCCGGAGCCTTCAACATGTCATTGATGAAGACGAACATCTCGCCAAGGCCATCCCCACACCCCCACTTCTTGCCTTCAAACAACCACGCAACCTCAAACAGACCATTGTCTGCAGCAAACTACCCAGCCTTCAGGAGAACAGTGACCACGAAACCACACAACCCTGCCACAGCAACCTCTGCAAGACGTGCCGGATCATCGACACGGATGCCATCATCTCACGTGAGAACACCATCTACCAGGTACACGGTACCTACTCTTGCAACTCGGCCAACATTGTCTACCTGATACGCTGCAGGAAAGGATGTCCCGAGGCATGGTACATTGGGGAAACCATGCAGACGCTACGACAACGGATGAATGAACACCGCTCGACAATCACCAGGCAAGACTGTTCTCTTCCTGTGGGGGAGCACTTCAGCAGTCACGGGCATTCAGCCTTCGATCTTCAGGTAAGCGTTTTCCAAGGCGGCCTTCACGACACACGACAGCGCAGAGTCGCTGAGCAGAAACTGATAGCCAAGTTCCGCACACATGAGGACGGCCTAAACCGGGATGTTGGATTTATGTCACATTATCAGTAACCCCCACAGCTTGCCTCCTGGGCTTGCAGAATCTCACTAGCTGTTCTGTTCTTGGAGACAATACACATCTCTTTAACCTGTGTTTAATGTTCCCTCCACCCACATTGTCTGTACCTTTAGACCTGGCTGGCTGTAGGATTTGCATTCTAATCAGTATTCTGCAACTTGATTTTGTCTGTTTGCACTGTTTGAGAGCACATTTCCACTCCAGCTGTCGAAGGAGCTGCGCTCCGAAAGCTTATGGTATTTGCTACCAAATAAACCTGTTTGACTTTAACCTGGTGTTGTGAGACTTCTTACTACTTACTTTAATATCACCAGCCATCAGATGGGAGGTTGGAGTGTTGAAGAGCTTCATTCCTTCTCCTGCTTCCACATTTACTGTGCCAGTGACTGGATTTTGGCAAGGCGTTTCTGTTATACAATCAACCTTTGCAAAGGCTGAAATATAGTTAAGGTATTATAATCTTTATAATTGCTACCAATATTTTTCCCCATATATATAAATGCAAAGATCCATTTAAACCTATCCACATTAACTTTAAATTCACCCATCACCTCAGTGCTTTTTTGCATCAGTCTAATCGGCTCTGAATCTTTTATAAACCTGAAACCCAGCAATATTATGCAACATGGGGTCAGTGTGCGAGCAATTTGGCCAATGACCAATTGACCCAAGCGATCTACAGTTGGAAGCCGAAACAGAAAATCTACCTATAGGCCACAATTTTACCTCCTTGCCTGCCCCGGAATCGGGATGGGTGAGGGTCACAGGACGGAATTCTCCATTGGCCTCGGGTGGGATTTTACGAGCCTCGCCCGAGCGATGTTGTAAAATACCGGCCATAGCGTCAGACATTTGCGGCTATTGAATTGTGTCATAAAGTTCACAACAAGTCATAGCATCTGTTACAGAGCTGGATTAAACCAGAGTGGAACATATTAACAGTCAGAAGTAGACTTGGATAAAAGTTTAGGGATGAGCAGAGTTCAGCTTCAGCCAAAGCTCATCTGAGATTTAACTTTCAGATATGAAATGCAGTCCAAAGTCAAAGATTTGAATCTTCATTCCTGAGATAAAGTAACGGAGAGCTTGGTTCTAATTTTCTCTCCCTTTCTCCCTCCTTTCCTCAGATGAGGATATTGGAGTTGGTTGGCGCGCAGTACATTGCACAAGTGTCCATTGTTCATAGGCTAATCTAATTCTGTCATCAGCGCACATCCGGACATAAGCAGTTTCTTGCATGAATCATTGAACAATCATCAAAAGCAAGAGGCAAAATTGAGGCCAATTGCAAACAGCCCAATTTATGCAAAACTAAAGCTTGGCTATTATCCATGGCCTGCCAATCATACCAGCTCATTCACCAGGTGCCTGACAGAATAACAAAGGGTCTTAATCATGCCAAGATTGTGTAATTTGATCAAATGAAGCCAAGAAGAGGCTTGTTAACACATAGATACACAAATACATCTTCTATCTTGCATCTCTTTTAAAAATCAAGAGCTTTGAAGAACTTGAATACTCTGGCATTTTTCATCGTGGATGTTTTAGAATTTCCATTTGAATTATGAGTGCCAATTATATTATCAAGGGGAATGGGTTAGGAGAATGATTCAGCCTGATGTTAAGAACCCTGAAGCATTGAGCATTGTTGATAATTCTAGATTATTTTAACTTGACTCCATGGGTGTCAGAATCAATAAATCCCCCAAGCCTGTATTCTTGGCAATGCACTATTTCAGTACTATACTCATAAATATTAATAGCTGCTGTCAGAAAAATATCAAGCGCATCTCAAAGTTTAATCATGAGTGCTAACAATGTTTGGATTTTTAAAAGCATCGACGCTGGTTAGACTCACTTTTATATAACAGTTGTCTAAACAATGGGCTGACTTTTAACTTTAAAAGGTGGGTGCTTTTGGGTCAGGTACAGGAGGTTGAAGTCTGAGAAATCTGTTAGGAGACCCAAGCCTATCTGTAACCCACCCATTTCCCTACTTTCACAGAAGCTGCAAGTTAGGCTGGCGACCAACCTTGCTCCGAGGAGATGGGTGTAAATTTAAATTTGACAGTGAGATAGTGGTTAGCACCGCTGCCTCACAACACCAGGGACCCGGGTTTCAATTCCGGCCTTGGGTGACTGTCTGTGTGGAGTTTGAATGTCCTCCCGGTATATTTGTGGGTCTCCTCCGTGTGCTCCAGTTTCCTCCCACAGTTCAAAGGTGCGCAGATTAGGTGGGTTGGTCATGTTAAATTGCCCATTACTGTCCCAAGATGTGTAGGTTAAGGGGATAAGTAGGATAAATATGTGGGTTACGGGAATAGGGCCTGGGTGGGATACTCTGTCAGAGAGTTGGTGCAGACTCAATGGGCAGAATGGCCTCTTTCTTCTGGGAATTCTGTGATTTTATGTGCCTTCACATCTATCTCCTGAATCCAGTGCCCTACTTGCGGAATCTCCCCAATGAGGAGTCAATCCACCCCTCACAGTCAATCAGGCCCCAATCCTCTGCCCATCACGAGGCCCCAATCTCCAATATCAGACCCACAAACCCCAAACATCATGAGACCTCAATCTCTCCAAAACCACCAGGTCCTGATCTCCCCACCAGCATCAGGCCCCAGTTCACAATCTCGCCTTGACCACCCAGACCCAATTGCCTCAGAGACCACGGATCATAGAACCATAGAATCCCTACAGTGCAAAAAGAGCCCATCGAGTCTGCACCGACTCTCCAAAAGAGCATCTACCAAGACCCACCCTCCCTGCCCTCTTCCTGTAACCCCATGCATTCTACTATGGTCAATCCACCTAACCTACACATCTTTGGACTGTGGGAGGAAAATGGAGCACCCGGAGGAAACCCACGCAGACACGGGGAGAATGTGCAAACGCCGTACAGACAGTCACCCAAGACCGGAATCGAACCAGGGTCCCTGGCGCTGTGAGACAGCAGTGCTAACCACTGTGCCACCACAAAACCCCCAATCCTGTCACTATAAGGCTTCAGACCTTCCCCCTCGGGCCTCAACCCTCCCTTCGAGTTTGCAGCCCCCATGATTGCCCCCCAACAAAAGAAGAAAGTCCCAAGATCAATCCTGAAGGATGTTGTTAATTAGCCTCAGTCACAGGGTGGTAAGGTAACCACAGAAGATGGAAATAAGTCAGAAATTCGAGACCAACTCTTTGCAATTGCTGGCCACTATCACAAGACAGAATTGTCACGGGCTGGGGGTCCTTCCTGCCTGCTTTAGCAGTTGGGGATTGTTGCCTGGATGAAATGATCAGAAACAATAAGTAAAAAGTTAGGCAATAATAATTAAAGTAAACATTTGTTCATGTCAACATAGTTTACTTTTCGTTAGCTCATGGCGATTGCAGGCCGACCTATTTATCATAGCAGTTGTATCTGTTTGTATCATTAACCACCCATAAGTGTTTCCTCATGACCAAGTGTCCAGAGTTAACAGCCTCCGAGAGTTACTGGTGCAGTTTTCAATTGCTTTTCGTTCGTGGAAAGTCAACAAGTTTAAAGAAAATGCATGTTGAGTTTGTGCGATTATGTTCTGAAAATCAATTTGTGGGATCTGGTGCCAAATTGCACAAAACTGTTACTCTTGTACAATAAGACAAATCTTTCACATTATTGGAACTGGACCCATGCCATAAGAACACAACAATGGTTTATTCTCTTCTGAATCTCACAGTCATGTGTTTTTTTTATAAACATTGGTTCCTCCGACTGTGTGCAGAACATCTGTTTAATCACTAAATGATCCCTGCTAAGGTTTAGGATTTGTGAAATAGTATCGCATTGGAACATGGGCTCTGCAAATCTATCTCACTTACTCCAGAACTGCAACAACATGCATTCGGACAGAGTAATATCTATAACACAGAGAAACTTACTAGAGCATAATGAAATAAAATGGACATTGAGCCAAAGAAGGAGATACTAGGAGAGGGTGAGGTGGAAGGGGCTTATAAGAGGGTGATGAATAAGGAGAGGGCAGTAGCAACCACATAAGATTTTAGGGAGAGACTTCCTCACCCTTCATATTGAGGCAAAAGGATTCGGAGGAGTGAAAAGTTCTGGGATGGGAATGGGGTTAGAAGATGTTAAGGGAGCTAGGAAGCGCTGAGGCCATGAAAGGACTGAAACATGAGCAGTAGAATTTTAAACTGGAGGCAATGAGGAAGGTAATGCAGGTCTGCCTGAAGTGATGGGTTTGTGAGTCGCAGTGTAGGAGAGAAGTTGGGCAGTGGATTTCTGGATGAGCTGAGGGTTACAGAGCATGGAGGGTAGGAGGCAAGGCAGGAGAGCATTGCAATACTCAAGCTGGAGGTGGGAAATCAGGGGCGTGAGTTGCAGCAGCGGATAAGCTGAGGCATGGTTAGAGTTGGGATAATGCAATAGGGTTGGAAGGAGGTGGTGTTTGTAAAAGAGAAGAAATGGCCTCAGAATCACAACTCGTGGTCAAATTGAAAGCCAAGGGGGTAAACTGTCTTCTTCAACCTGAGTTAAATGACAGTGGAAGAGGAAATGGGATCAATGTCTGGGATATGGTGGCTATGGTGGGACCAATGACAAGAGCTATTGTCTTTCCAAAGTATAAGTGGAGGAAAAAAGAGGCTCATCCAAGGTGAGAGATTGGATAAGCTGTAAGAAAGGACAAGGTCAGGAGGAGATGGACAGGCAGAGCAGGGTGATTTCAATATACATGTGGAAGCTGACCCCATGCCTTTAGATGGTTTGGCAAAGGAGCAATGTGCAGGTGAGTTAAAGGCAGGACCAAGAATTGATCCTCAGAGGAACTCTAAAGGTAAATGTATGGAAGTGGGAAGGAAAGCCACATCTGGAGATGCTCTGGAAACAACCAGAGAGATAAGAGTGATAGATAAGAAAGTGTCCCCATTAACCTGGAAATTGTTAGGAATTCATTGCCAGATTCAGTGATTGAAGGAAGCAGAGACCTTGTTAATATTTAGGGACAGACCAGACTATTGGCCTGGAGTTCCCACTCCATTGTGCTTTTTGTTTGTCAGTGTAGTGTGCTTGAAATTCTAATCAGAAATCATGTTCTGCGCAACTTGAGTCCCTGCAATTTTTTTCGCCAATTGAAACGGCATTGTGTGAGAAGCTGGCCTCACACACACAAAACTGGCCAGGGCCCCAAAATGAATTCATCACAATTGGGAGATTCCAGAAATTTTAAATGCCAGTTAAATTGATTCTTTCAGGCGCAAGGACACTAGAACATAGAACATAGAAAAGCTACAGCACCCTAAACCTGTGGCCTCTCGTGACAACCATTTCAGCCCTGGGTAAAAGCCTCTGAGAATCCACTCTATCAATACCTCTCAACATCTTATACACCTCTATCAGGTCACCTCTCATCCTTCGCCTCTCCAAGGAGAATAGACCTAGCTCTCTCAACCTATCCTCATAAGGCATACCGCTTAATCCCGGCAACATCCTCGTAAATCTCCTCCACACCCGTTCTATGGCTTCCACATCCTTTCTGTAATGAGGCGACCAGAACTGGGCACAGAACTCCAGGTGGGGTCTGACCAGGGTCCTGTACAGCTGCAGCATTATCTCCCGATTTCTATACTCAATTCCTCTATTGGTGAAGGCCAGTATTCCATACGCCTTCTTAACCACAGCCTCTACCTGCGACGCCGCTTTGAGTGTCCTATGAACCCGGACCCCAAGATCCCTCTGTTCTTCCACACTGCCAAGGGTCTTACCCTTAATATTATATTCTTCCATCGTATTCGACCTGCCAAAATGAACCACCACACACTTATCTGGGTTGAAGTCCATCTGCCACTTCTCCGCCCAGTCTTGCATCTTATCTATGTCTCGTTGCAACTGCTGACATCCCTCTACACTATCCACAACACCTCCAACCTTTGTGTCATCAGCAAACTTGCTAACCCATCCTTCCACTTCCTCATCCAGGTCATTTATAAAAATCACAAAGAGCAAGGGTTCCAGAACAGATTCCTGGGGCACCTCACTGGTGACCGACCTCCACTCTGAAAAAGACCCATCTACAACCACTCTTTGCCTTCTGTGGGCAAGCCAGTTCTGAATCCACAAAGCAACATCCCCTTGTATCCCATGCCCCTTCACTTTCTCCATAAGCCTTGCATGGGGCACCTTATCAAACGCCTTACTGAAATCCATATAAACCCCATCTACCGCTCTTCCCCCATCTAAGTGTCTAGTCACATCTTCAAAAAACTCAATCAGACTCGTAAGGCATGATCTGCCTCGGACAAAGCCGTGCTGGCTACTTCTGATCATACTGTTCCTTTCCAAATGTTCATAAATCCTGCCTCTCAGGATCTTCTCCTTCAACTTACCTACCACTGAGGTTAGACTCACCGGTCTATAATTTCCTGGGCTATCTCTTCTCCCTTTCTTGAATAACGGAACCACATCCGCCATCCTCCAATCCTCGAGAACCTCTCCTGTCTCCATTGACGACGCAAAGATTATCGCTAGAGGATCAGCAATCTCTTCACTCGTCTCCCACAGTAACCTGGGGTACATCCCATCCAGTCCCAGCGATTTATCTAACTTGATGCTTTTCAACAGCTCCAACACATTCTCTTTCTTAATGCCCACATGCTCAATCTTCTCAGTCCACTGCAAGTCTGCACTGCAACTACCAAGATCCTTTTCCACTGTGAATACTGAAGCAAAGTATTCATTGAGTACCTCTGCTATTTCAACCGGTTCAATACAGACTTTCCCACCGTCACATTTGATAGGTCCTACTCCTTCACATCCTAACCTCTTGCTCTTCACATACTTGTAGAATGCCTTGGGGTTTTCCTTTATCCTGTCAGCCAAGGCCTTCTCATGTCCCCTCCTGGCTCTTCTAATTTCCCTCTTTAGTTCCTTCCTACTTGTCGTATACTCTTCTAGATCTCTAACATTATCTAGCTCCCTGAACCTTTTGTAGGCTTTTCTTTTCTTCCTGACTAAATCTGTTACAGCTTTCGTGCACCACGGTTCCTGTAACCTACCATAACTCCCCTGTCGCACCGGAACATTGCCATGCAGAGCTCCAGACAAATTTTCCTTGAAAATTTGCCACATTGCTTCCGTACATTTCCCTGAGAAAACTCCTTCCAATTTATGCCTCTAATTTCCTGCCTAATAGCATCATAGTTGCCCTTACTCCAGATAAACACTTTCCTAGTTCGGCTGATCCTATCTCTCTCCAATGCTAGTGTAAAGGAGATAGAGTTATGATCACTATCCCCAAAATGCTCTCCCACTGATAGATCTAACACCTGCCCAGGTTCATTCCCTAATATCAAATCAAGCACAGCCTCTCCTCTTGTAGGCTTATCCACATACTGTGTCAGGAAGCTCTCCTGAACACACCTAACAAGCTCCTCTCCATCTAAACCCCTTACCCTAGGGATATTCCAATCGATATTTGGGAAATTAAAATCTCCCATCACGACTACTCTGTTATTATCACATCTCTCCAGAATCTGCTTCCCAATCTGCTCCTCCACATCTCTGCTACTATTGGGCGGCCTATAGAAAACACCCAGTAAAGTTACCGACCCCTTCCTGTTCCTAACCTCCACCCACAGAGATTCCGTAAACAATCCTTCCGTGGCATCCGTATTTTCTACAGCCGTGACACTATCCCTGATCAACAGTGCCACTCCCCCACCTCTTTTGCCTCCTTCCCTGTCCCTCCTGAAACATCTGAAACCCGGCACTTGAAGTACCCAGTCCTGACCCTGAGATAACCAAATCTCTGTAATGGCCACCACATCACACTCCCAAGCAGCGATCCACGCTCTAAGCTCATCCATTTTGTTCACTATACTCCTTGCGTTAAAATAAGCACACCTCGACCCTTCGGTCTGAGAGCTCCCCTTCCCCTTCACCTGCCTATCCTCCCTCTCACACTGCCGACCAGCCCCTCTTATTTTTACTCTAACCTCCTCTCTCCCAGTCACCACATTTTGATTCCCACCCCCCAACCATTCTAGTATAAACCGTCCCCAGTAACCTTAGCAAACCTTCCCGCCAGAATATTGGTCCCCCGGTGATTTAAGTGAAACCCGTCCTTTTTGTACAGGTCGCACCTGCCCCGAAAGAGGTCCCAATGATCCAGGAACTAATGGGGATGTTTCAAGAGCTTTTGAACATAATTCGTCTTTAATTTACTACGAAACTGATTTACTACAGTGTTTTGCTTGCAAATGGTTCAGTAGAGTTTTAAAAATATTATTTGCAGTAATTTACAGTCAGGCTACTGATTGGTAGTGGATTGACACTGCTTAAATGTGGTTATATTTCCATGGCAGAACCACGATCAGTTGAATTAATCACATTGCACTCAGTTACCACTCTTAATTACATCAAAGGCTATTTTAAAGCTGAGTCTTTTCTAAGTCACTGGTTCATCACAAGAGTCTGCATTTTGTCATAAGCAAATGATTTTGAGCAGAATTCATTTGCATATGACTCAAGGAATTTGCATTTGCCCTCAAAGAAAGAAAAGGTTTTCCAAAATGCTGCAATTTTGGGCACAATTTGCAGCAAAGTAGAAACCCGTCGATGTGAAACTAAGGGCCCCAAGACCATAAATTCCCATTCGAACTCAACGGATCTTTAAATGGTTTGCTAAATATCCCTCCCGTTACGATTCCCGCAGCGGGCAAGATGGGAGAATTGCGACCGTTAGTTCTGTTTCCCTCTCCACAGAGTCTCAGAACCACCAGCATTTTCTGTTTTTTCTTTCATATTTCCAGCATCTGCAGCACTTTGCTTTTGTCGAAACTCTGCCTTTCTCCGCAAAGGGCTGAGGAAACATTCCAGCAAAACTATCCGAACCTCCAAAGAGCTCCCAAGCTGAACCTCCCAAGAGATTTCTTTGGAATTCCTGGGTTGTGGTAAGAGGATAACATGTAATTTCAAAACCTGAATTTCCATCCGCATTTAAATGCTTTTGGAATTTTCTGCTTTAGTGGAGAACTGCCATAAAGTTTGCTTTTGACCTGCCATTGAACCTGGTGAATTTTCTTGATAAGAAGTCTAACAACACCACGTTAAAGTCCAACAGGTTTACTTGGTAGCAAACGCCACTAGCTTTCGGAGTGCTGCTCCTTCATCAGGTGAGTGGGAGTTCTGTTCACAAACAGGGAATATAAAGACACAAACTCAAGTTACAAGATAATGGTTGGAATGTGAGTCTTTACAGGTAATCCAGTCTTAAAGGTACAGACAATGTGAGTGGAGAGAGCATTAAGCACAGGTTAAAGAGATGTGTATTGTCTCCAGACAAGACAGTTAGTGAGATTTTGCAAGTCCAGGCAAGTCGTGGGGGTTACAGATAGTGTGACATGAACCCAAGATCCTGGTTGAGGCCATCCACATGTGTGCAGAACTTGGCTATCAGTCTCTGCTCAGCGACTCTGCGCTGTCGTGTGTCGTGAAGGCCGCCTTGGAGAACGCTTACCTGAACATCAACAAGTTCCATCCCACCATCAGACTCACCATGGACTACTCTCCGGAATCGGTTGCATTCTTGGACACACGCAACTTGTGGTGAACCATCGTTGGTTCCCACTAGATAGTACTGAGCCAGGGTCTGGCCAGTACTACAAGTATGTATATATGTTGCTGTTGGGGTTAGGGATGGGTTGTTCTACTTGTTGCTGTTGGGGTTAGGGTTGGGCTGTTACACCTTGTATTATAGTTATTGTGGTACATCCAAGTTGGGCTCCGCCTCCTGGGAGAGGTATAAAGGTCTCTGCTCTGTCTGGGACCCCTCAGTCTGGGATCGTGTATATAATTAGTAGCTTCGTTGTTACAGCAAATAAAAGCCTTTATTTCCTGAGCATCTCAAGCCTCGTGTGTGATAACGCGCATCAATTTTATTTGCTGTAAATAAACTCTCGTCAGAAAAAAAAATGATACAGAGAGTATGGAGCAGATACTGAAGCCTGAACGCCTTACACTGGATCCACGTGCGGCGGGCGCCTCTAACACCTTCGACCACTGGTTGAAATGTTTTGAGGACTACCTGGCAGCCTCCGCAACGGTCACCACAGATGATGACAGACTCCGGGTCCTCCATGCGAGGGTAAGCGACACCGTCTACCTCGAAATCCGTGCGGCCACCGACTACACAAAGGCCCTCGAGCCTCTTAAGAAGCGTTACATTAAACCGCCCAACGAAATGCATGCTCGATACCTCTTAGCCACTCGACGACGGCAGCCCGGCGAAACGACGGAAGAATACGCGAACGAGCTCCTACAGCTAGCCAGGGGCTGTAACTGCAAAGCAGTGTCGGCAGATCAGAATATGAACGACCTCGCTCGAGATGTGTTTGTGGCGGGAATCGGATCATCTTACATCCGACTCCGACTACTGGAGAAAGGTAATCTTGACCTCACTAAGGCAATAGAACTGGCGGATATGTTGGAGACGGCCTCCAAAAGCCTAGTATTTTATCTTGAAGACCACATGGAGACAACGTGGCAGGAGCAGTCGCTGATCCCTCCTCGTCCCTCGGGTTCGAAAAGCTGCGTGATGGCGTGCTCACACTCGGGCCAGACGATGGCAGCAGCTCCGGGCGGCCCGCGGTGTTACTTCTGTGGGGGAGCGAAGCATACTCGGCAACGGTGTCCCGCTAAAGCTGTGTTGTGCTCCGCCTGCGGTAAGAAGGGGCACTATTCGAAAGTGTGCCGATCTAAATCTGCTTCTCGGAACAGCAGTGCGGCCTGCGATTCCTCAGAGCCCGGTTCTTCGTCGTCGACATCGTCGAGGGTTTCGTCCACGTGCGAGGCCAGGACGACGCCATTACGGTCGACGGAGTCGGAGATGTGTGACCACCAGGGGTCGCTGAGTTTGACGTCATCACCCACGTGCGACCTATGGGAGCGGCCATGTTGGTCGGCACCGACCGCGAACGACCAGCAGGGGTCATCCTCCTCAATCTCAGCTGCCTGCAGTGGCGCTCATGAACCAACGGTGGCGTCGATTATCCTGGACCAGGCCAAGCCTCATAGACTTGACAAGTCTATGATGGACATTCAGGTAAACGACCACTTGATTTATTATCTGTTTGACAGCGGGAGCACTGAGAGTTTTATCCACCCAGACGCTGTGAAGCGGTGTGGACTCCGGATTCAACCTGTCAAACAGACAATTTCTATGGCATCAAGGTCCTGGTCTGTCACCGTGCTAGGGAGTTGCGTGGTAACTTTAACGGTGCAAGGCACAGTTTACGAGCGTTTCAAGCTCCTGGTGTTGCCGCACCTTACTTCTCGGACTAAACTTCATGGTCCACTTGAGGAGTGTAACCCTACAGTACGGTGGGCCACTCCCTTCGCTTTCAGTGGGAGAACAGCAGCCTCCAAATTGCCCAACGCCTGTAGCCTCTCGACGCTGAAGATTACCACACCCTCCCTGTTCCAGAATCTTGTGCCAGGCTGCAAGCCCATTGCGACTAAGAGTAGGCGTTACAGCGCTGAGGATCGGATCTTCATTCGATCTGAAGTTCAGCGGCTCCTCAAAGAAAGGATCATACAACCTAGCGCTAGTCCGTGGCGAGCGCAGGTCGTGGTGGTCAAGAGTGGGAACAAACCCCGGATGGCCATTGACTATAGTCAGACCATTAATAGATACACGCAGCTGGATGCGTATCCCCTCCCGCGCATATCTGACATGATCAATGAGATTGCGCAGTACCGGGTGTTCTCCACCATAGACCTCAAGTCTGCCTACCACCAACTCCCCATTCGCTCAGAGGACCGACAACACATGGCTTTTGAGGCGGATGGTCGCTTGTATCACTTTCTCAGGGTTCCCTTTGGTGTCACCAATGGGGTCTCGGTCTTCCAGCGTGCTATGGACCGAATGGTGGACCAGAACGGGCTGCGGGCTACCTTCCCGTACCTGGATAACGTCACCATCTGCGGCCATGACCAGCAGGACCACGACACAAATCTCCTGAATTTCCTGCGCACTGCATCTCGCCTGAACCTGACCTACAACAGGGAGAAATGTGTGTTTCGTACGCGCCGTTTAGCCATCCTCGGATACATGGTGGAAAATGGGGTAATTCACCCTGATCCAGACCGTATGCGTCCTCTCTTTGAACTTCCCCTGCCCACTAGTGCAAAAGCACTGAGAAGATGCTTAGGCTTCTTCTCTTATTATTCACAGTGGGTTCCCAGTTACGCGGACAAAGCCCGTCCGCTCATCAAGTCCACTTCTTTTCCCCTAACACCAGAGGCCCGACTGGCCTTCGATAAACTAAAAGCCGACATCGCGAAAGCTACGATGCACGCTGTTGATGAGTCCATCCCCTTTCAGGTGGAGGGCGATGCATCTGATTTCGCCCTGGCCGCCACACTTAACCAGGCGGGCAGGCCCGTCGCCTTTTTTTCCCGCACCCTCCAAGGCCCCGAAATTCGGCATTCAGCGGTGGAGAAGGAGGCCCAGGCCATTGTGGAGGCCGTCAGGCACTGGCGCCATTACTTGGCGGGAAAACGGTTCACCCTGATCACGGACCAGCGGTCCATGGCGTTCATGTTTAATAACACGCTGAGGGGCAAGATCAAGAACGACAAGATCTTGCGGTGGAGAATTGAACTCTCCACCTGTAACTATGACATCATGTATCGTCCAGGGAAACTCAATGAGCCCTCGGATGCCCTCTCGCGTGGAACATGCGCCAGTATGCAGGAGGACCGTTTGCAGGCTCTCCATAATGACCTATGCCATCCTGGGGTCACTCGGCTCTACCACTTTATAAAAGCCCGCAATCTGCCCTACTCGGTGGAGGATGTCAGGTCCATAACAAGAATCTGTCGGGTATGCGCGGAATGCAAACCGCACTTTTACCGACCTGACCGGGCACAATTAGTCAAGGCCACTCGTCCCTTCGAAAGACTGAGTGTCGATTTTAAGGGCCCCCTTCCCTCAACAGATCGGAATGTGTACTTCCTCAACATCATTGATGAGTACTCGAGATTCCCTTTTGTTATTCCCTGCTCTGATACATCCGCTGCCATGGTATCAAGGCATTCCGTGATCTTTTCACCCTGTTTGGGTACCCCAGCTACATTCACAGCAACAGGGGCTCGTCATTCATGAGCGATGACTTGAGGCAATACCTGCTCTCATACGGAATTGCCTCTAGTAGAACCACGAGCTACAACCCTAGGGGTAACGGACAGGTGGAACGTGAGAATGCTACAGTCTGGAAGGCTGTCTTACTGGCGTTGAAGTCAAAAAGCCTTCCAGTCTCCCGTTGGCAAGAGGTGCTCCCTGATGCGCTCCATTCCATACGCTCACTCCTGTGTACGGCAACCAACGCTACTCCCATGAGAGGCTGTTTTCATTCCCTCGGAAGTCTTCCTCTGGGACCTCATTACCGTCTTGGTTGACGTACTCAGGACCTGTCCTCCTGCAGCGACATGTAAGGGCCCCCAAGTCCGACCCGTTGGTCGAACAGGTCCATCTCCTCCACGCCAACCCTCAGTATGCCTATGTGGCATACCCTGACGGGCGAGAGGACACGGTCTCGATCCGAGACCTGGCGCCAGCAGGGGACGTAGAAACCCCTGTCGCTCCCATACCCCCTGTTACAAACCCCATAACTCTTGTTTCCCCTCCAGACACGGCGCGGGCAGCATCGGGACCATTACTTAACCCTTTTACTCCCGTGTACAGCTTGCCTGAGTGCAGAGGATGGTCGCCACTTCAGGGCGTGTCAGAACTCCATGGATTACCATCACCTCGGGGTCAACCGGCCCGTGAGACTGTGGAGGAACAGTTGGACATCGCCTTGGGCAGAACGCCACCGCGAGTGCCTACTCCGGTGTCATCGCCGGTATTGAGGAGGTCACAACGACGGTGCGGTCCCCCTGACCGTCTGAACTTATAGACTGATGACAAATTATTCTGTTTTTTTGTACCCCGCTGGCCTTTGTCTTCAAAGGAGGGGTGAATGTGGTGAACCATCGTTGGTTCCCACTAGATAGTACTGAGCCAGGGTCTGGCCAGTACTACAAGTATGTATATATGTTGCTGTTGGGGTTAGGGATGGGTTGTTCTACTTGTTGCTGTTGGGGTTAGGGTTGGGCTGTTACACCTTGTATTATAGTTATTGTGGTACATCCCAGTCGGGCTCCGCCTCCTGGGAGAGGTATAAAGGTCACTGCTCTGTCTGGGACCCCTCAGTCTGGGATCGTGTATATAATTAGTAGCTTCGTTGTTACAGCAAATAAAAGCCTTTATTTCCTGAGCATCTCAAGCCTCGTGTGTGATAACGCGCATCACAACTCCATTAAGGAGGGCCACGTCAACACTTCACAGTACCGCAAGCCCACGGATAACCTCACGATGCGCCATTTCTCCAGCTTCCACCCTAAACACGTTAAAGAAGCCATCCCCTACCAACAAGTCCTCCGTATACACAGGATCTGCTCAGATGAGGAGGATCGCAACAGACGCCTCCAGGCACTGAAAGATGTCCTCATAAGAACAGGATATGGCGCTCGACTCATCGATCGACAGTTCAGACGCGCCACAGCGAAAAACCGCACCGACCTCCTCAGAAGACAAACACGGGACATGGTGGACAGAGTACCCTTCGTCGTCCAGGACTTCCCCGGAGCAGAGAAGCTATGACATCTTCTCCGGAGCCTTCAACATGTCATTGATGAAGACGAACATCTCGCCAAGGCCATCCCCACACCCCCACTTCTTGCCTTCAAACAACCACGCAACCTCAAACAGACCATTGTCTGCAGCAAACTACCCAGCCTTCAGGAGAACAGTGACCACGACACCACACAATCCTGCCACAGCAACCTCTGCAAGAGGTGCCGGATCATCGACATGGATGCCATCATCTCACGTGAGAACACCATCCACCGGGTACACGGTACATACTCTTGCAACTCGGCCAACATTGTCTACCTGATACGCTGGAGGAAAGGATGTCTGGAGGCATGGTACATTGGGGAAACCATGCAGATGCAACGACAATGGATGAATGAACACCACTCAACAATCAAGACTGCTCTCTTCCTGTTGGGAAACACTTCACCGGTCACGGGCATTCGGCCTCTGATCTTCGGGTAAGCATTCTCCAAGGCGGCCTTCACGACACACGACAGCGCAGAGTCGCTGAGCAGAGACTGATAGCCAAGTTCCGCACACATGAGGACGGCCTCAACCGGGATCTTGGGTTCATGTCACACTATCTGTAACCCCCACGACCTGCCTGGACTTGCAAAATCTCACTAACTGTCCTGTCTGGAGACAATACAAATCTCTTTAACCTGTGCTTAAAGCTCTCTCCACTCACATTGTCTGTACCTTTAAGACTTGATTACCCGTAAAGACTCACATTCCAATCATTATTTTGTAAATTGAGTTTGTGTCTTTATATGCCCTGTTTGTGAACAGAACTCCCACTCACCTGACGAAGGGGCAGCAAGCGCTCCAAAAGCTAGTGGCTTTTGTTACCAAATAAACCTGTTGGACTTTAACCTGGCGTTTGTTGTTAGACGTCTTACTGTGTTTACCCCAGTCCAACGCCGGCATCTCCACATCATGAATTTTCTTGAGTCAGTCTAATTTGGATAACTTTGGGGATAATCTCTCCTACGTTGTGGAGTAACAGCATCCGACAGTGCATTTGCTGCCAAGGCATTTTCAGTTGATGATATTTATTTGTTTGACAATTAATCTTCCCATATTATTCGCCTGTTTTTGCTACATGTCATTTGCAGCTAAGATATTAGGTGTGTGAGACATACCAGCCACCACCTTCTGCCTCAACACATTTAAACTTCACTCTAAAGGATGAGTGACTAATTGTGACCTGATTGTTGACTTTTCTTCTGGGAAGCTTAGCCTTTGATGCAATCCTGTGCATAGGAATGCTGCGTCATGCCAACTCTGCAGAGAATGAGAAGCAGATTGGGTGGATTAGCACAATACTATCCTTTATGTGAGGATCTGAAAATCAGGGCTGTGCTCTCCAATGTCATGGGTTGGGTTCACCTGCACCAGCAGTGACGAAGGCTGGTGCCAGCTGTTCTAAGAGGACTAAACTCGGTCCCAACCTCTACATTCCCCACAGCGGCACGGTGGTACAGTGGTTAGCACTGCTGCCTCACAGCATCAGGGACCTGGATTTGACCCCGGTTTGAGTCACTGTCTGTGTGGAGTCTGTACGTTCTCCTCGTGTCTACGTGAGTTTCCTCCGGGTGCTCCGGTTTCCCTCCACAGTCTGAAAGATATTCTGGTTAGGTGCATTGGCCATGCTAAATTCTCCCTCACTGTACCCGAACAGGTGCCAGAGTGTGGCAACTAGGGGATTTTCACAGTAACTTCATTGCAGTGTGAATGTAAGCCTACTTGTGACTAATAAATAAACATTAATAAATAATAAAAAAAGATTGGACAGAAGCATAAATTCAGGAGAACTGGTCGCTTTCAATGGGCCATTTGTTACTCTAATGTAGTAATGCAGTGGGAAGGAATGTGTGAATAAAAATAATCTGCCACGACCAAAACATGAAGAGCATTTAGTCCTGGTTTAGTCAGTGTAGTCCTGCCTGCTTTGCATTCACCACACACCAGATATTCCTGGAGATGTAATTTACCTGCAGTTTTTGTGAGCATTCACCTGCCATTTATATTGATTTGGTTCAAAGACAAGCTCCCTACTTCAAGAGGAATTGTAGTTTTACACTAATTAAGGTGAATGCGCTGTGGTGCTACCAGACAGTTCTTTAGTGCAGAGATAAGTTGTCTTGTTAATCCTTGTGGATGCGCCTATATCAAAGGATTGATGATTGATGATTTCTTTGTACTTGCCCTGACAGTGAAGTCGCTTCCCCATCTCCCCTCTCGTAATGATCAACTGTTCAGGCAGGATCCAGGATTTTTTACTGTGATGGAAGGACAAGATTAAATAGCTAAATGGCCGATCTTTCTTGGTGTTTATACCTTTAAAAAATATAAATATTTAGCTTATATATAAATGTGAAGCTATTACTGATATTACAGTCTGCAAGATGAGCCTACGCGCAGTTTTCATTAAGGTGACCAGAGAGTGCCAATGTCACTCACCAGAAACCTACCCAAGTTGGTCGTGGGACTCTGCAGTTTTTGACATTGTGGTGAACCATAGATGGTTACCACTATGGGTACTTGTACATATGTTACTCTTGTTACTGTTGGGGTTAGGGTTGGGGTGTTCCACCTGTTAGCATTGTTCTGTGGTACACTCCGTTTGGCTCCGCCTTCTTACAGGAGTATAAAGGTCACTGCTACTTCCTAGTAGCCCTTAGTCTGGGATAGTATTGTTAAGCAGTATGCTCTACTCTTGTTGTGAATAAAAGCCTTTATTCCCGGGTACGTCCTAGCCTCCCGTGTGAATCAATCGCGCATCAATTTTATTCACAACAAAATACCGAAAATTTTGTTCGAAGAAAAATGGAGCCGATGCTGAAACCCGATCGGCTAACCTTGGATCCGCGTGCCGCTGGAGCGTTGAATACTTTCGACCATTGGTTGAAGTGTTTCGAGGATTACATCGACGCCTCGACAGCAGTCCAGTCCGACGCAGACAGATTGCGGGTCCTCCACGCAAGGGTGAGCGACACTGTGTATGCAACAATCCGTGATTCCCAAAATTACAAAGAGGCCATCGAATTACTCAAGAAGCAGTACCATAAACAGCCAAACGAAATTCATGCTCGTCACCTATTAGCCACTCGACGGCGGCAGCCCGGCGAAACTATGGGACAGTACCTGCGCGAACTTCAACAGCTAGCCAGAGCCTGCAATTGCAAGGAGGTGTCGGCTACTCAATACACCAAAGATCTTATCCGAGATGCGTTCGTGGCGGGAATCGGCTCATCCTATATTCGCCTGTGGCTGCTAGAGCAGGGTAACTTGGACCTGGCTAAGATGGTAGAATTGGCCGATGCAATGGAAACGGCCTCCAGAAGTCTTGAAACCTACCCCACCGACCACGTGGGAACATCGTGGCAAGTACAGCCACCGCCTCAACTGTACTCGGCGGCTCCTCGGAACTGCGCGATAATGCTCTCAACTTCAGACCTGATGGCTGCGGCAGCTCCTGGAGGCCCACGGTGCTATTTCTGCGGATTGGCGAAGTACCCTCATCAGAGATGTCCGGCCAGGACGGTGTTTTGCTCCGCCTGTGGGAAGAAAGGGCACTTTGCAAAAGTGTGCCGAGCAAAGACCCCTTCCAAGCCCAGCAGTGCTGCGTGTGACTCCCCAGGATCCGTCTCCTCGTCTCCGGCCTCGTCGATGTCTTCAGCCACGTGCGATTCACGGGCGCCGCCATTTCCTATGACAACGATGCAAGCCACGTGCGGCCTGCAGGTGCCGCCGTTTTCAACATCATCGACCACGTGCGATTCGTGGGCGCAGCCATTTTGGTCGACACCGGCCGCAGAAGACCAGCAGGGGTCCTCGTCGTCGGCTATCTCAGCTGCCTGCAGTTCCACTCGGGATCCAACAGTGGCGTCAATCATCCTGGACCAGGCCAAGCCTCACAGACTCGACAATTCCATGATGGACATAGAGGTAAACGGGCGCCTGACGCATTGCCTGTTTGACAGCGGGAGCACAGAGAGCTTTATCCATCCAGATACAGTGAAACGGTGCGCTCTCCGTGTGCAGACTGTCAGGCAGACAATCCCCATGGCGTCGAGGTCCCGATCTGTTATCGTTCTTGGGAGCTGTGTGGTAACCTTAACGGTGCGGGGCACAGTTTACGAGAACTTCAGGCTCCTCGTGTTACCGCACCTTTGCGCTCCGGTACTCCTGGGGCTAGACTTTATGGTCCACCTGAAGAGTGTGACCCTGCAGTACGATGGGCCACTCCCTCCACTTTCAGTGGGAGAACAGCAGCCTCCAAATTGTCTCCTTACCCCACCGGCCTTTGTTTTTAAAGGAGGGGTGAATGTGGTGAACCATAGATGGTTACCACTATGGGTACTTGTACATATGTTACTCTTGTTACTGTTGGGGTTAGGGTTGGGGTGTTCCACCTGTTAGCATTGTTCTGTGGTACACTCCGTTTGGCTCCGCCTTCTTACAGGAGTATAAAGGTCACTGCTACTTCCTAGTAGCCCTTAGTCTGGGATAATATTGTTAAGCAGTATGCTCTATTCTTGTTGTGAATAAAAGCCTTTATTCCCGGGTACGTCCTAGCCTCCCATGTGAATCAATCGCGCATCAGACATGTTGCACTAATTCAGCAGGAAAGCAGCTTCTGTTGTGGGGAACTCAATATAATTTCAAAAGCTTGCCCCCCGCCCCCCTCAAATCAGCATCTCTGTTCCTTTCGGCACTTGTCTCGGCTCACGTGTGCTCTGCCAAGCACTCTGCACAAAACTTAGGGGTGCCACGCTGAGTGCCCATGCTTGGGAGGGTAGGTGCGAGTGACTGCCTAGCTTCAGCGCTTCAACATTAAAGCCGCAGTAAACATTTACAATAAAACTCCGATTGGCTATGTCAACGAAGGCTAAATCATTTGAACGACGTACAGATTTGTTATGAAATCTTCACTAAAATATAAATGCAAAAACTTGGTTAAAAAAAATTACTATCAGCCAAGAACTAAGAGACTGTGCATCAGTGCAGTGGCTGGATCCTGGTCATCTGAAGGAACCTGAAAATGGAAATGGGGTAAGAGTTAGAATGTAATGACACAGTGCAAACCAATTTCACAGCCGCAGAACCTCTTCCTGCAGAGCCTTCACCTAACACAATAGAGATTGGCAGCAAACCTGTTTGAAAATAAATAGTTAGACCATGGGTTGCTGTTTGAGCATTATACTTGTGGCACCATCAGTGACATAATAATGATTTGAAGGTAGAGGGCGTTTTATTACAGCTTGGTATGTCTCCTGCTCTACCTAAGAGCGCAAGAAACTACAAAGGGTTGTGAACGAAGCCCAGTCCATCACGCCTCCCATCCATTGACTCTGTCTACACTTCCTGCTGCCTCGGCAAAACAGCCAGCATAATTAAGAACCCCACACACCCCGGACATTCTCTCTTCCACCTTCTTCCATTGGGAAAAAGATACAAAAGTCCGAGGACACGCACCAACCGACTCAAGAACAGCTTCTTCCCTGCTGCTCTCAGACTTTTGAATGGACCTACCTCGCACTAAGTTGATCTTTCTCTACACCCTAGCTATGACTGTAACAGTACATTCTGCACTTTCTCCTTTCCTTCTCTATGAACGGTATGCTTCGTCTGTATAGCGCGCAAGACACAATACTTTTCACTGTATACTAATACATGTGACTTTAATAAATCAAATCAGGAAATTCAATTTTGCATTAGCCAGCATCTGATTTTCTGCCTGTTAAAGCAAGCAAGCATAATATTGTGGTTGTTAAGTGCAAGATTGAGATTTCTATCCCTGTCTTTTAGCGTGAAATAGTTTCCAAGTTGAAATGGCAATGTCTGACTCAACTGTATCAACTAATTTCAAAATAATTAAGGAAACAGCTGAAAAATAGTTGAAGTGCTTGTTTCCAGAATGAGAACAATACAGCATTGCTTTTCTCTTCTGCCCAGATTCTCATTAGGTTGTTTATGTAATTAGGCTTATTAAGACAATACCTTTATGGGGTGGGGAGAGGATATTATTCCATTCCTCTACGTTTTGGGAGGGGGTGCACGGTGAGGGACACACTTGGGCTCCTAAAAGTCTAAAAGATAAAGTAAATCAACAACGGGTTTAAAAATATAACAACAAAACCAATTCTGATAAAACAACATGATACAAATAAAGCTTGTTATAAAATTAGGGTCCTATTTCCCCATCCAGCCCACAACAGGCAGGGCCAGTAAATCTGGCGTGTGACCATGGATGGAATTTTCCCATCCCGCACGCCACGGGAATTGTAGCGGGGGGCGGGGGAGGGGGGGGAGCGGGGGGGGGAGCGGGGGGGAGCGGGCCGTGCAAAGATCCGTTGACCTTGCGCAGGATTTTCCGGTCTTGGGGTGAACGTGGCCATAAAATCCCGCCCCAAAATTCAGAAAGTTGCCAGCGGGAGAACAGCCTGCGATTTTCCCCTCACCACTTTCATGGAGGGCTTTAGGTGAGTCAGGTTTCCCGCTGGTTCACGGCAGAAACTCATTTGCATACATTTCCATTTCCTAAATGCTCATTAAAAACACTGGTTGGTGGTATCACATCCCAAGGGAGTCAGGGGAAATTAGATTGGTCTGAAACACATTTGGATACAAGTGGTCTGCAACTGTTCACTCTCACTTTGCGAGGTGAATGCGACACTCAGAATCTATCTTGCAGCAGCACCGGTCTTTTTTTTTAAAGCTTATTTATTAGTGTCACAATTAGACTTACATTAACACTGCAGTGAAGTTGCTGTGAAAATCTCCTAGTCGCCACACTCCGGCGCCTGTTCGGGTACACTGAGGGAGGATTTAACACGGCCAAGGCACTTAACCAACATGTCTTTTGGACTGTGGGAGGAAAGCGGAGCACCCGGAGGAAACCCATGCAGACACGGGGAGAACGTGCAGACTCCGCTCAGACAGTGATTCAAACTGGGAATGGAGCCCGGGTCCCGGGTGCTGTGAGGCAGCAATGCTAACCACTGTGCCACCGTGCCGCCCCTGAGTCTGGGTTTTCAGCCAAGCCACAAAGATGCCCGCCATGCAGGTGGGGGTGTAGGTTTGCACTCATCGCTGCCTTCCTGCCTTCCTCCATTGCATGGGAGAGCATTCTTTAGGGGCTGAGTCAGGGCCGCAACCCAGACAGGGACCAATATGGAGACTGGGGTGGGGGGGGGGGGGGGGGGGGGGGTCAGTGAGAGTAGTGGTGGTGTGGAGACATGGGAGACAATAGGCAAAGGTGGGATTGGGGAGTTGTGGGGGGTGGGTAGGAGATGGGGAATGATGGCAGGCAGAGATGAAACTAAGGGGGTGGAAGCTACAGGCCAACATGTAAGACACAGCCGGATGTGGAATTGGAACGGAATTGCATGAAATGGAGGGGAAGCACACAGACTCCGGAACAATGTGGGGAGGTGGGGGTGGGGGTGGTTGTGTTAGTTTGCCACAAGAGGTTAAGGCTTGCTCAAAGGCTCACGGAGGTGGGAGAGGGGAAAAGACTGCACATAGGGGAGGGGTTGCACCGAGACTCATGGACGGGGGTGAACGCCACCGCCACGTTCAATTTCTTTGCCCATGGATTGTTCCAGGGATCCACAGGGGACCCATGCAGCATCTCACAGTCCACCACACATAACTGCATCAAGGATATGACAGCTGCCCCATATATACAGTAAGGCTCATCATTATGTGAGGTTCAAAGTTGATGAAGATAGTCAAGTTGCAAACTTTAGTAGCTTTGCAGCCATCTCAGGTTTCTCAAGAGTGAAGAGTGTGATTGCCGGCCCTTTTGTTCATTAACTGCAAAGGGTTTCACTCCATCATTGTTCAACTGCTGTGCGATCATCGAAAGCACATAAAGCACATCTGTGCCAGGTACCCTTGGGTACCCATGTCTCATGCATCCTGACGTGCTCCCAGGTGCCTCACATATTCAAAGACCCCCCAATGCATACAGGACTGGTTGCTTGGGGATAAGGGGTACCCACTTAAATGATGGCTCATGATACTGGCGCATTGTCCTCAGAGTGTCTTTTAGGAGAGGTACATCGATGTGCATAACTCCACATGATCCATAATCGAGCAGCCATTGGCATACTGAAGATGCATTTCCAATGTTTGGACTGTTCGGGTGGGGCTCTGCAGTACACACCAGAGAGAGTCTCCCGAATCGTGATAGTCTGTTGCACCCTTCACAACCTGGCAATTCAAAGGAGGGAATCCTCGCCAGAGTGAGAGATGTAGGAGGCTGAGAGCTCCTCGGACAATGAAGAGTCGGGGGGGGGCAGAAACATGAAGAGAGATGTGAGGGTCAGATTCCACCTGTTGATGCCATGGAAGAAGCACGTTGTAGAAGACAGGACCATGCCACATTGATAGCGACAAGGTTCCAGGAGGAGTAAGGTGCTGCAATGGGAGATGGCTGCATTCCTCCTGTCCCTTAGTGCAATTCCATTGCTCAGAAAGAGACGTAAAACCAGTCACGTCGAAAGCAAGTTTCACATTAGCACTTGCACCCTTCAACCCTTACGATTTACCAGGTCATGACCTGTGGAAAGGTCATTGGTGAAGCCTCCATCTGTGCACTCTGGGAAATGAAAGTCGAGACAACAATGCAAACACTACTTTAAATAACTTGACAGTCATGGTCACCTTATTGAGAATTTACAGCTGACAGTGGTATGAGTGCATGGTTGGAGCTATCACCAACTTGCCAGGTCTTGTGCTTTGACACTACCACTGAAAAGATCCAACCGCAGAGATCCCTGAAGAGTGCAGCCCTTTGAGTCCAAGATGCTCTGATAAGGCTGTGATATTGGAGTGAGGGTTAACATACCCTGGCAGAAGGGATGGGAACATTCCTGCGCAGGTTGGCACAGTGTGGGCGGTTGGCAGCCGCAGTCACCTGCTCTGCTATGGCCTCTCAGGCTGGAGAGGTGAGGCTGGTGTGCTTCTTAGAGCCATCCCTGGGGTAGAGCACGTGCTAGTGTTGGAGAACTCCTCTTATCAATGCTCCAGGGAATAGTGGCTAAACCTTGGTGCAACCTTCTCCTTCATCTGCTCTGCAGCCATCTTGGTGTGTGTCCTGGAGAGAGTGAGGTGTGTGCGCTTGGGTGGTGTTTAAATATGGTGCCTGGACTTTCGACCGCACTAGGTAAGGACAGATGAATCAATTCCTATTCGCATATGTATAATTAATGAGCTTCCGAGCATGTAATCGGGTGTGATCGCCAGCCATTCTGACCAGTGGGAAATGTTCCATGGAATCCACCCACCATGACACTTAGTTTAAAAAATGGAAAATTCCACCCTTAGGGTAGGCCTTCAATTTAGCAGTCATTAAACCAGCTTCGGGGGTCTTTAATCCACTGTACAAACTATATAATTTTCATTGTCATTCGTTGCTAAGGGGATTAAACTTTGCCATTTCTGTTTAAGAACAGCCAACCCAGTTACTTAGCAACTTCTCACAGTTTCCCGCTTGCCTTTATGACTTCGAGTGTTGGTCATTTTGAGAGGTCGGCTACAGGGCAGATAAAAGAGGCCTCCATTGCAGATTGCTCACTCATTCTTACTCTGAATTGTCACTAACTGACTGCTGAAGCTAGACAAGGTTTTAGTGCAAGAATTGGATGAAGGTGGAATCAGTTAAAGGGCATTTTGACAAAGGTCAGAGATGGGGGTCAATAAGTGATAATGCTGGCACTTTTCCCAGGTCAGAATGAGCTTAACTGTGGGCTGACTGTTCCCAGTCAATTGGGCACACTATAGTTGGGGGAAAGTGTTGGGAAGGGAGCCTGACATCTGTCACAACATGTTACCAGCTGAGGGAACTTCAGTGATACAGCTGCCAACTGAAGTAATACATTGGCCAATGAATTGCTCCTGCCAGCATTTCACTGGCATCGCTGTGGAGGGTGGTGTGGGGGGGGGGGGGGGGGGGGGGGCACTGCCTCATGAAGAGATAAATACTGGTAGTCTCCCAGTGGTTCTAGATGTGGTGAGGTCTCCCCACAGAGGGACCCTGGGCAGCAATGGGAGTTTCTGAAGATAGGACATTGAATATGCCCACCACAACAACTCCTGGCACCACCAACTACCCATGCTTTCATCCCCCACCCCATCCCAAACCCCCACCACTTAGCCCACCCCCACCCCCGCGCCTTCTACCCCAGCCCATTGTCTGGCCTCAGTTTGCTCAGAAACAATTCATTCAAAGGCATCTTGCCTCGGAAATACCCTCTTTCTTGTCTTGCAGCCTCAGCAATGGTCAGTGCACTCGGTGCCAATGCTGCTGAGCTGCCAACTGTCTGACTGGGCTGACTGCTTTGCCCTCAGATGGGTGGTGGTCCCGGCAGCAGCCTCTTAACTGGCCACCTAATTAGCCATCACCAGAAAAATGCCACTTCAGGGTCCCACAGCCTCCCAGAGCAAGGTTGGCTTTCAATCCTGGCTGTGGAACTTCTTCCGGCTCCTCACATACGCTAGCCCTGTATTTCTCATGTGTCTATGGTTCGCTGAACTTTGAGACAAATTCACCTCCCTGGTCCTTCAGATCTTAGTCGCTGTGCTACTTAATTGGGCTAAAAGTTATCACAGTCAAGGGCGTGAAAGATAACTTACTGACAGCGATGTTATCATTAAAATACAAATGCGGGCTGAGCACATTCCAGTCTTGGTTATTTTAACAGGCAACTTTCTGTGGTTGATCTGATACTGGGCCAATTAGATCATCATTACTCTTGTTCACTATGCTTCGATGACTTCCTGATTGGCCAGTCAGCATGATTCATGGAAATCCTACAGTGCAGAAGGAGGCCATTGAGCCCATCGAGTCTGTACCCAACCAGGCCCTATTCCTGTAACCCCACACATTTACCTTACTAATCCCCCTGACACTAAGGATCAATTTTAGCATAGCCAATCAACCTAATCTGCACATCTTTGGACTGTGGGAGAAAACGGGAGCACCCTGTGGAAACCCACGCAGACACAGGGAGAACGGGCAAACTCCACACAGTCACCCAAGCCGGGAATTGAACCTGGGTCCCTGGCGCTGTGAGGCGGCAGTGTTAACCATCTGTGCCACCGTGCCACTCCTAACTGAATTCACTGAAATATCCTGGAGTACTCTGATCACTTAGGGTGTGAAGTTATTTCTCACGTGGTTTCAGGTAAATCTCCATGCCCTTGATTTAACAACCACAAATTTGCATTTATATAGCGTCACGAGCATAGAAAGACATTCCAGTGCACTGGTATCACAGCCCCAGCTGTCCTGGTAAACTGTGGATAAAATCCAGCATAAATCCAACACACACAAGGGGCTCCCTAAATCTTGTCTCCACTGAGTTGTGCCAAAGCTGCCTTTGCCATATTGGAACAATGTGAATAAATGCTATTCCAGGCAAAGAGAAATTCTTACAGGTATACATTTCCGAGGAGCTTGGTTCATTGATCCTTCAACACAGCGGTAGATTTCCATCCATGACAGACACCTTGTCAATGAAAAAAAAGGATATTTTGCTAATTATTTTTTCATCTTATTGTCGCCTATCATCCTAACCTCTTTAGAAGCTTGTTCACTATAAATTCAGCTACTTGTTCACACGGACTTACAGCAAAGAAAATGGTGACAGACCTGGAGGGTTGCTATGCAGATGCAGCGGCTTGGTGGCACAGTGGTTAGCGCTGGTGCCTCACAGTGGGTTCGATTCCAGCCTTGGGTCACTGTCTGTGTGGAGTTTGCACATTCTCCCCGTGTCTGTATGGGTTTCCTCCGGGTGCTCCGGTTTCCCCCCACAGTCCAAAGATGTGCGGGTTAGGTTGATTGGCCCTAAGTGTCAGGGGGATTAGCAGAGTAAATATGTAGGGTTACAGTGATAGGGCCTGTGTGGGATTGTTGTCGGTGCTGGCTCGATGGGCTGAATGGCCTCCTTCTACACAATAGGGATTCTATGTTGCTTCCTTCAAGCAGCCAGTTGGAGCAGTCATGTCCCCTGGCCGAGGTTTGTGGCTGAGAGCCCCAAACTACTTCGAGAGTCGGGCCTCATGATAACACTGAAACACAAGCATAGGACAATGATTCCTCCAAACTATGATGCTCCAACTAACATATTCCCATATTGAAAGTGGGATTTTGTCTTGAAACAGTCAGGAGGGCATCTGGTGAAGTCCCTAGCTGATGACTAGCAGATCAAGAGTGGGAACGTGATGGGAAGTACCACACCGCGATTCTTGAAGTGGTACCAGTCCAACACTGCAGCCTCAAGGCCCTGGAAATCTAGGCCCTTTAACTTTCTTCATACTCTTCGTGTGAGAGCGAATGTGCATGTGGCTGGGTGTGGTGCTTGAGTGAGTGAGATAGCGGAGATGTGGAGTAAGATACAGTAATTTGCAGCAACTGGAATCAGCAATTGTGTTTTAATTATATATTGCGATTAAAATCAGTAAGTACTCAATTTAAAACTTATCCTGAATCTGTTATCTTTTCAAAGCCATGAAATATGTAACCGGCAATCATTTTGTTCAAGTCAAAAATTGTCACAAGTGACCTGATAAATGTCCAGAAAAAACATCAGGTCCTGTCACGATATCCTGCGCTTCCCTGTATTGTTTTCGCTGATTATACAGACTAACATTTTTAGTCTAATCGTGTTGTTGGGATAAATAATACGATCCTTCATGTTTAGGCAAGTGACTTTTCTTTCAAGTGGGGAAAGGCACCAGTTTTGGCACAAAAATAGAGATTTCTTTAGCTAGCTCCAAATCTTAGTCTGGGAGCCTCTAGAAGACGATGCTTGTAAATTCAGTGACTAACAGCTCGATTCTGATTTGCTTTCTGTGAATCTGGTTGGCTGACTGTAACATATTTCAAATAAGGATTGGAAGGTTGCATATAGAAATATGGGGCGAATTTTCCCATTCCATCCACCACGGGAATTGTAGCGGGTGAGGGGCAAAGCATGGAACGGTCCAATGATCTCGGGTGCCGGTTTCGGGGCGAACGCAGCTGGAAAATCCCGCCCTTTGTGTCTGAGGAGTAATTTGAGACCTATCGTACATTAGCCCATCTATATAATGTGTTACCTACCCATTTTACTGTACACTGGACCTATCAATCTTTTGGATTCTAGTAGGAAGTGTCTGATTGCCTGAGTGTCTTATTTGAGAGCATCTACCCAGCAATGTGGAAAATTACCCAGGTATGTCCTGTCCACAAAATGTAGGACAAATCCAAACCAGTCAATTACCATCCCATTAGTCTACACTCGATCGTCAACAAAGCGATGGAAAAGGTCATCAACGGCACCATCAACCGATACTTACTCAGCAATAACCTGCTCACTGATGGTCAGTTGGGGTTCGGTCAGGGCCACTCAGCTCCTGACCTCATTACAGTCCTGATCCAAACACGGGCAAAAGCGTTGCACTCAAGAGATGAGATAAGAATAACTACCCTTGAGATCAGGGCAGCATTTTACCAAGTGTGGCATCAAGGAGCCCGAGCAAAACTGGAGTCAATGGGAATCATGGGAAAAAACCCTCCGTTGGACGGAGTCATACCTAACACAAAGGAAGATGGTTGTGGTGGTTGAAAGTCAATCATCTCAGTCCTGGGTCATCACTGTGGGAGTTTTTCAGAGTAGTGTCCTAGACTTAACCATCTTCAGCTGCTTCATCAGTGACCTTGGAGTGGCACGAAGGCACAGTGCTTAGCACTGCTGCCTCACAGTGCCAGGGACCTGGCTTTGATTCCTGGCTTGGGTCACTGTCTGTACGGAATCTGCATGTTCTCCCCGTGTCTGCGTGGGTTTCCTCCGGGTGCTCCAGTTTCCTCCCACAGCCCGAAAGCCGTGCTGGTTAGGTGCATTTGCCATGCTAAATTCTCCCTCAGTGTACCCGAACAGGAACCGGAGTGTGGTGACTAGGGGATTTTCACAGTAACCTCATTGCAGTGTTAATGTAAGCCTTCTTGTGACACTAATAGATAAACTTCCTTCCATCATAAGGTCAGAAGTGGGGGTACTCGCCGATGATTGTACAATGTTCAGCACCATTAGTGGCTCCTCAGATACTGAAGCAGTGCATGTTCAAATGCAGCAGGACTTGGACAACATTTAGGCTTGGGCTGACAAGTGGCTACTACCATTTGTGCCACACAAGTACCAAACAATGACCATCTCCAGCAAGAATCTAAACATCTCCCCTTGACATTCCATGGCATTACCATCACTGAATCCCTACTAGCAACATCCTAAACCCTTGTGCTTAGTGTATATGTTAGAATGTTCCAGCATTTTGATGTGGTATCTTCAAACTTTCCTTGGATTGAATGTTATTTGGGAGATAATTATTTAGGAGATTGGTCTCCAACATTCAATTATCTCAGCCCTTCCATCTCTACGGGAGTTATTCGGGGCGATGTCTTAGCTTCAGCTGTTTCAGCCTTGACCTTCCCTCTATCCCAAGGTCAGAAGCGGGGTTGTTCACTGATGATCGTACAATGCACAATTCCATTCACAGCTCCTCAGATGATGAATTCCAGTCTGCAGGCTGTAAGACCTGAATGACATTTAGGCTTGAGCTGGTAAGGAACATTTGTGCAATAGGAGGAGCTGACCATGCATCTCCAACAAGAAAGAGTCTAATCATGTCCCACTGATATTGAATGGCACTGATATTGCAGAATCCCCCAACATCAACAATCTAACAGTCATCCTCGAGCAGAAACTGAACTGAAAATAAATGCTGTGGCTCCAAGAGCAGGTCAGATGTTGCGTATTCTGCAGCTGCTATGTCACTTCCTGATTGCTCAAAGTCTTCCTACCATCTAGAAAGCACAAGTAAGGAGTATGATAGAATTCTCTCCCTTTGCCTGCATGAGTGCATTTCCAACAACCTTCAGGAAACCTGACACTATCCAACACAAATAAAAGCAGAAGATGCTGGATTAACTCAGCAGGTCCGGCAGCATCGGTGGTTCTCGTCATTGTCTGAGGCTCTTCCTCTGCCTCCTCTGGGTTATACCCCTCGCCGCCTTTCTCAACATCTACCTGAGGAAATGTGCCACCCATCCACTTCCTCCTCTGCCAGCAAAGTAGGATGCTCTGTTGGAGAGTGGGTGAAGACTCAGTGGATTGAATGGCCTCCTTCTGCACTGTAGGGATTCTATGGGTTGGAATTTACGGCCTCGCTCGGGCAAGACGGGAAATTCCCACCCAAGGTCAATAGAGATTTCTGTTGTCGGACCCTCGCCTCGTGCCGATTCCGTGGCGGGCGAGGTGGTAGCGTTCCGGTCTATGATTCTATATCCAGCTATCCATGACTAAGTATAACACTGCTGAAGCTATGACTTGTCTCCCTCTCCTTTCCTAGACATGTGTGCCAGAGTTTTACCACCTCGCCCACCCAAGGCTTGTAAGACCCCGCCCGAGGCCAACGGAGAATGCCGTTCTGTGAGCCTCACCCACCCCGAATCCAGGACGGGCGTGCTGGTAAAATTCCAGCAGTGGTCTCTTATATCACTATTATAAAAGAGTTTTAAAGTTTATTTATTAGTCACAAGTAGGCTTACATTAACATTACATTGTGGGAGGTGCATTAACCCTTAGCAATTCTAATACTACAATTATCAGACTTAAATTGGGCTCCTGCAGAGCAATTAGGGGCCTGATTTTGCTACTGCTTCTGCATAGGTTTCCCAGGGTTTGGAAATGAAAGTGGGCAACTTTTCCAGAATTCCTTGTGGACCAAGAAGAAAAGGGAGATTTTCCAACACAAAGCAGCTGATCAGCAAGGACTTTAACCTCCCCACTGCCTCAAATACATCTCTCTTCCACCAGCCCCTATCTTACTCTCAAGTAGTGAGAGACAATCTACACTCACCCCCAGCACTACCCAACAAAATGGTTTGCCTTCCTTGGAGTTGGGGAGTCCCATTTTATCCCCACCACCACCCCCTCCCTCTACCCAGCTGCAATGGTCCATTATCCACACTGTCATGGTGACCTAATCTAGCTGCCCGCCTTAGTCGCAATAAATAGCTTGTCCTCCCACACCACCCCCACTCCAAGTGACCAACCTTTCCCTCCCAATGCCTGGGCCTTCCCTCCTCCTGAACGTCCCAGGATTTCTCATGCGATGATGCTCTGATTTTACTTAAGTCATCTGGAAGGCTCATTAACTAGAATGAGGAACTGCCATGCAGAGGAAAGAGGAAGTCGGGAAGTCTAAATCTGGAATGTTGGCAGAGATCTCAGAACCGGTTACCATCACATGGCGCGCTCACTGCTGCTGCCCACCCCGACACACCTAGCCAGCTGGTTTAGTGACGCATTGCAGAGGAGGACAAAGCATACAAATTGGGCAAGGAGTGAAACTAGGAAATAAAATTTCCTGTTTCCCTATGATTTTATTTTAAGGGAGACTGGGAGTTGGGAAACTTAGACATCAATAAATAGATGGTGTGGGGAAGTTGCATTTACTTCGAGACATTTGTCTGTTTCCCTGGCAAATGCTCGGTGATGGCAGCAGCGAAATGTGCGATCATACGCAGGTTTCCAGTGGAAGGAAGTCCAGTGTCTGCACTCTAACCGGTACTCTGAATTCCACTGTATTGTTACTGGCTCAAAGACAACTTTCTATCTGCCAAAAACAATGAAAAGGATACATTACAGTCTTTCCATTTAAAACCGACGCAAATGATGTACCGGTTATTTTTGTTATTGACGATTCGAGTATTAATGCCCAGTTTTGGATATTGTAAGACTTGGGAGACATCCAAACGTTGAAAGAAGTGAACCATTTAGGCGACCGGTTACCAGAATTGAAGCAAGGTACCGCAGATGTCGGAAATCTGAAATAAGAATCAGAGTTAAACGTTTCAGATCGGATCTCTCCGAGATGCTGCCGGGTCTGTTTTTATTCTAGTTTTATTCCAGAAACCCACATTCTTGAAATGCAGTGACTGCAGAGACTTCACAGTGAGCAAAAACTAGCCTCCCATCCATTGACTCTGTCTACACTTCCCACTGCCTCGGAAAAGCAGCCAGCATAATTAAGGACCCCACACACCCCAGACATTCTCTCTTCCACCTTCTTCCTTCGGGAAAAAAAATGCAAAAGTCTGAAGTCACGTACCAACCGACTCAAGAACAGTTTCTTCCCTGCTGCTGTCAGACTTTTGAATGGACCTACCTCGCACTAAGTTGATCTTTCTCTACACCCTGGCTATGACTGTAACATTACATTCTGCACTCTCTCCTTTCCTTCTCTATGAACGGTATGTTTTGTCTGTATAGCACGCAAGAAACAAAACTTTTCACTGCATGTTAATACATGTGACAATAATAAATCAACTCAAATCAAAAGATAGGAAACAGAATACTGTTGATCACAGTTACCCCATGACGGTAAGGTGTGAGGTACAAACTGGTGCAAAGCAAACTTGGAATTTTTCAGGAGGTTTTGCATCAAACAAAATGATCAGTAAATAGTTTGAAGGGCTGCCATCAATAAAAAGCTTCGAATTATCAAAGAAACAGCTGATTGGCATGACCATAGAATCCCTACAGTGCCGGAGAAGGCCTTTCAACCCATTGAGTCTGTACCAACTCTCCGGCTGAGAGGCCCTATCCCCATATATTTACCCCACTAATCTCCCTAACCTACACATGTTTGGACACTAGAGGGTCATTTAGCATGGCCAATCCACCCACATCTTTGGAGTGTGGGAGGAAACCGGAGCACCCGGAGAAACCCATGCAGACACGGGGAGAATGTGCAAACTCCACACGGACAGTGACCCGAGGCTGGAACAAAACCCAGGTCTCTGGTGCTGGGGGGGGGGGGGGGGGGGGGGGCGGCAGCAGTGTTAACCACTGTGCCAGCGTGCTACCCTGATGTGGATAATTGTTCTGGGTCGCTGATCTGGGATGGACAAAATATCCCCTTTCATCTATAGATACCTAGTAATTGTGTGAACAATGCCTAAAGAGAAAGAACAGTTCTTTCCTCATACTGTTCTGACTTTTAAAAATATAATACTGGGAATACACAGCATGATGATCACATTAAAACATTTGTTTTCTTTCTCTTTCAGATGCTGACTGATGTGCTTTTCCAACATTTTCCAACATTTTCTGTTTTATTTTAATGTCCTGCATTTCTTTTGATCTTTGCATTCTACAGTTTAGGAGATTTTATTGGGCTTGACGGTGAAGTCTCAAAGGAGGGGAAGACTTCCCAGTGACTTTTCTGGTAGATACATTTAGCCAAGATTGATTATGGGGACGTGTTTGTGTCAGGCCCAAAATCTCACAAGTCAGAAAATGAGATTCTCGCCAGCGACATCCCGTTTTCCAATTTTCCCCACCCCTCGTCAGTGGCGTATCGAGGTTCCCACCCATAAAAGGCGGTAACCGAATGTAAATACATTTGATTTGATTTACATGTTACTAAAGGGCCTTTGAAGCAGGTAACTTGGCAGTGACGGGAAATCAGCCAATGTTGGGGGGGGGGGCGGGGGACCTTGCAGTGATGGGGGACTGGGCATTGAGGTGGGGAGCCCGTTTTGAGGTGGCGATATAGCCGGGGTGGATATGGGGGGAGGGGTTACAGCCCCCCATAATTTTGCGGTGTGGGGGTGAAGCCCCCAATAATTGGGCTATTGGGGCGTACAACCCCCGATACCTTTGAGGGGGAGGGGGCCTGGGGGGAGTTTAAGTTCAGTTTCGATCAGGGCGCCCTTTAACAATGGCACCCTGATCTCTGTGGAGATGGCCTTGCTGGCTCTATCAGGCCCCGCCCTGCCAGAATAATAATGTAGACTATGCCCCCAGATTTGTTTTTGTCAGAATGGCTCAGGGTCTGGTCTGAAACTTTGGCAGTGTGTCTGGAGAGATACACGCCAACTTTCAATCAGAGCCTGACACACTGACAAATGTTGGGAAAGTTCCGGATACTTTGGTAGTGAAAGGAGGGTGGAGATTAAGGTTGGAAGCAATCCCTGAGGTTTTTCATCATTAGAGCTCCCACCTCTCACACCCACTCCAACAGTTGCTCTCCCCTATCACCTCATCTTCAACATTTTTATCCTTTATAAATGAATGTTCTCTGAAGAAAATGACAAAAGACACATAATTTTATGATCCCATGACTTCTCTCCTTGGGTTGCATGAAACTGTATCCAGAGGATTAACCTTTGTTTCCAGGCGGATTTTCAACCCTACTGGAGATGTTTCAAATTTCAGTCGTAAAGCAAATACCATAGCATTCAGGAACAAGGCTGGATGGAAACTGGACAATCAGCTTGTCTGTTTTATTTGTGCCGAGTCCAGGCTTGCGAGCTATGCCTATGGATCATTGACTTGGCTTATTAAACTCAGCGTGGAGTCTGAGGTTGTGAAAGTTTGTTTTTGCTTTGGGCTGAACACCCTCTGATTCACATTTGAATTTAAGCCTGGAATTTCCGTATAATCTTGGGTTGTGGATGCTGGATTCGCTTGCAGGTTTTGATATAGATATCCACGTCCCCTCCATAAACATTCAGCAACAAGCATATGATTGTATGTGTGGAATCTGTCTGTGTGGAGTTTGCACATTCTCCTCGTGTCTGCGTGGGTTTCCTCCGGGTGCTCCGGTTTCCTCCCACAGTCCAAAGATGTGCAGGTTAGGTTGATTGGCCAGGTTAAAAATTGCCCCTTAGAGTCCTGAGATGCGTAGGTTAGAGGGATTAGCGGGTAAAATATGTGGGGATAGGGCCTGGGTGGGATTGTGGTCGGTGCAGACTCGATGGGCCGAATGGCCTCCTTCTGCACTGTAGGGTTTCTATGTTTCTATGTTTCTATGAATCCCTCTGTAACTTGAACTTCATCAATAATAGTTGTCTTTCTCTGTAACTATTCACAGCTTCAAGCAGTTAACTGTCATCCATTTCCCCGAAGCTAAAGAGCCTCGATACCTTAGACACTAGCTGCATTAAAGAATCCCTACAGTGCAGAAGAAGGCCATTCAGCCCATTGAGCCTGCACCAACAACAATCCCACCTAGGCCCTATCCCTGTAACCCCAAGTATTTACCCTGTTAGATTCCCTGACACTAAGGGGCAATTAAGCATGACCAATCAACCTAATCCACACATCTTTGGAGTGTGGGATGAAACCGGAAAATCCGGAGGAAACCCATGCAGACATGCGGAGAATGTGCAAACTCCACACAGTCACCTGACGCCGGAATTGAACCCAGGTCCCTGGCGCTGTGAGGCAGCAGTGCTAACCACTGTGCCACAATGCCGCCCTGACTGAATTAATTTTATTCCACCTCTTCAGTTTACTTACCGGTTTAATTCCAAATATCTATAAATGAATGAATAGACCTATTCTGGAAGAGCTTGATAAAATTCTTTAATGCTTGATAAATTTGTTTGATAACCACAGATTCAGGTCCACATGAGGATAATATGTAACAGTGATTGAATCAGATGGACATATACCAGTTAAAAAACTAGTTTGATGCTATAAGTTGAACTAGGGATACCAGATTGCTTTGTGTTTACGAGAACTACCCAATTGGATTGCTGTCTAAAATTCACCACTTACAATGTAAATCAAAATGGGAGTAGCCACTTGATAGAGTTTTTAAAAAGCTGTTTAACAGAAACACAGAAAGCTGGAAATCAGTGCATCGGAAGAGCCACACGGAAACAGTCCTGAATAGCCAGTCTCCGCTAAGCAAATACAGGGGGTCCAGGCTGACACTGCCAAGGTGCCAATGCCCAGGGGGCACCACCATTCCGCTGCTGCCTGACCCTCTGGAGGGCCCCAATTGCTCCCCCATCACTCCAGCGGGGTCAGGCCGCTAGCTCCCCAAAAGTAGGAGCTACAGTAATCCCCACTGGAGTGAACCACTCTGGTGGTGGTTGGGGGGGGGGGGGGGGGGGGAGTGATGCTATCAGCAATCATATTTAAAATATATGGAGGTGCTCGTTTAAATAATTTATGCGCCTCCCAACCGATTTCTGGCGCAGCGCTTACGCCGCTGGAAATCCGGTGCTGGGAGATGCTATCTGGGGGGCCACCCAGCACAGATCCCGCGGATCGGACGCTGCTATAGCGCAGCGAGATGGGAGAATGCATCGCCTCCCCACTCACCCCCCCCCCTCCCCCCCAAGATGTTGTAATGCAGTTCCTCGGTGCAGCCATTTCTTTATCTTTTTAGGGATGGAACAATCTTCTGACACCTAATAACTTGCCTTTTGCCCCTAGGGCACACCCAGAATGTTTATTATCTGAAAAACATATACTTTATTCATAAAATATCTGCAAGAACATAACAAACATTTCAAAATGACCTTCACAGAAAGTGCACTAATATTCAGGATTCCTACACAGGTCATGTTGCATCGAGAGGTGCTTCAATACAGTCAAGGGAACATTACAAACATTTCAAAATGACCATCACAGAAAGTGCAATGGTATTTAAGTTGTCTACATAGGTCAAGTTGCACTCTGAAGTGCTTGAGTATAATTGTGATAATGTACTATTCACCGTACACATTTAATACGAGTCATACAGCCCGAGGGGTTTGACACAATTTCCAGCCGCTTGGTTCACTATGGCTGAAAGGTCTTATAGTAAGAAGTCTCACTTCTGACTTCTTAATGTGTCCACCCCAGTCCAATGACGCATCTCCACATCATGAAAGGTGTTAGACAGCGCCCTTTCCCCATTGCGCCTCTGCGGCTGCAGCCCCGAGCTTGTGCATAGAAGGAAAAGCACTCTCAGTGCCTTGACCTGCAACAGGACTGTGTTATTGGCCCCGTTGTTCTATGATTATCACCATATTGCAGCGATACTCTTTTTCCTCTATCATCCTTTTTCATCCCCCGTCCCCATTCACCGCCAAACTCTTCACCCCTTCCTCCCAAATTAACCGCGACCTTCTCCTGAATATCGTCACTATAATTCAAAAGCACTTAATTGGCTCCAAAGCATTTTGGGAGTTGCGAAAGCTCCGATGTAAATGCAAATTATCCCTCTCTCTTTCTTTCCCCACTGCCCTGTTCATGTTGCCTCCTCCTCTTTGCCTTCAATGCAACCTCGGACTTCTCCACACACGCCCCTGAGTCGAGACCAGAATTATAATGCTCGGTCATGCCTGTCAGCAAATATTTGCTGAACTTGGTACCATTCAGAACTCTTTCCCAATGTGATTTAAAACTGATAATGGGGAAATAGGTGCATGTGGGCAATGTGATTGATAGAATCGGAAATGAATTAGCAGAAACTGTGTGTGCAAAATGAAACAGAATAGTTGTTTGAGTAATAATGGGAAGTTTATGACTAGCCAGCAACATTTAGTTGACTGAAATAAATTAACTAGTTTTCGTAATCTGTGGCAATAATGCCGCAGAAAATCAGCGCCCTTCAGAATCCTTATGACTGCCATAGCCTGGAAATGGCTGTGAGCAATGTTATTGTACAAATGTTCGCTGCACCGATATTAAATTCCTCTCTCCTCCCTGAATATAAGTTCTAACCTTTCAAAATAAATAGGAGAATAAGAAATTTAATATGAACATGTCGTACAGTCATATGGTCACGTCACTCTGTCTCCAAGATCATATGACACCGATGGATAATTTTAGAAAAGATGTTTGCATTATTTATTAATCAGGAAATAAGGCATGCGAGCTTCATTTGATATTCATTTCTGAAATTTTGTTCCTTTGAATGTCATTTGAAGGTCATAGATATTACTGCTGAGGAAATGCCCAGGAATATAATTGTTAATCGTTGTGGTTCTGGTATGAACATTAAACCCACTGATGCAACATGCGCTGTTCATGAGCATGTGCATGCAAATTGGTAACTGTTTTACTTTGAATAGATTAATCCCCATTTTAAAAATAGCACGCAGGGGAATTCAGTGTGGGCGCACTGGTTATTCATCTGACACCTCTGAAAGTCTGATCACCCTGTTACATCGCATGAAGTGAGGTACCACGTGGACATCGGGAACTGGCAGCGTGACAGTGAGAAGTCACCTTGGGCACCAAGGAACAAAAGAAGAGCTGCCAACTTCACAGAGCCTGACTTGTCCCACTAAAGGAGATCCAGAGCAAGGGAACAAGCTATTTGCAGGCAGAGGGTAGATGCCCAGTAAGCAGGCATGATGCTCTTTCTGGAGAGAGACTGCTGTGAACATAATGAGACCAATGGTTGCTACGCATCCTGCTGTAGGGTCCTCATGGGCTTGGGGCCATGTTGGAAGGACAACCTCAGTCGCAAATCATAGAGTCATAGAGGTTTACAGCATGGAAACAGGCCCTTCGGCCCAACTTGTCCATGCCGCCCTTTTTTAAAAAATTCCTAAACTAATCCCAATTGCCCACATTTGGCCCATATCCCTCTCTACTCATCTTACCCATGTAACTGTTTAAATGTTTTTTAAAAGACAAAATTGTACCCGCCTCTACTACTACCTCTGGTAGTAGACAGTATATGATGTGGAGATGCCGGCGTTGGACTGGGGTAAACACAGTAAGAAGTTTAACAACACCAGGTTAAAGTCCAACAGGTTTATTTGGTAGCAAAAGCCACACAAGCTTGTGGAGCTCCGAAAGCTTGTGTGGCTTTTGCTACCAAATAAACCTGTTGGACTTTAACCTGGTGTTGTTAAACTTCTTACTGAGTAGACAGTATAGTCAAGTGTCACTGGTATTCTTGACCCTCAGATAGTGGAAGCAGTGGCAGAGTGGTATTGTCTCTGGACTCATAATCCAGAGACCCAGGGCAAGATCAAGTTACCCTGGTTCAAATCCCACCACGGCAGATGGTGAAATTTGAGTTCAATAAAAATCTGGAATTAAAAGTCTAATGATGACCATGAAACCATTGTTGTAAAAACCCATCTGGTTCACTAATGTCCTTTAGGAAAAGAAATCTGCCATCCTCGCCCGGTCTGGCCTACATGTGACTCCAAATCGACAGCAATGTGGCTGATTCTCAAATGCCCTCTGGAATGGAGGGCACTTAGGGACGGGTAATAAATGCTGGCCCAGCCAGTGATGCTCACGTCCCATAAAATGAATAATGAAAACAAGTAATCGGCACAGCACAGAGATAGCTTATGAATGGCAATGAGAGTCACCATGATAAATACTGTAGTAATAAGTAGTATCTGTTGTGGATATAGGAGTGCACACTACAAATTACTTTATGATTTGAAGAACAGTGTTCTGAGCTATGTCTATTCTTGTGTTTGAGAGGATGGCTCCAAAACAATTTACTCAATCCCGCCTTATTTAACCATTGGCTCCTTGAGAGGCTAATCTATCATCAAAGGAATAAAGAGAGGGAGCTAACCCTTCATACAATCATAGAACCCCTACAGTGCAGAAGGAGGCCATTCAGCCCATCGAGTCTGCACCGACCACAATCCCACCCAGCCCCTATCCCCATAACCCTACCTAATAACCCTACTAACCTCCTGAAACTGAGGGTCAATTTAACATGGCCAATGCACCTAACCTGCACATTTTTGGACTGCGGGAGGAAACCGGAGCACCTGGAGGAAACCCACGCAGACACGGGGAGAATGTGCAAACTCCACACTGACAGTGACCCAAGCCGGGAATCGAACCTGGGTCCCTGGCGCTGTGAGGCAGCAGTGCTAACCACTGTGCCACCCAATACACTTTGCGGTGCTGCTTTGCCCTGCCTTTGCCTCCTTTCCCTCTGCCAGACATGGTGGTTCTTCACTCAGATCACTGCACACTATATATATTTTTGCCTATAAATCCTGTGTTTTGTTGAAGGAAGGTGGGTGGGGGGGGGGGGGGGAGGGTGGGGGGAGGGTGGTGTTGTGGGGGGGGCGTTGGGGGGTGGGGTGGGGGGGGTGGTAGGGGGTGGGATCTCGCCTCCTTCCAGCTGGGTCTCTGCGTACGTTCCCTGTGATGCATCATGTGTTGTCTCTGTTTTGTAAACATCAGTAAGAAGTCTCACAACACCAGGTTAAAGTCCAACAGGTTTATTTGGTAGCAAATACCATAAGCTTTCGGAGCGCTGCTCCTTCGTCAGATGGAATGGAAATGTGCTCTCAAACAGTGCACAGAGACACAACATCAAGTTACAGAATACTGATTAGAATGCGAATCCCTAAAGCCAGCCAGGTCTTAAAGGTACAGACAATGTGGGTGGAGGGAGCATTAAACACAGGTTAAAGAGATGTGTATTGTCTCCAGACAGAACAGCTAGTGAGATTCTGCAAGCCCAGGAGGCAAGCTGTGGGGGTTACTGATAATGTGACATAAATTCAGCCTTGGATCTTCAGGTAAGCATTCTTCAAGGCGTTCTTCACGACACACGACAGCACAGAGTCGCTGAGCAGAAACTGATAGCCAAGTTCCGCACACATGAGGACGGCCTAAACCGGGATGTTGGATTTATGTCACATTATCAGTAACCCCCACAGCTTGCCTCCAGGGCTTGCAGAATCTCACTAGCTGTTCTGTCTGGAGACAATACACATCTCTTTAACCTGTGTTTAATGCTCCCTCCACCCACATTGTCTGTACCTTTAAGACCTGGCTGGCTTTAGGGATTCACATTCTAATCAGTATTCTGTAACTTGATGTTGTGTCTCTGTGCACTGTTTGAGAGCACATTTCCACTCCATCTGACGAAGGAGCAGCGCTCCGAAAGCTTATGATATTTGTTACCAAATAAACCTGTTGGACTTTAACCTGGTGTTGTGAGACTTCTTACTGTGTTCACCCCAGTCCAACGCCGGCATCTCCACATTGTAAACATCAAGCAGGGATCTTTTACAAGAGAGACAGAGTGCTTATAATCTCAGTACAGGATCCGGCAATGTCTACAGTTGTCAGAGATTCCTCTTATTGATGGTGCGATTGGTTCAGCTCACTGAAGATCTAAAGCAGAGACAGCAACAAAGTTCAGGTGAAGATGAGCAAAGTGCAAGACAGTTGAACTGGCACCCAGAAAGCCGAGAAGTGGAAGGACTCTTTCAGACCAAGTGCTGCGTGCACCAGCACCGAGGAAGGGCTGGAGATCTTTGCTTTCATTGTTTGAAGGTATCTGAGCTTGCCTCTTTCATTGAATGGGCACTCCCCACTGCACCCTCGCCTGCTTGCCCTGGATGAGTTTCACACAATTCACAAAATCTGCACCCTGATCGTTCAAGCCAGAAGTCTCAGTTAAAGCAAAAAAAAAACAATTGCCAGCTTGAGTATTTGGATTACTTAGCCAACAGATCCACAGGGGTCCCCCACTTGCCTCCCGCTCCAGTGACACTCAGCTGTGGGTGGGATCGTGTTAGATTTCCGAGCCCACGTCACATTTCATGGCTTTGACCATCCCCCTTCCATCCCACCCTCCCGTATCTGAACCCTGAGCCCACTTCACTGTGGGCAATTAAAATTCATCCCCAGGCCTCGTCCTCAGTAACATAACAGTGAAGGTTATCAGTTGCTGTACCTCGGCCTGCTCGTTGCTCCATACTTGTGGCATACTGAAAACAAAATAAAAACTAATGAGCCTTGAGTTTATCCTCACTGACTGTTCTGATCTATATTTGTTGCAGTTGATGTTGTGCATTCTGATCAGGCAAGATCAGTGCAGAAGGGTGGGTGGGGTGGGGTGGAAGGGGGATGGTCAAAGCCATGAAATGTGACGTGGGCTCGGAAATCTAACATGATCTCACCCACAGCTGAGTGTCACTGGGGCGGGAGGCAAGTGGGGGACCCCTGTGGATCTGTTGGCTAAGTAATCCAAATACTCAAGCTGGCAATTGTGTTTTTTTTTGCTTTAACTGAGACTTCTGGCTTGAACGATCAGGGTGCAGATTTTGTGAACTGTGTGAAACTCACCCAGGGCAAGCAGGCGAGGGTGCAGTGGGGAGTGCCCATTCAACGAAAGAGACAAGCTCTGATCTTGTTAGTACCAAGGACCGAGCAGCTTTCACTGTGTTTCTTGGCTGCTGTTCAAAAGTTCAGTCGCAGAAACATTTCAGCTGAAATAACAGCTCTTTATTTTTACACTGCAGCTGTGTCCAGGAATCGTGGGTTTGTTTTCATATCATGACATTAATGACGCCCCAATTATCTGTGTGTTTTGATAGAGGACAGCATTTTCCTTTGGGGCTGTGCCCCTGCACTGGAACAGGACTTCTCCAACAGGTATGATCCCGCTGTACTTTTCTTCCTCAGTTTAATGATCATCTGTGTGGAGTTTGCACATTCTCCTCGTGTCTGCGTGGGTTTCCTCCGGGTGCTCCTGTTTCCTCCCACAGTCCAAAGATGTGCAGGTTAGGTTGATTGGCCATGCTGAAATTGCCCCTTAGTGTCCTGAGATGTGTAGGTTAGAGGGGTTAGCGGGTAAATATTTGGGGATATGGGGGTAGGGCCTGGGTGGGATTGTGGTCGGTGCAGACTCGATGGGCCGAATGGCCTCTTTCTGCACTGTAGGGTTTCCATGTTCTATCATGCTTGCAGCGGCTTGCAGTTCTGTTTGCATTCTCCACTAGAAACATCATGAACTAAGCAGAGGGACCATGGCGAAGTATTTCTGAAGGTCTAGACTTCCCTAGTTTCCTCCACAGAAAATGTTATGGGCCAAAATAAGAAATAGATTGGATGGAATGGTTATGGCCATTGTGTAAGGGGCTTGCCTTGACTTGCAGCACTAATTCCTGCGAGACAATTCAGCACCAGAAGAAATTCAATGACCTAACCAGGTTAGCCGAGGTAAGAAGTAAGGTTACTTTTTTTTAATTCATTCATGGGACATGGACGTTGCTGGCTGCCCAAGGGCAATTGAGAGTCAACCGTAGCTGCCCAAAGGCGGTTGAGAGTCAACCACATTGCTGTGGTTGACTCTCAACATGTAGGCCAGACCAGGTAAAGATGGCAAATTTCCTTCCATAGAGGACATTAGTGAACCAGATGGGTTTTTCCAACAATCAGCAATAGTTTCATGGTCATCAGTAGATTCTTAATTCCAGATATTTTGTTGAATTCAAATTCCACCATCTGCCATGCCGGGATTTGAACCCAGGTCCTCAGAACATTATAACATTAGCTGAGTTTCTGGATTAATTGTCTAGCGATAATACCACGAGGCCACCACCTCCCCTTGGTGACAATGCAATGTAATAAGGATGTTTTACATTTCCAGCACCTTGGCCTCCCTCTAAACACCTTTTACTTACCAGAGTTGACCATGAGTGATCGCAAGATCCTTCCTGCACTTTACTCTCCAATTACTGTTCCTTCACTCACTATCTGACAGGAAGAAAAGAAGTGAAAGCCTCAAATGATATTCCTTCATCTGTTATGACTCTGTTTAAGGGATGCTCAGGCAAGCAAAGGACATTTACATTGAATCCTTTATTCTAAATGTCAAAGTGGCCTAGAAGTAATGCATTTCATTAACTGCACTGTGGCAGCATTATTCAAAGGCCAGGGCTGCAACAACTCCATAATTCCAGAATGAACTTGAACTGAGGCAACCCTCCACTTCTCTCCTGAAGTTCACTGGTCAGATAGGAAATCCTTGCTTCGAGTTTGTGGAAGCCTGGGAATGTGTGTGGGTGGTCACTGGAACTGTCACAGAGCCTATACACACTTTCCTCCCTTATCTTCCTCTAAATAATAGAGTACGGGGAAATCCCTCATGGCCAAGATATTATCACTTAAAGATTTCAGAAATTAAGCTGCACAACAACAGGAAGAGTGCTCAACCAATGAGCAAGGGAGATATAAATAAACAAAGTAAATTACTTCAAGCAGAGTCGAAAAGAAAGTTCAAACAATCCTATGAAGGGTCTTTAACTCCAGCTTCACTCACCAACAGCAGCCACATGACAGTGCGAGATGCATCTGAAGGAAAGTCTTTTTAGGTGTTGTCAGGACAGTATTTCAACAGAATGCCTCACAAACCCTTTTCCCGCTTCAGGCCTCTCACAAGCTCTAACTGTTAAGACTTAGGTACAAAAAACATTTCTCCTCACTTCCATTCTGTTTCTCTCCTTTATAAGTTTGCTTTCAATCTCCTCGTCTCCCCTGTAAATTTCTCCTCCATTTTTGTTTCTTGCTCTCTCCCTCACGATTGTCTCACTTACACTTTAGTTTCTCTCCTCCCTTCCTTGTATCTTTCCCTGGGGTCTTTCCCTGGTCAATTATTCCGAAGAACATATCGCACCTTCATATCACCCTGAGTCCAGGCTTTCTTCAAAACTGTCTCCCTTATAAGAAGGGATAAAAGCATTGTTCCTGTTTTGCTCTGTGCTGAGTACCTCTCAAAGACGTGACTGCCTGACTGAATGTGCATTCAGTTCACGGTTCTGGTGTCAAAGAATAACAAAAGACAAAGTTTATTTTATTAGTGTCACAAGTAGGCTTACATTAACACTGCAATGAGGTTACTGTGAAATTCCCCTAGTCGCCACACTCCGGCACCTGTTTGGGTACACTGAAGGAGAATTTAGCATGACCAGTGCACCTAACCAACACATCTTTCGGACTTGTGGGAGGAAACCGGAGCACCCGGAGGAAGCCCATGCAGACACGGGGAGAACATGCAGACTCCACACAGACAATGAACCAAGCCGGGAATGGAACCCCGGTCCCTGGCGCTGTGAGGCAACAGTACTAACCACTGTGCCACCCTCAGGTAAGATATCAACTTCTGGCAAAGTCTAATTTAGTTGCTAAGGAAAAATATGAGCCAAAACTACAATACAATACTGAAAGATTTCTTTAGAGTTGTGGTGAACCATTGTTGGTTCCCACTAGGTAGTACTGAGCCAGGGTCTGGCCAGTACTACGAGTATGTATATATGTTGCTGTTGGGGTTAGGGATGGGTTGTTCTACTTGTTGCTGTTGGGGTTAGGGTTGGGCTGTTACACCTGTATTATAGTTATTATGGTACATCCCAGTCGGGCTCCGCCTCCTGGGGGAGGTATAAAGGTCACTGCTCTGTCTGGGACCCCTCAGTCTGGGATCGTGTACTATACATGGTAGCTTCGTTGTAATAGTAAATAAAAGCCTTTATTTCCTTGAGCATCTCAAGCCTCGTGTGTGATAACGCGCATCAATTTTATTTACTATTAATTAAACTCTCGTCGTTAAAAAAAAAGAAAACGATACAGAGAGTATGGAGCAAATGTTAAAACCCGAACGTCTTACACTGGATCCACGTGCGGCGGGCGCCTCTAACACCTTTGACCACTGGTTGAAATGTTTTGAGGACTACCTTGCAGCCTCCGCAGCGGTCACCACAGACGAGACAGACTCCGGGTCCTCCACGCGAGGGTAAGCGACACCGTATATCTCGCGATCCTTGCGGCCACCGACTACACAAGGGCCCTTGAGCTTCTTAAGAAGCGTTACATTAAACCGCCAAACGAGATGCATGCTCGATACCTCTTAGCCACTCGACGACGGCAGCCCGGCGAAACGACGGAAGAGTACGCGAATGAGCTCCTACAGCTAGCCAGGGGCTGTAACTGCAAAGCAGTGTCGGCAGACCAGAACATGAACGACCTCGCTCGAGATGCGTTTGTGGCGGGAATCGGATCATCTTATATCCAACTCAGACTGTTGGAGCAAGGTAATCTTGATCTCACTAAGTCGATAGAACTAGCGGATACGTTGGAGACGGCCTCCAAAAGCCTAGTATTGTATCCCGAAGACCACGTGGAGACAACGTGGCAGGAGCAGTCGCTGATCCCTCCTCGTCCCTCGGGTTCGAAAACCTGCGTGATGGCGTGCCCACACTCGGGCCTGACGACGGCAGCAGCTCCGGGCGGCCCGCGGTGTTACTTCTGTGGGGGAGTGAAGCACACTCGGCAGCGATGTCCCGCTAAAGCTGTGTTGAGCTCCGCCTGCGGTAAAAAGGGGCACTATTCGAAGGTATGCCGATCCAAACTTACTTCCAGGAACAGCAGTTCTGGAAGCCCGGTTCTTCATCGTCGGCATCGTCGAGGGTTTCGTCCACGTGCGAGGCCAGGACGCCGCCATTACAGTCGACGAAGTCGCAAGAGATGCACGACCACCAGGGGTCGCTGATTTTGGTGCCATCACCCACGTGCGATCTATGGGAGCAGCCATGTTGGTCGGCACCGACCGCGAACGACCAGCAGGGGTCATCTTCATCTATCTCAGCTGCCGGCAGTGGCGCTCACGAACCAACGGTGGCGTCGATCATCCTGGACCAGGCCAAGCCTCACAGACTCGACAAGTCTATGATGGACATTCGGGTAAACAAACACTTGATTTATTGTCTGTTTGACAGCGGGAGCACTGAGAGTTTTATTCACCCAGACGCTGTGAAGCGGTGTGGCCTCCAGATCCAACCTGTCAAACAGACGATTTCGATGGCATCAAGGTCCCGGTCTGTCACCGTGCTAGGGAGTTGTGTGGTAAATTTAACGGTGCAGGGCACGGTTTACGAGCGCTTCAAGCTCCTGGTGTTACTGTGCCTTTGCGCGCCAATACTCCTCGGACTAAATTTCATGGTCCACTTGAAGAGTGTAACCCTACAGTACGGTGGGCCACTCCCTCCACTTTCAGTGGGAGAACAGCAGCTTCCAAATTGCCCAACGCGCCCCGCTTGTAGCCTCTCGACGCTGAAGATTACCACACCCTCCCTGTTCCAGAATCTTGTGCCAGGCTGCAAGCCCATCGCGACTAAGAGTAGGCGTTACAGCGCTGAGAATCGGATCTTCATTCGATCTGAAGTTCAGCGGCTCCTCAAGGAAGGGATCATACAATCTAGCGCTAGTCCATGGAGAGTGCAGGTTGTGGTGGTCAAGAGTGGGAACAAACCCCGGATGGTCATTGACTATAGTCAGACCATTAATAGATACACGCAGCTGGATGCGTATCCCCTCCCGCGCATATCTGACATGGTCAACCAGATTGCGCAGTACCGGGTGTTCTCCACCATAGACCTCAAGTCTGCCTACCACCAACTCCCCATTCGCCCAGAGGACCGTCAATACACGGCCTTTGAGGCGGATGGTCGCTTGTATCACTTTCTCAGGGTTCCTTTTGGTGTCACCAATGGGGTCTCGGTCTTCCAGCGTGCTATGGACCGAATGGTGGACCATAACGGACTGCGGGCTACCTTCCCATACCTGGATAACGTCACCATCTGCGGCCATGACCAGCAGGACCACGACACAAATCTCCTTAAGTTCCTACGCACTGCATCTCGCCTGAATCTGACCTACAACAGGGAGAAGTGTGTATTTCGTACGCGCCGTTTAGCCATCCTCGTATACGTGGTGGAAAATGGGGTCATTGGCCCTGATCCAGACCGTATGCGTCCCCTCCTTGAACTTCCCCTGCCCAATAGCGCAAAAGCACTGAGAAGATGCTTAGGCTTCTTCTCTTACTATGCACAGTGGGTTCCCAATTACGCGGACAAAACCCGTCCGCTCATCAAGTCCACCTCTTTTCCCCTAACACCAGAGGCTCGATTAGCCTTTGATAAATTTAAAGCCGACATCGCGAAAGCCACGATGCACGCTGTTGATGAGTCCATCCCCTTTCAGGTGGAGAGCGATGCATCTGATTTCGCCCTGGCCGCCACACTTAACCAGGCGGGCAGGCCCGTCGCCTTTTTTTCCCGCACCCTCCAAGGCCCCGAAATTCGACATTCAGCGGTGGAAAAGGAGGCCCAGGCCATTGTGGAGGCCGTCAGGCATTGGCGCCATTACTTGGTGGGAAAACGGTTCACCCTGATCACGGACCAGCGGTCCGTGGCGTTCATGTTCAATAACACGCTGAGGGGCAAGATCAAGAACGACAAGATCTTGAGGTGGAGAATCGAACTCTCCACCTATAATTACGACATCATGTATCGTCCAGGGAAACTCAACGAGCCCTCGGATGCCCTGTCACGTGGAACATGTGCCAGTATACAGGAGGACCGTTTGCAGGCTCTCCATAATGACCTATGCCATCCTGGGGTCACTCGGCTCTACCACTTCGTAAAAGCTCGCAATCTGCCCTACTCGGTGGAGGATGTCAGGTCCATAACGAGAAGTTGTTGGGTATGTGCGGAATGGAAACCGCACTTTTACCGACCTGACCGGGCACAACTAGTCAAGGCCACCCGTCCCTTCGAAAGACTGAGTGTCGACTTTAAGGGCCCCTTTCCCTCGACAGATCGGAATGTGTACTTCCTCAACATCATTGATGAATACTCGAGATTCCCTTTTGTTATTCCCTGCTCTGATACATCCGCTGCCACGGTTACCAAGGCATTCCGTGATCTTTTTACTCTGTTCGGGTACGCCTGCTACATTCACAGCGATAGGGGCTCGTCGTTCATGAGCGATGACTTCAGGCAATACCTGCTCTCATACGGGATTGCCTCTAGTAGGACCACGAGCTACAACCCTAGGGGTAACGGACAGGTGGAACGTGAGAATGCTACAGTCTGGAAGGCTGTCTTACTGGCGTTGAAGTCAAAAAGCCTTCCAGTCTCCCGTTGGCAAGAGGTGCTCCCTGATGCGCTCCATTCCATACGCTCACTCCTGTGTACGGCAACCAACGCTATTCCTCTTGAGAGGCTGTTTTCATTCCCTCGGAAGTCTTCCTCTGGGATCTCATTACCGTCTTGGTTGACGTACTCAGGACCTGTCCTCCTGCGGCGACATGTAAGGGCCCGCAAGTCCGACCCGTTGGTCGAACAGGTCCATCTCCTCCACGCCAACCCTCAGTATGCCTCTGTGGCATACCCTGACGGGCGAGAGGACACGGTCTCGATTCGAGACCTGGCGCCAGCAGGGGACGTAGAAACCCCTGTCGCTCCCATACCTCCTGTTAGAGACCCCCCAACTATTGTTTCCCCTCCTGACACGGCGCGGGCAGCATCGGGACCATTACTTAACCCTTTTACTCCCGTGTACAGCTTGCCTGAGTCCAGGGGATGGTCACCACTTCAGGGCGTGTCGGAACTCAACGGATTATCATCACCTCGGGGTCTGCCGGCCCGTGAGACTGTGGAGGAACCGTTGGACATCGCCTTGGGGAGAACGCCACCGCGAGTGCCTACTCCGGTGTCATCACCGGTGTTGAGGAGGTCACAACAACGGTGCGGTCCCCCTGACCGTCTGAACTTATAGACTGATGACAAATTATTCTGTTTTTTTTGTACCCCGCCGGCCTTTGTCTTCAAAGGAGGGGTGAATGTGGTGAACCATCGCTGGTTCCCACTAGGTAGTACTGAGCCAGGGTCTGGCCAGTACTACGAGTATGTATATATGTTGCTGTTGGGGTTAGGGATGGGTTGTTCTACTTGTTGCTGTTGGGGTTAGGGTTGGGCTGTTACACCTGTATTATAGTTATTATGGTACATCCCAGCCGGGCTCCGCCTCCTGGGGGAGGTATAAAGGTCACTGCTCTGTCTGGGACCCCTCAGTCTGGGATCGTGTACTATACATGGTAGCTTCGTTGTAATAGTAAATAAAAGCCTTTATTTCCTTGAGCATCTCAAGCCTCGTGTGTGATAACGCGCATCAAGAGTATAAAGATTGGGGTGAGAGAGATGTATCTAATGTGCAATTTCCATTTCCACAGTCATTTCATGGGGAATTTTAATCTGATAAAGTGGCTGAGTTTCTGAGTGGATGGCAAGTTAAAAGAGCTAAAACCGACTTCAGCCTTTAACCTGGTGACCTGCAACACGTGGGAAGCACCTGTGGGACAGGTGAGTCTCCTATTCGAATATGTAAACTGCTCAGTTGTTGCTGCTTCAGCTCTGAGTTCTGACTATACCCGTGTGTGTAGTGTTTCCTGGGCTCACTGGAACTCTCCAGGGAAAACTGTTTGAGGAGGCAATGGGATTTAATGAGGCGGAGAACCTAACATGTTTCCAAACACTAAGCTCAGTGCTACTTTGGACCTCAGATTTGGAATGAAGATGAGCTCCTTTAGCAACACCAACAGCAGAAGGAGCAGCAGTCTTCTTCACAACCACTTGCCAGTCCAAAGCACAATGGGGAAGAACATGAAGCTCCAATTCAGAGGAGGTTAGAGCTTTAAGACAGATACATACAGACAGACTATAAGCTTCCTGTACATGACGGAGCACCCGGGGGAAAAGAGGTCCCTGTCAAGTAGTCATCAGACATTTGAGAAGAAGACCACCTGCCAATTAGATCAGGTGCAATGCATTACCAGTCAAAGTAAAAATAACCACAACCTTTTATTTCCTTGCCTCTGGCTGAGTTCACACAGGTCCAGGAAGACATTGACTGCACACACATGGTAATCAAGTCACACCTCAGATCATCCTCTCAGTGGTTTCCTTGGTGATCTTTTCTTCCCTTTAAAATTTAAACGCAAAACATAACAGTCTGAGCTGTTTTGATAAGTAATAGACTTATCTCCAGTCTAGTGGGATTTCCAGCTAATGTTCCAACTTCAAGGTGAGTTGTGGAATGAGTGTGAAGCTCAAGAATCCATCTGAAAAAGACCAGAAAATAGTCGCAATCTCTTGTCATGATGACAGGAAACTGTGACTGAGTGATAGCTACCTGCAATTTCACCAATTGGCCACAGACATATTGTACTGTTTAAAGAAGGTGTGTTAAAAAAAGACAAGGAAAGGTACTGTCCCAAAAAGAGCTGCCACAAGTCACCTGATGGATGATACTGTAAAGTTGATCACTTTTCTGGGAAGTTTCTACATGAAATACACTGCAGACCTGTTACATGCAATTTCACACTGGTGGGGTCAATGCCCATTTCAAAAAGGGACACTGTCCCTCAGGGATGTAGGGTCGTGGCAAAACCAGAGGTAAAGGGCGCACCAAGGCCAAGACCCATTCCTGCAAAGCCGGCATCCAGTTCCCTCTGGGACGCATCCATCGGCTGATGCACAAGGGCCACTGTGCCGAGTGGGTGGTCACCAGGGCCCTGGTCTACCTGACTGCCATGCTGGAGTACCTGACTGCCGAGATCCTCAAGCTGGCCAGCAGCGCAGCACAGGACAACAAGGAGACCCACATCATTCCCTACCATCTGCAGCTCACCATCCGCAATGACAAGAAGCTCAACAGCCTGGGTGGGGCCACCATCGCCTATGGCAGGATCCTACTCAACATCCAGGCCATGCTGCTGCCCAAGAAAACCAGACACCAAAGCAAGGTTTATGCCTGGAGGTGGTTGGAGGAACCAGATGAAAGAAAGAATTTCAAAAAGGGACGCTCTTGAAAGGAATGCAGTAAAGATGCAAAATGCTGGACTTTGATCAAATCATTGTGACGAGAGGTTGCTGTTTCTTCTGAAGGAAATCTTCAAAACGCAGCTAATAAAAATACAACAAAACTTACTCTAACTTATAAATCAAAGAAAGGGTTTAATAAAGAAACATAATTACTCCAAACTTGGGGCCTCGCCCTGGGCCACTCCAAGCTCTCCACAATTCTACACAGATTCTTATTTATAGTGAATCAGCTGGTCAGCTGACTATTACATCACTCTGTAATTGGTTCCATGGTTTACTGGGTTCAGCTGACCCTTACATCTTGTTCCCATTGGTCACATTACATCCAATACAAAGTTGTCACCGGTTACATTCTAACAGTTGCAACTATTTTCTGGTCGAATTCTAGGTGGACTCTTTAGCTCCACTCTCATTCTACAACTCACCCTGAAGTTTCCTCCAAGACTGGCAAAGGACTTAATTGTATATTCTTTTAACTTTCATTGAACTCTAACTTAGTTCCTTCTGAGGTTTTTGTGTACGTGTGACATTTTTATTATTTCTTTTCGGATTTAGTAAAATTATTCTTCCTTTGACTTACGAAAATCCAGTTTGATTGGATCCTCATTAACAAACAAATGCATTTGGATTGGAAATGGCAGAGATGGAGAAAATAAACCTTTAAAACCCTTGTTGCAGCCAGCTGAAGGGGCATAATTGAAGGGGAGCCAACAAACTGCTTCTCAGCCAGATATAACACTCCGAACCTTGACGTTTTTAATTTAAAATTTGATGTACTAAACTGACAGCGACGCTCATCCCAAGCACTACAGGAGGAGGGTCAAAGGGATATTCCCCAGTTTAAACTGGGATGCAGCTGGCCTGCAATCTCAATTCAGAGGCCGGAATTTTAGTGGCCCGCCCACCACGGGAATCCGAGCAGGCAGGGGGTGGAGCATGGGAAGGTCCGTTGACCACGAGCGGAATTCTACGGTTTTCGGATGAGCGAGGCTGTAAATTCCTGCCCAGAATGTTTAAATGTACAGAGCGATGGTTCCTTGATTCAGGTGTGTCTTCACCAGACAAGCAAGCCCTAAAAATTTGCTTAGCCATTGGGACAGAAGCTTAAGACAGTATGAACACCTCAGGACAAACAGCAGAAGAGCTAAAGCATCCCAAAAGTTAAAGTTTTAAGTTTTTATTTATTAGTCATAAGTAAGGCTTACATTAACACTGCAATGAAGTTACTGTGAAATTCCCCCAGTCGCCACAGTCCGGCGCCTGTTTGGGTCAATGAACCTAACCAGCATGTCTTTCAGAATGTGGGAGGAAACCGGAACACCCGGAGGAAACCCACACAGACACGGGGAGAACGTGCAAACTGCACACCTACAGTGACCCAAGCTGGGAATCGAACCCAGGTCCCTGGCGCTGAGGCAGCAGTGCTAACCACTGCGCCATTGGAAAACCAGTTCAGAATCAGTTTAAACTTCCGTATTCATTGATTAGAATTCAAATCATTTCGACATTCTGCAGCTGCAACCAATCACCTGCCCTGCTCTCTTTATGATGAGTTCATTAATTTATTTTTCTTAATTAGTTTATACTTAATAAACCTTACTGCTCCCAATGAGCTTCCCTGCTGCTACTTCCCATAAAGATTTACAATTACTGGTAAATTGCATGAGTTTTGAAAGATAAATGAACAAAATATTCACCAACAAATCACTTACCTGTTTCCCTGTGGCGTCACACTTTGATTGTTCTCAGAATGCGGCTGGTCCACAGATTGATTGCCCGCACTGCTTTGTGCTGTAAATTCCCTCTCTCTGCCCTTCTCCTGCTGTCTTCTGAGTCAAAGTCCCACCAAAAGATAAACCCTAAAATAAACAAGCCAGTAACACGGACAGAGATAGGTGGGAAATGTTGCTTTTCAGAAACTTTTACAGAATTACAGAGTGGTTACAGCACAGAAGGAGACCATTTGTTCCTTAGTATCTGCACTAGCTCTTCGAATGAGCAATGCACCTGGTACCATTGCCCCAATCACCATCACCACTGCCCCAGCTCTCCCCCCCACTCCCGCCTTCTTCCTGTGACCCTGCACATTATTCCTCTTCAGATAATGATCCAATCCCTTGCCGAATGCCTCGATTGAATCTGCCTCCACTGTATTCTCAGGTCGTGAATTCCAGATCTTAACCACCCACTGTGTAAAAAGGTTTCTTCCAATGTCTCCATCGCTTCTTTTGCCAATTACCTCACATGTGCTCTCTTTTCTCAATCCTTTCACAAATGGGAACAGTTTGCCCCAATCTACTCTGTCCACACCCCTCATAATTTTGAATACCTCCATCAAATTTCCTCTTGAGCTGTCCTTCCCCAAGGAAGACAAGCCCAACTTCTCCAATCTATCTTCATAACTGAAGATCCTCATCTCTGCAACCAACCCTGTGAAGCTTTTAAGTATTTCAATCTTGTGGCTTTTAGTTCCAGAATCTCATAGAATCATAGAATCCTACAGTGCAGAAGGAGGCCATTCAGCCCATCAAGTCTGCACTGACCACAACCCCACCCATAACCCCATGCATTTACTCCTAGCTAGTCCCACTGACATGAAGGGGTAATTTATCCTGGCCAATCCACCTAACCTGCACATCTTTGGATTTTGGGAGGAAACCGGAGCACCCGGAGAAACGGAGAGAATGTGCAAACTCCGCACAGACAGTGACCCAAGCCAGGAATTGAACTTTGTTCCCTGGAGCTGTGAGGCAGCAGTGCTAACCACTGCGCCACCGTGCCATCCCTCTGGCTGTTGGTCTCCCAACAGTTTGTCCCCTGAAAGTTCTTAACTTAGAAAACCACCATTCACTGTATGTCTATCACGTATGCTTTTATCACTGTATGTCTAAATTGTGTACAGCAATATGAATACAATCTTTCAAATCAGCTAAGATTTGTTAGCAGCTGTTCTATTTACCAAATTATCCGCAACAAAGGGAAATATTTAATACATTCTTAGTGGAATTGAATGCAACATGAATACCAGGAACTGTTTCCACTGTAAGAAATAAAGAAGTACTTTATTATTCTGAAAGTCCATTTAATTCAAGCAGTTATTCAAAATAAGGAATGAGATTGTATTTCTAAGTGAAGTTCTAGTTCTGATGAAAGGTCATCAGCCTGGAACTTTGGGCCTGATTTGCAATGCAGATTCTGGATTCCAGCACCTGAATGGAATCGGCTTCTGTGCCGTCCAGAGGACATTATTTTGAATTGCTAATGCCCAAAGTGGACCGGAGTCAAGCTCAGCATCCGATTAGTGGCACCCCGCCTCTTTACGAAGTGGGAACTACCTGTCTGGTGTTGGTGGCAAAGGCAGGTGGCAGCCCTTTAGTGGCCAGTTGCTGCTTTGCCCAAGGAGAGCAAACAGCTCCTAACAGGAACAACAGCAGAGGGGCATAGATCAGCTAGATAGTCAACATCTTTTCCCAAAGGTAGGGGAGTCTAAAACTAGAGGCCATCAGTTTAAAGTGAGAGGGGAGAGATACAAAAGAGTCCAGAGGGGCAATTCTTTCACACAGAGGGTGGTGAGCATCTGGAACGAGCTGCCAGAGGTAGTAGTAGAGGTGGGTACAATTTTGTCTTCTAAAAAGCATTTAGACAGTTACATGGGTAGGATGGGTATAGAGGGGTATGGGCCAAGTGCGGGCAATTAGAACATAGAACATTACAGCGCCTTACAGGCCCTTCGGCCCTCGATGTTGCGCCGACCAGTGAAACCAATCTAAAGCCCATCTAACCTACACTATTCCAATATCATCCATATGTTTATCCAATAACCATTTGAATGCTCTTAATGTTGACGAGTCCACTACTGCTGCAGGCAGGGCATTCCACGCCCTTACTACTCTCTGAGTAGAGAACCTACCTCTAACATCTGTCCTATATCTCTCACCCCTCAATTTAAAGCTATGTCCCCTCGTGTTAGCCATCACCATCCGAGGAAAAAGGCTCTCACTATCCACCCTATCTAATCCTCTGATCATCTTGTATGCCTCTATTAAGTCACCTCTTAACCTTCTCTCTAACGAAAACAACCTCAAGTCCCTCAGCCTTTCCTCATATGATCTTCCCACCATACCAGGCAACATCCTGGTAAATCTCCTCTGCACCCTTTCCAACGCATCCACATCTTTCCTATAATGCGGCGACCAGAACTGTACGCAATACTCCACGTGCGGCCACACCAGAGTTTTGTACAGTTGCAGCATGACCTCATGGCTCTGAAACTCAATCCCTCTACCAATAAAAGCTAACACACCGTATGCCTTCTTAACAACCCTATCAACCTGGGTGCCAACTTTCAGGGATCTATGCACATGGACACCCAGATCCTTCTGTTCATCCACACTACCAAGTATTTTTCCATTAGCCCAGTACTCTGTATTCCTGTTACTCCTTCCAAAGTGAATCACCTCACACTTTTCCGCATTAAACTCCATTTGCCACCTCTCAGCCCAGCTCTGCAGCTTATCCATGTCCCGCTGTAACCTGCCACTTCCCTCCACACTGTCTACAACTCCACCGACTTTAGTGTCATCCGCAAATTTACTAACCCATCCTTCTATGCCCTCATCCAGGTCATTTATAAAAATGACAAACAGCAGTGGCCCCAAAACAGATCCTTGCGGTACACCACTAGTAACTGAACTCCAGGATGAATATTTCCCATCAACTACCACCCTCTGTTTTCTTACAGCTAGCCAATTCCTGATCCAAACCACTAAATCACCCTCAATCCCATGTGTCCGTATTTTCTGCAATAGCTTACCGTGGGGAACTTTATCAAATGCTTTGCTGAAATCCATATACACCACATCAACCGCTTTACCTTCATCCACCTTTTTGGTCACCTTCTCAAAGAACTCATTAAGGTTTGTGAGGCACGACCTACCCTTCACAATACCGTGCTTACTATCCCTAATCAAATTATTCCTTTCTAGATGATTATAAATCCTATCTCTTATAATCCTTTCCAAAACTTTGCCCACAACAGAAGTAAGGCTCACCGGTCTATAATTACCAGGGTTGTTCCTACTCCCCTTCTTGAACAAGGGGACAACATTTGCTATCCTCCAGTCTTCTAGCACTGCTCCTGTAGACAATGACGACCCAAAGATCAAAGCCAAAGGCTCTGCAAGCTCCTCTCTAGCCTCCCAGAGAATTCTAGGATAAATCGCATCCGGCCCAGGGGACTTATCTATTTTTACCCTTTCCAGAATTGCTAACACCTCCTCCTTATGAACCTCAATCCCGTCCAGTCCAACAGCCTGCATCTCAGTACTCCCCTCGACAACACTGTCCCTCTCCTGTGTGAATACTGACGAAAAATATTCATTTGGTGCCTCTCCTATCTCTTCAGACTCCACGCACAACTTCCCACTACTGTCCTTGACTGGCCCTAATCTTACCCTAGTCATTCTTTTACTCCTGACATATCTATAGAAAGCTTTAGGGTTTTCCTTGATCCTACCTGCCAAAGACTTCTCATGTCCCCTCCTGGCTCTTCTTAACTCTTTCTTTAGCTCCTTCCTGGCTAACTTGTAACTTGCAAGCGCCCTAACTGAGCCTTCACATCTCATCTTAACATAAGTCTCCTTCTTCCTCTTCACAAGAGATTCAACCTCTTTAGTAAACCACGGTTCCCTCACACGACTGCTTCCTCCCTGCCTCAGGTACATATTTATCGAGGACGCGTAGTAGCTGTTCCTTGATCAAGCTCCACATTACAATTGTGCCCATCCCCTGCAGTTTCCTTCCCCAACCTATGCCACCTAAATCTCGCCTAATCGCATCATAATTTCCTTTCCCCCAGCTATAACTCTTGCCCTTCAGAATATATCTATCCCTTTCCATTGCTAAGGTAAACATAATCGAATTGTGGTCACTATCACTAAAGTGCTCACCTACCTCGAAATCTAACACCTGGCCTGGTTCAGTACCCAGTACCAAATCCAATGTGGCCTCGCCTCTTGTTGGTCTATCTACATACTGCGTCAGGAAGTCTTCCTGCACACATTGGACAAAAACTGACCCCTCTAAAAGTACTCGAACTATAGCTTTTCCAGTCAATATTTGTAAAGTTAAAGTCCCCCATAACAACTGCCCCGTTACTTTCGCTCCTATCCAGAATCATCTTTGCAATCCTTTCCTCTACATCTCTGGAACTTTTTGGAGGTCTATAAAAAACTCCCAACAGAGTGACCTCTCCTTTCCTGTTTCTAACCTCAGCCCAAACTACCTCAGTAGACGAGTCCTCATCAAATGTCCTTTCTGCCACCGTAATACTGTCCTTGACTAACAATGCCACACCTCCCCCTCTTTTACCACCTTTGGGACCAGCTTAGTGGTACAAAAGAGGGGCGACATGGACAAGTTGGGCCAAAGGGCCTGTTTCCATGCTGTAAACCTCTATGACCCTATAACAAGAGAAATGCATGGGACTGAGGGAAACTGGGTTAAAAGAGTGTGCATGTTCTGGCGTAGGTTACTAAGGGTTCAATAATTGTCAAGATTATTTTTTCTTTGGCCTCACGGTGGACAACTTTGCAGTCTTACCAGTCTAGTTGGGTTTGCCGATTAGAAACTGCAGTGCTGACCTCTTTGATCCATTAAAACGAGCTCCAACAGCAGATTAACAAGTCATTAACTGGAGGCAAGTACATTCCCCAATTTCCTCCCCACCCTGACAACAGCTCTTTAAAAATTTCATACTGTGCCGAAGGTGCCAGAATTTGGAGATAATCTCCAGGGTCGCAAATTTTTAAATTGCACTCGCATTGGGTCCTGACCTTTGGGAATTAGATAATTCAGGCATTAACTCTCCTTTTCTTTCCACAGTTGCTCCTGCCATGTTGGGCGTTTCCAGTATTTTCTCTTGCTACTTTATATTTTCAGCAAGTCATTCAACTCTCCAGAAAACACAGCTGACCTGAGTCTGATATTAACTGATGCACATTTTGCAACGAAAGAAAAACGTTTGACTTCTCAGTCTTTGATTTTGTTTTGATTTGATTTATTATTGTAACATGTATTAGCATACAGTGAAAAGCATCGTTTCTTGCGCACTATACAGACAAAACATACCGTTCATAGAGAAGGAAATGAGAGAGCGCAGAATGTAGTGTTGCAGTCATAGCTAGGGTGTAGAGAAAGATCAACTTAATGCAAGGTAAGTCCATTCAAAAGTCTGATGGCAGCAGGGAAGAAGCTGTCCTTGAGTCAGTTGGTACATGACCTCAGACATTTGAATCTTTTTCTCGACGGTAGAAGGTGGAAGAGAGAATGTCCAGAGTGCATGTGGTCCTTGATTATGCTGGCTGCTTTTCCGAGGCAGCAGCAAGTGTAGACAGAGTCAGTGGATGGGAGGCTGGTTTGAGTGATTGGTCTGGGCTTCATTCACAACCCTTTGCAGTTTCTTGCGGCCTTGGGCAGAGCAGGGGTCATACCAAAGCTGTGATACAACTAGAAAGAATGCTTTCCATGGTGCATCTGTAGAAGTTGGTGAGAGTTATAGCAGACATGCCAAATTTCCTTAGCCTCCTGAGAAAGTAGTGGCATTGGTGGGCTTTCTTAACTATAGAGTCGGCATGGAGGGACGAGGACAGGTTGTTGGTGATCTGGACACCTAAAAACTTGAAGCTCTCGACCATTTCTACTTCGTCCCTGTTGATGTAGACAGGGGCATGCTCTCCTCTGAGCTTCCTGAAGTCGATGACAATCTCCTTCATTTTGTTGACATTGAGGGAGAGATTATTGTCACCACGCCAGTTCACCAGATTCTCTATCGCATTCCTGTACTCTGTCTCGTCATTGTTTGAGATCCGACCCACTACGGTGGTGTCATCAGCAAACTTGAAAATTGAATTGGAGGGGAATTTGGCCACACAGTCATAGGTGTATAAGGAATATAGTAGGGGGCTGAGAACACAGCCTTGTGGGGCACCAGTGTTGAGGATGATCGTGGAGGAGGTGTCGTTGCCTATCCTTACTGATTGTGGTCTGTGGGTCAGGAGTTTCAGGGTCCAGTTGCAGAGGGATGAGCGAGCCCCAGGCCACGAAGTTTGGAGATGAATCTCATAGGAATACTGGTGTTGAAGGCTGAGCTGTCTTCTATGAATAGGAGTCTGACGTAGATGTCTTTGTTATCTACCTATTCCAGGGTTGAGTGCAGGGCCAAGGAGATGGTGTCTGCTGTGACCCGTTGCGGTAGTGAACTGTAGTGGATCCCGGCAGTCTGGTAGGCAGGAATTGATTTGTGCCATGACTAACCTTTTGAAGCACTTCATAATAATGGATGTCAGAGCCACCGGACGATAGTCATTAAGGCACGCTGCCTGGCTTTTCTTTGGTACCGGGATGATGGTCATCTTCTTAAAGCAGATAGGGATCTCAGATTGGTGTAAAGAGAGATTGAAGATGTCTGTGAATACCCCTGCCAGCTGGTCCAAGCAGGACCGGAGTGCCTGTCCGGTTACCCCCATCTGGGCCAGTTGCTTTCCGTGGATTTACTTTTGAGAAGGCTGCTCTGATGTCGGCAATGGTGACCCCAGATACAGGTTCATCCGAGGCTTCTGAGATGGAGGCATGCTCTCACTGACCTCTTGCTCAAAACGGGGGGCATAGAATGAATTGAGCTCATTGGGGAGGGGTGTATTGGGGCCGGCGATTTTGCCTGACTTCATCTTGTAACCTGTTACGTTGTGCACATCTTGCCATAGTCGGCGGGAGTCCATGTGGCTAGCCTGGAACTCTAGCTTGGTTCGGTACTATGTTTTGGCATCTTTGATGGATCTCCGTAGATCACATTTGGCTTTCTTGTGTATGTTAGGGTCAGGAATCCCAGTGAATCATTCAACAGGGATTGGCTCACTTGGCCCTAGATTGAATTCCCCCACCACAGATATCAGGCTGGAAGATGGTTAGAATGAGGGGAATGTCTTGCCCTCTCCAATTCTAATGTTTTCCCAATGGACTCTGTTTTGCAGCTGGGATGATGTAATTGTTCTGAGGCCTCAGCGTGGGAGGAGTGACATCTTCCCAGACTCACCAACCCCATCAGGAGAGGGATTGACAGTCAAAAGAGGCCGTTAGGCTTTTAATTTTGTTGCCTTGTGGAGCAAGAAAACTGGGAGTGCTTCATTTCTAAAGGAATAGAATTAAAACTGAGGGGAGCTGAAAGTCTTCTTCAGGTTCATAAATACTGCAATGGTGGTAAGAGGAGGAGTGAGGCTGATTGGCGATCAAAAAGAGGATTTCCACATGGAGGCAGGAGCCATGACTAAGATCTGACTCAGACGAATGAGGGGTGATCTCATAGAGACTTATAAAATTCTAACAGGACTAGACAGGGTAGATGCAGGGAGGATGTTCCCGATGGTGGGTGTATCAAGAACCAGGGGTCACAGTCTGAGGCTTCAGGGTAGACCATTTAGGACGGAGATGAAGAGACATTTCTTCATCCAAAGAGTGGTGACCCTGTGGAATTCATTACCACAGGAAGTAGTTGATGCCAAAACATTGAACGCATGTATTCAAGTGGTGGCTGGAGAGAGCACTTGGGGTGAATGGGATCAAGAGTTATGGGGAGAAAGCAGGATTAGGCTATTGAATGGGATGATCAGACATGATCGTGATGAATGACAGAGCAGGCTCGAAGGGCCAAATGGCCTCCTCCTCCTGTATTCTCACAGAAATCATAGAAACCCTACAGTGCAGAAGGAGGCCATTCGGCCCATCGAGTCTGCACCGACCACAATCCCACCCAGGCCCTACCCCCACATATTTTACCCGCTAAGCCCTCTAACCTATGCATCTCAGGATTCTAAGGGGCAATTTTTAACCTGGCCAATCAACCTAACCCACACATCTTTGGACTGTGGGAGGAAGCCGGAGCACCCGAGGAAACCCACGCAGACACGAGGAGAATGTGCAAACTCCACACAGACAGTGACCCAAGCCGGGAATCGAACCCGGGACCCTGGAGCTGTGAAGCAGCAGTGCTAACCACTGCGCTACCGTGCCGCCCGTCTATCTATGTTTCTATATAAATGAATACTTTGCATCTTTATCAAGGAAGAAGATACTGCCCAGGTTATGGTGAAAGGGGAAGTCGTTCGGACACATGAAGGATTTAAATTTGATAAGGAGGATGTATTGGATAGACTGCCTTAACCAAAGTTGACAAGGCACCAGGACCAGATGAGATGCACCCAAGGATACAGAGGGAAGTGAGAGTGGAAATTGTGGAGTCACTGGCCATAATTTTCCAAACTTTCTTAGACTCAGGGATGTTGCCAGAGAGGTGGGAGAATTGCAAATGTAACACTTTTGTTCAAAAAATGGCATAAAGATTAGCACAACAACTATAAACTTGTCAGTTTAACCTCTTGTGGCGGAGAAGCTTTTAGAAACAATAGTTTTGGATAAAAGTAATAGTCCCTTGGGCAAATGTGGGTTAATGAAGGAAAGCTAAGGATTAAGGCCAGAATTTGTAAAGACTAACTCATGTTTGAACAACTCGCTTGAGTTTTTCGATGAGGTATCAGAGAAGGTTGATGAGGATAATGCTGTGGATGTAGTGTACATGGACTTCCAAAAGGGAATTGATGAAGTGCCACACAACAGACTTTTGAGCAAAGTTATAGCTCATGGAATCAAATGGACATGGAGATGAAATTGGCTGGGTGACAGGAGAACAAAGAGTCGTGGTGAACAGTTGTCATTTGGACTGGAGGGAATTTTATAGTGGAGTTTCCCAGGGATTAGTGTTAAGGCCCCTGCTCTTCCTGATATAATGTGGAGATGCCGGCATTGGACTGGGGTGAACACAGTAAGAAGTCTCACAACACCAGGTTAAAGTCCAACAGGTTTATTTGGTAGCAAATACCATAAGCTTTTGGAGCACTGCTCCTTCGTCAGATGGAGTGGAAATGTGCTCTCAAACAGTGCAAACAGACACAAAATCAAGTTACAGAATACTGATTAGAATGCAAATCCCTAAAGCCAGCCAGGTCTTAAAGGTACAGACAATGTGGGTGGAGGGAGCATTAAACACAGGTTAAAGAGATGTGTATTGTCTCCAGACAGAACAGCTAGTCAGATTCTGCAAGCCCAGGAGGCAAGCTGTGGGGGTTACTGATAATGTGACATAAATCCAACATCCCGGTTTAGGCCGTCCTCATGTGTGCGGAACTTGGCTATCAGTTTCTGCTCAGCGACTCTGCGCTGTCGTGTGTCGTGAAGAACGCTTACCTGAAGTTCCAAGGCCCTGATATATAACAGTGGCTTAGACCTTGCTGTACAGGACACAATTTCCAAAATTTGCAAATGATACAAAACTTGGAAATATTGTGAACCATGAGGAGGATAGTGTCGAATTTCACGGAGATGGTTAATGCAATGGGCAAAAGAAATTTAATTGAGAGAAGTTACTCGTTCTAGCAGACAGAAGCAGAGAGACAATATAAAACAAAGGGTACAATTCTCAAGTGGGTGCAGGGCAAAGGCACCTGTGCATACATCATTGAAGGTGGCAAGACAGGTGGCAAAAGCAGTTAATAAAACATGTGGCATCCTGGGCTTTATCAAAAGTGATGTAAAGTATAGAAGCAAAGAAGTTATGTTAAACCTGTATGAAGCACTATTTTGGCTTCAACTGGAGTATTGTGTCCAGCTCTGGGCATCATACTTTAGGAAGGATGTAAGGGCATTGGTGAGAGTCCAGAAAAGTTTCAAGAGAATAGTTCAGGACTGAGAAATGTCAGTTACATAGAAAGGCTGTTCCCTTGGAAGGAAAGAAGGTCGAGAGGAGATTTGATAGAGGTATGAAAAAATCAGGAGGGGTTTGGGGAGAAACCTTTCTTATTGGTGGAAGAATTGAGAACCACAGGGTACAGATTTAAGGTTATTGGCAAAAGGAGTAATGGCAGCATGAGGGAAAATTTTCTGTGCTGTGACCAGTCTATGATACCAAGAATCTTGGTTAGACTGCATCTGGTAAAGTTCTGATCTAATAGGGGCCTTTAAAATTGTAAAATTATAGGTGAGGTGTAGGCAAGGTGGCTCCCCTTTGGGAGAATCCAAAATTGGGGCTCATAAATAAAGGATAGTCATTAATTCGCACAATAAAGAATCCAGGGGAAAACTCTTTACTCAGAGGGTTGAGAATGTGGAACTCGCTACCACAAAGAGAGCTTGAAGTGAATAGCATAGATGTATTGAAAGGGAAGCTAAACAAGTATAAGGGAGAAAGGATGGATGGGTATGTTGACTGGGAGAGGTGGGGTAAGATGCGAGGAGGCTTGTGTGGAGCATAAACATTGGCATGGAACTGTTGGGCTGAATGAACTAAGGTGAGGAGAAATTTCTTCACCCAGAGGGTGGTGAATGTGTGGATTCACTACCACCAAATGTAGTTGAGGCCAAAACATTGTCTAATTTCAAGAAATAATTAGTTATGGCTCATGGGGCTAAAGGGATCAAGGGAGGAAGGTGGGGGGGGGGTCAGGATATTGAATTCGATGATCAGCCATAATCAAGATGAACGATGGAGCAGGCTCGAAGGGCCGAATGGCCTACTCCTGCTTTTAGTTTCTATGTTTCTATGAATGGCCTGTTTCAGTGCTGTACATCTCATATAATTCTATCGCTGTAACAGTAAACTCGCAGGGCAGCTTTTCAATGTGTTATTTGGCAAGTAAGTGGGTGGAAGGATCCCAGGATTGATTTTCAATTTGTGCTGAGTTAGTTTATTTCAGTTAGACTTGAAGGATGTGTCCTACAACTTACCTCAATGTCACCTGATTATGCAGGGAAGAATCAGCCAGGGGGGTCTCTTCTCTGATGTCACTGTCGAGTGACCACTGGCTGAAAGGCCATTCAGTGAAATCAGGACCATGGCTCAGCTCTGAAGACCCCCATCCGCACCCTGCACTCACCAAGGCTCAGCGATGAAACTATGGCCACTTTTGCAAGGTAACTCGACCCTTACCATCCACAGAACCAGATCTCAGCTAGGAGACAACATCAGCAATTCAGAAAAAGGGTAAATTGTTGATAAAGCAAAAGCATTTTAAAGGATAAAACAGCCTGCCTAGCTTGACTGAGATGCCAATAAAATGGCAAAATCCCAAGGCAGAGATGGGTTGCTGAAATTTCGGTGTTGAAGAAGAACCTATGAAATGACCTTCCCTCCATTACGATCAGAAATGGGGATGTTTGCTGATGATCGGGCAGCATCTTTTTCAATTCACAACTTCTCAGATACTGAAGCAGTCTGGGTCCACACGTAGCTGCAGCTGCTCAGAATTCAAGCTGTGGCCGATGAGTGAGGAGTAACATTCATGCCACACAAGTGCAGCGACCATGCCCAACAAGAGAAAAACTAACCATCTCATTTAGGGGATGTGGACATCGCTGGGTAGGCCAGATCCATCCCTAATCACCCTTGAGAAGGTGGTGGTTGATGCGCGATTAAATCACTCGGGAGGCTAAATTGTACCCGGGAAATAAAGGCTTTTATTACTAACAAGAATGGAGCACACTATATACAATACAATCCCAGACTAAAGGGTCACCAGGCAGTGCAGTGACCTTTATACTTCTCCAGGTAGGCGGAGTCAACTGGAGTGTACCACAGAACAATATCAACAGGTAGAACAGCCCAACCCTAACCGCAACAGTGACAACAGTAACATATCTACAAATACCCATAGTGCTGACCATCTATGGTTCAGTACTCATAGTGGTAACCAACTATGGTTCACCACATTCACCCCTCCTTTAAAACAAAGGCCGGCGGGGCAAAAAAAACAGAACAACTGTTCATATATTCACAAGTTCAGTCGTATTGGAGGACCGCACCGTCTCTGCGACCTCCTCAACACTGGCGGTAACGCCGGTTCTGGTGACGGTGGTGACCTTCTCTCCAAGGCGGTGCCCAGTGACCTCTCCAGTTCCTCATGGATGGGTGGACTACGAGGTGGCGACAATCTACTGGACTCGAGCACGCCTCGAGGTGGCGACAATCTCCTGGACTCAGGCAAGCTGTACACGGGAGTAAGAGGATTAAATGGTGGTCCCGATACTGCCCGCGCCGTGTCAGGAGGGGAGATAAAGGTCAAGGGGTCCCTAACTAGGGGTGTGGGAGCGACTGGGGTTTCCAAGTCCCCTGCAGGCGCCAGATCTCTAATAGAGACCGTGTCCTCTCGCCCGTCAGGATATGCCACATAGGCATATTGAGGGTTGGCGTGGAGGAGATGGACCTGTTCAACCAAAGGGTCGGACTTGCGGGTCCTAACACACCGCCGCAGGAGGACAGGTCCTGAGTACATCAACCAAGACGGTAATGAGGTCCCAGAGGAAGACTTCCTAGGGAAGGAAAACATCCTCTCATGTGGAGTAGCGTTGGTTGCCGTACACAGGAGGGAGCGGATGGAATGGAGCGCATCAGAGAGTACCTCTTGCCAACGGGAGACTGGAAGACCTTTAGACCTCAATGCCAGTAAGACAGCCTTCCAGACTGTAGCATTATCTCGTTCAACCTGTCTGTTACCCCTAGGGTTGTAACTCGTAGTTCTACTTGAGGCAATCCCTTTTGAGAGCAGGTATTGCCTCAAGTCGTCACTCATAAATGACGAGCCCCTATCACTGTGGATATAGCTGGGGTAACTGAACAGGGTGAAAAGATCCCGTAATGCTTTGATAACCGTGACAGTGGTCATATCTGAACAGGGAATGGCAAAAGGGAATCGTGAGTACTCGTCAATCACGTTGAGGAAGTACACGTTCCGATCTGTCGAAGGGAGGGGGCCCTTGAAGTCCACACTCAGTCTTTCAAAAGGGCGAGTGGCCTTAATGAGGTGTGCCCTGTCAGGTCGGTAGAAGTGCGGTTTGCATTCAGCAAATACCTGGCAGCTTCGGGTTATGGACCTGAGTAGGGTAGATTCCAGGCCTTTACGAAATGGAAGAGCCGAGTGATCCCCGGATGGCAGAGATCATTGTGGAGGGCCTGTAATCGATCCTCCTGCACACTTGCGCATGTTCCACGCGACAGGGCGTCTGAAGGCTCATTGAGCTTCCCTGGACGGTACATGATATCATAGCTGTAGGTGGAGAGTTCGATTCTCCACCTCAAGATTTTATCATTTTTGATCTTACCCCGTAACGTGTTGTTGAACATGAACGCCACGGACCGCTGGTCCATGAGCAGGGTGAATCGTTTTCCCGCCAAATAATGGCGCCAATGCCGAATGGCCTCCACAATGGCCTGGGCCTCTTTTTCCACTGCGGAGTGCCGAATTTCAGGGCCTTGGAGGGTGCGAGAGAAAAAGGCGAAGGGCCTGCCCGCCTGCATAAGTGTGGCGGCCAGGGCGAAATCAGATGCATCACTCTCCACCTGAAAGGGGATGGACTCATCAACAGCGTGCATCGTGGCTTTCGCGATGTCGGCTTTATCCCTTCAAAGGCTAAGCGAGCCTCTGCTGCTAGGGGAAAAGAGGTAGACTTGATGAGCGGACGGGCTTTGTCCACATAATTGGGAACCCACTGTGCATAGTATGAAAAGAAACCTAAGCATCTTCTCATTGCTTTGACACTAGTGGGCAGGGGAAGTTCAAGGAGGGGATGCATATGGTCTGGATCAGGGCCAAGGACCCCATTTTCCACCACGTATCCGAGAATTGCTAGGCGGCGCTTGCTAAATACGCACTTCTCCCTGTTGTAGGTCAGATTCAGGCGAGACGCAGTGCGTAAAAATCTAAGGAGGTTGGCATCGTGGTCCTGCTGGTCATGGCCGCAGATAGTGATGTTATCCAGGTATGGGAAGGTAGCCCGGAGCCCGTTCTGGTCCACCATTCGGTCCATTGCACGCTGGAAGACCGAGACCCCATTCGTGACGCCAAAGGGAACCCTTAAAAAGTGGTAAAGACGACCATCTGCCTCAAAGGCCGTGTATTTTCGGTCCTCTGGGCGAATGGGGAGCTGGTGGTAAGCTGACTTCAAGTCAATGGTGGAGAACACCCGGTACTGCGCAATCTGGTTGACCATGTCAGATATGCGCGGGAGAGGATACGCGTCCAGCTGCGTGTATCTATTAATGGTCTGACTATAGTCTATGACCATCCGGGGTTTGTTTCCAGTTTTAACCACCATGACTTGCGCTCTTCTTGGACCAGTGCTAGGTTGAATGATCCCTTCCCTGAGGAGCTGCTGAACTTCAGATCGAATAAAGATCCGATCCTTAGCACTGTAACGCCTGCTCTTGGTTGCGATGGGCTTGCAGCCTGGCACGAGATTCTTGAATAAGGATGGTGGGGTGATTCTGAGTGTCGAGAGGCTACACGTGGAACGCGCGGGGAATTTGGAGGCTGCTGTGCTCCCACTGAAAGTGGAGGGAGTGGCCCATCATACTACAGGGTTACACTCCTCAGGTAGACCATAAAGTCTAGTCCCAGGAGTATCGGAGCACAAAGGTGCGGTAACACGAGGAGCCTGAAGTTCTCGTAAACTGTGCCCCGCACCGTTAGGTTGACCACGCAGCTCCCTAGCACGGTAACAGACCGGGAACTCGATGCCATCGAAATTGTCTGTCTGACAGTCCGTACTCAGAGACCGCACCGTTTCACGGTGTCAGGATGAATGAAACTCTCCGTGCTCCCACTGTCAAACAAACAATGAATTTGGCGTCCATTTACCTCTATGCCCATCATGGACTTGTCGAGTCTGTGAGGCTTGGCCTGGTCCAGGATGATTGACGCCACCGTTGGGTCTTGAGTGCAACTGCAGGCAGCTGAGATGGTTGATGATGATGACCCCTGCTGGTCGTCTGTGGTCGGTGCCGACCAAAATGGCTGCGCCCATGGATCGCACGTGGTCGGTGGCGCTAAAAGTGGCGGCCCCTGCAGGTCGCACGTGTTTTGCATCTTCGTCGTCAGGAATGGCGGCGCTCTGGAATCGCACGTGGTGGAAGACCTTGAAGAAATTGGAGACAAGGAGACAGGCTCTGGAGAATCACACGCCGCGCTGCTATGCTTGGAGGGTGGTTTGGTCCTGCAGACTTTGGCATAATGCCCTTTCTTTCCACACGCGGAGCAAAATACCGTTCTAGCTGGACATCGCTGCCGAGCGTGTTTCGCCAATCCACAGAAGTAACACCACGGGCCTCCTGGAGCTGCCGCCGTCGTCAGGTCCGAGGTTGAAAGCACAATTGCGCAGTTTTTCGGAGCCGCTGGGTAAAGTTGAGTCGGTGGCTGTACTTGCCACGATGTTCCCACGTGGTCGGTGGGGTACGTTTCTAGACTTCTGGAGGCCGTTTCCATTGTGTCAGCCAATTCTACCGTCTTAGCGAGGTCTAGGTTACCTTGCTCTAGCAGCCGAAGGTGAATATACGATGAGCCGATTCCCGCCACGAACGCATCTCGGATCAAGTCGTTCGTATACTGGGCCGCCGACACTGGCTTGCAGTTGCAGGCTCTGGCTAGCTGCTGAAGTTCGCGCAGGTACTGTCCTGTCGTTTCGCCGGGCTGCCGCCGTCGAGTGGCTAGAAGATGTCGAGCATGGATCTCGTTTGGCGGTTTGTTGTACAGTTTCTTAAGTAGTTTGATGGCCCCTTTGTAGTCTTGTGCATCGCGGATTGATGAGTATACGGTATCGCTTACCCTCGCGTGGAGGACCCGCAGTCTATCGGCGTCGTTTTGAATGGCTGTTGAGGCATCGATGTAGTCTTGAAAACACTTTAACCAATGGTCGAAAGTGTTTGACGCTCCTGCCGCACGTGGATCTAAAGTAAGCCGATCGGGTTTCAACATTTGCTCCATGTTTTTTTTTACCAAAATTTTGTTCGTAATAAAATTGATGCGCGATTAAATCACTCGAGAGGCTAGATTGTACCCGGGAAATAAAGGCTTTTATTACTAACAAGAATGGAGCACACTATATACAATACAATCCCAGACTAAAGGGTCACCAGGCAGTGCAGTGACCTTTATACTTCTCCAGGAATGCGGAGTCAACTGGAGTGTACCACAGAACAATATCAACAGGTAGAACAGCCCAACCCTAACCGCAACAGTGACAACAGTAACATATCTACAAATACCCATAGTGCTGACCATCTATGGTTCAGTACTCATAGTGGTAACCAACTATGGTTCACCACAGTGGTGAGCTGTCTTCTTGAATCATTGCAGTCCCTGTGGTGTAGGTATGCAGAAACAGCCCTATAGATTGATGCTAGCATCTGTGCATTACCAACACTTAATCCTCCACTATCAATATCCTGGGCTTATCATTGACAAGAAACTTAACTGGATCAGGCAAAAGATGACTGTGGCTACAAGACCAGATCAGAGGCTAAAGAAGATTCAATGGCACGTAACTCACTTCCTGACTCCTCAAAACTGATCCACCATCTGCAAGGTACAAGTCATGAGTGTGGTGGAATAATGTCCACTTGGCTGAATGAGTGCAGCTCCAACAACACTCAAGAAGCTTGATACCATCCAGGCCATTCAGGACAATTAAGCAACCCAATTGATCAGCACCCCATCCACAGTCTTAAACATTGGCTCCCTCAACCACCAGTGCACAGGCAAAGGATGTGTACATCTATGAGACGCACTGCAGCAACTCACCAAGGCTCCTTCAGGCGTACCCTTCAAACCCACAACCTCTAACACCTCGAAGGACAAGGTCAGCAGACACATGGGAATAGCACCATCTGCAAGTTCCCCTCCAAGTCACACACCATCCTGACCTGGAAATACATCGCCATTCCTCCGCTGTCACTGAGTCAAAACCTGTATTGAACTCCCCTTCTAACAGCGTGTACCTACACCAGAGGACTTGCAACCATTGAAGGAGGTGACTCACCTTTTCAAGGGTAATAAGTGAGGGCAATAAATGTTGGCTTTGCCTGTGGCACACATATCTCATGAACAAATAAAAACGGTTATAGGTATTATAACCTATAATATTCCTGTTCATGTTTGCATTGCTTTGTGTATTGCAACATTTTTATGCTGCTGCTTATGAGAGGATGACATGGTCTGCATCATTTGTGTGCCTCTAAATTGCATTTGCGACATAAACTAAAGCAACAGAACGTTTTATTGGCAGCCAAACACTCTTAAACATTAGCCCAAAGCATTTCAGTAGGTACAGAGGGTGACACTTCCAAAACTCATAAAAATTGTCAAGGCTGAGAAAGAGCCATTGCAACGATGGAAAGTTTACCCCTCCCTTAGGCTATTGTAGCATCTAGTTCTGTTTTGATCATCCTGAATGGTTTTGCCTTGAATATGTCACTAATGATCTTGCCTTGAGCATGTCACTTGATAGATTGTTCCAGACATAAGACCAATATGATAAAAACATCTTTATCGTCAGCATGACCGCTTTGATTAACGTCACCGGTTTAAAAGAGTCTCTCGCAAAATTCAATTGAGTTCCTCTGCATTTTCAAGAAGTCTTGAAATGTGGTCTGTGCGTTTGACCAAAGCTCCCCTTCCAGTGCGTCAATTACTTTCGGTTAATCTTTTATGGAATAAGTGTAGGTGTGTCCAGCTCAATACTGTGTATCACATCACCATGAGCTGCTTGCTGTTTTTTGACATTGTTTGCATTATTGGTGACATACGCCTGAATTCTACCACCCTGCCTGCCACAGAATCGGAGTGGGCGAGGGACAGACAATGGAAATGTCCATTAACGACGGGCAGGATTTTCCAGTCTCGGGTCGAGCGAGGCCATAAATTCCCACCCATAGAATCTATACATTATAAAACACAACAACCACACTCTCCACCACCCTTTGCAATTGCTCGATATATGAATAAGTAATTGTATTTTTTTGATTCTAATACTTAAGCTTTTTTGCTACAAAATTCCATGTTTCCATCCACGTGTAGTTTCCCAAGGCTGGTGCATTTACATAACCATTGGGTGTTCCTCTCTCTGATCCTGCAGACAACATAGAAAATATGCATTGTTCCAGCTCTAAAAGGCTTGTGGCTGCTGTTTAAAGGGTACGCCCTGAACCTCCCCTCCGCCCCGTCTCTTCAACATGCACAGCTGAATGCATGAGGGGCCCCTCAATAGCACTGTTTAAAGGGCATTATGATGTGGAGATGCCGGCGTTGGACTGGGGTAAACACAGTAAGAGTTTTAACAACACCAGGTTAAAGTCCAACAGGTTTATTTGGTAGCAAATGCCATTAGCTTTCGGAGCGCTGCTCCTTCATCAGATGGAGTGGAAATCTGCTCTCAAACAGTGCACAGAGACACAAAATCAAGTTACAGAATACTGATTAGAATGCGAATCTCTCCAACCAACCAGGTCTTAAAGATACAGACAATGTGAGTGGAGGGAGCATTAAGCACAGGTTAAAGAGATGTGTATTGTAACTTGGCTATCAGTTTCTGCTCAGCGACTCTGCGCTGTCATGTGTCATGAAGGCAGCCTTGGAGAACACTTACCCAAAGATCAGAGGCTGAATGCCCGTGACAGTTGAAGTGCTCCCCCACAGGAAGAGAACAGTCTTGCCTGGTGATTGTCGAGTGGTGTTCATTCATCCGTTGTCGTAGTGTCTGCATGGTTTCCCCAATGTACCATGCCTTGGGACATCCACAGCTTGCCTCCTGGACTTGCAGAATCGCACTGGCTGTCCTGTCTGGAGACAATACACACCTCTTTAACCTGTGCTTAATGCTCCCTCCACTCACATTGTCTGTATCTTTAAGACCTGGTTGGCTGGAGAGATTCGCATTCTAATCAGTAGTCTGTAACTTGATTTTGTGTCTCTGTGCACTGTTTGAGAGCAGATTTCCACGCCATCTGATGAAGGAACAGCGCTCCGAAAGCTAATGGCATTTGCTACCAAATAAACCTGTTGGACTTTAACCTGGTGTTGTTAAAACTCTTAAAGGGTATTAGCCAGGGACACAATTATTGGCTGGGAAAGAAGACTGAGACGCCTGGGAAGTGTTGGAGAATGCTACAGACAGATGTTCTTGCCAGGCATGCAAGTAAGCACAGTTGCTCTGTTTGGGTTTATGGGAACTGCTGGGACCGGGGAGGGAGGGGGGGGCTGTGGCTGGATTGTGAGGGGAAGTGGGGGTGGGGGGGGGGATGCATTCACTCAATGCAGCACCAATGTATCAGGGTAGATGATGTGCTTCAGCCCTGGAGTGGATCTGAAGCCTCGGTACCACAGGGGCTGAACTGTTATTAACTACACTGAGCCAGAATGACACAGAATTTTGACCTTGGAAAGCCAATCCTCCTGCCTTCATGAGCAACTTCCTCACTGCTGCCAATGAGCTGCTAAAACAATGTGGAACGCAAAGATTTTAAACCTCTGATTTGGGAGAACGAAATTTTCTTAGCAGTAAACAAAAGGGAAAGCTAAAATGGGTCATCTCCACATTTCATACTCAAACTAATATACCATCATACTATGTTTACACCAGGAACTATAGCTACAAATCACCAACATTGAAACAAGGATACTTGGTATAGTTGTTTCCAAGTGTACCCCTGTTGTTAGCCCATCACTCCACAGGACTATTTGTATCTGAAGATACTGAAGGAAATAAAGGTGGAAATTGCAGAGACACTGGCCCTAATCTTTCAATCCTCCTTAGATAGGGAGGTGGTGCAGAAGACTGCAGAACTGCAAGTGTAACATTCCTGTTAAAAAAAGTGTAAGAATAAATTCAGCAACCGCATGCCAGTCAGTTTAATCTCAATGGTGAGATAGTTTTGTGAAACAATAATTCAGGACAAAAATAAGTCACTTAGATGAATGTGGATTAATTAAGGGAGGCCAGCATGAAATTGTTAAAGACAAAAGCACATTACTGATGCTGGAATCTAAAACCAAAAGAGAAAATGCTGGAAAATCTCAGCAGGTCTGGCAGGTAAGGAGAGAAAAGAGCTGACAAAGCTCTGATAAAGGGTCATCGGGACTCGAAACATCAGGTCTTTTCTCTCCTTACAGATGCTGCCAGACCTGCTGAGATTTTCCAGCATTTTCTCTAGTGTTAAGGACAAATAGTTCTTAATTAACTTGACTGAGTATTTGATGTTGGAATCAAGAGGGTAATGTGGTTGATGTGGTGTATATGGATTTGCAAAAGACCAGTGATAAAGTACCAGTTAACAGACTTGCCACCAAAGTTGAAGCCCAGGGACTAAAAGGAAAAGGGGCGGCACGGTAGCACAGTGGTTAGCACTGCTGCTTCACAGCTCCAGGGACCTGGGTTCGATTCCGGGCGTGGGTCAATGTCTGTGTGGAGTTTGCACATTCTCCTCGTGTCCGCGTGGGTTTCCTCCAGGTGCTCCGGTTTCCTCCCACAGTCCAAAGATGTGCGGGTTAGGTTGATTGGCCATGGTAAAATTGCCCCTTAGTGTCCTGGGATGCCTAGATTAGAGGGATAAGCGGGTAAAATATGTAGGGATATGGGGGTAGGGACTGGGTGGGATTGTGGTCGGTGCAGACGCGATGGGCCAAATGGCCTCTTTCTGCACTGTAGGGTTTCTATGATTTCTATGAAAAGTCGCAGAATGGATATGAATTTGGTTGAATGACAGGAAACAGTGGTTGTTTTTCGGTCTGGAGGAAGCTATACAGTGGGGTTCCCTAGGAGTTGGTATGGGTATCACTGCTTTTCTTGATATTTATTGATAATCTAAACTTGAGTGCTAGAAATCTACAGATAACACAGAACCTGAAAGTAATGTGAAGTGTAAGGAAGAAGCAATAAACTTCAAGAGGAAATAGGCGATGGGATTAGGTAGACCCGTGGCAAATGAACATAATGTGGAGATGCCGGCATTGGACTGGGGTAAACACAGTAAGAAGTCTCACAACACCAGGTTAAAGTCCAACAGGTTTATTTGGTAGCAAAAGCCACAAGCTTTCGGAGCGCTTGCTGCTCCTTCGTCAGGTGAGTGGGAGTTCTGTTCACAAACAGGGCATATAAAGACACAAACTCAATTTACAAAATAATGGTTGGAATGCGAGTCTTTACAGGTAATCAAGTCTGAAAGGTACAGACAATGTGAGTGGAGAGAGCGTTAAGCACAGGTTAAAGAGATGTGTATTGTCTCCAGACAGGACAGTTAGTGAGATTTTGCAAGCCCAGGCAAGTCGTGGGGGTTACAGATAGTGTGACATGAACCCAAGATCCCGTTGAGGCTGTCCTCATGTGTGCGGAACTTGGCTATCAGTTTCTGCTCAGCAACTCTGCGCTGTCATGTGTCATGAAGGCCACCTTGGAGAACACTTACCCGAAGATCAGAGGCCGAATGCCCGTGACCGCTGAAGTGTTCCCCAACAGGAAGAGAACACTCTTGCCTGGTGATTGTCGAACGGTGTTCATTCGTCCGCTGTCATAGCATCTGCATGGTTTCCCCAATGTACCATGCCTCGGGACATCCTTTCCTGCAGCGTATCAGGTAGACAACGCTGGTCGAGTTGCAAGAGTAGGTACTGTGTACCTGGTGGATGGTGTTCTCACGTGAGATGACGGCATCCGTGTCGATGATCCGGCACGTCTTGCAGAGGTTGCTGTGGTAGGGTTGTGCGGTGTCGTAATCACTGTTCTCCTGAAGGCTGGGTAGTTTGCTGCGGACAATGGTCTGTTTGAGGTTGTGCGGTTGTTTGAAGGCAAGAAGTGGGGGTGTGGGGATGGCCTTGGCGAGATGTTCGTCTTCATCAATGACATGTTGAAGGCTCCAGAGTAGATGTCGTAGCTTCTCCGCTCCAGGGAAGTACTGGACGATGAAGGGTACTCTGTCCGCCATGTCCCGTGTTTGTCTTCTGAGGAGGTCGGCGCGGTTTGCCGCTGTGGCGCGACGGAACTGTCGATCGATGAGTTGAGCGCCATATCCTGTTCTTATGAGGGCATCTTTCAGCATCTGGAGGTGTCTGTTGCGATCCTCCTCATCCGAGCAGATCCTGTGTATACGGAGGGCTTGTCCGTAGGGGATGGCTTCTTTAACGTGTTTAGGGTGGAATCTGGAAAAGTAGTACAGTGAAGTGCTGAGGTGACCGTCCTTGCACCATGGCCTCCGTGACTCACCGGCACCCGGATTTCCAGCACCGTCAGCTCCGCACCAGAAATCGGTGCAGGACTGCATAATGTATGTAAATCTTCATTTCCCTACAATTTAAATATCATTAGCGGGTCCAGGACTGAAATCTCCAGGTCACTTAGCATCTCCCCCCCACCTCCCGCCGGGAGTGGTTCACTCCAGCAGGGATTACTATACCTCTCCACTAATGGGGATCAGGTGGCCCGCCCCGCTGGAGTGAAGAGGGGCAATTGAGGCCGCCTGGAGGGTCAGGTGCCGGGGAGGTGTCCCCAGGGCACTGTCACCTTGGCAGTGCCAACCTAGGCTCCCTGGCACTGCCCAAGGGACAATGTGGAAATGCCCAGGGGCACAAGGACACTGGCCAGCGGGCATAGGGCAGTGCCCAGTGGGGTGAGGCCTCTGTGTGGGGGAGACTGGTAGGGGCGGAGGTCCCGCTGCCACTCTGCAATTGGGCTGGGTGACAGAGGGAAGGAGGCTAGCGATCGGCTGGCCATCAGATTGGGATGGGGTCAGCCTCCTCAGGGGAGGAGGGGGTCGGGGCTGCGGGGGTGGGGGGGTGGGGAACGGGAGATCAGGGCCATGAGGGGGAGGACATCAAGTTGGCTGGGGCAGAGGCGGAAGGACTAGAGGCTGGCCCGGACAATTCCGGGGACCAGCAATTGGGCCGTGGTGAGCTCGAAGGGGCAGCGATGCGGTGGTTGAAGGGCTGGCCAGCGATTGAGCTGGCCAGCAAACAGGAGGCCGGCAGTACGGGGCCACTGTGCATGCGCCGATCTCGGTACTGACTGACCCACACATGCACAGTGGCCCGCTCAGCGCTATGCTGCCAGCCTCTCCCGTGGGTATAGGCCCCGCCCCCTGAATCTCAGCGTGAATCATGCTCGTGCACTCCGTGATGCACAGAGTGTGGGAGATTCATTTTGAAACTCCCACTGAAAAAAACAGCGTGATTTACTCCAGTTTTTACGCGAATTCGACACTTAGAATTCTTTTGGGAGAATCGTCCCTGAGTACAAAGGCAAACAATTATGGTGAACCTTTATAAAATACTGGCTTAGCCTTAACTGGAGCATTGTGTCTAAAGCTGGGCACCCACAGTTTAGGAAAGATCTGAAGACTTGAGAGGGTGAAGAATAATTTACAAGAAAGGTTGTTCTGGGGATGAGGGATTTACAGATTGGAGTGGCTTGGAGGGGAACTTGCAGGTGATGGTTCCCATTTATCTGCTGCCCTTGTCCTTCTAGATGGAAGTAGTCATGGGTTTGGAAGGTGCTGTCTAAGGATCTTTGGTGAATTGTTGCAGTGCATCTTGTAGATAGTACACACTGCTACTACTGAGCGTCGGCGGTGGAGGGAGTGGATGTTTGTAGATGTGGTGCCAATCAAGCGGGGCTGCTTTGTCCTGGATGGTGTCAAGCTTGATGTTGTTGGAGCTGCACCCATCCAGCCAAGTGGGGAGTATTGCATCACACTCCTGACTTGTGCCTTGTAGATGGTGGATAGGCTCTGGGGAGTCAGGAGGTGAGTTACTCGCCACATTTAAGGTGATAGACAAAAGAGCCAATGATGACATGAGGAAAAGCTGTTTTACACCAGGTGTGGTTCGGAGTCCCTGGGCACTGCCAGAGAGTGCGGCAGAGGCAGATTCAATTGTGATTTTCGAAAGGGACTTGGATAAGCACCCGGAGATAGAAAGTTTGAAGGGGTACGAGGAAAGATGGGGATGAGAGACTAGCTAAGTTGAGCTTGCAGAGTTGGAATGGACATGGCCAACTGACTAGTCGCCTTCTGTGCTGTGGACCTTCCATGATTCTAAGAGACGGTTAGAGATGAACCAAAATTGACCATAAATGGCACAATTTTGAGAAGCGGAGATGAACAGAGCTAACTTTGTGTCCATAAGGGTGGCAGGACAAGTTGCTAATTTAGTCAAAAAAAAGCATGTGTTGCTTGAGTTTATAAATAAAGGACTAGAATGAAAAAAGTTATAAAAAGATGATACTAGAATTTTATAAGTCACTTATTAATATTATGGGTAGATTTGAGTGCCACACTTCAGAAAAGGGTACAGAGAACCCAGGATGCAACTTGGTATGAGGGACTTCAGTTATACAAACATACAAACTAGGAAAAGAAAGAGGCCATTCGGCCCCTCGAGCCTGCTCCTTCATTCAATTAAATCATGGCTGATCTGCCTGTGTTGAGTTCCACTTTCCCCATCTGCCCCCAAAAACCGTTAATTCCCTTGCCCAGCAAGAATCTAATTATCTCCCCCTTAAAACTATTCAGTGACCCCGCTTCCACTGCCTTCTGAGGCAGGGAGTTCCAAGATCGCACTTTGGAGAGGTTAGAAAAATTAGCGCTACTGTCCTTGGAACAGAGAATGTTAAGAGAGCTAACTGAATGACATCTGTAAGGGGGAAATCGTACCTCAGTTTTCCTTTGTTTAGCTAGAAACATCAAGGCCAGCCTCTGAGGCATCAATGCTGTTGTCCCATGGCTGAGGCTGTTTAATGGACCTTTCACCTTCCTGACCTGAATTCTGGCAAAATGAATTGAGTCATTGTGAATGCCCATGATGATGTTTTCTATGTGTGTAGAACTTCAAAGGTGCGTGTGATTACTCCAACGCTATAACTTCACATGTCAAGGCCATTCGGTGAAATGCAACATACAGACTGAGGTGTATTTAGAATCATAGAAGCTTAACAGCACAGAAGAGGCCATTTGGCCCATCATGCATGTGCTTGCTCTTGGAAACAGCAGTCATCCTTAGGCCCACACCCGTATCTTTTTGTCCCTTATCTCCAAGCACCTTTTGTTTATTAATTGTTGGCCAGGACAGAGTTTATTGCCCATCTCTAATGCTTGCTGGCCATTTCAGAGTCAACCACATTGCTGTGGATCTGGAGTCACATGTAAGCCAGTCCTTTTCCTTCCCTAAACGGACATTGGAGGTGGCTTTTTACAAAAATTGACAATGGTTTCATGGTCATCATTGGACTTTTAATTCCAGATTTTTTATTGAATTCAAATATCACAATCTGCAGTAATTAGATTCGAACCCGGATCCCCAGATCATTACCCTGGTTCTCTCCGCTAATATACCATTATGCCACCATCTATCGGTAAACCTGTTCAATTGTCTTAATATTAGTCATGGAATCAGCTTCCACCTCCATTCTGGGTAGTATTCCAGATCCTGACAACTACCTGCATGAAAAGATTTCTCCTTATCTCGATCTTTCAAGATGACGGGAGAACTTGATCACGTAGATGGAGAATAATCATATATTCTGGAGAGTAAGTCAATGACTAGAGTTCAAAATCATTGGCTAAAGATGTGGAAGGGAGATGAGGAGATGTCTTTTCACTCAGATACCTTCCGTGCTGTTCGGTGTCTGTGATTCCCAGATTCCAGATTCACCTCAGCATGAAACGTCTGTGTACTGCATTTCACTGACAGACCTTAGCATGTGAAATCATACCATTGGAGCAATCACACTCATCTTTCAAGATGTAGAAACATATAAGACACATAAAAGGGCACAGTGGTTAGCACTGCTGCCTCACATGGCCAATGACCCGGGTTTTATTTCAGCCTTGGGTGATTGTCTGCATAGAGTTTGCACTCTCTCCCTGTGTCTGTGTGGCTTTCCTCCCGGTGCTCCGGTTTCCTCCCACAGTCCAAAGATGTGCAGGTGGATTGGCCATGCTAAATTGCCACTTAGTATCCCAAGACGTGTAGGTTAGGGGGATTAACGGGTAAATATATGGGGTTACAGGGATGGGGTCTGTCAGAGAGTCGGCACAGACTTGATGGGTCGAATGGCCTCCTTTCTGCATTCACGCTTTCTATGATTTTATCATTATGGGCAATCACAATGACTCCTTTTGCCAAATGGATGGAGCCATTCAGGCCAGGAAGATCACAGACCCATCCCTTGGTCTAAATTGGTGACTTAAACAGTCTTAGCCATGGGGCAGCAGCATTAATGGCTCAGAGACTGGCCTTGATGTTTCTAGCTGGATGATGGAACACTTCGGCAGGATTTCCCGCTTATGACTTATCCCTCCTGGGAAATCTATAATCCTTGAGTGAGCAATAGATGAAGTTCAGCTGTCTTGTTCCCCACAATTGGCTGGCACTGCCTGAACCCAGACAGAAGGAATGGCTATTGCATGGGAATTAAATTCAGTTCAACTTTCCGATCTCTTACATCCATTTTAAAAATGTTCACAACTACACAACTTATATTTTTCATACTAGAGAGATAAGTTTATTTTGTCTACAAAATCTGTAATTCCTGTATAATTGAATCTTTTGCATGATGGATAAAAAGATAATTGCCAGTTGTCAGTGAACTTGGCATATTGCTATGCTGTATTGAAAAAGCTTGAAATGTTCTGTTTATACTAAGGCAGGGAGGAAGCTACAACATAAGTGCAACTTTTAAGATCAAACAATTTGAATTAATGACAATGTCCTTTTGTTACTTTTTTAAAATTTGTTTTGTAAAAAATTGAACAATGTGTAGATGATATCATCCCTGGATACTTATAGAGTGTCACAGTGAGGCCAAGAATGGGAAGGATCAAACAGTCCCAGCGCAACATAGAACCATGTCAAAAGTGCAGGACAGCAATTTCCTCAAATATCTACATACGTTCAAAAATGCTGTCAATTTTTGTCTGACTACACTCCTATGAAAAGCCTCGGGACATAATGTAAATATTACAGAGGGCTCACAGCACATAAACAGGCCATTCAGCCCAACAGGTCTCTGCTAGTGCTTATGCTCCACATAAGCCTCTTCACATCCTTCTTCATCTAACCCCATCAATGTACACACTCTATCCCTTCATCTCTCGCGTGTTATGTAGCCTCTCCTGAAATGTGTTATTTCATACAGTTCTACATTCAATTGACTTCTAACTTTCAAATGGTGGGGAGGGGCTTTTCCCATCCCACCTACCTTGGGAATCGTAGCGGGCAGGACACAGATCATGCAAAGGTCCATTGACCTCGGAAGGGATTTTCAGGCCTTCGGGGGTGCATGGCCAGAAAATTCCATCCCATTGGTGTAGTTTCCTCATAGACAGATTACTAATATTGTTCAGTCCTTTCATACTGTTAACATTATTGTCATCAAACTCACGGTAGTGAACTGCCTCCAAATTAGATACTGCAGTACTAATAGCTGCTCCTTCTACCAAAGAGACCATTTTGTTTGTACAGCACTGCACTCCACACCAAGCCCAGTCTCATAATGATACAACTGTGAATTTGTAAACAGTGCAGTTGTATCAAACAGTGAGCACTTGTTGAAGTTTACTATCTCTCCTCATCACTCATGAATATGCCAACAAGTGGGCAATGACAAATTCTCTCCACTGTGTGTAGTCTTCCTGTCTGCTCTATTCAAATGCTGCTTTAGAGTAACTTCCCATTGCAATGTTCTTCAATCTTTCTCCAGGGCAGATTGTACACACTCCTATGGACAGCAGGCTTAACACCATTCAATGAATTGCTTTATTTCATAGTACAAGGCACAAGTCAGGAGTGTGATGGAATACTCTCCACTTGGCTGGATGAGTGCGGCTCCAACTACACTCGAGAAGCTCGACACCATCCAAGACAAATCAGCCCCCTTCATGGGCACCCCATCCACCACCTGCAACATTCACTTCCTCCACCACCAACACAGAGTGGCAGCAGTGTGCCCAATCGACAAGATGCACTGCAGCAACTCACCCAAGCTCCTTCAGTAGTACCTTCGAAATCCATGACTTATATCACTAGAAGGACAAGGGTAGCAGATGCATGGGAACACCACCACCTGCAAGTTCCTCCGACTCACGAACCATCCTAACTTGGGAATATATCGCTGTTCCTCCACTGTTGCTGGGTCAAAATCCTGGAACTCTCACTGATAGCACCGTAGGTGTACCTACAACACCTGGACTGCAGCAGTCCAAGAAAGCAGCTCACCACCATCACCACCTTCTCAAGGGCAATTAGGGATGGGCAATAAATGCTGGCCCAGCCAGTGAAGCCCACATCCCATAAAATAATGTTTAAAACACTCCCTCTGGTATCGAGTTCCACTTTCTCAATATCCTCTCGGGTGAAGAACTTTTCTTCCTGAGATGTGCCAGAGAACATGACACAAGTTGAATTTGTCCCTGCTAGCATTTTAGAGCTCATTATTTTACTTTGTCCCTTGGAAGGGTCATCCAGAGGCAACCACCGCATGGGGAATGTGTTCTTGAGTTGATCTGGTGCCACACAGAGCCTAAGTGGAAGCAGATGGTGGAAAATATATGCGGAGTTGCAGAAGGCCAGGTCTGTGGGCTGTCACTGATAGATTCAGTGAAGCACTGCAGTCCACTTGGCAGCATGTGGAAACTTCAGGGATACTTATACTGGAAAGCCCGTGATCCAGACCCTACGGGAAGTCTCATGAACTGTTGCCACCGAGGCCTGGGGCACTAAATTGGAGTGGACTAACTCTACTGGCATTGAAAGGATTGGGGCTGGGTTACAGACAATCACTGCATGGAGCTTCACTGACTGAGTTCGTACCGCCAGGTCTAATTTCTCACAGATTAATGGTCGATGGAGGCAGGCCTCAATGCTCTTGTCATGGCAGGAGTAGGCACACAGGGTGGTGCAGTCTCTCAGGATAGCAACATGGAGGCCGTCCAGCCAGCCTCAACAAAACCATGCACATCTGGCCTAAAGGGCACACGACCTGTCAGCCCATGCAGCAACGCAGGAGCTGCAGCCCACATTCAGCGGGCGCATTTCAGGTCTCTATATTGCAACAGGTGACCACGCTTCAAGAATACTTCCTTGGCTGCCAAGCACTTTGGGATATCCTGAGTTGTGAAAAGCACCAGATAAATGAGCTGCTTTGAGACCAGGATCCCAGGAAAGTGCTATTGGAAAGCAGCAGCTAACCAGCTCTCACACCCCAAACACTCAGGAAAAGCTGGAGAAGCACAAAATATAGATTTAAGATTTCACACATCGCATACTAGTATCAGGGAGAAGCATAATGTTAAACAGGCTTTATGAACATACAAACATATAAATAATGAGCAGAAGTAGGCCATTCGGCCCTTCGAGCCTGCTCCACCATTCAGTTTAGATCATGGGTGATTGGATTGTGGCCTTAGCTCCACATTTTGCCCACCCCCGTTAACATCTGAGTCCCTTGGTTAGCCAAGAATCTATCGCCTCTGCCATAAACATATTCAATGATCCAACTTCCACCACTCTCCAGTGAAGAGCTCCGCAGATTCACTACCCACTGAGAGAATAAAATTTTCTCATCTCCATTTTAAATGGGAGACCCCTTATTTTTAAACTGTGTCCCCTTAGGTCTCTCGAGGAAACGCCCTTTCAGCGACCCCCTGGTCAAGCCCTCTCAGAATCTAATTCTTCAATAAGAGCACCTCTTCATTTCCCAAACTCCAATGGATAAAGGCCCAGTCTGTCCAACCACTCCTGGACTGATAACGTCCACCCCCTCCCTTGCATCTTAGATCAACCGAAAATATCATCCAGGTATTGGCTAGAATTTTCCGGCCGTTCGTTCCCTGCTGCAAGCAAGGATGGAAAATTTAATCACTCAGTCAAATCTCCGTTCACTGCAGTGGGCACAGTAAGAAGTCTCACAACACTAGGTTAAAGTCCAACAGGTTTATTTGGTAGCACGAGCTTTCAAAGCTTTCATCAGGTGAAGGGGCAGCGCTCTGAAAGCTTGTGCTATCAAATAAACCTGTTGGACTTTAACCTGGTGTTGTGAGACTTCTTACTGTGCTTACCCCAGTCCAACGCCGGCATCTCCACATCATTGCAGTGGGACCAGAGAATCCCGCTGGTGTGAATGGCCAGAAAATTCCAGCCGTTGTTCAAGGAAAGCTCCGGAAATTGCTCTCATGGGGAAGCTGTGTTTGTTGATAACGGAGCAGTGTTTGTTGATAAGGTTTGTAGATAGTGGCATATGAGTGGTGAGAAGAGGGATTGAGGAAGAGAGGGAAGTCAAGGGAAGATCTTCTTTAAAAATGTGTCTTGTAACCAACAGAAAATTATCATCTACATCTTCCTTGGGTTGCTAGAACTCCTCTGTTGTTCTCTGGGGCCTTTGTCTACCAGCGCCTCCATTAAGAGACCTCTTTGTAAGGCTTAAAGTGTAAAGTTTATTTATTAGTGTCGCAAGTGGGCTTACATTAACACTACAATGAAGTTACTGTGAAAATTCCCTAATCGCCACACTCCAGCGCCCGTTTGGGTACACTGAGAGAGAATTTAGCATGGCCAATGCACCTAACCAGCACGTCTTTCGGACTGTGGGAGGAACCCGGAACACCCGGAGGAAACCCATGCAGACACGAGAATGTGTAGACTCTGCACAGACAGTGACCTAAGCCAGGAATCAAACCCAGGTCCCTGGCACTGTGAGGCAGCAGTGCTAACCACTGTGCCACCATGTCAAGGGGCAATTGAGCATGGTCAATCAACCTAACCCACACATCTTTGGAGTGTGGGAGGAAACTAAAGCACCCGGAGGAAACCCACACAGACACACAGAGAACATGCAATTGGATTTGTCTAATGTACGTGCTTCACCCTGCAGGAATGAGCTGCAAATCATGCCAAATTAATGGAAAGCCCTGTCAATCTGCCAGAGGTGGGCTTGGTGCTGACCCTGGTGGCTAAATGGAGCCCATGATAGTGCCACCCAATTGATGTGCCGGGAAAGTGCTGGAGCTTTCATCAAGCAAAGGGTGCTGGTATGACTAATGATGATAAAACGAAGGCATTGTGACAGTCGTTAGGTTAATAAACATTACAGTGTGCTGCCAGTTCCTGCACATTGAGAGTATATGAAGTTCCTTTCTTGACAAAGGTGCAGAGTTGAACAAGGAAGTAACAGGGCCACATGGGTTCAATCTGAGGCGCTTCAATGTTGGCGAATTCGCAACTCTGTACAATTACAGCGCACTATCATATTGCCATTGTTTGCCCATGGGAAAGGAGATAAGATAGCTAACTTTAGGATGAAAGCTTTCACAGCTTGCTTGATGAATCAGCATGGAATTACTTGGCTAAGGTTACAGATGTCCCCCGTGACAGGAATTACTCTGCAGCATAGAAAGTGTGGGCCTCTGCCTGTGCAGTGGCTATGCAGCCGGTGGAATGGCTATAAAGGTCCACTTGCAGCAAATGTCACAACTAGACGACTTGGGCGGCATGGTGGTTAGCATGCTGCCTCACAGCACCAGGGACCCGGGTTCAATTCCGGCCTCAGGTGACTGCGTGGACTTTGCACGTTCTCCCTGTGTCTGCGCGGGTTTCTTCTGGGTGCACCGGTTTCCTCCCACAGTCCAAAGATGTGTGGGTCAACTTGATTGGCCATGCTCAATTGCCCTTTAGTGTCAGGGAGATTACCAGGGTAAATACGTGGGGTTATGGGGATGGGGCCTGGGTGGGATTGTTGCCGGTGCAGGCTCGATGGGCCAAACGGCCTCTTTCTGCACTGTAGGGATTCTATGATTCTAGACAACTTCAAATTTGTTCCTTTTTTTGTAACTTTCACTGGCAAGTTCCCAATTTTTTGGTCGGATGTTGAATCAATTAAAAAATAACAATTTCTATCCTAATCTTGTCCCTTCATGGACTAAATACTTCCTTGTCTCAGTAGTTCTTGAGATGCACATTGCTATGCCCATTGTATACAAGATGAAGGCCCATTAAAAGTTTTTATACTGTGGAATAATGATTACCCTGAAGCTAAATGCATAAACTGAAGTGTATCTGGAGATCTTGATAAAAGACTACAGCAATGTTCCTAATAAATATACATACAATGATTGGACTGACTTAATGGGGTGGCACGGTGGCAGGCACTGCTGCCTCACAGCTCCAGGGACCCGGGTTCAACAGTGACCTTGGGTCACTGTCTGCGTGGAGTTTGCACGTTCCCCCGGTGTCTGTGTGGGTTTCCTCCGGATGCTCCAGTTTCCTTCCACAGTCCAAGGATGTGTGGGTTAGGTTGATTGACCATGCTAAATTGTCCCCGAGTGTCAGGGGGACTATAAGACCATAAAACCATAAGACATAGGAGTAGAATTAGGCCACTCGGTCCATCGAGTCTGCTCCGCCATTCAATCATGGCTGATATTTTTCTGAACCCCATTCTCCTGCCTTTTCCCCATAACCCCTGATCCCCTTATTAATCAAGAACCTATCTATCTCTGTCTTAAAGACTAGTAGCGTAAATATGTGGGGTTACGGGAATAGGACATGGGTGGGGCTGTGGTCGGTGCAGACTCAATGGGCCGAATGGGCACCTTCTGCACTATAGGGTTTCTATGATTAACCATGCATAGCTCATGAAACTGACACATCACATTGGAAAATTAAAATATAGCCATAACTATGTCGTATTTCCGATTGATTTTAACAATATTGTGTCTCACAGTACTGTGATGGAGATTCACTATTTTCAATAAAGAACTTGAGCAATCAGTGTTTTGCAATACATAATCCATTTACAAATAATACAGATTTTGCTTGACAGTAGTTTGTGATTGTAGAGACTTAGATTACGTTGGAACATGCATATACAATCATTCACACTAAATTTGAATGAAGTTGCAGATGAACACTATTGATTTTATTGGAATTTACCCTCGTTTTTACCCTAATTTTCTTTACATTAAAAATTAAAACTGAAAACACCTGATAAAGAAACATTTCTTTTTGGACAGAAAAAGTAATCAACACGGATTTTAATGGACACAACTTTAGAAAGCAAACCTTCTATGAATGCTGGTGATCATTTACATGCAGGTAGGTGCTACCCTGTTTCACTCTGGTAGGCAAGTTCACATCTCTCCGTTAATGTGCCCCTCTCTATTTCTGATATTTCTCCCAGACCAACAACTCTCTGAGGTGACTTTGTGCTCTGCTAATTCTGATCCTGTGTGTATTTCGGATTTTCTTTACTCCATCATTTGTGACTGTGCCTTCAGCTGCCGAGGCTCGAAGCTCTGGACGTCCCTCCCCATACCTCCCCTTTACTCCTTTCAGTTACTCCTTAAACCCAGCCTGTTTGACCAAGCTTTTCTTCACCTGCCCTTATATCTCATGTGACTCAGTGTCAAAGTTCAGGCTCTGACGAAGGGTCATCCAGGCACGAAACGTTGGCTCTATTCTCTCTCCACAGATGCTGTCAGACCCGATGGGCAGGACTGGAAAATCCTGCCAGAGGTCAATGGACTTTTGCACCGATTCCTGTGGCGGGTGGGACAGGAAAATTCCACCACTGAGATTTTCCAGCATTTTGTTTCAGATTCCAGCATCCGCAGTATTTTGCTTTTATCTTTGTTTGGCAATGCTCCTGTAAAGCAATTTGAGACATTTTACTGCATTTAATGTGTCATGTAAATGCAGATCTATTGATTTTGTGGAGTGCCACGTGTATCTGGTACAATCTCATCAATCCGGCCTTGCTCAATTGCTCCTGTGTCTCTTCTGCCAAGAAATAAAGATAGAGTGAGATATGAAATGGAAAGAAAAAGCCACTCTGCCCATTGATATAAGTTGGCGGCGCAACACCAAAATGGCAAATGCATGAAGGAAGCTGACACAATAGTCATCAACTAGAACTGTTGAGTAATGAACAGCACAACGCTTCCCTTTTCATGTGAGGTCCCTTGTTAGAATTGAATCTGCCTGCAATGCTATGGTTAACCACACTATGGAGTACACTTCACAGTATTCTACATTCCACAGTGACGTGGAGGTTGTAATTCCAGCAATGTCAGCCTATTCCCAGCTTCTCCAGATGGATCACTGTGCGATGCTCTCTCTGGTGGCCCAGCTGAGCACTGACCAAAGTCACCCAAGCAACTGCAGGTGCGGTTTGAGGGTTCCAGCTATGCTGAACTCAGCCTTTGCAGCTTAAACCAAGGGGCCTAATGATTTCGCAGGTCACTTGGAACATGATTTTCATTATAGGCTGCTGGTTGTTTGTAGATGGTTTGGGAAGAGCTAGAATGGAAGTCAGCAACTTCCTGTGCAAGAAAAATAATCTATAATAATATATTTATTAATTTGGAGGCTGCAGGGCCCAGGTTTTGTGACAATAACCAGAAAGGCGGCAATTATTTGTTTTCTGAAGAATATTATCTGATCAATTTTTAAAAATATATCAATGCGCTGTTAATCACTCTGACGCTTACACGCTTAGTGGTAATGGAATAAAAATGCTTGAAAATGAGAAGAAATAGCACCCTAACCCTAGGAATGTTCTTTATATTAAAATGGACGTACTCTCCTTTACATAACTATAGATGTGTTTTCCTTCAGCTCCTCTGCACAAATACATGGCAAAGTGATAACTAAATAATTCCTTGGCTAATTCTAAAATCCTTTCAGGAAGCACAACACTGCCCCCATTTGGTGGAAGATGATATTGTTGTAAATAAATAAATCCTTTAACAAATAGCATGGGTAGAATTTTCCCACCCTGCCCACCACGGGAATCATATTGGGCAGGGGTCGTCGGACCATGGAACGGTTCACTGACCTCGGGAGGGATTTTCCGGTCTTTGGGCGAGCGTGGCCGGAAAACCCCGCCCCATGTCTCTATTTTTCATTCCATAAGACTATGACTTAATTTTGACACTGTGCTCTTTATACCTTGATTTATCGTTGGAATAATGGCAGAATGAGTATAACACAGTTTCTATAATACAGTGAGTAGTTCCCATTCTCCTGAAGATCCAGCAATACCTTTCCATCCATCGTGCGCACTGGGTTATGCGTGTGGGGTGTGTGGCGATACTGCGCATTTAAAAAATGTACTTTAGTCATGTTTTTGTGCAGGATGTTTCTAGCAGGCCCTTTCATTTTATCAGAGCCGTTCTGTCTACCGGCATCCTGTATTTTGCTGCAGCAGCACAATTGTTTCTAATGGCTAGAACGTTGGTTTCAATCTGAACTAATGCTGTTCTGCTGTTTTTCCCTGGGATTTTGCAGAGTGGGGCTTGATTGGGATGATTGGCAGGATGTGACGGGGAAGCTGGGCTTACACGGAATATTCCGTGTCTCTTTTTTCCCCCTCTCTGATGTTGGAGACTGGAATCTGTCTGGAGATAAGTTTCATTCTTGGGGATTCTGCTGTACGAGAGTGGATCTTTCTCTAACAGTTGCTGTTTTGGAAGCTGCAGAGAGAGAGGTATCCCTTTCTGTCTCTGAAGTCTGGAGACTGGGAGCTGCCACAGACTAAGTTTACTTCTCTCACGTTTTGCTGTTTTGAGAACATACCCTTCTCTGCAAACTGCTGTCTGGATCTCTGTCCAGAAGTGTTAAAAGACTGAAAATCCAGCATTACGTGAGCATACTTGTTTTTGTGCTAATTCTGAAGAAGGATGTATGTCAATGGGGTATTGCTTTAAATTGGAACAACAGAGATAGCTAGCTATTAAGGATTATACCTTGCCATGTCTAAATATTTTTATTGACAAAACTTATGCTAATTCTTTTTGTAATATTCTAACTGTGTTCTTAAATAAAGTTTGTTTTGATAAACGTTTCCTAGTGGGTCACTTGAATCAAAGCTTTGACAAAGGGTCATCTGGACCAGAAACGTCAGCTATTTTCTCTCCTTACAGATGCTGCCAGACCTGCTGAGATTTTCCAGCATTTTCTCTTTTGGTTTCAGATTCCAGCATCTGCAGTAATTTGCTTTTATCACTTGAAACATCTGGAGTGAAACATCTTATGCTCACCCTAATGTCAAAACCAAATGTAAAACTTAAAGTCCAAGCTAACTTCACAAAATACTTTGGAGTTTCTAGTCTGGGCCTTAAACAGGTGGAATTTTAACAATGGTGCACCTTTCCCAGCGATGACCAGTTCCACTCACTTTTCGCCAGTCCCCATGTGATTCCAATTAAAATTTAAAGTGCTGGTGGGGTGCATGGGGACATGTGGGATCGCATGGTTGGGGGGGGGGGGGGGGTGGTGCTTTTAAGTGGTGAAACCCACCCTCTGCTGACAATGCAGCAGGTACAAGTGAGTTATAAAAGAACCGCCCAGTCAAACAGGGAGGCTTTGCACCACAGTCAAAACTTGCCTGCCCAACATCTTCGCTATTAACATAAATCTGCAGAGCATGTAGGTGGCACAGATGCCTTTCAAATTTAAATTTCTCTTCTAAATACTTCACATTACATTGTTTTCACTTCATTTATATGTACATCATTGTTAATCGTTGACACCAGCTTAGTCAGAGATCACGATGTATTGACACCCTTCATGGTTGGCATTGATGGTTACCCGGGAGTTAGGGACATTTCTTCACAGTGGGAGAAACTATTTTGCTTTGTGTCCACTCTTTGTTGAATGTTCGTGTCCAGCTTTGTACTCGCCGCTCTGTGGGACATGGCTGAACTGGCAAGGTCAGCTGACCCCTCCCTTCACTGAATCGTAAAGACCATTATCCAAGGTCACTCTCAGCAGGGGTAACTGTGGGTGAACTCAAAGCCCTGCGCCAATTCTACCAGCCAACACCCTGAGTTGGACACACAATTGGACAGTAGTGACCCCACCCTTTATATCCCTCATTCTCTCAGCTTGACTGACGGCTCCTCCAGCCTAAACCCCCCCACCCACTACACCCAAGACATCAGGCCCTTCCCAGTTCACTCTTCCACGCCCCTGACCCCATCCTCCATTCTCTCTCTCTTGGAACCCTCTTCATATCCTCCGCCACCTCACTCCACACACCCCACCAACCCCTGACTCACCCTTGCCCATCCTGAACCCCCTCCACACATGCTGCCAGTCTGCTACTCGCCTCGCCCCCCCACCGCCCCCCACCTTGTGTCGCAGAGTTCAACAAGGAATACTGCTGACTTCACGCAGCAACTGCCCAAGGCTGAATATGACGCCACTTTTAAATGGACGTGAACTGGATGCCACAGGATTCTCCCGAGCAACTGACTTCATCTGAATGTAGAATGTAAATAAAAGAAGATTTAATAAAATGAGCATTCATGGCACACAAACGTAATACAAGTAGGAACCCACCATGGGACAGTGTGAGGTCCGACCTGCAACAGACACACCACTGACATAATCCCTAAATTTGAATCCGCCCTCGGGAAGACAAGATATTGGCTCCTGTCTGATTAAGATACCCCACCTGCCAGGTTTCCTGTCCCTGCAGAAACTATAACATCCCCCCTCCCCATCCCACCCGACATAATGATTACATTGGGAAGCAATAAACAGCATCAAGTAAAACACTAAGTTCAGACCTGTGTAAAACATTTAATAAAGTATATAGAGTATTCTGGTTTCAATGGGCGGGATTTTATGGCCTCGCTTGGTCCGATACCATAAAATCCTGCCCAAGATCAACAAACCTTCCCATTGTCTGCCCCTCGCCCGCTCCAATTTCTGTGGCGGGCAGGGTGATAAAATTCTGGCGAATGTATTCATTTTTTTACTGTCCATTTTCTCCCTTCCTCTTTTAAAGGTCACACTCCCATGAGAGCCGCCAGTTGTACTCTGGGGCCTTATTTAAGTCACTATACTTTGTGAGATTTGGCAATGAGTTTTGACAAGCTTTCCAACTACAGGCGGCAGCACCATTCAACTTCCAACTTTCCATCCCTCGCCCAGCATTCATTCACATGGATTTCCCAGCCAGATATTAGTGGACAGCAAACATCAAGGAAGAATTATGGCTGAGTTAAGGTGATTCAGCACAAGTCTGTGTGAATCTGGAAATAAAAAGCTACTGAAGCAGTTAGGAGCCTCATTCAGTCCAGGGTAAACAGATGAACCTCACATAAACCTCTTTTTTTCCCTTTCTCAGAGTTACAAAGACATTGTGCAGAGTGGACAGGGAGAACTCTTAGCCCATCTCTTTGCTTGCTCCAAAAACCAATTCAAATTCAAATTGAATCTAATTCAAGGTCCCCACAAAAGAGACATACGAGATCCAGTGTCTTTACTGACTATCAAAGGAATGAACTTCAACATAGCTTTTATTATTCTTTTGAAATGGTTTTATTTCTCAGCCCCATTTTGGTAAACCTGTCTTTATCAAACATTCTGTGCACGGTAACGTGATGACTTAGTTGTGACTACTTCACTTCATTCTGCATTGTCCATTACACAGGTAGAAGTTATAAGTCAAGTATTTATGCTAACGTTTTGCATTCTTTGCACTCTCCGCTTGCTCCTGACTCTTTCGTGCTAGGAGGTGGTGAGGACTGCTTAATCTGGCTCCTTTTCTGTATATCCTTCGCCTCTTTCCAGAGAGACGGCAGTGCAGTTTTAACACAGCACAAAGCTGCACAATAGACCCCATAACATCAGGCAGAGTAAAGTGACAAACCCAGGGAATTTCAAAGTCAGCCAATTATACATTTGGCAGCCCCCAAGGGCGGCATGGTGGCACAGTGGTTAGCACCGTGGCTCACAGCGCCAGGGACCTAGGTTTGATTCCCGGTTGGGTCACTGTCTGTGTGGAGTTTGTATGTTCTCCCCATGTCTGTGTGGGTTTCCTCCGGGTGCTCCAGTTTCCTCCCACAGTCCAAAGATGTGCAGGTTAGGTGGATTGGCCATGGTAAATTGCCCCTTAGTGTCCCAAGATGCCGAAGTTCGGGGGTATTAGTAGGGTAAATGCACTGGGTTATGGGAAAGGGTGGGGGGTAGTCCTGGGTAGGATGCACTGTTGGAGAGTCAGTGCAGACACGATGGGCCGAATGGCCTCCGAGAAGGATTCTATGATTCAATTGAACCTTTGAAGAACTAAAACCTAGATCCATACAACATTACACAGAAGATCATTCAACTAACACTACTCTGCCCATTGCCTCTACTTCAAATATTTATTCTGTTCTTAATTAAAATATATAATGGTCTATGCTTCAACCATGCCTTGTGATGAGATATTCTGTGCTGCATTAACTCTACGTAAAGAAACTTCTCCTGGATTATTCTCTTGGTGACAATGTTAAATAACCATTGAAGATATGCCCGTATGTGAGTGTTAGGATTTGGATAAAGTGGCAGAGATTGATCAACTTTGTGATTTCACCACTAGGGGTCATGTGGGATCCCAAGAAATTCTCCTGCTGTTTTTGAAAGTTGGAAATATAGAGTCATCGACTCTATGTCGTGTCATCAGACCACCGGGTGAATAATAAAAGTTTGATTTGTTTACAGGTGGAGGAATGACAGCTAGAGCGAAATAGCAGTCCAAAAGACATGTTGGTTTGGTGCATTGGCCATGCTAAATTCTCCCTCAGTGTACCCGAACAGGTGCCGGAGTGTGGCAACTCGGGGATTTTCACAGTCACTTCATTGCAGTGTTAATGTATGCCTACTCATGACACTAATAAATAAACTTAAAACAATGTTTTGATCCCTCCATAGACTCAGCAGAAGGTAAGAACAGCAAGAATGGTGTCCACCCAAATGGATGAATGTTGGTCTGGTCAGGATATCTGACTCTGATAAAATTATTGAGCTACTGGTCCAGAGGGGATGGGAACATGCAGATTTTACAGAAATAATGGCAAATCTAAAAAAGCTGTAAAAGTAAATTTGTTGCATCTGAGAGTAAAAACTGTGTTAACATTTGAAAAGCTCGGACTGCATTTTAAAAGCTTTTTTGGGTAGGAAAATGACTGGTAATTGTAATGTCCTAACAATGTTAGGGGTTATGGGTTTTAAACAAAAATAAAAGATGTGGTTTACACACATAGATTCAAACTAACAGATTTATTGAAGGAGCTGTTTGCCTGCACAGAGTACAAACTGAAACTATAATAGCAGCCTGTGCAACACCCTAATGACATCATCATCAAATCATATGACCAGCTCTTAAAGCAATCTGCAACAACTTAAATAGATAACAGTAATAACCAATGGAATGTTGTAGACAGGAAGTGAGTTTGTGGGCAATGCAGTATTTATCCATTCGATGGCTGCTTTATGAAGAGGTTACGAAGGACAAGAAAGGGAGATACATCCTCTCTTGAAGACATCAGGACAGCAGATGTGGCAGGAGTGGGTGCCATATTAATATAATTGTTAGTATATGATCTTTTATCTTCAGCAAGTTTATTCTACATACAACTCAGTAGGGATGCAAACTCCTATGGTTCGCCCACACCTACTGTTTCAGCAATGTCCATTTATGATCTTTTGGAGTTTACGCCAATTATCAGCACTTAGAGTCATAGAGGTTTACAGCAAGAAAACAGGCCCTTCGACCCAACTTGTCCATGCCGACCTTTTTTTTAAAAAACCCCTAAGCTAATCCCAATTGCCCGCATTTGGCCCATATCCCTCTATACCCATCGTACCCATGTAACTATCTAAATGCTTTTTAAAAGATAAAATTGTACCCACCTCCACTACTACCTCTGGCAGCTTGTTCCAGACACTCACCATCCTCTGTGTGAAAACATTGCCCCTCTGGACCCTTTTGTATTTCTCCCCTCTCACCTTAAACCTATGCCCTCTGGTTTTAGACTCCCCTACCTTTGGGAAAAGATATTGACTTTCTACCTTGTCTATGCAGTTGTTATGGGGGACTTTAACTTTTGCAAATATTAACTGGAAAAGCTATAGTTCGAGTACTTTAGATGGGTCAGTTTTTGTCCAATGTGTGCAGGAGGGTTTCCTGACACAGTATGTAGATAGGCCAACAAGAGGCGAGGCCACATTTGATTTGGTACTGGGTAATGAACCAGACCAGGTGTTAGATTTGGAGGTAGGGGAGCACTTTGGTGATAGTGACCACAATTCGGTTACGTTTACTTTAGCGATGGAAAGGAATAGGTATATACAGAAGGGCAAGAATTATAGCTGGGGGAAAGGAAATTATGATGCGATTAGGCGAGATTTAGGATGCATAGGTTGGGGAAGGAAACTGCAGGGGATGGGCACAATTGAAATGTGGAGCTTGTTCTACGAACAGCTACTGGGTGTCCTTGATAAGTATGTACCTGTCAGGCAGGGAGGAAGTGGTCGAGTGAGGGAACCATGGCTTACTAAAGAAGTTGAATCTCTTGTGAAGAGGAAGAAGGAGACTTATGTAAAGATGAGATGTGAAGGCTCAGTTAGGGTGTTTGAGAGTTACAGGTTAGCCAGGAAGGACCTAAAGAGAGAGTTAAGAAGAGCCAGGAGGGGACATGAGAAGTCTTTGGCAGGTGGGATCAAGGAAAACCCTAAAGCTTTCTATAGGTATGTCAGGAATAAAAGAATGACTAGGATAAGATTAGGGCCGGTCAAGGACAGTAGTGGGAAGTTGTGCGTGGAGCCTGAAGAGATAGGAGAGACGCTAAATTAATATTTTTCGTCAGTATTCACGCAGGAAAAAGACATTGTTGTCGAGGAGAATACTGAGACACAGGCTATTGGACTAGACAGGATTGAGGTTAATAAAGAGGAGGTGTTAGCAATTCTGGAAAGTGTGAAAATAGATAAGTCCCCTGGGCTGGATGGGATTTATCCCAGGATTCTCTGGGAGGCTAGGGAGGAGATTGCAGAGCCTTTGGCTTTGATCTTTATGTCATCATTGTCTACAGGAATAGTGCCAGAAGACTGGAGGATAGCAAATATTGTTCCCTTGTTCAAGAAGGGGAGTAGAGCCAACTCTGGTAATTATAGACCAGTGAGCCTTACTTCTGTTGTGGGCAAAGTTTTGGAAAGGATTATAAGAGATAGGATTTATAATCATCTAGAAAGGAACAATTTGATTAGGGATAGTCAACACGGTTTTGTGAAGGGTAGGTCGTGCCTCACAAACCTTATTGAGTTCTTTGAGAAGGTGACCAAAGAGGTGGATGAGGGTAAAGCAGTTGATGTGGTGTATATGGATTTCAGTAAAGCGTTTGATAAGGTTCCCCACGGTAAGCTATTGCAGAAGATACGAAGGCATGGGATTGAGGGTGATTTAGCGGTTTGGATCAGGAATTGGCTAGCTGTAAGAAAACAGAGGGTGGTGGTTGATGGGAAATATTCATCCTGGAGTTCAGTTACTAATGGTGTACCGCAAGGATCTGTTTTGGGGCCACTGCTGTTTGTCATTTTTATAAATGACCTGGATGAGGGCGTAGAAGGATGGGTTAGTAAATTTGCAAATGACCCTAAAGTCGGTGGAGTTGTGGACAGTGCGGAAGGTTGTTGCAGGTTACAGAGGGTCATAGATAAGCTGCAGTGCTGGGCTGAGAGGTGGCAAATGGAGTTCAATGCGGAAAAGTGTGAGGTGATTCACTTTGGAAGGAGTAACAGGATTACCGAGTACTGGGCTAATGGTAAGATACTTGGTAGTGTGGATGAACAGAGAGATCTCGGTGTCCATGTGCATAGATCCCTGAAAGTTGGCACCCAGGTTGATAGGGTTGTTAAGAAGGTGTACGGAGTGTTAGCTTTTATTGGTAGAGGGATTGAGTTTTAGAGCCAGGAGGTCATGTTGCAGCTGTACAAAACTCTGGTGCGGCCGCACTTGGAGTATTGCGTACAGTTCTGGTCGCCGCATTATAGGAAGGATGTGGAAGCATTGGAAAGGATGCAGAGGAGATTTACTAGGATGTTGCCTGGTATGGTGGGAAGGTCTTATGAGGAAAGGCTGAGGGACTTGAGGTTGTTTTCGTTAGAGAGAAGAAGGTTAAGAGGTGACTTAATAGAGGCACACAAGATGATCAGAGGATTAGATAGGGTGGATAGTGAGAACCGTTTTCCTCGGATGGTGATAGCTTTAAATTGAGGGGTGATAGATTTAGGACAGATGTCAGAGGTAGGTTCTTCACTCAGAGAGTAGTAAGGGCGTGGAATGCCCTGCCTGCAGCAGTAGTGGACTCGCCAACATTAATGGCATTTAAATGGTCATTGGATAAACATTTGGATGATATTGGAATAGTGCAGGTTAGATGGGCTTTAGATTGGTTTCACTGGCAGCGCAACATCGAGGGCTGAAGGGCCTGAACTGCACTGTAATGTTCTATGCACCTCATTATTTTATAGACCTCTATAAGGTCACCCCTCAGCCTCCTACGCTCCAGAGAAAAAAGTCCCAGTCTATTCAGCCTCTCCTTGTAACTCAATCCATCAAGTCCCGGTAGCATCCAAGTAAATCTTTTCTGCACTCTTTCTAGTTTAATACTATTCTTTCTATAATACGGTGACCAGAATTGCACACAGTATTCCAAGTGTGGCCTTACCAATGTCTTGTACAACTTCAACAAGACGTCCCAACTCCTGTATTCAATGTTCTGACCGATGAACACAGTAAGAGTTTTAACAACACCAGGTTAAAGAGGTGTTGTTAAAACTCTTACTGTATTTACCCTAGTCCAACACCGGCATCTCCACATCCTGACCGATGAAACCAAGCATGCCTAATGCCTTCTTCACCACTCTGTCCACCTATGACTCCACTTTCAAAGAGCTATGAACATGTACCCCTAGATCTCTTTGTTCTGTAAGTCTCCCCAACACCCTACCATTAACTGAGTAAGTCCTGCCCTGGTTCAATCTAGCAAAATGCATTACCTCGCATTTGTCTAAATTAAACTCCATCTGCCATTCGTCAGCCCACTGGCCCAATTGATCAAGATCCCGCTGCAATTGGAGATAACCTTCCTCACTGTCCACCATGCCACCAATCTTGTCTTTAATAAGGCAACTAACTCAACAATGTAAGTACCAAAGCATGCATTTGCCGATACATAGACAGGCCCTGCTCACCTGCATGTGCACTATTTGCAAAACCAAACACAGAAGAGAAACAGCCTCAAAAACATACCAATATGCATCATATACAGGTTAAAAGCCTGATGTACACATACCATGCTAAGACTGCATACCTCTCACATAAAAGTACTGGAACACAATTAAATTGCATGGTGCATGCCTCCAGCAGAAGGTCTATGACAGGTAGCACATTTGGTACATATCCGTCACTGTGCATATGCTCCTAGTAAGTACAACATGTCGTGTTTTCTTCCTTGTTTGCACAATAAAATGGCACGATGGGCGATTATATAAGAAATACGGTGGCCATTCAGCCCAAACAATCCGTGCCAATGTTTATGCTCCACTTGAGCTTTCTCCCATCTTTCCTCATCTAAATCTATCATTGTGACCTGTATTCCTGGATTTTTCTCCCTAAACCCCATGGTTCTCCACCTCTCTCGCTCTGCCTTTATAAGCTTCAGTTCACTCTTATCTCTGAGTGGATAGGTTGCAGAACAATCTCACTCCAGAGACAGCACATTACCTGGCCTCCACTGCAGCTCAGTAGTGAGGGAGCACTGCACTGTCAGAGGTGCCATCGTTCTGATGTAACATTAGCTCAAGACATGCCTTCTCAGTTCAAAGTAAAATATCTCACCGCACTATTCAAAGAAGCACAGGAGAAGTTTTTCACTTTCCTGGTCAACATTTATCCCTCAAATTACACCTAAAATCGATTATCTGGTCATTTATTTATTTGCTGTTTGTGGGATCTTGCTGTGTCACATTTCCTACATTACTACATTGACTTGCTGCAGTATTTCCAGTGAAGCTCAATAGGTTGGAGGAACAGCAAATCTATCATTTGCCACCTTACATCCTTCCAGACTCGACAGTGTTCAGCAATTTTAGATCATAACTTTTCCCAGTTCCGGTGAAAGATCTGAAATGCTAGCTCTGTTTCTCTATCCCTATCTGCTGCCAGACCTGCTGAGTAACTCCATCATATTCTGGTACTATTTCCAGCTTCCACGGTGTTTTGCTTTTGTGATACAGAAATTCGATGTCAAAGAACAAAGAACAGTACAGCACAGGAACAGGCGCTTCGGCCCTCCAAGCCCGTGCCGCTCCCTGGTCCAAACTAGACCATTCTTTTGTATCCCTCCATTCCCACTCCTGGCTGTCTAGATAAGTCTTAAACGTTCCCAGTGTGTCCGCCTCCACCACCTTACCTGGCAGCGCATTCCAAGCCCCCACCACCCTCTGTGTAAAATATGTCCTTCTGATATCTGTGTTAAACCTCCCCCGCTTCACCTTGAACCTATGACCCCTCGTGAACGTCACCACCGACCTGGGGAAAAGCTTCCCACCGTTCACCCTATCTATGCCTTTCATAATTTTATACACCTCTATTAAGTCTCCCCTCATCCTCCGTCTTTCCAGGGAGAACAACCCCAGTTTACCCAATCTCTCCTCATAACTAAGCCCCGCCATACCAGGCAACATCCTGGTAAACCTCCTCTGTACTCTCTCCAAAGCCTCCACGTCCTTCTGGTAGTGTGGCGACCAGAACTGGACGCAGTATTCCAAATGCGGCCGAACCAACGTTCTATACATCTGCAACATCAGACCCCAACTTTTATACTCTATGCCCCGTCCTATAAAGGCAAGCATGCCATATGCCTTCTTCACCACCTTCTCCACCTGTGACGTCACCTTCAAGGATCTGTGGACTTGCACACCCAGGTCCCTCTGCGTATCTACACCCTTTATGGTTCTTCCATTTATCGTATAGCTCCTCCCTACATTATTTCTACCAAAATGCATCACTTCGCATTTATCAGGATTGAACTCCATCTGCCATTTCTTTGCCCAAATTTCCAGCCTATCTATATCCTTCTGTACCTTCTGACAATGCTCCTCACTATCTGCAAGTCCTGCCAATTTTGTGTCGTGCGCAAACTTACTGATCACCCCAGTTACACCTTCTTCCAGATCGTTTATATAAATCACAAACAGCAGAGGTCCCAATACAGAGCCCTGCGGAACACCACTAGTCACAGGCCTCCAGCCGGAAAAAGACCCTTCCACTACCACCCTCTGTCTTCTGTGACCAAGCCAGTTCTCCACCCATCTAGCCACCTCCCCCTTTATCCCATGAGATCCAACCTTTTTCACCAGCCTACCATGAGGGACTTTGTCAAACGCTTTACTAAAGTCCATACAGACGACATCCACGGCCCTTCCCTCGTCAACCATTCTGGTCACTTCTTCAAAAAACTCCACCAGGTTAGTGAGGCATGACCTCCCTCTCACAAAACCATGCTGACTATCGTTAATGAGTTTATTCCTTTCTAAATGCGCATACATCCTATCTCTAAGAATCTTCTCCAACAACTTCCCCACCACGGACGTCAAGCTCACCGGCCTATAATTACCCGGGTTATCCTTCCTACCCTTCTTAAATAACGGGACCACATTAGCTATCCTCCAATCCTCTGGGACCTCACCTGCATTCAGTGACGAGAGTGAGGTCCTTTACTCTGAACCATAAGTTGCTGTCTGTGCTTCAACATAGTGCCAAGAGGTTTCACCACCTGACCTGCAACTACCCTCTCTTTTTGATCAGTCTTATCCACAAATATCCACCATAGAGTGACATTTGCACCATACAAGTGCCAGCATTAGCCATGTCCAACAAAACAGCAACCCAACAAGGCTGCTTCGACTGCAATTTCCAAACCCGTGACCTCTATCACCTAGAAGGACAAGTGCAGCAGATTCATGGGAACACCACCACCTGGAAATTCCCCTGCAAGTCATACACCATCCTAACTTGGAAATGTATCAGCATTCCTTCACTGTTGCTGGGTCAAAATCCTGGAACTCCCTTCCAAACAGCACTGTGGGCGTACCTACAACACACAAACTGCAGTGGTTCAAGAAGGTGGCCCACCACCACCTTCTCAAGGGCAATTATGGATGGGCAAAAAAATGCTGGCCTAGCCAGTGACACCCATATCCTGTGAAAGAATGATAAGAAAGAGACAATCTAACCATCTCCCATTGACATTCAATGGCATTACCATCACTGAACCAACAATTTTTGGTTCACCAAACTGAAATTGACTGGCCATATAAATACTGTGGCTACAAGTGCAAGACAGAGGCTGGAAATTCTGCAGAGACTAACCCAAATCCTGACTCCCCAAAGCCTTTCCACCATCTACAAGGGACAAGTCAGGAGTGTGATGGAGTAATCTCCAGTTGCCTGGATGGTTGCAGCTCCAACAATGCTCAAGAAGCTTGCCACCATCCAGGACAAGGCATCCCGCTTGATTGGTACTCCATTGACTCCCGCCACCACTAACGCACAATGGCAGCAGCGTGCACCATCTACAAGATGCATTGCAGCAACTCAGCAAGACTCTTTCGACAGTGCCTTCCAAACCTGTGGCCCCTGCCACTTAGAAGGACAAGGGCAAGGGCAGCAGGTGCAGGAGAATGGCACCACCTGCAAGTTCCTCTCCAAGCCACACAGCATCCTATCTTGAACTATATCGCTGTTCCTTCACTGTCGCTGGGTCAAAATCCTGGAACTCTCTCCCTAACAGCAATGTGGGTTTACCTACACCATATGGGCCACAGTGGTGCAAGAAAGCAATTCATCACAATCTTCCCAAGAGCAGTTATGCAGGAGTAACAAATGCTGGCCCAGCCAGCAGTGCCCATATTACATGAAATAATAAATTAAAGATAAACACTAATATATAATAAACAATAGTGTCAGAAAAAGAGCAAAAAGAATCACCCAATTTCTTTTCATGCTATATATATATGGTTTCTTGCCATGTTTGCTTCTAGCAAAGTCTCGGAATGTAACGCTGTAGCTTTTCTATGTTCTATGTAACCTTTAATTCCTGGTGACTCCAGGATAATCCATGTCACTGGGAGAACTCCATTGCAGTGCTGCATAGTGTCAGGATGAAGACAAGACAGACTCCCTTTTTACAGCAGTAGCTGCTATATGGTAAGCTTAAATGCTCAGTGTGAATGTCAGTGAATGGGTGAATGGATGAGTGGATGAATGAATGATGAGTGGTGGATAGGGTGGCAAGTGGCTAAGGTGGGTAGAGTAGATGAGGTAAGTGGGTAGGGTGGTAAGTGGGTGGATACAGTAGCAGATGAGCGAAGTGGTAGGTTGGAAGGGTGGCAGGTAAGTGGAGTGGCAGGTGGGTGAACTGCTGGATCGGTAGCATAGCAGGTGGGTAGGGTGGCAGGTGGGTGGGTTGGCATAGCGAAGGTGGTAGTGTAGGTAGAGTAGGTGAGGTAAATGGATAGGGCAGCAGGTGGGTGAAATGGCAGGTGGGTGAAATGGCAGGTGAATAGTCCAGTTTTAGAATTGAAAAAGTTAATGCCTAGGACTGAGGAAGCACAGTGATGAAAGAGTTACATGATCAAGGCTGGGATTTTCCACCTTGCTGTGGCAAGACCTGGCGTGGGGGATGCAGAGGGCCAGCCAAAGATTCATGGCCTTTCGCAGGACCAGACGATCCCAGCAGCAGGTGGGACAGGAAAGTCCCACTCCAAGTGTCAAGAGGGAGAATGCTTCTAGCTTCAACTGAGCAACATCCAGTCACGTATATCTGTAGTATAGTTCTGTTTCTGTAATAAACCAATTATTGTGCAGACACAACAATGCCCCAGCATCACTCCTCAACCAGTCGCAAACAGCATCCAACATGGTGGCAGCGGTGAGGGACGCATAAATCCCAAAATAAATCAGCTTTAAAGAGGTTTGCACGTTGAACTGGAGAAGGGGCAGCTAAATTCTAGAACTCGGTAAGACAGTTGAAGAACTCCAAAAGATGTTCCATAGAAGAAAGGAAGGCAGGAAGAGCCAGAAAATCAACTGCTCAACTCAGTAAGGGCTGCATCAGAGCACGTGGTAGTCTGTGAAGAGAGTATCGAGTCGGAGAATCTATCGACAATCAAATAAATGCTGAATAACCCTTAAAAAGGGCAAAACCTCAATTCAAAGACATACTAAGCAGGCAGCACTGGGAAAATTCCATTCTTAGTGAGCATGGGGTCTTGATTCACCCTGCAGTCTGGGTCCGAACTCGATGTCATTACATGTGGTGAACACGTGGCAGCAAGTGACCAGAGAGAAACAAAAATAGCAACAATTATTCAATGCTCTGGGGGGGGCAGGTGTGGAGTGAAGAGAGTTTAGTAGTAACTTTGAGCAGGAGTTTTAAAAGCTCTGCAGAGTTTACAAAGCAAATCCTGCACCTAAAACTGTCTGCGACCACAATGGTTATCAGTGAGATACTGATCAGAGTGGGTAAACTACATTACTGCAAGAGAGGTTTAAAAAATTAAGACAAACCACCTAGCAGGATAGAGCAGTCATTAGAAATTCCAATTTTACATTACCTGAGAGATTAAGATATATAGAAGGAACAAATCAATCTCAGAACTGGGCATTTTGGAGGAAAAGATTATTAAAGTTGCCTCAGGATTGGAAAATTTGTCTGAAGTTGAGTAGGTCAACATATTACTGTACTCTATTGGAACAATAGCAGATTATGCTATTGCAACACAAGGCATTAATGAAACCTCAGACAGATTTGAAGAAGTCTTCAAAGTCTTTGTTAATTATTTTAACTTAAATAGCAACAAGGAAGGGGCAAGTTCAACAAAGGGTCCAGAAACCAGGTGAACCAGTAGGTGCTTTTATCAACGTTCTTTACAGATTGGCTAAGGGTGGCAAATATGGAGACCTAAAAACAGAATTAGTACATAACTGCATTTTAGTTCATGTTATCAATGACATCCTATTGGTCTTACTGCAATCCAAAGAAGACTTAACCTTGGAGAAAGCTGGAGACAGAGGTAGGTCCATGAACAGGACAGGACTGAGAGGTGAAGAAAAATCTTGGCTCAGGAAGTCTCTAGTGACCATACAGTCTATCAGATAGTCAAGCCAAAGAAATTCCATGTGAGAAGATACTATTTGGAGGAAAAAAATAAAAGACACTGTCAAACCATGCCACTGCTGTGATGTTGAAAACCCCGCAGACACGGACAGTGTCCTGCTAGCCTGCAGAATGCTTTCACTGTAAAAGGATTGAAAACACTGGTAAGATGCGGGTGATAAGGAGAAAAAATTTACACACAAAGCCATTAACAAAATTGATGAATTTCATAGAGTCATAGAGGTTTACAGCATGGAAACAGGCCCATTGGCCCAACTTGTTCATGCCGCCCTTTTTTTTAAACCCGTAAGCTCATCCCAATTGCCCGCATTTGGCCCATATCCATCTATACCCATCTTACCCATGTAACTATCTAAATGCTTTTTAAAATACAAAATTGTACCCACCTCTACTACTACCTCTGGCAGCTTGTTCCAGACACTCACCACCCTTTGTGTGAAAAAATTGTCCCTCTGAACACTTTTGTATCTCTCCCCTCTCACCTTAAATCTATGCCCTCTAGTTTTAGACTCCCCTACCTTTGGGAAAAGATATTGACTATCTAGCTGATCTATGCCCCTCATTATTTTATAGACCTCTATAAAATCACCCCTCAGCCTCCAACGCTCCAGAGAAAAATGTCCTAGTCTATCCAGCCTCTCCTTATAACTCAAACCATCTAGTCCCGGTAGCATCCTAGTAAATTTTTTCTGCACTCTTTCTAGTTTAATAATATCCTTTCTATAATAGAGTGACCAGAATTGCACACAGTATTCCAAGTGTGGCCTTGCCAATGTCTTGTACAACTTCAACATGACATTCCAACCCCTCTATTCAACGTTCTGACCGATGAAACCAAGCATGCTGAATGCCTTCTTCACCACTCTGTCCACCTGTGACTCCACTTTCAAGGAGCTATGAACATGTACCCCTAGATCTCTTTGTTCTGTAACTCTCCCCAACGCCCTACCATTAACTGAGTAAGTCCTGCCCTGGTTCAATCTACCAAAATGCATCACCTCACATTTGTCTAAATTAAACTCCATCTGCCATTCGTCAGCCTTCTGGCCCAACTGATCAAGATCCCGTTGCAATTGGAGATAACTTTCTTCACTGTCCACTATGCCACCAATCTTAGTGTCATCTGCAAACTTACTAACCATGCCTCCTATATTCTCATCCAAATCATTAATATAAATGACAAATAACAGTGGACCCAGCACTGATCCCTGAGGCACACCGCTGGTCACAGGCCTCCAGTTTGAAAAACAACTCTCTACAACCACCCTCTGGCTTCTGTCAAGAAGCCAATTTTGTATCCATTTAGATACCTCACCCTGAATCCTGTGAGATTTAACCTTATGCAACAACCTACCATGCGGTATCTTGTCAAAGGCCTTGCTAAAGTCCATGTAGACAACATCAAGTGCACTGCCCTCATCTACCTCCTTGGTTACCCCTTCAAAAAACTCAATCAAATTTGTGAGACATGATTTTCCACTCACAAAGCCATGCTGACAATGTCAATAAGAGGAACAAAAATGTTTCCGAAGGGAGATCAGAGACCTCAAGTGGAATGCAGATATTAGTGTCAATGGACATACCACCAACTTTAAACTGGAACCAGTGCAACAGTTTTACCAGACAAAGAACAATGGTTAGTAACACAACGCCTCAAGCCGACTGAAACCCAATTATATGGTCCAGGAGGGAGCAAACTACAAGTCAAAGGAACATTTGCCCAGCACAAGGGAGAACAGATACTGAAAGCATTCTATGTTCTATGGATCCAGGAATTCTCCCTTCTAAATCAACACATCATTTTTCTCAAGACAATGGAGGATGTCAATAACAGATAGTCAAGAATGACATTGAAACAGAGCCTCTGAAACTCTTCAACTGCACCGAAGATACAGATTGGGACTCTGCGTTGATTTTTTGACACTCTTCACGGAGATTTATAATCCAGCCCGTTTCAGGAAGATGTCCAGGAGGGAGTGAGTGGACGTGTTCTCACAGAAGGCATAGTGAATCAATTAGACCAGAGAGTACTTGAGAATGACAACGATTCTTTAGCACGTTGTGGAACTGCACAAAAGAGGAGGCAGGTAGTTGAGGTGATGGGTGGGTGAGGTGGTAGATAGGTGAGGTGATAAGTGGGCAGGGTGGCAAGTTGGTGAGATGATAGGTAAGGGGGACAGGTGGGTAATAGGTAGTTGGGTAGGGTGGCAGGTGGGTGAGGTGGCAGGTGAGTGAGGTAATGGGTGTGAAGGGCAGTCAGGTAGTATGGAAAGTCAGATCTGATTGGGAGGATAGTTGGATGGTTGGGGGTCGTCAATTGGGGGGGGGGGTTAGTTGAGGGGTTAGTCAGAAGTCAAAGGCACAGCCAGGGGTTAGGGGGGTGTATTTGGGGTATCAGTGTGCGTGAGTGGGGGGTCAATTCTCTACTTCCTCAGTGGTTGGTCTAGGATTTTTCTGTCTAATATTCCCTGGGTTACTATTCAGGTAAGTCCCACAGAACTGTCCAAAGATTCTGATTCTGGCTCAGTGTCAACACCAGTGTCAGACTTAGAGTTTGTGGGGCCCTGCATTCACCTTCAATTCTGGGCCTCCCCCAATAATGTCATGCCCCTCCCCACAAGGGTTGTTATAATTGAGTAATGCAATGTTCTTCCTTTTCACAAGTTGTTTTCATCATGTGGTTTACTTCACAGTATATAAACATTTTGTCAATAGAATTCACAACTAGCTATAACATAGCCTTTCAGCTTAAATTTATAGTGATGTTAGTGATGTTTTCTAGGATGTATACATTGCCCAGGAGGTCAGAGAGACAGACAGAGAGAGTGAGAGAGGACTATGACTACAGTATTGGACTCTAAGGAGCTGGTGCCACTCATAGGTTCGCCACAGGCTCACTGACAGGAACAGCCCCAGTCACAAAGGCCAGATCCCACTCTGGCTCACACCAAAGCTCACAGGGCTTCATTCTTTACCTCATTTTCCCCTTTTAAATGAGCATATTTCATTTTATTTTTGACATTTGTACACTTAAACGTTCATTTAAAAAGATAGGAGGTGAGAGAGATAGAGAGAGGGAGAGAGAGAGATGGGTATAGCCTGCATTGAATAGATCCCCCAACCCCTCAGACCCCACATACATACTAATCCACACAGCCCTACCACACACCTCACCAAGCTAGCTATTATTATGTAGCAACCTCAGCAGGGCTAATAGGTTCCCACGAGAAGATGCTCAGATAAAACCTGAATACACATTGGGTGGGATTTTACCAGCACGTCTGCCCCAGTTTCATATGATCCCACCCGAGACCAATGGAAATTGCAGTTCTCGGAGTCTCGCCCGCCCGTGCCAGTAAAATTCTGGCCATTGTCAACAACCAAAGGCACAATTTGTCAAAACAGCTGTAGCAAAAATTAAAAAATCAGTCTGGATTAACTCGACGCTCCCTACAACATAGCAGCTTTGAGGTGCTTTTACACGCACTGGGCAAAACATGCCTCTCTTCTTGTCACTAAATTTGTGCACATGAAACAAATCAAAATCATCTCTCACTCACATCAAACTAATTCCGAACCCAATTAAAACAAATGGCACCTCCAGCCTGACTGCCAGGGAAGATTCGCCAATAACTCCAACCTAAATTAACCAGAAGAAGGAGTTTAACTCTAATTGTTTGATTTGATTTGGTTTATTATTGTCACATGTATTAGTACACAGTGAAAAGTATTGTTTCTTGCACACTATACAAAGCATACCGTTCATAGAGAAGGAAAGGAGAGAGTGCAAAATGTAATGTTACAGTCATAGCTAGGGTGTAGAGAAAGATCAACTTAATGCAAGGTAGGTCCATTCTAAAGTCTGACGGCAGCACGGAAGAAGCTGTTCTTGAGTTGGTTGGTACGTGACCTCAGACTTTTGTATCATTTTCCCGAGGGAAGAAGGTGGAAGAGAGAATGTCCGGGGTGTATGAGGTCCTTAATTATGCTGGCTGCTTTTCTGAGGCAGCGGGAAGTGTAGACAGAGTCAATGGATGGGAGGCTGTTTTGCGTGATGGATTGGGCTACATTCATGACCTTTTGTAGTTTCTTGCGGTCTTGGGTGAGCAGGAGCCATACCAAGCTGTGATACAACCAGAAAGAATGCTTTCTATGGTGCATCTGTAAAAGTATCACCATAGAAGTCAACAGTAGACCAAACGGCTAAAATGGACTGAGTTAAAAGGCAGTTGAATAATGGGCACATTGGATAATGAGAGACACAGAGAAAGAGAGAGCGAGAGAAAAAAAGAGGGATGGATGAACTGTCAGAGAGAGAGGGAGAGAGAGAGAGCTATTAGCAGGAAATCCAACTCTGAATTTCATAATGTTGCACTAATATGGAAAATGGTATTTCATCAACTCATATATCACCCAGAAATAGCTTTACTTCTGAATGTTTTTTACATCACATTCATTGCTGTATTTGAAATGCTGCAGGCAATTTACGCAACAAGTTTCCACAAACAGCCCTTATTCAGCGATGTGGTGTGAAGGGTATACCTGGACCAGGACTTTTACCGGAATTTTACCAGCCCACCCACCACGGGAATCAGAGCTGGCGAAGGGCGGAGCATGGGAAGGTCCATTGATCTCGGGTGGGATTTTACACTTTTGGGACAAGTGAGGCGGTAAAATCCCGCCTTATGGCCGGAATCTTATCACCATTCACGCTGGCAGGATTTTCACATCCCGCTGCGGCGAACGGAGATTTGGCTGGACACAAAATCCTCCGACCTCGCTGCAGCGGGAGCGTGGTGTGAACGGCTGGTAAGATTGCATCCCGAGAAGCTGACGCCACTCATAGACTCTACACAAGACACCCGTTGACAGGAAAAGGCCCACAGTCACAAAGGCGAATTCTCTCTACGTTGCCTCTATCCTGAGTTTTGGCACTAAGTAAACTGGATTTAATTCCCACAGACACCGGCCAGCACCCCCCCTCCCTCCCCATTGCTCGAGGCCCTGTGCCTTGGCACGGTGTGTTTCATTGTAAATCCGACTCTGGTCAAAGCCTTTCACAGAGGCTCCCGGGGAAATGCCTGTCAGAAGTTTAAATTAGTCAGCGGTGAGGTCCCTGGGACTCCCAGTGCCCATGGGTCGTGCCAGTACCTCTGTTTATAAGCTCTGGATCTCCCACGCACTATTAACCACTCTCTCAATGACCTTCAACAATTTGTGTCAAGGACCATAAATCCCAGGTCCTTGGCTGGGTTCTTGCACCTCTGTATCATTGAGTTTGTATTGCCTCTCCTTGTTCTTCTCAAAATGCTTCACTTCACACTTCTCTGCAATAAATTTCAGCTGCCCCACCCACTCATTCCACCAGCCTCTGGCTTCTCCTCTTGAAGTCTGTATTATGTTACCGCTCCACTTCGTAAAATACGTGTCGAAATAAATTAGTTTCTAGCGCAGAATTCATTAAGCATTATCACGCATGGAGGATATCTGCATAGAGAGAGAGAGTTGGCAAATGTTAGCTTTGTGTTTAATTTGGAGTAACTGGAACAGGTTTAGGTGTGGACTACGAGTCCCAGCAAGCTCACTGGCTGCTTTCTTTTCCGCTTCCTGGGACTGGGAGTTTCGAGGTTGGAACTGATCGGAATTGAAGCAAACAGAGAGAGAGCAGTTGTTAGCCGGGCTGCTGTCAGGAGTAGGTTGGTGTTTTACAGGGTGCGCTCACCCGTCCAAAGATCGGTGACCTGAGCTGATAACTGACATTTAAACAATGTAAACACTGCCATTTGTTCATTCCACAGACTGATCAAAGCTCCAGACTGTTCTGCACAAGCGGCGACCTACCTGTGTGTTTCAGAACTCCTTCTGTCCTGGGTCCCTGAGATTCACTGTTAGAGATGGCCAGCTCAGAGGTAATGCCTGCTCTTTTTATTCAAATTCAACACTTTAATTCCAGTTTTCCGAGCTATAGGGAAGTTGTCCAGAATTTCCTCCTGTTGAAAGTTTCCCTTTGCCACTCCTCTCTCCTCTTTTGCCCCTTCTGTTTGGAGATTCTGACTCGGGCCGAAGCAGACGTGGACAGTGAAATGTTGGAAGGTTGCTTCACAATTCAGCAAGTCCCACAGTTGTTTCTCCATTCTGCCCTGTGTTACGTTACTATCCAGAGTCGCAGCAATACACCTGGACAGAACTCCATGAAAACCTCTGGTTCCAGATTATTTTCAGGACACAAATCATTTCCTTGCACTGAAATATTAGAAGCTGCTGGATAAAAAATCTGTATGTGTGTCACAAGCGAAGGGTGGGTTTCTGTTCTGTCATTTTTGGCGTCTATTTCCTTAACTCAATCCTCCCATCAGTCTGGACATATTTGGGTTATACCAGTCGGTGCTGCCCTTTATACCTGTTTTATATTCTTTAAAGGGATGTGGGCATTTGTTTCCCATTCCTAATTGCCCTTGTTCGGAGAGGCAGTGGGAAGTTAAGGGTTAACTGCGGAGCTGTGGGTCTGGAGTCACATGTAGGCCAGACCAGGTAAAGATCATAGAATCATGGAATGCCTACAGTGCAGAAGGAGGCCATTCGGTCCATCGAGGCTGCACCGACCCAGGCCCTATCCCCGTAACCCTACGTATTTACCTCGATAATCCCCTTAACCTATACATCTTGGGACGCCAAGGGGCAATTTAGCATGGCTAATACACCTAACCTGCACATCTTTGGACTGTGGGAGGAAACCCACGCAGACACAGGGAGAATGTGCTAAGTCCGCACAGACAGTGACCCAAGGCCAGAATTGAACCCAGGTCCCTGGCACTGTGAGGCAACGGTACTAACCACTGTACCACCATGCCGCAGATTTCCTCCCCTAAAGGGCAGTAATGAACCAGACGTATTTTCAGGACAATCCATAGTGTGTAGGTCATGGTTATCATTGCTGAGACTAACTCTCTATATTCCAGATCGTATTAACTGAATTTAAATTCCACCAGCTACCGTGGTGGGATTGAACCCCCTTATCCCCTGAGCATTGGCCTGGACCTCTGGATTACTAGTCTAGGGACATGACTAATGCAGCACCACTTTGCTGAGAGTTTGGTCCAAGTGTTTTCTAATCTGGGGATTAAAAGAAAACTTCTAAATGAATGCAGATGTCATCATTGCTTGATTCAGTGCCTATTTCCTGCCCTCTCCCAAGCATCCACTGGCGGGTGAAACTAGAACTAAGTGACATCGCCTCAAAATAAGGGGGAGCAGATTTAGGACTGAGTTGAGGAGGAACATTTTCACACAAAGGGTTGTGAATCTGTGGAATTCCCTGCCCAGTGAAGCAGTTGAGGCTACCTCATTGAATGTTTTTAAGGCAAGGATAGATACATTTTTGAACAGTAAAGCAATTAAGGGTTATGGTGAGCGGGCGGTTAAGTGGAGCTGAGTGCACAAAAGGATCAGCCATGATCTTATTGAATGGCGGAGCAGGCTCAAGGGGCCAGATGGCCTACTCCTGCTCCTAGTTATTATGTTCTTATATGAATTTGTTATAGAATTAAGCAAGGAGACTCTGTTAGCTCATGGAGTAAATTCCTGTATGTTGCAATGCACGTTATTTTTCCTCAGTTGAGTAAGAGATTACATGTCTTGCTAACGTGCAAATCCAACAAGGGGTGTGGGGCCATTTAATAGTTTAGGAATCATTCCAAATTATTACAAAATAAGTATTTATTGATCACAAGCTGATAACTTTCATGTGCATGTTATACCAGTACAATTAATTGAATCTCAGCTTTATGGTTCTGTGTATAATGTACATTTTAAAGGGGATATGTTTTCTGTTATATTTACATAGTGTTTAAAGTTTATTCATTAGTGTCACAACTGGGCTTACGTTAACACTGCAATGAAATTACTGTGAAAATCCCCTAGTCGCCACACTCCAACACCTGTTCGGGTACACTGAGGGAGAATTTAGCATGGCCAATGCACCTAACCAGCATGTCTTTTGGACTGTGGGAAGAAACCGGAGCACCTGGAGGAAACCCATGCAGACATGAGGAGAACGTGCAGACTCCACACAGACAGTGACCCAAGCTGGGAATCAAACCCGGCTCCCTGGCGCTTTTGGGGAGCTGCCCCTTTTACTTTGTCCCGACTTAATCTGAGTTTGTTTATTTGGTTTGACCTAAAAAGAGGGCAGCAGTGCTAACCACTGTGCTACCATGCTGCCCATGTTAAATATTACAAAAGAAGCTGTATGACCTCCTTGTTTGCACTCCAGGGCAGAGACAGTCTAGTAGACTCTTTGTTCAAAATTTACCTGGTGGTATTGAGAAAACCCTATTGTAAAATAAATCAAATAACCAATTTTATTTTTCTGTGACCTATCAGGTTATTCCTATTTTGGATAACTAAAAAAACCAATTAAGCTAAATCAAATAAACTGAGGGACAAATTAAAGGGGCGGCCCCTTAAAGGGGTACTCCTTGGGGAAAGAAAAGGAAATCACAACATGAAGCAAAAGTGTTGAGAAATTTTACTCCCAACTCACTGTGTGAATTCCCAATGTAACGTGTCTGCAACTTTTCCACACATCTTGTTCTTTCCGGCTGAAGTCAGGGGCAGCTTTTTCCTTGTGGGCTTCAGGACCTTACTGTCAGACCGAAATGGGGCTCAGAAACATGCACAGGGTGGGATTTTCCGGCCGCGCTCACCCCAAGGCTGGAAATTCCCTCACGAGGTCAACGACCTTTGCATTACGATTCCCATGGCGGGCGGAACAGGAAAATTCCGCCCACAATGCCAGGAACAGTCTCTCAGGTGTTTTTCCCTGACCCACCCAATGAATAAGCCAGAGGGCAAGCTAGCTGCCCAATTAGGGATGGTGGGAGAGTTCTCGAAGCCAGAGGGACAATTGGACACATTCCAGCACCTTTGAAGCGAAGTGAGGGAGAGGATGTCATAAGATGGAGCTGGCTTCCTCCAAATTTTTTACAGTTGAACTGGAAATCAGAATCAGCATCCTGGCCATGAGATGGGTTGTACCCTTCCAGAGGGCAGCTGAAACCAGGCAGGCAGGGAAGAGGGCGAGAGGGCCTCAATGTAGGCCTGGAGTGATGCCTGTTCCCACATAATCCTGCTCCATCCCAAACTGCTACTGGGATGTCACTTCCAGCTAGCTGCCCCGTTCCCTACCACCTCTGGTTACCTCGGAGGCTGACTGCAAAGTTGATCTCCGACGATAGGCCTTTAATTGATTGAGTTGGCTACCGTCTGTTTGTATATGGATAGCCCTGCCCCTTCCCCCCACCCCACTTCTAGAAAAATGCCCCAGGGTGAAGCTGGCATCACAGGATTGCGTGGCTGCCTACCCCCATCCTGGTTTAAACATTAAACTCAGTGTGTTTCTAAAGAGTTAACCAGGTTACTGAGTGTAACCAGGAGATTTAGAAATTCACCTTTAGAATGAGCATTTTAGGACAATTCAATGGGCTATATTTTTAATATGTCACATGATCATTCATGCTTCAAGAAGGATAGAGATGATGAGTGTGTATTTTGTGTTTTCCAAGCTCAGGCCATTTTGAACATTTTGCAAGCCAGACTTGATAATAAATGCCAATGATTTCATGTCCCCTAGGGTGCTAAATTATGGGGTGGAAGATTTGTAGGAAGCGTTGATCCAATTATGGAGAAGTTTAATTCCTCTATAGTTTGCGATAAACGAATGTGGGCTGCAGATATTAGAGGAAGCAAGGCCTATGCCAAAGCTTTGGAGAAAGCTGGACTTTTAACAAAAACTGAATTGGATCAAATTCTTAATGGAATGAACAAGGTAAGAAATTTTATAATGAACTGGCTTAATGCTCAACTATCAAAGTAATGAGGTTTCCTGTCCTGAATGCAACTTTAATCTGTACGTCAGTCAGTCACTGAAGTGTCCCAAGGATTGAGTTAAACAGAATATAATTTTTGAGTTCAGATGCAATTTGTAGGCGTGAGTTTTCTGGTTGTGTGTTTGACATGATGTGAAAATGCCGGCGTTGGACTGGGGTGAACACAGTAAGAAGTCTCACAACACCAGGTTAAAGCCCAACAGGTTTATTTGGTAGCAAATACCAAATAAATACCAAATATTTGCTACCAAATAAACCTGTTGGACTTTAACCTGGTGTTGTGAGACTTCTTACTGTGTGTTTGACAGCCATTAGTTATTCCTCATGTTTATTTCAATGGACAGAAAAATAGAGTCACAGAGTTTTACAGCCTTCGGCCCAATATGCCTGCACCAGCCAACAAGCACCTATCTATTCTAATCCCATTTTCCAGCACTTGGTCCGTAACCTTGCATGCCATGACGTTTCAATATTGTGAGGGTTCCCGTATCTACCATCTTTTCAGCCAGTGGGTTCCAGATTCCCACCTCATCTGATGAAAAGGTTTTTCCTCAAATCCCCTCTAAATCTCTTGCTCCTTGCCTTCAATCTATGCCCCCTGGTTATTGACCCCTCTACCGAGGGAAAAGTTTCTTCCTATCTACCCTATCTATGTCCCTCATAATTTTGTACACCTCAATCAGATCCCTCCATAGCCTCCTCTGCTCTAAGGAGAATAACCCCAACCTAACCAGCCTTTCTTCATAGCTGAAATGCTCCAGCCCAGGCAACATCCTGGTGAATCTCCTCTGCACCCCTCCAAGTGCAATCACATCCTTCCTATAGTGTGGTGACCGGACCTGCACACAGTATCCAAGTTGTAGCCTTACAAGTATTTTATATTGCTCCATCATAATCTCTCTGCCCTTATAGATCAGCCATGATCTTATTGAATGGCGGGGCAGGCTCGAGGGGCTAGATGGCCTACTCCTGCTCCTATTTCTTATGTTCTTATGTTCTTTGTCTCAGCTAATAAAGGCACATATCCCAAATGCCTTTTTAACCACCTTATCTACCTGTCCTCCTACCTTCAGGGGCATATGGGCAAGCACCCCAAGGTCCTTCTGGCTCTCTGTACTTCCTAGCATTGTGCATTCCCTTGTCTTGTTAGTCCTCCCAAATGCATCACCTCACACTTTTCAGGGTTAAATTCCATTCACCACTGTTCTGGCCACCTGATCAGCCTATCTATAGCGCCTTGGAATCTGAGGCTTTCCTCCATGCTATTTGCCACAACACCAATTTTTATATAATCTGCAGATTTACTGATCATACCTCCCACGTTCCTTTCTAGATCATTAATGTACACTACAAACAGCAAGGGACCCAGCACTGATCTCTGCGGCACACCACTGGACACAGGCTTCTAGTTACAAAACAACCGTCGACCTGCCACTAAGCCAATTTTGGATCCAATTTGCCAAATTGCCCTTGATCCCATGGGCTTTTACCTTCTTGATCAGTTTGTCACGAGGGACCTTATCAAAAGCTTCACCGAAGTCCATGTAGATTACATCAACTGCATTGCCCTCATCTACAAAACTAGCCACCTCCTCAAATTTGTTAGACATGATCTCTCCTCAACACAGCCATGCTGACTGTCCTTGATTAATCCTTGCCTCTCCAAGTGGAATTAATTCTGTCCCTCAAGAGTTTTTTCCAATAATTTCCCTACCATTGATGTTAGACTCACTGGCCTATAATTACCTGTTTTTTTCCCCTACTTCCCTTCTTGAATAATGGTAGCATATTAGTTGTCCTCCAGTCCCCTGGAACCTCACCTGCTCAATTATACCCAGCCTCCCCTCCCTGCCTTCTATGCATATCTGGTCCTACTCCATAATGAACACAGGTGCAAGGTATTCATTTAATGCCTCATCTACATCTTATAGCTCCACACACAGATTGTCACTTTAGCCTCTAATGGGCTCATCTCTTTCCCTGCTTACCCTCTTGCCTTAATATAGTTACAAAATACCTTGGGATTCTCCTTTATTTTCCCTGAGAGTGTTTTTTTATGTCCCCTCTTTGCTTTCCTGATTTACAAAATGCCCCTCCTTCTACTTTCTATATTCCTCTAGGGCATCCATCCCATATTTGCCATAAGCCTTCCTTTATTTCCTTATCCAATTCTGATGGTCTTGTATTCTCTCAATTTCCTTTTTGAATGACTTTCGCTACTCTGATGTGGATTTTCCTACAGTAATTGCTCTCAGTCCACTTTGGTCAGATCTTGTCTTATCCTATTAAAATCGGCCTCCCCCAGTTCAGAATCTTAATTTCTGGTCCATCTTTGTCCTTAACTATCTTAATTCTTACTGAGTTATGATCACTATCACCAAAATGCTCCCCACTGACATCTCTACCACTTCATTCCCTAAAGCATTCCATCCCCTCTAAGCCTTTTACACTCTGGCTATCCCAATTAATATCATACTCGCATGAGTTAATCAATGCCCTCAGTTCATTGGTCTTACCCCTAAGACTCCTTGCATTAAAATAAATGCCATCCTGTCTTGCCATATTCCCTTGTGTTTTAACATGTCTTGTTTTGCATTTGTCAATGTTTTCTTTATTAATCTTAGTGTTGCGTGCATATTGAAGTTACAGGATGAATTTTGGCTGATCGGTTAGGTGTCAATCTGACATTGTAATGTGAGTAAGAAGTCTCACAACACCAGGTTAAAGTCCAACAGGTTTATTTGGTAGCAAATACCATAAGCTTTCGGAGCTTGCTGCTCCTTCGTCAGATGGAGTGGTCTCTGTTCTCCAACAGTGCACAGACACAGAAATCAAGTTACAGAATACTAATTAGAATGCAAATCTCTACAGCCAGCCAGGTCTTAAAAGGTATAGATAATGTGGTTGGAGGGAACATTAAACACAGGTTAAAGAGATGTGTATTGTCTCCAGACAGAACAGCTGGTGAGATTATGCAAGACCAGGGGCGAGCTGTGGGGGTTACTGATAATGTGACATAAATCCAACATCCCGGTTTAGGCCGTCCTCATGTGTGCGGAACTTGGCTATCAGTTTCTGCTCAGCGACTCTGTGCTGTCGTGTGTCGTGAAGGCCGCCTTGGAGAACGCTTGCCTGAAGATCCAAGGCTGAATGCCCGTGACTGCTGAAGTGCTCCCCCACAGGAAGAGAACAGTCTTGCCTGGTGATTGTCGAGCGGTGTTCATTCATCCGTTGTCGTAGCGTCTGCATGGTTTCCCCAATGTACCATGCCTCGGGACATCCTTTCCTGCAGCGTATCAGGTAGACAACGTTGGCCGAGTTGCAAGAGTATGTACCGTGTACCTGGTAGATGGTGTTCTCACGTGAGATGATGGCATCCGTGTCGATGATCCGGCACGTCTTGCAGAGGTTACTGTGGCAGGGTTGTGTGGTGTCATGGTCACTGTTCTCCTGAAGGCTGGGTAGTTTGCTGCGGACAATGGTCTGTTTGAGGTTGCGTGGTTGTTTGAAGGCAAGAAGTGGGGGTGTGGGGATGGCCTTGGCGAGATGTTCGTCTTCATCAATGACATGTTGAAGGCTCCGGAGGAGATGCCGTAGCTTCTCCGCTCCGGGGAAGTACTGGACGACGAAGGGTACTCTGTCCACCGTGTCCCGTGTTTGTCTTCTGAGGAGGTCGGTGCGGTTTTTCGCTGTGGCGCTTCGGAACTGTTGATCGATGAGTCGAGCGCCATATCCTGTTCTTATGAGGACCTCATAAGAACAGGATATGGCGCTCGACTCATCGATCAACAGTTCCGACGCGCCACAGCGAAAAACCGCACCGACCTCCTCAGAAGACAAACACGGGACACGGTGGACAGAGTACCCTTCGTCGTCCAGTACTTCCCCGGAGCGGAGAAGCTACGGCATCTCCTCCGGAGCCTTCAACATGTCATTGATGAAGACGAACATCTCGCCAAGGCCATCCCCACACCCCCACTTCTTGTCTTCAAACAACCACGCAACCTCAAACAGACCATTGTCCGCAGCAAACTACCCAGCCTTCAGGAGAACAGTGACCATGACACCACACAACCCTGCCACAGCAACCTCTGCAAGACGTGCCGGATCATCGACACGGATGCCATCATCTCACGTGAGAACACCATCTACCAGGTACACGGTACATACTCTTGCAACTCGGCCAACGTTGTCTACCTGATACGCTGCAGGAAAGGATGTCCCGAGGCATGGTACATTGGGGAAACCATGCAGACGCTACGACAACGGATGAATGAACACCGCTCGACAATCACCAGGCAAGACTGTTCTCTTCCTGTGGGGGAGCACTTCAGCAGTCACGGGCATTCAGCCTTGGATCTTCAGGTAAGCGTTCTCCAAGGCGGCCTTCACGACACACGACAGCACAGAGTCGCTGAGCAGAAACTGATAGCCAAGTTCCGCACACATGAGGACGGCCTAAACCGGGATGTTGGATTTATGTCACATTATCAGTAACCCCCACAGCTCGCCCCTGGTCTTGCATAATCTCACCAGCTGTTCTGTCTGGAGACAATACACATCTCTTTAACCTGTGTTTAATGTTCCCTCCAACCACATTATCTGTACCTTTTTAAGACCTGGCTGGCTGTAGAGATTTGCATTCTAATTAGTATTCTGTAACTTGATTTCTGTGTCTGTGCACTGTTGGAGAACAGAGACCACTCCATCTGACGAAGGAGCAGCAAGCTCCGAAAGCTTATGGTATTTGCTACCAAATAAACCTGTTGGACTTTAACCTGGTGTTGTGAGACTTCTTACTGTGCTTACCCCAGTCCAACGCCGGCATCTCCACATCATTGTAATGTGAGTCAGTATAAAATCATAGAATGATAAATCATAGGAGGGCATTCAGCCCACCAGGACAGTGCTAGCACTATGACAGAGCTATCCAATTAGTCGCACTCCCCTTCTCTTTCCCCTGTCGGTCGGATTATTTTTTAACTGTAAATGTTGAATTTTTTTATGAAGGTTACTATCGAATCTTCCTCCTCTACCCTTGCACTTAGGGCATTCCAAATTGTAACAATTGTATTTTAAAAGAAAATGTTTCCTTATCGCTGTTGTGGTCTTGCCAATGATTTAAAATTTGTCCTCTGATTCCCCCTGTTGCAGAAGGAAACAGTTTCTTATTTACTCAATCAGAACCCTTCATTGTTCCAAGTATCACAATAAAATCTTCCCTTAACTTTCTCTGCTGTGGATAGCAGTTGCAGTTTGCACTGTGTCAGTCTGTTAAGTGCACATGTTGCAAAACTTGAATTGCAACACTCATCTTCTCACAAACCAAACACTAATGTTTCGAAAGCTGCTCTCCTGATTTTTACTGGAGGCAATGGAATTGGGTTTTTTAATGCAAATGGTGTCTCAGGAGCTGTGCGATTCAGTGCTTTAAAAAAAAAATTTTGATTTCAAACTGTTAGATTTCGGAAGAATGGACAAATGGCACTTTCCAGATTAGAGAAGGAGATGAAGACATTCACACTGCCCATGAACGAAGACTGAAGGTAAGGGTGGCCATCCAACATATGTTTCTGAAAACTCAAGGATCCTTTTCAAGAATAATACAGTAGATGGATAAACTCTGGAACATCCAGATGTAGGTTTGGAAATAACCTTGAATTTATAACCTGGATTTCACTGATGTCCAGATTCTATCTGGTTCAAGATCCATTGCAATTCTTCATTATTGTATTAGTGACAATCTTTTTGGAAAGTAACCATCTTATCAACTGAACATGTGGTTTGACGTAAATTCATCTTATTTTTCAAAGCTCTTGTGACCAGCAAGAAATAAGAGAACATGGGAACATTAGATCTGACGCATCAGGGACAGTCTCAATGTCAAGCTATTGATTGGCATTTTAGTTGCGACATAGGACAACAAATCTATCACCAAGTACAGCCATCATTAATTATTTTAAGAATAGTTGGTGGTGGGTAACGTAGCTCATGCTCAGCCTGTGTTTTAGTTAGGAAATAAATCCTGATGACCTTCACTTACTCATTCTAACCCTTTTTCATAGGATCCCTGCAGTTCAGAAGGAGGCCATTCGGCCCATCGAGTCTGCAGTGACCAGAATCCCAACCAGCCCTATCCCCGTAATCCCACATATTTATTCTGCTAATCCCCCTGACACTAGGGTCAATTTAGCATGGCCAATGCACCTAACCCGCACATCTTTGGACTGTGGGAGGAAACCGGAGCACCCGGAGGAAACCCACGCAGACACGGGGAAGAATGTGCAAACTCCACACAGACAGTGACCCAAGCCGGGAATCGAACCCGGATCCCTGGTGCTGTGAGGCAGCAGTACTAACCACCGTTCCACCGTGTCGCCCTTTTTTAAGTCCCCAAGGTGGCCTCTTGTCATGAATTCTTTCGGAATGCTAAATTGACTTTTTTATTGATTAGCAAAATTGAAATGTGTTTCGTTGCAACTTACAAACTTCTTACAGGGTGTGACAGGGTGGATGTTCGATGAGATGTTTTCCCTGGCTGGTGAGATAACCTCACAATACGGGGCAGGCCATTTAAGACTGAGTTGAGGAGAAATGTTTTCACTCAGAGGGTGGGAAATCTTTGGAATTCTCTGCCCCAAAGGGCTATGGAGGCTCAATCAATGAACAGGTTCAAGACAGAAATCAATAGACTTGGTTGAAGAATTCCATTTTTGATGAAAATATTAATAATTGAAGGACATGTAGAAAAATTGAGAAATTTGGGGATTCCAGGAAGCAGGGATGTGATAACTGAACATTTGTTCATTAAAGCTGCAGTCATTACAATTAGAGGGTTATAATATTATTTTCGTTACTCCGTCTTTAGGCTAAATAAAAGGGGTCATGTGACCTGTTCTGGCACCTGCCTGACAGGAAGCTTGGGTGGTTTGATTGTTTGAGATCAAAGGGGGGCTTGAACTAGAGACTGTCTCTCTCCAGTGGGAAAATCCCACCCCGCAGGTTAGGTAGAAATGCTAATTAGCAATCCTTAATCCCAACTCCCTTTCATCTTCGAAGTAAACAGACAGTTTACAGCATAGCTGTTTACAATCCGATTTCTGTTTACTGAGAAGAAAGTGTGAGGTACTTCTGCAGGACAGCAATGGCAGCAGTCACTGGGTTTGCAATGAGTAGACTTCGAGGGTAAAATTTTCCTGTCCTGCCCGCCACGGGAATTGTAGCGGGCGGGACACAGACCATGAAAAGGTGCATTGAGCTCGGCCGAGATTTTCCGATCTTGGAGCGAATGTGGCCAGAAAATCCCACCCGAGTGTCTCAAAGTCCCAGAAAGTTGTTGTTATTGAATTGTAAACAGCTATGCTGTAAATTGTCTGTTTACTTCGAAGATGAAAGGGAGTTGGGATTAAGAATTGCTAATTAGCATTTCTACCTACCCTGCGGGGTGGGATTTTCCCACTGGAGAGAGACAGTCTCTAGTTCAAGAGACATATCCTGTAGACTTCGACACGTTCTGGGAGATTGGTCCTAGCATGCCCTGAGTGAATAAGAATAATTACAAATGGCTTTAATGCTGGTGATGCATTTAATGAACTTTCCAAAAACAGAGGATATGGGATCTATTGGTACCTAATAGAAGCTGGACATAACTGTGAACTGTTTTCTCTAAGGAATGTAACTCTGTGAAGAGTGTAATATGTGATAGATATAAAGAGAAACTTTCCTTCCTATAGTTTAAGGTATAATTTGCTCACAAAAAGAAAGTTGAGTTTAGTCAATAGTGTTTTTTAATTATTTGTTACAGTAAGCCAGAGTAGTTTGATTGTTAGAGATTAAGGGAAGATTTAGATTGTTTTACTGAAAAGAAGGTGCAAAGTCTTTCCACTGGTGTTTTCAAATGAGTCTCCTCCATTGAACCAATGTTAATCTTTTCCGTATCATTTATAGGTGTATTACAAAAATCCAAAAAGTGTTAAAAATATTTTTTTTTTAAAAAAACCACATCAACACAATAAATATGAAATCTTACTATGTAGTTTTTTTCAGCTGTTAACTGGAACTTTGAATTACTTTTTAAATGTTTTCGGCCTCATCGATCATGGAGACTTGAGATAATCAGTACCAAATGTCTGGCTGATTTCCACCTTCTTGCCTCTTATGAACATATGTGATTGGCACCACATCTACAAACATTCAATCCCTCCACCACCTCCGCTCAGTAGCAGCAGTGTGTACTATCCACAAGATCCATTGCAGCAATTCACTAATGATCCTTAGACAGCACCTTCCAAACCCATGACCACTTCCATCTGGAAGGACAAGGGCAGCAGATAAATGGGAACACCACCACCTGCAAGTTCCCCTCCAAACCACTCACCGTCCTGACTTGGAAATATATTGTTGTTCCTTTGCAGTCGCTGGGTCAAAATCCCGGAATTCCCTCCCTGATGGCATTGTGGGTCAACCCACAGACTGCAGTGATTCAAGAAGGCAGCTCATCACCACCTTCTCAAGGGCAGCCAGCAACGCCCATGTCCCATGAATAGAAAAAAAAAATTAGGAGCAGGGAGTAGGCCACTCAGTCTCTTGAGCCTGCTTCACCATTCAGTAAAATCATGGTTGATCTGATTGTAGCCGACACCTGATAATCTCAATCTACTTCCACCTTAAAAGTGTTCAAAGACACTGCTTCCACTGCCTTTTGAGGAAGAGGGTTCCAAGGGCTCGCTGCCCTCTGAGGGAGAAAAAATTCTCCTCTGCTCTGTTTTAAATGCATAAACCCTTATTTTTAAACAGCCTCATTTGTCTCTTACCCCCTCTTGATTTGGAAACTGGGAAGGAAAGAAGGGGAAATAGTATGTGGAGAAGTCTGTGCCAAATAGGATTGATGTGCACGCAATAATTTTGAGAAATTTGTGTATTTTTTTTAGCTGAGAAGTTGCTGCAGGACATGTGCAAGAATAACAGGTTTTCCTGTAATTGGGTAACTTCTCCTCAGTGGTTTCCCAGTTCAGTAAGCAATTGCTCACCATTTTGCCTCCCTTGGGCTTCTTGCATGATCCAATGCAAGTCCAGGCACAGGCCCATATAAGCCTAAGTAAATGGAAGAAAGTTGGAACACTGCCTCAGGCTTGGATTGTCAATATTGGGATCTTTTGACGACTGATTAAGATCAGTGACCAGAACGCTCTTGGTGCTAAAGTGATATTTTGAGATCAGGAAGAGAATTAAAAACTCTCAAGTCTTCAAGGCTTTTTAAAAATTCATTGACGGGATGTCGGTGTCACTGGCTAGACCAGCATTTATTGCCCATCCCTAGTTGCCCTTCAGAAGGCAGTAGTGAGCTACCTCCTTGAACCTCTGCAGTCCCTGAGGTGCTGATACGCCACCCACTGTGGTGTTGGGGAGGGAGTTCCAGGATTTTGACCCGGCGACAGTGAAGAAGAGGCTTCTGCAGGTACTTGAGTCAGTGAGGATTCATGGGCTTAGCACTGGGTTTTCGTTAGCATCCCTGCTCCGCATAGGCCACGCTGGGAACAGATTCCAAAAAATAAATTGAGCAGGTTTGCTGGGAATCTCTCTCACTTCAGTAAAATTGCTATGTTAGGTCTGTGCATGCTATAGCCATAGGGCGGGATTTTCCGGCCGTACTTGCCCTAAAACTGAAAAATCCTTCCCGAGGTTAACGGACCTTTGCATGGGCATTGTCCCCTGCCCGCTATGATTCGCGTGGTAGGAAAATTCCTTCCATAGTTTCACATCTTGGGGAAAATCCTCCCAGTTCCAGAGCAGCATGAAAGAGGCAAAGACCTGACTTATTGAGTGTCTGTTCTACCATCCGCTCCCCAAAACTGTGCAATGCCAAGTTCCCCAGGAAAAAGGAAGAAGAAAGCCCATCATTTTTGAACAATCCCATTGCCATACCTAGAGGAAGTAAAATTACTGAGCATTGCCATTTTCCATTATTGATAGAAGCATAGAATCTTTTTAAAAGGACATTGACAGGTTGATTATAGGATGATAGCCTCTCTGGATGGGGAGCCTAGAACTAGGAAGATGGGTGGGGGGTGGGGGCGGTCACAGTTTCAAATGAAGGGGTCGGTCATTTAGAACTGAGATGAAGAGAAGTTTCTTCACTCGACGGATTGTGAAAACATGGAACTCTTTATTTCAAGAGCTGTGGATGTTCAGACATGGAGCATCCTCAGGAGAGAGGTCAATAGGTTTTGAATACAAAGGGAATTGAAAGTGTGGGAAAGTGAAGTTAAGATAGAAGGTTGGCCAAGATCAAATGGAGGGGCCAGATTGGCTATTCCTGTTGCTAACTTTGTATGTTTTGATGACTCTGTTGTCTATTGATTTTTATGTATTTGAAATCGATATACTAAAAAGGGAAGGCTTGGATGTAGCATGAACTTAGTACTTCCCAGTCACTTTTTGTTGATAACACCCTTTTTATTGGACAATTGACTCACTACGGGCAACATCAGGGAAGATCTACTGGTGTCTTTGTAATGATATAGACACACAATTTGCTCTCAATGACGAAGGAGCAACACTCTCTGGCCATCTCGCTAACAGTTGCCCAGAGTTTTCAGGGGGGCCTCACAGTGGATATATCCTCTAATGTGGTGTCTATTTCAGTGTGGCACCTCCTACAGGGAGGTTGTGGCAGGCATAGCAAGTTCTTCAGCTAAACAGATTGAAGGATCCTTATTGAGACACGCCGAGTTCAAACCAGGAAGTATAAACAACAAATACAAATGCTATTTAATTGATGTACATGTAGCAAAATAAAGATTGGGAAATATTTTTAAGAAATATGTATTATTTCATGGAATGTGAGTCACTGGTAAAGTATGTATTTATTGCCCATCCCCAATTGTCCTTGAGAAGTTGGTCGTGAATCATTATCTTGAATCACTGCAGTCCAACTGAGTGGCTTGCTGGGCAATTTCAGAAGACATTTAAAATTCAACCACATTGCTGTGTGCCTGGAGTCACATGTAGGTTTGACTGGGTGACAACGGCAGATTTCCTTCCCTCAAGGACATCCGTGATCAAGATGGATTATATTAAGGGAGAAAGATGAGAGAGAGTATGGCCGGAATTTTACCAGCACGCCCGCCCCAATTCCGGGGGCGGGCGAGGCTCGGAGAACGGCATTTTCAGCCGGCCTCGGGCGGGATCGTACAAACCTCGGGCGGATATGCCGGTAAACTTCCACCCTATGAATATATATATTTTTCTAAATCTTCAGCATCAAATGCCTTCTGAAAGAATGTGATTCGTCACTTGTATAATACATTTTTCAGCGTCACAGTGATCTTTCAGCAGTGATTATCATTGATAATGCTGTAAAAAACTAACTCACTCCTGAATGCAACAACCCTAAGTTTTTTCAGTCCATGTTGCCATCAGTTAATGCAGAGTCTACTGGTCAAGTCTACAATGTTTAAAGTTTATTTATTAGTCACAAGTAAGGCTTACATTAACATTGCAATGAAGTTACTGTGAAATTCCCCTAGTCGCCACACTCTGGCGCCTGTTCAGGTCAATGCACCTAACTAGCACGTCTTTCAGACTGTGGGAAGAAATTGGAGTGCCCGGAGGAAACCCATGCAGACATGGGGAGAACGTGCAGACTTCGCACAGACAGTCACCCAAGCCGGGAATCAAACCCAGGTCCCTGGCGCTGTGAGGCAGCAGCACTAACCACTGTGCCACCATACCACCCCATAATGGCGCATTATGTGAAAGAGCATGGTATCTCTAACAGCAGCTTGTGGGTTTTCAGGGTTAACTGCTCCTGTGCAGATGGAAGATGTTAATGTCAGACTTGCCCTGTATTGATGTTAAGTGCTGGTAGCCTGACGTGGAACAAAATCTGGACCATAGTTGGGATTGTACAAATTGGCAGATTTCCAGTGCCATTATTTAAATTTGTATGTGTAAAGTTAGCAAAGTTGATTAACCACTTTGAGGAGTGTTCTTATGAATACCTTTTGTGTAATTTTTACTTCAGGAGCTGATTGGAGAAGCAGCAGGAAAATTGCATACTGGTCGAAGCAGGAATGATCAGGTAAATTTTATACACATTGGAATCGTAACATCACACCAGGATTATGAAGATTTGCTGGGTTTTTAGTTTTTAAAAATTTCTCATTTTCCCTCTTCCTCCCCCCTAGTTCTGTTACCAATATTTTTAATCTATGATTACTGACCCACCCACCGATAGAAAATTGTTCATCCTTATTTGCTCTATTTCATAGAACCCCTGCAGCACAGAAGGAGGCCATTCGGCCCATCGAGCCTGCACCAACAACAATCCCACCCAGGCCCTATCACCTTAACCCCACCTATTTACCCTGTTAACCCCCTGAAACTAAGGGGCAATTTATCATGGCCAATCCACCTAACCTGCACATCTTTGGAGTCTTTCACGATTTTGAACTTCCTCATTAAATCATAGAAACCCTACAGTACAGAAAGAGGCCATTCGGCCCATCGAGTCTGCACCGACCACAATCCCAACCAGGCCCTACCCCCATATCCCTACAGATTTACCCACTAATCCCTCTAACCTACGCATCTCAGGACACTAATTTTTTTTTAGCATGGCCAATCAACCTAACCCGCACATCTTTGGACTGTGGGAGGAAACCCATGCAGACACGAGGAGAATGTGCAAACTCCACACAGACAGTGACCCAAGCCGGGAATCGAACCCAGGTCCCTGGAGCTGTGAAGCAGCAGTGCTAACCACCGTTCTACCGTGCCGCCCCTCAATCTCCCCTCAACCTCTACTCTAGAGCCATTGGGATAGTTCTCCTTCAATGCCTCGCACTATCTGCTCTCTCATCCCATGAATCATTCTGGATAATGTCCTCACCAAGGCCTCAAACGCCTTCTTAAAATTGTGGTGGCTGGAATAGATCACAGTAATCCGAGTTCGGATCTAACCTGAGAATTGTGAAGGTTTAGCCTAACGTCATTGCTTGGAAATCCTAGGTGACTTGATCTTTGCTCCCCTAGCCCAAGGAAGCTGAAGTGAAATATGGCACCATAACTAAAGGCATTTAACTCAGCAAGAGCCATGGTTTACAATGGGAGGCCATCTTGTTCTGTGTAGCTGAGTCTTCATTATTTCACTTATTGAAAGAAAGGTCCAAGAACGGTTTCTGCTTTGATCACATTAAGATGAATTGATGAGTGCAAGCTTTCGTTAATACTTAAATGGGATGCAGAGTTACCGTGTTAACGTGTGTGTATATATATATATATATATATATATATATATATATATAACTCCAGGAGTCAGCTGCGAAGGAACCGTGCTTTTATTGCACAAAATGAAAATAAGCAATAACCACAAGCCTGTGGTGAATGCAGCAGGTCCCAACTGGGACTAAAAGGTTCATGGACCCTCTCGGGGTCTTGCTTTACACAGGGCTTGGTATACGAGCTCCACCTGATTGACTAATTACCAATCCCCAGCAAACTCATGGTCAGTGAGCCCAACTGGCAGATCAGTCAATGATTCCCCATTCAGATCATGAGGATTGTCACAAGATACTGCTCACATGTTTTATATGTTTGTCAGTGAGCTTTCAGTCCAGAAAACGTTGCCTTTTGATAGGGATCAAAGGTCCTTTTTGAAAAGATTGGCATCTGTTGTTTTTGCAGCAAAGCGCACTGTGTCTTGAAGACTCACATTTGTTCACTGTTTTCAACAGCTGGTTGTGTGCGCGTTTGTGCCATTGGATAGGGTACCCTACTGCCAGTCCACCATAAGCAATTCATAACTGTACACAATGAACTCTTTTGTAGGTGGTAACTGATATGAGGCTGTGGCTGCAAGATGAAATCCCCGTTCTGATGGGTCACTTGCAGCAGTTAATAAAAACGATGGTTGAAAGGGCTGCCGCGTAAGTTCTATATTCTGTATTTCGTGGTTTTTGACAGCGTGTAAAGATTTTTCAAATCAATTCACAGATGATTGCAATTTATTTTGCATTATGTTGTTCACATGACCTAATGTCAGTTGAGGCAGAATCTCTGATTTCAGTGGGGCACATATCATCAATCCAAGTCAAACCTGGGGCCTTGCCTGTGGTAGTTTTGCCTGCATTTTGAAGCTCTATCTGCAGGATCCTAATTCCCTCGCAATGCGATATTTAAAAAATTAATTTTGCAGGATGTGGGCGTCGCTGGCTAGCCAACATTTATTTACTGCTCTTCAGAAGGTGGTGGTGAGCCACCATCTTGAATCGCCGCATTCCCTGTGGCGTATGGCACTAGTTTAGCTAGTTTAATCACTGTCATCAGTTGTTTTTTCAGAGCTGTCTTTCTAACTTGGCCCTAAGCTCCTGTACGGTAGGTGCTGGCTTCCTGTTGGAGCAATTGCTCCACAGGAGTAAACAGCTCTCTGGTGCCCCTCCCAAATGACCATCGTTCCAGCTGGAGCCCAGATGTAGCTGCCTGCAGGCTACCATTCAGAAAACGTCATGTCCATACCAGTCCTCTTTGCATATCCATATTTACATAGAAACAAAGAAAATAGAAGCAGGAGTAGCTCATTCAGCCCTTTGAGCCAGCTCCACCATTCATTATGATCACGGCTGATCATCAAATTTAGTATCCTGATCCCACCTTTCCCACCCCCACCTCCCCATCCCAGAATCCTTTGATCCCTTTGGCCCCAGGAGCTATATCTAATTTCTTCTCTATCTAATTTCCTCCAGGAGTTACATTGGTGAGCAGGAGTGAAGATCATGACTATTTTTTCCCCTTTCCTTCCTTTCTGCTTAACGTTGAGGGAAAATTCCAGAACTCTTTTGGCACCAGCAACAACTCGATAGTCACTGCAATAGTCTCAGCGGGCGAGGATGTTGGGGAGGGTGTGGGGCATTGGCGTCAAAGCCAAGTCCAATCTTGCCTTCACTCAACAGGACTTCTGAGAGAAGTTGGTGAATAATAATATGCAGTAGAATAACTGGCTGATTTTAATTTCCATCCTCTGCCGCCCGTCTCTTCACCCTGCTTATTGAACTGGGCCATCAAACCAATCACTAGTCAACTATCAACAAAATTAGGTTTAGTAAAGACCATTCAGCTCATCGTGCCCACCCGTCTGTGAGTAACAATCTTGCTCATGGATTCTCTCTTTCCTTTTCACAAGGTATTAATTGCGAACTGTGATTTTTTGTAAAAATCTCATTCATGGGACATGGGTGTCGCTGGCTGGTCAGCATTTATTACCCATCCCTAGTTGCCCTTGGAAGGCACTTGAGAATCAACCACATTGCTGTAGCTCTGGAGTCACATGTAGGCCAGACTAGGCAAGGGTGGAAGATTTCTTTCCCTAAAGGACATTAGTGAACCAGATGGGTTTTTCCAATAATCGGCAATGAATTGTTGTAGATTCTTAATTCCAGATATTTTAAAAATTGAACTCAAATTCCACCATCTGCCATGGCAGGATTCGAATCCAGGTCCCCAGAGCATTAGCAGATTTTCTGGATTAATAGTCTAGCGATAATACCACTAGGCCGTCACCTCCTATTTCTGGTAGTTTGTTCCACAAGAGATGTGATTCGGTTGTTGCATTGTTAAAATATTCTCTGTTTTGCTTTGTCCTTCAGTGAGATTGATATCCTTTTTCCTGGATATACTCATATGCAAAGAGCACAACCAATTCGATGGAGTCATTGGATTCTGAGGTGATCACTATTTTACTTGGTGTTAGATTAAGCAGCTGAAAAGTTGCAGACACACTGTAAATGGTAATGTTAGTCAAACTCCATGTCTATATTTGTTAGCACAGGTAACAAGAGATGCCACTTTACAGTCACACACTGGGTGATGCACTCACCTGAAGAAGGGGCTTGGAGCTCCGAAAGCTTGTGTGGCTTTTGCTACCAAATAAACCTGTTGGACTTTAACCTGGTGTTGTTAAACTTCTTACTGTGTTTACCCCAGTCCAACGCCGGCATCTCCACATCATGATGCATTCACGCCATTAACTCTAATTTTCAAATGACTACTGTAATATCATAGGATCTGTTCAGAGCTTTGGAAAGAAATGACTGGAATATTAAACGAAGGGCATTTTAACCAGCAGTTGAAATTCAGTGACTTCAACCATGCGTGGACATTTTTCAGGGATGATCAGAGTTAGTTTTTATTTCTAATTTGAAAGCTGTTTCAGTGTTACCATAATAAAAATAGCTATAAATTAGGCAAAGAAGCAATTATAATCATGCTTTTAATAGAAGTAATTCTATCTTGATCTTTTGCCAAAACATGGAACCGAATTCTGCTTGTCTAGTTCAAAAGTTTAAAGTTTATTTATTAGTGTCACAAATAGGCTTACATTAACACTGCAATGAAGTTACTGTGAAAATCCCCTAATTGCCACACTCCAGCACCTGTTCGGGTACCCTGAAGGAAAATTAAGCACGGGCAATGCACCTTATCAGTCTTTCAGACTGTGGGAGGAAACTGGAGCACCCGGAGGAAACCCACGCAGACACGGTGAGACCGTGCAAGCTCCACACAGACAGTGACCCAGGCTGGGAATCAAACCCGGGTCCCTGGCACTGCGAGGCAGCAGTGCTAACCACTGTGCCACGTCTACTTGCATAAAAAAACATTTAGTGGCACTATTCTAAGAAGAGCAGGAAGTTCCTCAAATGTGCTGGCTAGTATTAGTATCTCAAACACCAAAAATGGATTGCCATATCATTTTCTGTTGGTAGGCTGCTGCAGAACATGACGATAATCACACTTCAACAGTGCTTTCAGACATCCTGACACAATATCCATACTGTTCCTACGACATCAACACATTGCAATTCTTAAATTTTGTCAAGATATCAAACTCATTTAATAGCAAGAATTAAAATCTGAATGGTCCGAAGATGCTTTTATGCAGTTAGACGTTCCTTATTATTGTGTTTTGGTTTATTTCAAATGGTTTGAAAAATTCCAGCAGGCCTGAAGATATTAAAGATCTTAAGATGTAACTTATTTTAATTGGGCACTGACCCCTCTTAAAAGTCCAAAAATGTTCTCGCTATGCTTTTTTGGTTGAAAGACATTAGTGTGAATTAACTATATTGTTGACTGTGGACCTGTACAAGGTTAATTAGTTGGTCAAAGAAGATGTTTGTTCTGTTTTATAGCCACGCTGTTGCCTTGTCTCGTGATGCTGAAAGACTGGAGGAAATTAGGAAAAGAACCAATGTCCTGCCTTTGGGAAGGTGCAATATTTGTCTTTGTATATCCAGTGCCTTATAGAAAGTAATAATAAATATTACATAGAATATTGTAAAATGTACAGCACAGATACAGGCTATTCAGCCCAACTTGCCAATGTAATCATTTATGCTCCACTGGAACCTCCTTCTATCTTTCCTTATCTAATTCCCTCAGCACAATCTGTTATTCTCTTCCCCTTCATAATTAAAGAAACTTAAAATGCTTAAATCTCCGCAGGCCTGGCAGCATCTGTGGAGCGAGAAACAGAGTGAACGTTTCAAGTCCATATGAGTCTTCAGGGTTAAAGAGAGGGAGAAATGTGATGGATGTTATACTGTTTAAAGGGGGGCCTAGTAGGTGGAGCAAAATAGGTCAGGGAGAGGTGGGAGCTAGCAGAGATTTGACACAGAGATTAGAACACAAGACACAGGGAGTGTTAGTGGTAGTGTTACAGACTAAAGGAGGTGAGGATAGTGGCAGAAAGGTAATTGTGTGTTAATAGTAGAACAGGATTCCACACTCTTGTGGAAGCGAAACTTAAGAACAAGTGACAGATGGCCCTGTGGGTCTCCCCAATGTAGAGGAGACTGTATTAGGGACAGTAAATACAGTAGACCAATTCTGCCAACTCCAACATGATGCCACCACCAAGCACATCTTCCCCTCACCCCCTCCCCCCTCTGTTAGCATTCCGTAAGGACCATTCCCTCCATGACACCCTGGTTCACTCCTCTGTCTCTGCCAACTCCTCATCTCCTTACTATAACACCTTCGCATTCAAAGACACCAGTCCCCATACCTCCTCCCTCCTCAACATACAAGACCCCAAATACTCCTTTCAGGTGAAGTAGCATTTCACTTGCACCTCCTTCAATTTGACGTGAATTGAACGCTTCGCTGGTTATAGCAATGGGATGCCAAGAGAATTGTGCCATTTTATGACTAAGAAAGTTATCTCTCATATCATTACATTAATGCTTCTCGTGTGCATGTGTGTGTGCGTGTGCATGTGCGTGTGTGCGTGGTAATTTAACATACTGGTTCTCGCTAGCAAACAGGGCAAGTCTGTCCTTCAATATTAATTGCATCAGTTAGAAATGTCCCATGATCTATTCATTTAAACTTACTGCTTTATTCTCCTAGTGGTGCTATTGCTGGAAACCCTTTTAAGATTGACAGAGAATTCCTTTCTAAGGGTAAGTTTTGAAAAGTCTTTGCTCAAGTTTAGATAGTTGATGAGGACTGTGTTAACTAGTTACTGGCTATTTCAGTAACCCGAGAAGATTATATATCCTTGTCATATTTTTACATTAGCATTACTAAATTGTGTCAAAATGGTTTCGAAGAGCAATATCACGGTGGCACAGTGGTTAGCACTGCTGCCTCACAGCGACAGGGACCCAGGTTCAATTCCCAGCTTGGGTTCCTGCTTGTGCAAAGTCTGCACATTCTCCCCGTGTCTGCGTGAGTTTCCTCCGGGTGCTCCAGTTTCCTTCCACAGTCCAAAAGACATGCTGGTTAAGTGCATTGGCCATGCTAAATTCTCCCTCCGTGTACCCGAACAGGCGCCGGAGTGTGGCGACTAGGGGATTTTCACAGTAACTTCATTGCAGTGTTAATGTAAGCCTGCTTGTGACGCTAATAAATAAAACCAATTACTGGAAGGTTGAGTGCTGTCGATTGTAGATTGCCCCAGATGGTTAGGGAATGGAGAAAAAGATGATAGGAAGCTTGCTGACAATTATTTTCAAAAGGGACGCAGTCCATTGTGCTTTCTTTAAGATAAATATCTTCCTCTGAGTTCCCCAGGATTTAAATTGCTTGCAACAGGACCTCCAATGAGTTTGTTTTATTGTCCGTTAGCAATTAAACTGCATAAAACCAATTGTCGATCTGTTTGACTTTCAGAGCTGCAATTTGATGCCATTAGTTTGAACAGCATGGATGCAACCAGTGGACGAGATTTTGTTGGTGGGTACAATTCCTCTCACTAAGCAAGCAATTTGTAGATGATTGTACAGAGTAAATAGTTCCTTATTCAAATACAAATAGAGTAACATTGCATCACCTGACCCTGCAATCTCTCAAATTCTGCAGCCTGATAATGACTACGTTTCACATTCCTCATCCTTGTTTTCGAATCCTTCCCGTGGCTTCACCCCTCCCCTCCGGCACAACGCCAAAAGGTTTGCACTCCTCCAATTCTGGACTCTTGCCCATCCCTGATTTCTACCACTCCACTTTTGTTTGGGGTGCCTTCAGTTGCCTAGACCCTGAAGTCTAGACTTGTCTCTCTAAACATCTCCACTTATCTGCACCGCTTACTCCTCCTACTCCATTAAAACCTATCTCTTTGGCCAAACCTTCAGTTATTTGCGTCTTTTTTATGATTTGGTACCAAGATTTGTTCAAGGAAAGCATTAGGACCTTTTACTGCAATAAAAACATGATATGAATCAAGTTGCTAAATTGAAGTATTCTCTGTCTATACATTTGTGATGTTGCTTATGAATAAAAACTTAAACCAGCCACTTCTGAAAGAAATGGTTTTGCAGTTGTCTTCCTATTTAACATTTCTGCCTATTAATGGGGTAGGATCAAAAGATTTTTGCCTGAGATAAAGTGGATGGGGAAGGATTTTTCCCAAGAGTAGTGTCAGACCGTGTGGTGTCTTGTCTACAATGAGGGTTCTGCTAAGGAAAGAGGTGAGAAAATAATTAGATAGGCTTTGATACACTAGAGAAAGGCAAGTTTAGGAATTATGTAAGGGTATTTTTTTATTAGTGCTTGGGATGAGCATCTCACTGGCAAGGGCAGCATTTATTCCCCACTCCTAACTACCTTCTGAGTGGCTTGCTAGGCTGTTCCAGCAGCCCGTTGATGTTCAAGCGTGCGGTTATGTTTCTTGAGTCATGGGTAAGGATGGCAGGTTTCCTCTCTTAAAGGACATTCATGAACCAGATGGGTTTTTCTTTATGACCGTCTAGTATTTTTCAATCAGCAAACTGAACTTCTGGGTAGTATGGTGGAGGCAAAAATCCCAGAATTGTTTCAGGCATAGTTGGATGGTGGGACTGGGGTCATTTCATTGAATCAGAGAATCCCTACAGTTCAAAAGGAGGCCCATTGAACCTGCACTGATAGCAATCCCAGCCTATCCACATAACCCCACGTATTTATCCTGCTAGTCACTAAGGGGCAATCTAGCATGGACAATCAATCTAACCTGCATATTTTTGGAGTGTGGGAGGAAACTGGAGCACCCGGAGGAAAGCCACGCAGACACGGGGAGAACATGCAAACTCCACACAGACAGTGACCCAAGGCTGGAATTGAACCCGGGCCCCTGGCACTGTGAGGCAGCAGTGCTAGCCACTGTGCCACTGTACCAGTCCATTTCTCCATGCATAAGCTACAATAGCCAAATGACCATCGTTTGTATCTATCTTGTGACCTGTAATGAAGTCTTCCTCGTTCGTACATTAGGTTGTCAGTCAAGAACAAAAAATACTGGAAGCACTCACTAGGATGCAACTCTGTTCCCTGTTAGGATGCTGCCTGCCCTGCTCCACTCTGATTTCCAGTATCTGCACTACTTTACACTTAAGTCGACATGATTTTGTATATGTTTGGCCAAAGAGGAGTTGAAGGAGCTCTGTAAGATCTCAGAAGCTAAGAATCATTGAATGGTTACATCACGGAAGGAGGCCATTTGGTCCATCGTGCAAGAGCTGGCTCGCTGCAAGAGAATTTAGCCAGTCTCTCATCTTTCCCAATAGCCCTATAAATTTTCTTCTTTCCTCTTCAGTGGCTAATCCAGTTGCCTTTGAAACTAATTACAGCTGTGAGGTAAATGTATGCGAGTGTGTTTTATCTGCACAGGGAAACGTCGTGTTTGTTGCCATAGGTTACGTACTTAACATTTTGCTCCGGTTTATTCAAGCTGAGATCCTGTTCTGGTGCTCCCTGTGTCAGATCCACCTGAGTAAGATATCTGAGGATCTAATCATTTACAGCACCAAGGAATTTGGATTCGTAAGCCTGTCTGATGCCTACAGGTGAGCCCAGAACCAGTAACTTAGTTATACTTTCTATTGGAGCTGGTTCCAAATAACAACGCATTATTTGTTTGGGTTGGGTGTACATTTTATTAAAATTTAAATGTGTAAATTTTCCTTGTCGCTGTTAGCAGTTGGAGAATTATAACCACAGTTTATATGAAGAGCCCTAGGCAACATGTACCCAAAAATAGATCCATCAATAGCGACATGTACATCTGAGCTGTGGAAGTATTTGACCTTATCATTCAAGGTAGAAGTTTCATTATCATTCAAGTAGAAGTTCCTTTTCAATGGAATTCCTTCATGGATAAATGATTGATAACAACAAGATTTTTTGCCTGAGCTTTTTGTTTTAAGTTTGTCTTCCTGTGAGGTGCATTTTTTGCACCAATGGACACATTTTTGCTCAAAGTTTGACTGTAGAAAGTTTAGATAGAAGGTGACAGTGAAAAGGGTAGAGGTGACTGATTTCTTTCTTATTTAGTTCATTTAATCACCCTGGTACATTGCAATGTCACTGTTACAGTTGCTGATAAGGAGACTCAAGTTAAAGTCCCAGTTTCGATATTTATGCCTGAATCTCATTTATGTTCCATATACTTTTGGCTGCATCATTGACACTCCCAACTGAAAACACCTCGGCGGGGGGGGGCGGAATTCATCAGTCCCGTTCGCTGGTGGCGGGAATCCAGACGTCCCGCTGACTGGAACATCGGGGCTAAAACAGGATTTCCGATGGGCCATCAAACCTGTAGCCATTCAACCGACCTGCCATACCGGCTCCGATTAGAGTCCTGCCCAGACTGGGCCGGAGCCTGTTGATTATGCCAAATGACCAACTGGAATGTAATTAATGGGCTCGAACCTCAATTTAAAACCCTCCTGTCATACACCCACCTCCCCAGTGGGATCTGCACTGGACGGGCTTTGGTGCTGGTCATAAGTAGTGTTGACCTGGCGCAGTGGACCCCGAGGGGGGTCAAGGAGGTAAGTGCAATGCCCAAGTGCCCCTCTGACATTGCCAGGCTGCAGAGCGAGGATTCCCCAAGAGTGCTGGGGTTTGGGTTGGCTCAGGCTGGGGGCAAGGGGTTGACCTCGGCACTTTCCACAGGGATGGGGACAATGTCTAGACTGCCCTTTCTAGGCTGGGGAAACCTGAGCATCACTCTTGGCATGGTGATTTCAGGCAGCTCTCTGATCAATGTCTTCATTCTGGTCTGTGGACTGAAAATTATGAAGTGGGTTGGTCAATTTAATCTCTATCCACTCCATCTGACGAAGGAGCAGCGCTCCGAAAGCTAATGGTATTTGCTACCAAATAAACCTGTTGGACTTTAACCTGGTGTTGTTAAAACTCTTACATTGAATATAAGAGCAGGGAGGTTATGCTGGAGCTGTGTAAAACACTGATTAGGCCACAGTTGGAGGACTGTGTGTAGTTCTGGTCACCTCACTATAGGAAGGATGTGATTGCACTAAAGAAAGTGCAGAGGAGATTCACCAGGATGTTGCCTGGGCTGGAGTGTTTCAGGAATAAAGAGAGTCTGGATTGGCTGGGGTTGTTTTCCTTGGAGCAGAGAAGGCTGAGGGAGGACCTGATTGAGGTGTAGAAAGTTATGAGGGGCATAGAGAAGGTGTATAGGAAGGAACTTTTCCCCTTAGCAGAGGGACCAATAACCAGGGGGCATCGATTTAAGTTTAGGGGCAGGGGGTTTATAGAAGATGTGAGGCAAACCTTTTCACCCAGAGGGTGGTGGGAATCTGGAACTCACTGCCTGAAAGGGTGGTGGAGGTGGGAATCCTCACACCATTTTAGAAGCATTTAGATGAGTGCTTGAAACGCCATAGCATACATGGCTATGGACCAAGTGCTGGAAAAAGGGATTAGAATAGATAGTTGCTTGAAGGCTGGCACAGACACGATGGGCCGAAGGGCCTCTTTCGTGCTGTAAAATTCTATGACTGTATGAAATGAGATGATACTGAACAGAGATGTGCCCCTACTGCATGACAAGGTGGCTACACAGAAGATCGCCTGGAACATCCAATCATTTCCTGCCAATGAAGGAATTACATCTGCCTTGAGACTTTGTCCTTGCCATGAAGGAACCCATTACTAATTTCACAACCTGGTCACACTTTTCCTGTCACGAGATGAATAAAAGGAGTCCCAGATACCTAGACTGAAAGTGGTTATTTATTCAGTGAAAAGGGAGAAAAACAGCAGACAAAGATAGTAAAAAGACAATATCAGAGACCCAGTAAGTGCTTTGCAGGACCAGCCATCCTGCCCTCCCTCAATGTCTCCAACATGAGATCCAGGTCAGCAGTGAATAATCGAGGGGCTGCCCTGCTCCTACTGCCAGACCTCTGGCTACAACTGAGACATCTCAATTCTCTCTGGCTTTGGCCAGAGCTCTTCCTGAGGGCCCCCAAAGTTTAAAGTTTATTTATTAGTGTCACAAGTAAGGCTTACATCAACACTATAATGAAGTTACTGTGAAATTCCCCTGGTCGCCACACTCTGGCACCTGTTCGGGTCAATGCACCTAACCAGCACGTCTTCCAGACTGTGGGATGAAACCGGAGCACCCAGAGGAAACCCACGCAGACACGGGGAGAACGTGCAAACTCCACACAGACAGTGATCCAAGCCGAGAATCGAACCTGGGTCCGTGGTGCTGTGAGGCAGCAGTGCTAACCACTGCGCCACCGTGCCACCCAAGACTAAGCCAGATAAGGCTGGTTGCAGCAGCCTCATTGATGACCTGGGGGGTCTAAATCACTCCCACACTCCCATCTGGCCCATCTTTTGTTGAAAATCAATGAAACAAACTGAGGAACAAAGTAAAAGGGGCAGTGGCCAAATGGACCGAGGCATCTCTGGGTTGAAATGTGGGGAACCTGTCTCAATATCAATTAAGGACCCACCCATGTGAAAATTGGGACATTAATTAGTTGTCCACAGGAGGCAGATTCCTGATGGGAAAACAATCCTGATTCCTGTCTCCATGGCAAGAACACAGCCCTATCTGTCTGCTTCAGGGAAGTTTCTACAGCTGTGGCAGTGACACTGGAGAACTGATTACTCAAATCGTTTCCTGGTATAAATATACCTCAAGAGGAAGTTGCGTTTCCCTCGTCTGATTAATTGTGAAAGGGGCTGAAACTCTCTGAAAGGGTGATGACATGTTCATAGAATCTTACAGTGCAGATGAAGGCTATTCGGCCCATCGAGTCTGCACCAACCACAATCCCACCCAGGCTCTCTCCGCACAACCCCATGCATTCACCCTGCTAGTGTCCTCCTGACACTAAGGAGCAATTTAGCATGGCCAATCCACCTAAGTGCTGGGGGTTGCTTTATTCTACTTCCATTTGGATGTGTGGGGGGGGCCAATAATGTGTATCTTAATGGATTGGTGAGGTGAGGATAAAGAGAAACTGTTATGTACACTTAAATGTTTGTGGTTTCAGCACTGGGAGCAGCCTGATGCCCCAGAAGAAGAACGCAGACAGTTTGGAACTGATTCGAGGCAAGGCTGGAACTGTGCTTGGGCGGGTAAGTATATCGTGATATTGTGTGACACTCTTACTGAGGAGTCACATCACTTCAGCTGTTCTCTCATTCTCTCTCCCATGATTATTTATAACTGAGTTACCCATTTTGACTGTCAGTCACTAAGTACAAATACAATCTAAACGATTGATTCATGTGTTAATTCCCTCATGAAATAAAATCCCTGGGCTTTTTTTTTCAAAAATAAGGCACAGACCTGGGAAATCAGCAAGATATTGAGGCAAGTTAAGCACACTGCTAAAACTGGTTTGTGCCAAATCTGACCTGGGTGTGTTTGAAGAATTCACACGCACTCTCCAAAGTACAGAATTTCAATGACTCAGCACTGTTGTGTCTATGTGCATTCAATCACCTTCATTAAACCTCAAGTTCTGAAACCAGGCATAAAGCCTTGGTTAGAATGCAGAAAGAGGCCATTCGGCCCACTGAGTCCATCTGGATTCTCTGCTAGAACAGCTCAGCCAGTCCCAGTCCATCATGCTTTCCCCACGGCTCTTCAGGTCATTATCCATTTCTCTTCGGAAAGCCGGGATTGATGCTGCCTCCACCTTACACTCTCGGGCAGTACATTCCTGATCCTAACCATTGGCTGTGTCAAAGTAAAAATGTTCCTCAGTCCCAATCACACTTTCTCATTTGTACGAAAGTTGCAGTGCAAAAAAAAAAGACCTCCTGGTTTACAATTCCTCACTGTTAATGCAGCCTACATGATATTTTTACCCCAAAATATCGTCCCCTTCTTTTGCCAGGCTCCAGTTTGACAGGACCTTGTGCCCAAGTGACTATGACTAGGATTTTTCGGAGGGCAGCGTTTCCCTTCCTGTCATCCTAGGAGACGTTGGCAAACACATCACTGCCAATACTGGCTCCCCGCAGCCACTTAACGTTCCAACGAGCATTAAGGACCTGAAGGCCAGACTTCTGCCCCTCACGTAGGAGGAGGAAGTCCCATCTCAGAGAGCTGTCAGCCAGTCAGACTGCCTGATAGCTCACTAGTCCCAGCAGTGGCAGGTCGCTACAGTGGTGAGGACTGGAACTGCCAGCAGTCCCCAGAATCCAAGTCATGGGAGCCCAGGTACGTTTGGAGTTCTCAAAGCAGACGGGGGCCCAAGCGTTGGGTGGGGTGGGCAGAGAGGGGTAGGGGTGGTAATGGAGAGACCAGAGTGGTAGTAAGTCCTTGCAGAGGCCAGACCTTTATTTTGGGGATGGAGGTTACCCGATGCCGCAAATTATGTCCCCCCCTTCCTGCCGGAAGCCTGAGGGTGACTTTTCAGGCTCTCCTCCTGCTCCCCCCCCCCCCCCACCCCGGCAACTCCCCACCCCTGAATTCTGCCTGCCAGCCTGAAAATTGAGGAATGACAGTAAGTGGCCCCTAAGTGGTTGTTAATTGGCCACTTAAGGGCCCCAGTTGGGGCAAGAATGGATGTACTGGCCAGGCCTTTCCCATTCCATCCATAAAATTCAGTGAGGTCAAGGTGGGCGAGAGCCCTGTGGGAAGGCCATGCAACAGATTATACCGCCACCACCCAACCCAGCCTACAAACCGGCTGGTGGGCGAACATTATATTCCACCCAATGTTTCACATGAAGTGTAAGAATGAGTATTGGCTGGCTATTCACCCATGGAGGACATCACAGCTGAATGTGGCCTCTGTACACATTGAACAGGTATTATTGGAACGGCACTACAGCTGTTATAACCCCTCTTCGTGTTAGCATACATCTCAACCCAGAGTCACTCCAGCTGCAGAGAAATTTCTATGATTGATTTGACTGATGCAACTGAGAATTCTTTAACAAAGCTTCGGAATTGCAACGATGTGATATTTGCTGTAAAAAAAAATCCACTGCACAAATTGAAATTTCAGAGCAATCTTTCAAGGATTTGGACGATATGCCTTTTGCGCTGGTATCATTGATACTATGCCAGCAGTCTAGTGCATGCATGTACAACCAGTTCTCTAGATCTGACAGTGTTTGAAAGTCATTATTCCCCATCTCTGGTTTTCTACTGAAGTGTACTTTTTATATTTTGTTTTACAGTTCACTGGATTTTTAGTCACTCTCAAAGGATTGCCAAGCACATACAATAAAGATTTGCAGGTATCCAGATATTCACTACACCTCAGTCAGGGGGCCGGTTAGCTCAGTTAGCTGGACGGCTGGTCCATGATGTGGAGCATGTATCGGCTGAGGTTATTCATGAAGGCCCATCTTCTCAACCTCGCCCCTTGCCTGAGGTGTGGTGATCCTCAGGTTAAATCACCACCAGCTAACACTGTCTCCCTCAAAAAGCAGCCTCTGGGACTTCGGCAACTTTCATTTCACACCTCAACAGTAAAGTTACACATATTTATGTAATTCTCTTGTTTCCTTTCACAAAAATCTGATGAATTTTACTGAAACATTTAAAGTTAATTGCTCAGCACCAGGAAACATTTTAGATAAATGTTCAATAATGTCTGCTAGAATCATAGAATCCTGCAGCACAAAAGGAGGCCATTTGGCCCATCAAGTCTGTACTGACCACAATCCCACCCAGGCTGTATCCTCATAACCCCATGCATTTACTCTAGCTAGTCCCCCTGACACAATTTTAGCCAATCCACCTAACCCGCACACCTTCGGACTGTGGGAGGAAACCGGAGCACCCGGAGGAAACCCATCCAGACACAGGGAGAATGTGTAAACTCCACGCAGACAGTGACCCAAACCAGGAATCAAACCCGGGTCCCTGGTGCTGTGAGGCAGCAGTGCTAACCCCTGTGCCATCGTGCCACCCCACTTCTTTCATAACCTAAATCTATTATTATCAAACCATAACTGTTGGCAGAACTGTGACCACCAGTAGTTAACCTCCGTGTTCTCAGTATAACTGGTTGTTCAGCTCATTGCTGTTAATGGAATCTTGTTGTGTACATAATAGCTGCTCGGGAATGTCAAAAAAATGTGATCAGGCCGTATTTAATTCCATTTATCTATTCATTCATGAGATATGAGCATTGCTGGCAAGGTCAGCATAATTGGACCATTGCAATCAATGTGGTAAAGTCACACAGTCCAGCAACAGAGGGATTTCCTGAATTTTGACACAGCGATGCTGAAGGAAGAATGATAAATTGGAGGTGGCATTGTTCTGATGGCCTGGATTCTAGGCTCCCTTTGCCCGTGTATTTGAAGGCAGATGGGGGATGGTAAACGCAGTACCTAGGCTTGCCCCTTTGCTTCTATCCCGCCAATCCTGACCTGTCCACCATTTTATGAGAAAGTGTAGACAATGTTTCCACCCTTGGGTCGATTGAGGTCCTTAAGTGGTCAATTTCTGGCCTCATCTTGCCCCCCCATTACTTCTACCCCCCTCTCCACAATTTTGGTAATGGGAGGCCCACACAATGTGAGTAACCTGAGCACTTTTGCTGGACACAGGAGCGGGGTCCACCTTAGAGATTCGTCCTGCACCCTGAGGGTATCTCCTCCCCCTGCACCCCCACCCCCAGTTAACCCTCCTCCCAGCCTCTCGAACACAGTGGCACGCAGCTTTCGCTAGTACCTGCTGACCAGGACCAGGACTCTCCCCCTTGGACTTACCTTCAGTTCAGCCTCCATAATCTCCCCTTCTTCGAGGACTGGCTGCAGCCCCAGCAATGGCCACTACTTACCATTGGTGGTTGCTGGGACTGCAGAGCTGAAGGCCAGTTGGATTGGATCATCCTCCGATGGGGATGGAAGTCTCACTGCCAAACATACAATGGTTCCGGGCCACCCAGCTGGCTACTCCATAGGCAATTTAGTCTACGGGTGCGGGCCACATCCTGCCCCATGTATCTGTGGGCCTTATTCTTCTAGGTGTTAGCGGTCATGGCTATGAAAGGTGTTGAAGGAGCTTGGCAAGTTGCTGCAGTGCATCTTGTAGATGGTACACACTGCTGCTACTGTACATAGATTGTGCTGCACCCAGCTTGAAGTTTGGCAGACGCATCCCTGATTCCCTTGACCTGATGTTGGCCAATAGATCAAACATTTTAATCTGGCTGCTAACCAAGGTGAGGTGGGAACTGTTTAAAACTAGCTCCTGTGACCCTCGAACCATTAAGTATTCCAGTCTTTAACATGTCAATGTTTATCAGAAATATTTACATATGTTAACTTATCAATTTGTCTCAGTCGGATAAAGATAACTGTTTTAATGACTGACTTGTTAACTATTGGGCAAATCCTCCCTGGTTATGACAGTTAATCCAGAGAATGCCAGTTGATATCCCCCTCTGTTCGCTTAAGAATTGATCTTGTACCTGGCAGGGTGTAACCATGATCATGCAGGTGGTTTGTGTAAAATGTCTCTAATGTTTCTTTGACTGCGTTGCAGCATCTCAGAGTGTTACTTGATGCACGATGGCACTGTGTTCAGCACTGCTGCCTCACAGTGCCAGGGACCCGGATCCGATTCCCAGCTTGGGTGAATGTGTGGAGTTTGCAAGTTCTCTCCCAGTGTGCGGGGGTTTCCTCCATCTCCCACGCTCCAAAGATGTGCGAGTTAGGTGGATTGGCCATGATAAATTGCCCCTTAGTGTAAGGGGGATTAGCAGGATAAACATGTGGGGTTAAGTTGAAACCAGCCTGGGTGGGATTGTTGTGGGTGCAGGCTCGATGGGCCTAACGGCCTCTTTCTGCACTGTAAGGATTCTGTGATTCAATGTAGGAAAAGATCTTGAAAGCCGGTATCTGTGGAAATTGAAGTTATGATATTATTGTAAAAACCCAACTGGGTAACAGAGAGTGCTTTAGGGAAGGAAACTTGCTGAATTTGCCTAGTCACTGATATAATTGACTTCTAAATGGTGTCAGAGAGCAGTTTTGCAATTTACACACTACAGACTGGAAATATTTGAATTTTGAGAGTCAAAAAAGCTAGTTTTAAGCAGTCCCCACCTGACCTTGGATAGCAGCCAGATTAAACTGCTCTATGAAGCCAATTAATTGTATTAAACCACTGCAGAGGTTCAAAAAGAGGATCCACCAGTACCATCTTGGGGTAATTACTGGTGGGCTATAAATGCCAGCCTTGCCCATGATGGCCACACCCTGAGAATGGATTTGGATCCAAAGAAATTCATACCAAATTCTCTTTGGCTGCCTGGTGGCACTTTGCATCTCCCTATCAAAGTGGCAAATTGACACTGCATCACTGAGAATTAACCCTTAAAACTCCAAAACCCAGGGTTTATATCAAATAGTCCTTGTGATGAATCATTTTAATTTTTAAAAATTTGTTTGTGGGCTGTGTATCTCACTGGCTGGTCAGAATTTATTGTCCATCCCTTACTACCCTTGAGAAGGTGGTGGTGAGCTGCCTTCTTGAAATGTTGCAATCTATGTGGTGTGGGTACATCATTTAGCAATGCAATACTGAGCCAATGCAAACCAGGATCTTCTGTTTTGAATCTTTGCCTGTGCTGAGTTAGCTGATCTTGTGCAGGGGAGCAATTGTTTACGCATTTCTGGGTTGCTAGGGGCTTCGAGTCATAGTTATTGAGCAATACAGCATGGAGACAGGCCCTTCAGCCCGACCGGTCCATACCAGCCATGGTGCACTCCCAGATAGTCCCAATTGCCTGCGTTTGGCCCACATTCCTCTAATCCTTTCCCATCCATGCACTTATCCAAATGTTTTTTAAATGTTGCTATTGTACCTGCCTCAACCACTTTATCTGGCAGCAAATTCCACATATGCACCACCCTCTGCGTGAAGAAGTTTCCCCTCCGGTCCCTTTTAAATCTTTCCCCTCCCACCTTAAACCTATGCCCTCTAGTTTTCAATTCCCCTACCCTGGGAAAAAGACAATGTGCGTTCACCCTATCTATGCCCCTCATGATTTTATACACCTCAATAAGGTCAGCCTTTATTCTCCTTCGTTCCAAGGAATAAAGTCCTAGCCTGGCCAACCTCTCCCTATGGGCTGGATTTTTACGGCCTCACTCGTCTTGAAACCGTAAAATCCTGCCTGAGGTCAACTGAACTTTCTGTGCTCCACCCCCCGCCCGCTTCGATTCCCATGGCGGGCGGGGTGGTAAATTTCTGGCCTATAACTCAGGCCTCCTAGTCCTGGCAACATCCTCGAGAATCTTCTTTGCACTCTTTCCAGTTTATCAATGTCTTTCCTATAACAGGTTAGCTTGGGTTCCAGTTCCTATCTCTTGTCCAAAGAGCTAAGAGATTCAAGGTTAACTGTTAGACTCGATCCAACAATTAAATAGACGGTCAGCATTCACCTGCAAGACTCGAGTAAGTAGAATGACCACTTGGATGTGTTCCACAACCAGCATTGTAGAGCAATAGGCATTCAGTGAATTTAATTCACCATTCAGCCCATCTTGTCCATATTCCTGGAACACACAATTAAATTCCACTGCCCTGCGCTCTGCCCAAAGTCCTTTCCCTGTACATCAGCAAAAAGTTGACTTGTTTAGGAAGGGGTGGGGAAAAGAAAACTGAGGTAAGGATAGAAAGAAACAAAGTAAAGTTTATTTATTAGTGTCACAAGAAAGGCTTACGTTAACACTGCAATGAAGTGACTGTGAAAATCCCATAGTTGCCACACTCCAGTGCCTGTTCAGGTACACTGAGGGAGAATTTTAGCATGGCCAATGTGGGAGGAAACCGGAGCACCCGGGGGAAACCCATGCAAACACAGGGAGAATGTGCAAACTCCGCACAGATGGTGACCCAAGCTGGGAAGCAAACCCAGGTCCCTGGCGCTGTGAGGCAGCAGTGCTAACCAAGAAGGAATGAAATAGTGTAGTCGATTATAAATTATGAGAATCTGTTTGACTTTTACAGGAAGACAAGGAGACAATGTTTGAAACCATTGACACCATCACTGCTGTACTCCAGGTGGCATCAGGTGTAATATCTACATTAAAGGTAATAGCCTCCTCATTTTACCTTCAGGATATTAATGCTGTGTCACACTGAGTTAAACCTCTACATTTCATGTCTGATGCTTTGACTGGAAGCCGACCCCAAATGGCAGAATCAAGAGTTTCGCTGCTTACCGACTGCAAGGACGTCAAACCTGGAGAGCAATGTGCCTATCTTCCCATTCTGCATCCAAAAGCTACATAGTTTCTCTCAGCGGTTTGGGAATTGCAAAGATTCATGCTACTCTAGCAGCATTTCCGAGGCAAGACTAAAGAATATCATTAGGATCAAGGTTTTAATCAGTCGGTGGCAAGTCACTTGATGCGGATATTCAGTGACCGAATTGGACATTCCCTTCTTCCATTATCCAAGGTTTTAACCTCCGAGCAAAAACTAAAACTCCTCCGTCATATGCTCTTGGCATGTATTGGCTATTTAATTTAAAGATACCCTTTAGATTTCTTACTTTAGGACAGGAGCTATTCTGGATCTCGTTTTAGATTAATTCTTTTGTAAAACAGTAATCTAACATTTATTAAGATTATCATTGCTATCAATTATCTAGTTGCAGAGGTCCTACAGCTTTTAAAACAATATTGGGACAAATATTTAAGTTCTTATTAAATACTTGTAGAATCAGCAGTTAAAAGTTTTACTCTGAGTACTTTTTGTTGAGACACCGCTATCTGGCTGTCTCCTAGTTCTGTTATTTTTAAGTTTCATTCTAAATCCTCAATGTTTTATTCTATGAGGTTGGGTGGGTTTAAAGTTTAAAAGTTTTTAAAGTTTATTTCTGAGTGTCACAAGTAAGCTTACATTAACACTGCAATAAAGTTACTGTGGAAATCCCCTAGTCGCCTGTTCGGGTACACTGAGGGAGAATTTATCATGGTGAAATGCTTTGAACAAAATGAATTTCCCTTAGACTTTCTTGGCCCTTGAATTGGGGAGATGCTGGTGTCTTGGTCATGTCACAGGACCAGTACTCCAGAGACCCAGGCTAATGCCCTGGGGGAGGGGAACACAGGTTCAAATCCCACTATTGCAGTTGGTAGAATGTAAATTCAGCTCATAAAATCTGTGATTTAAAGCTGGTATCAGGAATGGTGACCGTGAAAGCCACTCGGTTCGAGGGAAATGAGGGATGGGTAACAAATGCTGGCCTTGCCAGCAATGCCCACATCCCAGCTAAGAATTTAAAAAAGACATGGTTTTTTCATTGTGTGCAACATTACTTTTTCCTGAAGGTTCATGAAAATGTGATGGAAAAGGCTTTGAGCCCAGACATGCTGGCTACAGATCTGGCCTATTACTTGGTGCGAAAGAAGGTGAGCATTTGTACCATGCCTTAAAGTTGAAGCTGTTTTAGATAATGTCCATAAGCATCACCCAGTGAATTTAGCAGCTCCTTTAGTGCAGTGCCTGGGAATCGTCCAGGAAGAAAGCCAGTGTGGATTAGCAAGGAACTTCTTCCTTAAGACCCCCCCCCCCCCCCCCCCCCCCCCCCCAGTCAATAACAATGAAGAGAAAGTAAGATCCAACTGCTGTTTCCATCAACCAGTTCCGCAAGGTCTACTTAAGATCAGCTAGTGCGTTACAACCTAGCGCTCTCGGCTTGGACTATCTGCTCTGGTATCAGGAGCCATTCAGCATGAAGTACAATAAAGCAAGTGGTTACCCAGAAACTTATAGCTTTTAAATAAATAACAATTACTCCATTCTTAAGGTTACAATGCTGATGCGCAGAGTGGACCAGGCAAGCCCGAATCCATCTCCTGGCTTGCTCCAAAAACACCCAATTTAAATTTAATTCAATTCATGGTCCCCTATAAGCTGACAAGAAAGGGCATTGCTTTTTTAAGTTTATTTATTTATTAGTCACAAGTAGGCTTACATTAACACTGCAATGAAGTTACTGTGAAAATTCCCTAGTCGCCACACTCCCGCCCTGTTTGGGTTACACTGAGGGAGAATTTAGCATAGCCAATGCACCTAACCAGTCTTTCGGACTGTGGGGGAAAACCGGAGCACCCGGAGAAAACCCACACAGACTCGGGGAGAACATGCAGACTCCACACAGACAGTGAGCCAAGCCAGGAATCGAACCCAGGTCCCTGGCATTGTGAGGCAGCCACCATGTCATAATGCACCTGATCGTGGGCTTGATCTTAGCCAAAAGGCCAAGAAGCGATATTGCTCGGCGATTTTTTTTTTTTTTGTTTTTATACTTTTCCAATTCAATCAAATCAAGTCCAATTCAGAGTCTCAACAAGTTGAGACATTTCCGATCCAAGCTGACAAGACAGGGTATGCAACCCTTTACCCTGTCTTGGGCCTGATCTATACGAGCCAAGCTGATTGGAGTAGGCAGACACCTCCACCCCCCCAGGCTTGATCCCACCTGCATCCCAGCCAAAAGGCCGAGACACCGCTCTCAAAAATTGCCCCACATGAAAATGAAGCTTAAATGCAACCCAATGGCCACTACCAAGTGCAGCATCCGCACAACTGCACTCGATCTCCGCCAAAAAGCCGAGATTTGATCTACTGTTTACTGTTACGCTGCAGCAGTATCCTTCAGATCACTCCACTCAATCAGCCATTAAACCATCACCCTCTTGTTCAGGGTGACAGTGATGATGTTCTCACAATCTTCTATAGTGTAGCAAGTCTACTTGAATAGAAAAAAATATTATTGATGGTTAACAAATACACAACTTCCAAAAGTCATTCAGTTCTCAAAAATGCTACGCTACACTAATTTTATTTGCCAATTCGGAGATTTCTGTGGTATAAGAATATCAATTTCACAAATAAAATGAGTCTCAATTCTCTCTGCCTTTCTCCAGATTGCTTTGTCAGTCGTGAAATTTGATGATACTTTAGCAGTGATAGTAAATTAAAATCTATTGTCTTTTTGTTTTTATGTGAAATAATCCCTGGAAATACAGATTTAGGCAAGATGTCATTGCGACCTATCGTGCATTAAGCAGTGACAATGGGTATGCGGTCTCAATGACTAAGCTGTGATCATCTTGTTTTTGTTGCCTTTGTGCCTTGTTATTGTTAAAGTCTTCAATCATTTCAGAAATCTAACCATGGTTTCAATGATTTTCAACTCGGTCTGGTTAACCTCTAGTATCCTGGTTTCTAAAATATCTCTCTTTAAATGGGCCATACTGCCTATTAAGGACTAGGGCACAGTGGTTAGCACTGCTGCCTCACAGTGCCAGGGACCCAGGTTCAATTCTGGCCTTGGGTGACTATCTGTGCGGAGCCTGCACATTCTCCTTGTGTTGCGTGGGTTTCCTCCGGGTGCTTCAGTTTCCTCCCATAGTCCAAAGATGTGCAGGTTAAATGCTAAATTGCCCCTTAGTCTCCCAAGATGTATAGGTGAGGGGGATTAGCGGGGCAAATATACAGGGTTATTGGGATAGGGCCTGGGTGAAATGCTCTGTCAGGACTCGATGGGCCGAATAGCGGGCTTCTGCACTGTAGGATTCTATGATACAAACATCCCATGTACAATCACGGGTGTATAGTCCTATATGGTTAGAAACTCCACATTCCTCATGGTTAAACTCATTGTGTTGGCATATTTTAAAGTCTTGTTTGTGATTACACTGAATTCTTGACCAGATTTGCCTCATTGCAGATGCCATTTAGAGATGCCCACAGTGCTTCTGGAAAAGCTGTTTATTTGGCAGAACAGAAAGGTATTGGACTAAATCAGCTCTCCCTGGATGATTTGAAGACCATTAGGTATGTATTATTGATCAATTGCATTCACCTTTATTTAGTAAGAGTAGATGTCAATACAGGAAACAGTAATGAATCACAATAAGTTGGTGATTCACTTTTCCAGTTTGTTATTTTACCAGGCCCATTGTTTGGCATTGAAGAGTGGGGGCAACAAGAAGATCGTAAGATATAGGAGAATTCGGCCATTCGGCCCATCGAGTCTGCTCCACCATTCAGCCTTGGCTGATATGCTTCTCAACCCCATTCTTCCGCCTTTTCCCCATAGCATTTGATCTCCTTACCAATCAAGAACCCATCTATCTCTGTCTTAAATACACTCAATGACCTGGCCTCCACAGCTTTCTGTGGCAATGAATTCCACAGATTCACTACCCTCTGGTTGAAGAAATTCCTACTCATCTCGGTTCTAAAGGGTCGTCCCTTTCCTCAGAAGCTGTGCCCTCGGATCCTAGTCTCTCCTACTAATTGAACCATCTTCCCCACGTCCAGTCTATCCAGGCCTTTCAGTATTCCGTAAATTTCAATGAGATCCCCCCCCCCCCTCATCCTTCTAAACTCCATCGAGTACAGACCCAGAGTCCTCAAACGCTTCTCGTACATCAAGCTTTTCCTTCCCGGGATCATTCTCGTGAACCTCCTCTGTTCCCTTTCCAAGGCCAGCACATCCTTCCTTAGATACAGGGCACAAAATTGCTCACGATACTCCAAATGTGGTCTGACCAGAGCCATTTAAAGCCTCAGCAGTACAACCTTGCAACATGCAAGAGGAGCAAATAGGAGTTGAGGCCTAAAGCTGCCTTGAGCAGATGGGGTTTGGATTGGGATAGGTCAGGAACAAGCAGCAACAGCAAGCCCAGGTTAGGGCTGCGCAGTACTGGTGAAAGTTAAATGGGAATGTAGAGGGAGGGCTGTTGAGAAAGGGGTAGTAGATTTCCTGTCGAGATAGGGTAAAACTTACCTCTTGGCTGTGTTTCTGGTTGCATCTGAAGATTGGAGTTATGAAATCAATGGATAACAGAAAGTAAGCTGAAACATTTTTTCTGTTTTAATAGAAACTGATTTGTTTTTGTCCGGCACTTAATTACATCTACTTTGGGAAAAAAAACATTTGAATAGTGTTTTCATACCTGGGAGCAGAGCAGTTAGTTCTGTTTGAACAAATTAAATTAACTTGAAGTTTACTCGTCATTTATTGGGGAAAAACATTTTCTTTCAAATTTATTTTTTTTATATACATTCATGGTATGGCTGGTTGGCCCAGCATCTGTTGCCCGTCCTTAATTGCCCTTGAACTGAGTGGCTTGCTAGGCCATTTAAGAGTCAACCACACTGCTGTGAATCTAGAGTCACATGTAGACCAGCCCAAGTAAGGGTGGCAAATTTCCTTCCCAAAAGGATACGAGTGTACCAGACGGGTTACAGGACAATGGTTTCATATTCCAGACTTTTATGGAATTTAAATGTCACCATCTGCCATGGTGGGATTCAAACCCAAATCTCCAGAGCATTACTCTGGGTCTCTGGAATTACTAGTCCAGTGCTATGCCACCACCTCCCCTTGGTAACCTCTAATTACTAAATCAAAGAAGGAAACTTAAAGTTCACTTATTCATGTCACAAGTAGGCTTACATTAACACTGCAATGAAGTTACTGTGAAAATTCCCTAGTCGCCACACTCCGGCGCCTGTTCGGGTACATTGAGGGAGAATTTAGCATGGCCAATGCACCTAACCAACACATCTTTTGGACGGTGGGAGGAAACCGGTGCACCCGGAGGAAACCCGTGCAGACACAGGGTAGAATCCGCACAGACAGTGAGTGACCCAAGGCGGGAATCAAACCCGGGTCCCTGGTGCTATGAGGCAGCAGTGTTAACCACTGTGCTGCCCCATTGTAAATGTATTGTAACCTATTGTAAATTAAGATATAAAATTATTGCTGTTACAATTTTTGGAAAATTCCTTCTATACCCATGAAAGAGTTTTACTAGACATTCTTCATTTTGCTCACTTTGTATGCCTATTGTAAGTGTCATTTTTCATTTGAAATGGGGGAAGTGGGGGGTTAATTTAAAAAAACAAGGTAGACAGAATGTGATCATCAGAGTAGCTTGTGTCAAGGCTTTACCACATAGAATCATAGAAACCCTATAGTGCAGAAAGAGGCCATCTGGCCCATCGAGTCTGCACCGACCACAATCCCACCCAGGCCCTACCCCCATATCCCTACACATTTACCCGCTAATCCCTCTAACCTACGCATCTCAGGATACTAAGGAGCAATTTTAGCATGGCCAATCAACCTAACCCGCACATCTTTGGACTGTGGGAGGAAACTGGAGCATCCGGAGGAAACCCACACAGACACGAGGAGAATGTGCAAACTCCACACAGTGACCCAAGCCGGGAATCGAGCCCAGGTCACTGGAGCTGTGAAGCAGCAGTGGTAACCACTGTGCTGCCCTCACATAAGTGCTTGTTTCTCACTATGATGCTTTCTGTTGAAACAATCACCTTTGTTGTGAACTGCCTTGAGTGACAAGGGTCTAATTGTTGTGTTCCACCTAATAAAATGTCTTCTCTTTTCTTTACATAAAGTCCTCTGTTTGAGAGTGATGTGTCAAAGGTTTGGAATTACACCAACAGCGTGGAGCAGTACACAAGCCCTGGGGGCACCGCACGGAGTAGCGTGACTTCACAGATTGAGCAACTGAGAGCCTGGCTGAAAAGAAGACAGAGCACTTAAACTGTCCCATTCTTGTCGCCAACTACGATTTGACAGATGGAACATCCATGTAATTTACATTGGAAAACGCAACATTTTTCCACATGCTAACCACTGGAAAAGCTTTCTGTCCGGTGCAACATTTCTGCTAAATTACGATAATGTTTGAATTAATATAAGTATCTATCTGGCCAGTTGCCACGGTGATGGTGCTTAATCGAGTAATGGGGATTGAGTTTGAATTGCTCTCATATGATATTGTATCCTGCTGTACTTCATAGCTGTTCTGTCAGAGAAAACCTGAGCAAAATAAATCTTGAATAGTCAGTTATTTCACTGTGCTGCAGACACCCACTTCTACTTTAATCTCTTTTTTGGAGTAAAATTAAACTTAAACAGGGGCATTTAGTAACCATTTATAGAATCGAGAGTTCTTGAATGCTGCATCACATATGAGCTGCTGTTGAAACAATCGCCATTCAGGTTTGAAGGATAATTTTTACAACAGTGTGGATGTGTAAGTCAGAGGTATAATGGCTACTGTAAGCTGAGGGCAGCCTGGTGGCACAGTGGTTGGCTCAGTGGTTAGCACTGCTGCCCCACAGCGCCAGGGACCTGGGTTCGATTCCCGGCTTGGGTCACTGCCAATGTGGAGCCTGCACATTCTCCTCGCGTCTACGTGGGTTTCCTACGGGTGCTCCAGTTTCCTCCCACAATCCAAAAGGTGTGCCGGTTAGGCGCATTGGCCATGCTAAATTCTCCCTCAGTGTACCCAAACAAGTGCTGGAGTGTGGCGACTAGGGGATTTTCACAGTAATTCATTGCAGTGTTCAAGTAAGCCTACTTGAGACACTAATTAATAAGTAAACTTAAAACTTAAGCATTCCTAAGGCAAGTAAGGTAAAGTCGCCATAGTCCCAGATGACCAGCGGCTGGTGGTGATTTAACCTGAGGATTACCACACCTCAGGTGAGGGACAAGGTTAAGACGGCACGGCCTTCATGAATAACCTCAACTGGGAATTGAGCCCACAGTGTTGACGGTATTCCGCATGACAAATCAGCCGTCCAGACAACTGAGCTAACTGACCCTTTGCACAGCTGTACTGTTCGACACAATGGAAGTCATCCGTTCCAAGTTTACTTAAGAAAGGAAATCCAAAACAGCATACTCTTACTTCAAACGTTTTCTTTTCCAATTGGCATCCACTTAAACATGTCACAGCTAAACTGAAGAACCTTTCACCACATGTGCTGCAGGCGTACCTTTTCTCTATGGCTAAAATGCTAGAATACCCGTGGCAGGGTGTTTAAATGTACAACACAAAGCAGTGGAAAATGCCTGCAGCAAACAAAGAAAAGCCTGTGTAGCTGAGTTCTGCAGTGAAACACATTTAAAAGACAAAGATAGGTCCATCTGATCTGTTAAAAAGGTCAACTATATAAAAAAGTGTAAATGTCACCATAGTCCCAGAGGACCATAGGCTGCTGTCTGCTTTGGGTGGGGGGGGGGGGAGCTGACTAGTGGTGATTTAATCTGAGGGTACCACACCTCAGGCGAGGGGCAAGGTTGAGAAGGTGGGCCTTCATAAAGAAACTCAGCCACTGCGGAAATTGAACCTGCGCTGTTGATGTTGTTCGACATCATAAATCAGCCATCCATCCGAACCGAACGAGTTAACCGAACCCCTCAGATATATAGAGCCCATATGATGTTATGATATGAATCAGTGCCTACAACCCCGGTATGATAGTCAGGGGGTGGAATTTTCCCATCCCGCCTGCCACGGGAATTGTAGCCGACGGGACTGGTCCACTGACCTCCGGCATTGGTGCAAGTGTGGCTGGAAAATCCCGCCTATCGAGTTTTACAGCACAAAAAGAGACCCTTCAGCCCATTGCATCTACACAAGCCTTCACGCACCTATCCTAATCTCATTTTCCATTGGTCCATAGCCTTGACAATACCACTGCTGTGTCATCTAATGAATTGGAAGCAAGATGCCAAACAGTCCATTTAACAGCAAGGTCTGTTTACTCACAGACCTTGTGGCCAATTTCAGAGCTGTATCGAAAGAAAGCTGAAGCAGGTTAACTGACAATCCAAGCAAGGTTTGTGGTCCAACTAAAGAACTGGGAACAATTGCACAGCAGACTGTCCAGTTGGGCAAAGTGTCAACTTGCAAACTAATAGATATTATTCATTAACTCACAAAGCAGTATCTTGTACTCACCTAGTGCCTTTCGCATCCTTAGGACCTTGCAACCTATGAATTACCTTTCTAATGTTGTCAGCAGATTTGCATACAGTAAGGTCCCACAACTAGTGAAGTCAATGGTGTTCAATGAGGGGTGAATTTTCACCATGAAAACCCTGCACTTCTTTGGTGGCTTGAGAATAAGTTTCAGACTGGTCCTTGTGGGAGGTGGGGGTGGGGGGGGGGGGGGAGGGGGAGTAATCAAAATGGAGGACAAAGTTAATGGTCTGAAATGGTTGAACTGAATGATAAGTCCAGAAGGCTGCAAGGTGCCTAATTGGAAGATGAGGTGATGTTCCTCCAGTTTGTGTTGGGCTTCACTGGAACATTGTACCAGGCTGAGGAGTGAAATGTGAGAGTGCTAACTTGTTCTCATCTTTTGCTTTCAGAAAGTATTGACCCTTGTTATGGTGACCTTTATGACACTATTAGCACCTGCCTTAGTCCTCAACACTTTAATGACCATTCCTTTTGGCTTGTTTACCTGTAAAAACTCGCATTCCAACCCATTATCTAGCAATTGAGTCACTGTCTATACATGCCCTGTTTGTGAACCCAACTCTCCGATCACCTGATGAAGGAACAGCGCTCCGAAAGCTCATGATACTAAATAAGCCTGTTGGACTTTAACCTGGTGTTGTGAGACCTCTTACTGGAAAAGTGGTGGAAGCAGAGACCCTGATAACATTTAAGAAGTATTTGGATGTGCACTTGTGATGCCAAGGCATACAAGGCCATGGGCCAATTGGTGAAAAGTGGGATTAGAATAGTTACGTGGTTGTCTTTTGACTGGCGCAGACACGATGGGCCAAAGGACCTTTTTCAGTGCTGTATACCTCTATGGTTTCCAGCATCCACAGTATTTTGCTTTTGTTCTATGTGTTTTTTTTGCTGGTTTGTTTCTTTCTTTATCCCTTCATGTTGCATTCAGGTGACTGCTATGTAGCCATTCATCCTTGCTATACCCATTTTGCATCATGAAGTCTTTTGTTAGTTGGGGGGGAGTCATGTGACATTGGAGTCATGTGACATGGGTGTCATGTGATGTGGACCTCACTTGCGGAATCAGTAATAGTGCCTTGTGGAATTGCAAAGGTCAGTCAACCATCTTATTATCTACAAGCAGCAGCACAGGAACAATAGGGGCTCTGCCCAGATTGAATACCTGGCTCCCATCTACACTGTTTCTGCTGAAATCTGTACTTTATTGCAATGTTTTTCAGCCTGCTGACCTTTGTGAAGGAACACATAACTGGACTTTCATTCTGCTCTCTGGATGCACATGTAACAATAATTCTTTACTCTGTGGTCATTGCCCCTGTAAATCTTTCTACCACTCTTTCACTGCATGAGTGTAAAGGAGGCAAAGTTGCTACCCTCCTCCCTCATTTGAGTGTCTGCAAATAAACTAACCCTTTGAGTTCATTTTATCTTCAGTTTGCCGTGGGGCTGTTGCTAAAAAATTGAATCACACCAGGGGGTGGAATTTTCCAGTCCCGCCTGTCACGGTAATTATAGCAGGCAGCGGCGGACCATGCAAAGGTCCGGTGACCTCGGGTGGGAATTTCCCGCCTTGGAGCGAGCATGGCCGGAAAATCCCGTCCCAAAACTGAGGGATTGGGAAATGAACCACCACTTATAAAGGTGCAAGCAAATCAAAACACCTTTCTACTTTGGAGGAGCGATTAGAGGAGAAATCAGGGCTGTTTAAATTAACCCCTCTCCAGTCCCTTACCCTGCCCATGACTTCACAGTCAGCCTGATCTACATCATTGGAACGGTAATCCAGCAGAGAACTTGCAGTGAAACCTCAGTGTCACTAGGTTTTTTCCATAGTGCATGTACAGTACCTCTCCTCCACACTCACTATGCTGTTATTGAGTTCCGGTCTCCCGAAGGTTCTCTTCCTGATAAGAGGTTAACATCATTAGCATCTTTGAAATGCTTTGTTATAACTGAGATGGTGCCTCCACGAAGAACAAATGTAATAATATCAGAGTTTACATAGCAACGTGAATAATATAACTGCATTTGGCAAAGATCCTTCATTTTTGCCATTGTCTTGTCAATGAAATCCTGTTTTCAAAAACTTTGCGGGCGATTCTCCCAAAAAAATTCTAAGTTCCGAATTCACGTACAAACTGGAGTAAATCCCTCTGATTTATTCAGCGGGAGTTTCAAAATAAATCCTCCCACTCTCTGTGCCCTGCGGAGTGCTTCAGCGTGACTCACGATGAAATTCAGTGGACGGGGCCTATTCCCGCTGGAGAGGCCGGCAGCAGAGCGCTGAGTGGGCCATTGCGCATGCGCTGATCTGTCAGCACCGAGATCGGCGCACGCACAATGGCCCCGCACTGCCAGTCTCCCGATCGCTGGCCAGCTCGATCACTGGCCAGCTCCGCAACCCTGCAACGCTGGCCGTACGACCCACTCACGGCCAGATCGCTGGCCCCCCAAATCTGTCTGGGCCAGCCTTGAACCACCCCCAGCCCGCCTTGATCTCGCACCCCCCCCTCCCCCGCAGCCCTGATCTCCTGATCCTCCCACCGGCAACCCAAACACCCACTGCTCCCCCCTCCCGCAGCAGGACCCCCACCCCCACAGATATCCCCCCAGAGGCCCCACCCCATCAGCCCCCACCCACATTAGGTCTCACTCTCTTGGCACTGCCCAATGCCCGGGAGCCAGGCTGGCACTGCCAAGGTGACAATGCCCAGGGGGCACCCTCTCCCTTGCTCCCGACTCTTTGTGGGGGGCTCGATTGCCCCCCCTTCACTCCAACGGGGTCGGGCCCCCAGCTCTCCGCAAGTGGGGAGCTATAATAAACCCCGCTGGAGTGAACCACTCCTGGGGGGGATGGGGGAGACCCTAGTGGGCCTGGGGTTTTCAGTCCCGGGCCTGCTAGCAAGATTGAAAGTACATTTAAATGTGCATTAACATAAATTATGCAGCTCCGCGCCGATTTCTGGCGCAGAGCTGCAGACGCCAGAAAGCCGGCACCCGGAGAATCACAGAATCTGTGGCGCTCAGCGGGGAGCCCGCAACACGGTCTCCGCTTGAGTCTCCCGGCCTGCTGCACTACAAAAGCAGCGCATCGGGTTGGGAGAATCGCCCCCTTCCTGCTTTCAAAGGTGCTTATCACATAAAATACTGAAGGTACTGAATTCTCCAACCTCGTCCGCGGCTGGAATTATCCGGTCCCGCTGCAGTGAATGGTATTTTGGCTGAGCGTCAAATTCTCTGTTTTCCCTTGTAGTGGTGATGGATCATACGAGATCAGAGAATTCCAGCCATTGCTTCAAAGATCAACGGACCCATTAGCTTTGGTCATGCTAAACTCTCCCTCAGTGTACCCAAACAGGTGCCGGAGTGTGGCGACTAAGGGATTTTCACAGTAACTTCATTGCAGTGTCAATGTAAGTCTACTTGTGACACCAATGAATAATAAATAAGTATTACAAAAAACACGTATGTATTATTTTCTGAATTGTTAATCTAACCTTGTTGGGTTTCTCTGTTGACAGTTTCAAATCATTTTTTTGCCTCAAGGGATTACTGTTACTTTATTAATCTATTACAGATAAACTGGGTTGAATTGTCCGAGAATTTGGTGAGAAAACTGGGGTGGAACTCTCCAGCTCCACTGGCCTGGTTTCTCTCCAGGTCTTGTCCCTTTACCCACAAAAAAAGAGTGGGGGGGGGGGGGGTTTCACCATCACTCTGGCGGGATGGGGGCACTTGGAGCTGGGAACCGACACCACTGAGATCGGGGCGCCATTTTTGGTGTCAACCTGATTACATCGCTGGCAAGGGGCGGGTAAAATCGGAAACCATAATCTCGCTGGCGAGATTTACAGGTTTTAGGTTTCACCAGATGTTGAGCCCCCTCTGAAGATCTCACAGACAGAGGGTGCGGGCTCAAGATCCTGCTAACAGAATTTTTACAGTGCAAAAGGAGGCCGTTCAGCCCATCGAGTCTGCATTGCTTGCTGAAGGAGCATTCGACCCAGTCCCACTCCCCTGCCTTATCTCCGTAACCTTTTGAGATAGCAATCCAATTCCCTTTAGAATACCTCGATCGAGGCTGCCTCCACCACCCTCTCAGGAAGTTTGTTCCAGACTCCAAAAACCCTCTAGGTGAAAACATTTTTTCTGACATCACTCCTACTCCTTTGCTGTGTGTTGCTGTCCATAAACACAATAATTATTTGTGTAAATTGATTGCAGTCACGGAGGTAAAATATTATAGAATGATACAGCACAGGAGGCCATTCAGCCCATCATGTCTGTGTTCACATTTTGAAAGGTTTATCCAATTCAGCCAACATTTTGCCTATAACCCTGCAATTATTTGAAAATCTTTTCTCTTAAAGCACTTATCCTGAGGGGAGTAATACCCATGTGTTTGGCTTTAATATCTGTATTTTATAAATGACGCAACCTTAATCAATAACCGTGAGTGGATAGAGATAACTCCTATGCCTTGATTGGTACATGCTGATTACTTGTAATTGAATTTGAAACTATAACTCCACGTGTATATCTGAATTCTGTACTCTGACTGGCCTTGAATACCCAAATCCGGGTCCTATAGCTATAGTCTTCAATAAATAATTTTGAACCACTCCATGACTTTGTCTGGCTACTTGAGGGGAACGGTAGTTTTAACTACAACAACAAATAAAACTTCAAAGAAGCCCCGTAACATATCCAATTCCCCTTTGAAAATGCATTCCCAGATCATACAACTGACTGTGTGTGAAAGAAAAATGTCCAGTGAACCAGGGTTGATGTTAGTTTAGCATTTGTCTTCCAGCTTCAATAATCATGTAATCAAGCTGTGTTGTGGGCTCACTGAGTCCATCCGAAGATAATCACCTTCTCTGGTGCAAAGTGTAAACTTCTTGCTGAACTTCCAAAGGATTGAGCATTGAATGTGTGTCTGTGTGGAGTTTGCACATTCTCCTCGTGTCTGTGTGGGTTTCCTCCGGGTGCTCCAGTTTCCTCCCACAGTCCAAAGATGTGCGGGTTAGGTTGATTGGTCAGGTTAAAAAAAAAAAATTGCCCCTTAGAGTCCTGGGATGTGTAGGTTAGAGGGATTAGCGGATAAAATATGTGGGGGTAGGGCCTGGGTGGGATTGTGGTCGGTGCAGACTCGATGGGCCGAATGGCCTCCTTCTGCACTGTAGGGTTTCTATGATTTCTATGATTTTATTGTAAGAGTGCACGGAGACAGGAATAACAATTTATTTGTGACTGAATTAAAGTAAAATCTTAGCGTATTTGATGTTTCAAAATCTCATTATTTCAGAACATCAGCACGCAACACAAACACTTGGAAATGTTTACTCGGACCTGCATAGGTTGGGTATATATCAATAAAATCCCAAGCTGATAAGCATTCTGTTTCTCACATTGATAAGACATTATACAATTTAATTTAAACATATTTAAATGCACTGACACACACGTTGGCAACTTACACACAAGTTAGATTCTATGATTAGGTATTGGGATGACAGTAAATTGGTGGAGAGGTGGAGAAGTTTCTCAGTTGAAAATGGGAACTGGATTTACTAAATTATGTGTTCCTGTCAATCATATTTGTTGAATGGTGTGGTCGAACATGTTTGGCAACTACACTGGAATGCACTGGACAAGAAAGGTTGGGCACAGAGAGTAATCATGTCAAGGTCTGTTTATTCTTTCAATTCTAGCCTTGATAATATAAGTACTTAACTATTACAAAACACTATCAAATTAAGATATAGATAAACAACTCTGTATCAAGCAGCAGTATTTAGGTAGTGCAAACCTTTTGGTAGCCTCTATGTTGTTAACATTTTGAGCTAGCTCACAGTGTCCATTAAATGTCTGAACAAGTTACAAATCACAAGGTCTGTTGCTATCTTATCAGGGTTGAGCTACACTTTACAAGGACCCACCTAATATTACAGCAGAAACAAAAGTATTGAAGAAAAATTTCTTAGTTAATCAAATATTTCACTGTATGTTTATATAGCAATAGAAAAATGAATATTAAGAACTCATAGGAACAGAAGTAAGCCACTCATCTCCTTGAGACTATTTCCGCCAGTAAGTGAGGTATCAGATGATTTGTGACCTGACTCCATAAATCCTCCTTTGCCCCATGTCCCGTAATATTTTTGGTTAATAAAACTGATTAATCTCATACTTAAGATGATCAATTGATAATGGGCGAGATTCCTCGGCCTCCCCTCAGTGTTTTTCCCGGTGACAGGAGGTGGCGTGTCATTTACAGACGGCCAGATCTTCCGGTCCCGCCGTTGTCAGTGAGAATTCCCATTGAAATCACCCCATTCACTTGGGAAACCCGCGGCAGGGGTTGCACCGCTGGCGGGAGAATCCCACTGGTGTGGACAGCCGGAGAATTCCGGCCTTATGCCAAGATTTTACCCCCCCCCCCCCCCCGCCCGCCATGGGAATCGGCGAGGGGCAGACAATGTGAAGGTCCTCTGACCTCGGGTGGAAGCTTACAGTTTTGAGATGAGCGAGGCCATAAAATTCCACTCAGTTTCTGGAGGAGAATTCCCAACTTTTACCATCTGTGTGTAGAAGTGTTTCCTAACTTCATTCTGGCTTCAATGTTTAGGCAATCCAACCCCTTCTGTGTACTTTATCCGCAGGCAGTGGGAAACATTTTTATTCTATTTACCCCAAGAGCTTTGAGTTGTAGATCTTTCATTTCAACTTTCAAGAGTAGAGTTTTAACTTTGAAATTACGCCTATGCAAGTTTCCAATAAACATCACTTGCCTCATCACAAAATGTAAAATCTTCAATAAATTAGCACAATTGGGCAGTGTTAAAGAAAGTAATTGTTTATTTTTTTTCTCTCTTTTATATTAAAATGTACTGCTAGATGCATTTAGAAGTAGTAACTGCATCACTTTTAATAATACAGATGAAGATAGATTTGTCACAGATTTTATACATTGTTAATTAGTCTTCAGTCCTCATCCAATTCAAAAATCGCTGAAAATGACATTAAAAAAACCATCCGCAATGATATACTAGCTTCTTCAGCGTACACTTTTTTAAAGAAGTGTCTTAAAGAAGGAGATGCATTCCTTCATTGACCAGTGTTCCTTCATTGTCGCTAGGTCAAAATCATGGAATCCCTCCCTAGCAGCATTGTGGGTGTACCTACACCATCTGGAAACCATTGGTTCAAGAAAGCAATTAGAGTTGCACCAAATTGCTGTCCTAACTACTTTACATCCCATGTATGTATTTTAAAAAACTGGTTCAGATAACTTCACTTTCATTTTGACTGTTTTCCTCTATTGCTTTTAACACTTAGGGGATGAAATTGGCCTTAGCTGAGGTACAAATAATGACAGATGGAAATGAGAGCTGAGGGCAGAGATATGGTGCACCTCAGTCGAAGTTAGGACACATTGGATGCAACAATCCAATGCCGACATCTCCATATTAAAGGAGAGTGAGGTACAGAGGCGTAGGAAGGGAAAACCTGAGTTTGGGGCCCAGGCAAGTAAAGGCACAGCCACCAATGGTGGAACATTTATAATTGCGAATGTACAAGAGACTGGAATTAGAGAGGCACCGTTATCTGGGAGGTTTGTCGGGCTTGGCGAGAATGCAGAGATAGGGAGGGGCAAGGCCACGGAGAGATTTGAAAACAAGGATGAGAATTTGTAGTAAAGATGCTGCTTGACTGGAAGACATTGCAGTGAGCACAAAAATGATAGGAGAACAGAACTTGCTGCGTTTTATGTCACGGGCAGCAAAGATTTGGATGACCTCAAGTTTATGGAGGGTAGAATGTGAGATCAGCTTAGTGTTCATTGGAATAGTCCAGTCTAGAGGTAACAAAGACATGACTGAGTGTTTCAGCAGCAGGTGTGCTTAGACAGGAGCGAGTTGAGTGACGTTATGGAGATGGAAATATGCAGTCTTGCAAATTCACCTTTAAATCTTCCAACTCTTGGCCAATTACACTCAGATTGCGCTGATATTACAGGCACAAACCAATGGGAACTCCACCCTTGTATGTTCTGAGTTATTAGTGTTCAAAATATAGAATGGCCTTCATAATTTGTGGTTACTTTTTGAAACATTTCATGAACAATATGCAAAGAAATCATGGCAAATATAACCTGAACAAAAAATTGATGACATCCTTTTTAAACAAGAAGTCCAATACAATACAGAGCATTAGTTATTAGCAAACTGAGCAATAAGCCACAACAGGGTGTACTAGCAGGTCGGTCAAACCCTTTACTGATGTTGTTAGTGTACACACTAAAACAAATCCATTTGCTCATTTTCACGATTGTAAAATGAAAGAAGTTCCTTTTTATTGAATCACTATAAAAGAAAAGGCAATGCCAGGAATCTCACCAAATTTGAAAATAAAAACTAAACTACAGTGGGTGTTAGCTGAAGCCAAGCTAAAGTTTTAAAAGCTTGAAGCTTGTGAGAATAGGGACAGGCTTTGGGGTATGGGTGTGAACTACATGCTTTCAAACAACTTGGTCACAGGGATTTAAAATGAAAAGTTTTTGGGGTCAGGGTGAAACTTTCTCCTCCTGATCCAACAAAACTCTTCAGGGCCAGCTGCTGCTTAAGTGGCTAAGGCTGGGAATCCTGAGATAGGGAACTCAATCATCTCTTGTTCTCCAAAGCCTATTCATCCACTAGGCACAAGTCAAGAGTGTGAAAGAATACTCTCCACTTGCCTGGATGAGTGCAGCTCCAATGATACTCAAGAAGCTCGACACCATCCAGGACATAGCAGCTCTGGCAAACATTCACTCTCTCCGCTACCATCCAGCACAATGGAAGCAGTGTGTACCATCCATTCTGCAAGATTCCTGCAGTAATTTGCCAAAAGTACCATCCAAACCCACAACATCTATCATCTAGTGATACATGAGAGAACTACCGCCCGTCAGACCCCCTTCAAGTCACACACCATCCTGACTTGGAAACACTTGATATGTCAGCGTTCCTTTATTGTCACTGGGTCAAAATCATGGAATCCCTCTCTAACAGCATTGTGGTTGTACCTACACCATATAGACACCAATGGTTCAAGAAAGCAATTAGGGTTGCACAAAATTGCGGTCCTAACGAGTTCACATCCCATGTATGTATTTTTTAAAAACTGGTTCAGATAACTTCACTTTCATTTTTTACTGTTTTCCTCTATTGCTTTTAACACTTAGGGGGTGAAATTGGCCTCAGTTGAGGTACAAATAATGACAGATTGAAATGAAAGTTGAGGGCAGAGATGTGGTGCACCTCAGTCCAAATTAGGACTCATTGGATGCAACAACAATTTTAGTAAGGATTCTTGTGTATCTTTCTGAAACGTATTTTAATTATAAAACAAAAGGATTTTGATTCAGAAACAACCACTACAAAAGTGATACAGAACAATTAGCAAGTTTAAAAGAGGGCTTGCTAGTCCAGGTGAGTTTCTGTGCATGAGTGAGGCAGGCTTCTGTGAACTATGCTGTATGGCGAATGTCACTGGGGGTTTCTCTGCCCAACTCGCTGTGGCTGCGGCATTGTTTTCACTTGCGTATTCCACGCCGGAATCTTCACTTTGGGAAGTCGATATCCCGGTTTTCTGTTCAATCCATTCGCCATATATGTTTGTGCTTGTGTAAACACCAGGTTTAAAACGCTCTGCGCAGCCTTTTCCCCAGCTCACAACTCCAACCACGTAAAACCGATCAGTACCTTTGAGCTGACATGACAGGGGTCCACCACTATCACCCTGGGAGACAATAAAGTCAGAGCAAAATCAGCACAGGGAAGCTGGTTCCAGATGCAAATAGGACATTTTATACATAGTGTTGAGTGAAGTATAACGTGGTTTAAATTCAAGCATTTCAACATCTATTTCTCACATCGACCTTGATTTAGATTTTAAAAAGATGTTCATAGAACCCCTACAGTGCTGAAAGAAGCCATTCGGCCCATCGAGTCTGCACCAACCACAATCCCACTCAGGCCTTATTCCCATAACCCCATGTAGCTAGTCCCCTTGACACTAATGGTCAATTTTGCATGGCCAATCACCTAACCCGCACATCTTTGGATTGCGGGAGGAAACCAGAGCACCTGGAGGAAACCCACGCAGACTCGGGGAGAACGTGCAAACTCCACACAGACAGTGATCCAAGCCGGGAATCGAACCCAGGTCCCTGGCGCTGTGAGGCGGCAGTGCTAACCACTGTGCCACCATGCCGTGTTGACAAAGATGAAGATAATTATAAGAAATACCAACATCCAAAAGTAATCTTTAGATGCTGTCAATTACTCCAGCAGAATTAGAAATGGGCCTGTCATTGTGTTGACAGAAGATCGTGTTGGGTTTTAAAAAAATAGACTTTTCAGCCGACATATTGGTTGGTATTTAACCTCACACGGTGGGGTCATAGCAGCAGAGGTGGAAGTGGGAGCAAAGACCCTCCCACCATGATCTCCATATCTGCTATAAACCACAGAATCGTAGAATCATACAGTGTGCACAAGAGGCCCTTCAGCCCATCGAGTCTGCACTCATTGCCATGATTGAGCACCAGATGGCCAATTGGAGGCCGGCCAGTGTAACTGCCAGCAAATGAAGGCTTATGGGCAGGAGGGTCGGCAACCACAGCCTGGGGGTCCCGGAGGGGGGTATAGCCACAGCCTGGGGTCCGGGAGGTGGGGTATTGGCAGCCAGAGCCTCAAGTAGCAGCCATGTCCAGTGGCTGAGCCTCCAGCTCTGCAACAACATTGTCAGCAACGACTGCAAAGGGGAAGGTAGGTTAGCTGCCAAATTCAGCAGCAGCAGAATCCACCTGGCTGCCACCTTGCAGCACACACACTCAACAATTTTTTTGACTCGGAAAAATCCAACCATATCCCAGAAGCCTCTAGCTCTCTCATCCAGACTATCTGTTGTGAAGTTGATGTTGTCATTGGCACTCCTGAAGAGGGCACTGGCCCACAATCTTGATGCAATGACTTGCGGCTGTTTGAGAGATTCCGCCAATGTCTCCAGTTGTACGCTGGGGTGATCCTGGGGGTTAGCGATCTAGGCAGCTGTGTCCTTGAGAGCCATCCACACGCAACAGATACCGAACCACTCAATTAGAACTGACCTCTGCTGCCATCAGGTGGCTTAGAGCTGCCACAGCCTGTCATGATGTGAAGATGCCGGCGTTGGACTGGGGTAAACACAGTAAGAAGTCTAACAACACCAGGTTAAAGTCCAACAGGTTTATTTGGCAGCAAAAGCCACGAGCTTTCGGAACAGGCTGTCCCTTTGTCAGGTGGGTGGGAGTTCTGATTACAAACAAGGCACCATGACACAAACTCAATTTACATGAATAATGTTTGGAATCATCATAGAAATCATAGAAACCCTACAGTGCAGAAGGAGGCCATTCGGCCCATCGAGTCTGCACCGACCACAATCCCACCCAGGCCCTACCCCCACATATTTTACCCGCTAATCCCTTTAACCTACACATCCCAGGACTCTAAGGGGCAATTTTTAACCTGGCCAATCAACCTAACCTGCACATCTTTGGACTTTGCACATCTTTACAGCTGTAAAGGCTCACATTTGATTAGCTGAGAGAGTTGAAACTTGAAGTTGGCACACAGCTACCCTGATAAGGTCATTGAACCCTTTGCAGCAATGAACCGTAAGAGACCACATACCTGCTGCTCACCCCTGCAACCACTTCCCGCCATGCCTGCTCAGTTTCAGAGTCCGGCCTCTTCCTCCCGTCTGCCAGGAAGAATATTTCTCTGCCGGTCTTTACAACCTGCCGGGATGCCTCAGGGAACCAGAGGGAAGGGCTTCCTGATGTTGAGACTCTATCAGAGCCGTTGCTGTCTCTATCATGACACTTGTAGAATGGATCCACACTGCCCATTGCAGGAGTCCCTATAAATATTGAGGCTTTAACATTGTAGTGAGAATGAGCAGAGGCAACACAGAGGACAAGCTTCTTGAACAAGGAGCAAGAGATGGGGGAGAAGGATGCTCAGCCTGGGGCTTTCTATCTCAACCTCACTGAGGAATAGTGTTGTGTGGCTTCTCCATCTCACTGAAGGAGGCACTCACAAAGACCTGCCGCCTGTTAACAGACAGACCTGCAGCCTCCGCACAGAGCAAGTACAGCCAGTGGCTAGAAAGGTAACCATGACCATAGACTTCTTCACTTTGGGCATCTTCCAGGCTGGAGCAGGAGACATCTCTAACCTCATTGTTTGTCCTTCATTCAGGGAGGTCCCTGTTGCTCTGAATGCAAGGAGATGGAGCATGCTGCATTCTCTCTTTCCAGAGAGAAGCTAGCAGAACCAGCACATGTCTTTACCAGGATAGCAAACTTCCCCATGGTGCAGGGTGCCACTGAGTGCACCCACTTTTACATTGCAAGCACCATGTGTAAATTCAGAGACATGCCACAGCCTGAAGGAATTCCTTTCTCTCAGTGTGATGTACTCCACACCTCACACAGCTCCATCCTGGAAGCAATCACAACGGCTTTACTCTGTGCCCGATCGCTGTACCAACAGCATTTGAACCAACATGAGAAACCAGAGAGTGGCTATTGGGTGACAAGCGCTATCAGACTCGACTGCTGAGTGCAATCCACCACATGTGTACAGCACGTGTAGAACAAGAGTTATGTTGTCACATAAAATGTCATTGAGTAGACCACGGGAGTACTTAATGCTTTCACTGCAAATTTACTTCGCTCACTGGGTTCGCACCCTCTAACAATAATTATGGGCAGCACGGCGGCACAGTGGTTAGACTGCCGCCTCACAGCGCCAGGGACCGGGTTCAATTCCGGCCTCGGTTCACTGTCTGTGTGGAGTTTGCACATTCTCCCCGTGTCTGCGTGGATTTCCTTCGGGTGTTCCTGTTTCCTCCCACAGTCCAAAGGTGTGCGGGTTAGTTGGATTGGCATGCTAAAATGTCCCTAGCATCAGGGGGACGAGCTAAGGTAAATGCATGGGGTTATGGGAATAGGGCCTGGGTGGGAGTGTGCTCAGTGTAGACACAATGGGCCGAATGGCCTCCTTTGGCATTGTAGGGATTCTATGATGGGCTGAATGGCCTCCTTCTGTACTGTAGGGATTCTATGATTCCAAGATGACTTTTCCAGTTAAAATGCAGCTCTCCTTTAAGAACTGCAGGCTGATTCCACACAGTGCTGGCGAGCTGAACTAATGTGAGACTCTTGTAATCTTATGCAGCCTGCAAGGGGCTACAGATGCTCAAAAGTGCCCATACTATTGGCTGCATGCTGCAACCATGAATAAGGAGGTAGCACAAAGATTGTGTGCTGTCTACATCGGAACAGCGGGCCAAGGTTAATAATGCATGGGGAATTTTGTGGTACATGCACTTGTGAATTTAGCACAAGGCATATCATTAACTGATATTCCAGACATAGCAACAAGGGAAGCAGTGTTTTACCTGACAGGCATCAATCCCTCCTCCTGCAAAACCTGCACAGATCATGTGGTCATTTACAGTCTGGCCGTACCAGTTGCTCTGTTGGCAGGTTTCTAAAGGAATCAGTTTAACTCCAGCCTCCTGAAGTATGCGCGCTGGTGCACCTAATAAAAAAATCAGGAGAAACCAATTTTACCTCGCAAAACAAACGCCCATATCAACATAATTCACATTAGCAGGATCTGAAGATGAATCTACCTCTCTATCAGACATGAAGAATCCACAATATATCCCCTGTAATGAAACTTCCAAAACACAAAATAAGATTTCAAACAAAATAAAAACATTAACAATTCTATATTTCATTATTATATGAATTATATTTAACCACCGAGTTTTCACCTATTGCTTGCTAACACCATCAAAGAATTTCTTACATTTCAGTCTCAGATTTGCCTGAAAATCTGGCATTAGAATCATAGAATCCCTACAGTGCAGAAGGAGGCCAATCGGTCCATTGACAACAATCTCACCCAGGCCTTATCCCCATAACCTCATGTACTTACCCTGCTAACCCCCTGACACTAAGTGCCAGTTTAATATGGCCAATCAACCTAACCCGCACATCTTTGGAACATGGGAGGAAACCGGAGCACCCGGAGGAATCCCACGCAGACACGGGGAGAACGTGCAAACTCCACACAGTCACCCGAGGCCGGAATTGAACCGGGTCTCTGGCGCTGTGAGGCAGCAGTGCTAACTACTGTGCCAACCAGGTTGGCTTTGATATTTTTAGTAAGAAGCCTAACAACACCAGGTTAAAGTCCAACAGGTTTATTTGGTAGCAAAAGCCACCGGCACCGCAAACCGCCGGCTCCAAGTGGAGAGGGACTTTAACCTGGTGTTGTTAGACTTCTTACAGTCCAACGCCGGCATCTCCACATTTTGATATTTGTATCCAGAGCTGTAATTCTGGTTACTGTTGTTGAAACTTATCTCTGATGGGAGGGGGCTGGATCACCAATCCAGTGGGAGAGGCACTGAATAAATGATCTGCTCTGTCCCAGATGATATTGAGTTTCTTTGAGTGCTGCTGAAGTTGCCTTCATACAAGCAAGTGGCATTCCCTAACATTTCTGCTTCGAGCTTTATAGATGGTGAAAAGGTTTGAGAAGTTAGGAGGGGAGATGTCCCTGCTCTTGTATGTCTGGTGTTTTTTTATAGTTTGGTCAAGTTCGGATACTAGTCAATGATGAATCAAAGATATTAATAGTTTCACCTGCCCCACTCAACAACAGCACATGGATGGCTGCTATGTATTTTGTGTCTGCTGTTAGTTTTTCTTTTATTAAATAATCAAACCGCCCCCAGTCAATTCCTCTTTGCTTAACCTCCCCCGGGACGGTTGTAGTCCAGATGAAGATAACATTTGTGGAATATTGCTCAAATTATGACCTGGGACTTAACACTCCAAGGATGTGAGTGTTAGATGGATTGGCCATGCTAAATTGCCCCTTAGTGTCAGGGGCATTAGCAGGGTAAATTCATGGGGATAGGACCTGGGTGGGATTGTTGTCAGTGCAGACATGATGGGCCGAATGGCCTCCTTCTGCACTGTAGGGATTCTATGATTTCTATGATATGATCCAGAAACACAAAACTGGAAGAGCTAATTGATAAGGATTTTATTCATGCTAAATAAAGTCTTTACAATGTTGAAAGATGCTACGGCCCAGTTGAATTAGTTTTACAATACAAGGTTATTGTTTCAAAAAAGAATTGTACTTCAGGGTTTACTAAATGGCTGAAATGTTGGGAATGAATTTCTCTTCCCTGGACCTCCTTAATGTCAATGCCAATTAAGTAGATCTGATGATCGTCATAGAATCGTAGAATTTGTACAGTACATAAGGAAGGCATTCGGGGCAGAGCCTGCACTGACCACATTCCCACCCAGGCCCTATCCCCATAACCGCAGGAATTTACCCTGCTAATCCCCCTGTTACTATGGATCAATTTACCTTGGCCAATTAACCTAACCCGCACATCTTTGGACTTTGTGCTTATTGGTTATTGTAGTTATTGGATTTGGTTATTTGATCTTTGGTTATAAGATCATAAGACCATAAGACATAGGTGCAGAATTAGGCCACTCGGCCCATCGAGTCTACTCCACCATTCAATCATGGCTGATATTTTTCTCCATCCCCATTCTCCTGCCTTTTCCCCATAACCCTTGATCCCCTTATTAATTTTTTCTTTGCTATTCTTTTCAAATTCATTTGCCTCTTTTCCAGACGGTATGCAAATTTTGTGACATTTTTGAAATCTTTGTTCAAATCCCATGAGATAATCAAGTTCTGTGAGTTTGCCATTTCATGGGTGGTCATATTGACTTCACGACAAAAAATGGATTCTTACGTGCCATAAAACATTTCAGTATATTGAGCAATTCTATCTCTGCTCTCTAAGTCTTCTATCTCTCTAAATAATGGTCCATGTTTCACTGAGTCTAATTCTCCATTTTACTGTTTTACCACCAGCAACATATTCATTAGTTAATGTTTGTAAGCGTTGTTCGCTGTGGCAATCAATTTGGATAACTCCAACTGTTTTCTGATTGGTGTCAACCTGTCACCAGTTGGATGCTGTTTACCACAGAATCCTTACAGTGCAGTAAGAGGCCATTCAGCCCATCGGGTCTGCACCAACTCTCCAACAGAGCATCCCACCCAGGTCCTATCCCCATGTATTTACCTCGCTAATCCCCCTAACCTACACATCTTGAGACACTAAGGGTCAATTTACCATGGCCAATCCAACTAACCTGCACATCTTTGGACTGTGGGAGGGAACCGGAGCACCCGGAGGAAACCCACGTAGGCACGGAGAGAACGTGCACACTCCACACAGTCACCCAAGGCCGGAATCGAATCTGAGTCCCTGGGGCTGTGAGGCGACAGTGCTAACCACTGTGCCACTGTGCTGCCCCAACGTTGTCAGAATTTGCAGGATTTCTACTTCAAAAGTAAGCAAAAGCATTTTTCATTACATAACTGATCCTGGTGCAATAAAGCCTACAGCTCTGGAAATGCTCACTAGCTGTGTAGTGGATTTCATTTACCTGAAGTAAAAATAGCAATGCACATGCTTCTTTCTCTACAGCAGTTGCTCCATCTAGTGGCGTTGTTGGCCTTGCACTGATACTGCATGAAGTTTCAATACAGTACAGTGGCTAAAAAGCTTTGGCATGACATTTGAAACACACAAACCATCATCAGGTGAAGGTCTTGTGGCGCAGTGGGTAGCGTCCTGCCAGAAGCTCCAGGTTCGAGTCCAATCCATTCATAACAGGTTAAATGTGTCAACCTGCAAATCCTTCCAAACACACCAAAGGCTGGCGGTAAGAGTGGGAGTGACTCCTGTCAGCCAGGTTTGATGGGGAATGGCAGCCCTCACATTATCAGCCTCTGGTGGCAGACTAGCGGTCTATCCTGGAAAATACTAGCTATGGAAAGAGATGAAAGTCTGCTTTAGTGCACCACTAGGAATGGAAGCATTGTCAGGCTGTGTCCATTATCCTGAACTAAAAGTATGTCCAAACATGATTGAGTACCAGACATCCAGTTAAACAGCTAACTATTAAATTGCTTCAGGTGCTGTGTGAAAGTGTTTGTCAAAGGCATTTGAGGAACTTATAAAGTAATCATTCATATCAAAGGTAACATGACTCCTCCACCACACAAAAGTAATGCAAGCAAGACAAACTTTGGTTCCATATTGGAGTTTGTAACGACTTTAATCAGGCAATTGAGGTGGGCCTGTTAGAATATGAACTCCCTGATTAAGGGTGGATGGTTCCCCTCCTTTTAGGGAGTTGCCCCTTTTGAGTTGTCCCTAAGTTAATTTGAGTTTGTTTATTTGGTTGGACACAAAAAGATGTCCCTGATTAAGGGCCAAATTGATGGGCCAATCAGGAAGCCTCTTGCTTTGTACTTAACCAGGCATGTCAGTTCCTCTGGGACTCCGAGTGTAGTCTGATAACAGAGAGCACTCTGTATGCTATTGTCAGACTTGTAAATAAAGGGATTTTGGTGAAGGGACTTCAGCCTCCGAGGACTTATTATAGATTTATTAAACACATTATCAACAGATCTAAATAATCAATCACCTTTTTCATCCATTTTGTTACTCTCAATCTATTAAAACTATCGGCTGTGCAATTTGCATGGATTTTTATCAGGACCATGTTTTGCCTTGACCAACACTTTTGGCACAGTGGCAACAATATTGTAGCATGTTCTTCTGTGCACATCACTCCAAATGAGGAATGACTGACCCAACCAGATCCAATGTTTTGGGTAGATGCTATCAGGTTGGAGTCAGTGTTTCACAGGATAACTCTATTGGAATATAGAATCTTCACAAAATATCCATGTAACTGCCTCCTCGTGGGCTAATTCTACTTATCCCACTATTGTAGCATTTTGTCGCCATAATGGCTTTACCCTACTCTCAAAAGCCATCATCAAGATGAACCTCCTTCTCTTCTCCAGCTTTCTCTGGCTATCTCCAGAATCAAACATTTCATGGTCCAGTGGTTAAACAATTGTATAATTGGTATCATTTACCACGGATTTTGGTAATTCATGAAAGATACCAAATGAAATTACTTGTTGACATTGAACTCTTTTCATGCCTTTTTTGCTGAAAGTAAGTCATAAAAATAGCATGACGATCACTCCATAGAAACACTTCCATCAATGTGGATAATCCGGAGCAGTTCCTTGATGTCAGATTTTTGCTCGCAGCTTGCAATGAATGCTATTGATTTGTTCTACCCGATATCAGGTTTGTTTGAAGACATTGATGGGATTACAGAGAAGTTTCTGCAATTATTGATTGTTTCATCGCCAGTTTGCAAACTACATAACTATGCTTGCAGGGATGTGGAATTCAGAATGGTCCTGACAATTGGATAGTGCTTAGTCCATGTCAATTGTCTTTCTTTTCTCTCAGCTGCAGGTCAGTTTTAATTTTTCCTGCTGGATTAACTCCATTTAATGAAAGCCAATGTGCGTGCAAAGGTGTGGAGCCCCTAGACAGCAAAGTTAAAAAAGATCCCCCAGTGTCTCTCTCTCTCAGTGACTGTGGTGAAAACCATAATTCTTGGTTTACAGTGTACCTGACGTTTTTCGATCTGTCAAGTAGAGACGTGATTAAACTTCAATTTTGTTACAATCTCCAGAGACTGTTAACAGCTTAAAGATAAATTTGAACTTCCAGGGGATTTTCACAGTAACTTCATTGCAGTGTTAATGTAAGCCTACTGGTGACACGAATAAATAAACTTTAACTTTAAAACTTTAACTTTAAAGGTGTTCTGGCAAGATTTGAACACCTGGCCCCATCTACACTGTTTTCAGTGGAATTTCTGTACCACTTGATTCATCTCTGCAAGTCCATCTCATCATGTGAAGTCACCCTCTCTTGGAAAAGTGAATTATCCAGCATTGTTTTTCAACCTGCCAATTGCAGTGAAGGAGTACCTCATTGGACTTTGATTCTGGATTCTGGAACCCATATACAAGGGGGAGTTATACAATAAATGGCAGAGCCATCAAGAGTATAGAAACACAGAGGGACTTAGGTGTGCAAGTCCACAAATCCTTGAAGGTGGCAGCACAGGTGGAGAAGGTGGTGAAGAAGGCATATGGTATGCTTGCCTTTATAGGACAGGGTATAGAGTATAAAAGCTGGAGTCTGATGTTGCAGCTATATAGAACGCTGGTTAGGCCACATTTGGAGTACTGCGTCCAGTTCTGGTCGCTGCACTACCAGAGGGACATGGAGGCTTTAGAGAGAGTGCAGAGAAGGTTTATCAGGATGTTGCCTGGTACGGAGGGTCTTAGCTATGAGGAGAGATTGGGTAAACTGGGCTTGTTCTCCCTGGAAAGACGGAGAATGAGGGGAGACCGACTAGAGGTATACAAAATTATGAAGGGTATAGATAGGGTGAACAGTGGGAAGCTTTTTCCCAGGTCGGAGGTGACGATCACGAGGGGTCACGGGCTCAAGGTGAGAGGGGTGAGGTATAAGTCAGATATCAGAGGGACATTTTTTACACAGAGAGTGGTGGGGGCCTGGAATGCGCTGCCAAGTAGGGTGGTGGAGGCAGGCACGCTGACATTGTTTAAGACTTACCTGGATAGTCACATGAGCAGTCTGGGAATGGAGGGATACAAACGAATGGTCTAGTTGGACCAATGAGCGGCACAGGCTTGGAGGGCCGAAGGGCCTGTTTCCTGTGCTGTACTGTTCTTTGTTCTTTGTTCTTTGTACAATATCATTTATTTTCTCTGTGGTCTCTGTACTGTAAATCTTTCTTTTCTCTCTCACTCTTTTCTTATGAATGCAAAGGGGCTAACTTGGTGACACCCCCCACCCCCTCCCCCACATTGACATATGAATGTATGAACTAGGAGCAGGAGTAATCCATTCGGCCTTTCGAGCCTGCTCCGCCATTCAATTAGATCAGGACAAGTCGGGCCTAACCTTCCGCTACACCCAATATCCTTCCATACCCTTGTTTATCAAGAATCTATATACCTCTGCCTTGAAAATATTCAAAGACTCTGCTTCCACTGCCTTTTGGAGGAAGAGAGTTCCAAAGACTCGCCATCTTCTGAGAGAAAAAGATTTCTTCTCATCTCTGTCCTAAATGGGTGACACCTTATTTTTAAACAGTGACCCCTAGTTCTAGATTCTCCCACATGATGAAGCATCCAAGGATGTGTGGGTTAGGTTGATTGGCCATGCTAAATTGCCCCTTAGTGTCCCGGGATGCGTTAGAGGGATTAACGGGGTAAATATGTAAAGTTATGTGAATAGGGCCTGGGTGGGATTGTTGTCAGTGCAGACTCGAAGGGCCGAATGGTCTCCTTCTGCACTGTAGGGTTTCTATGATTTCTATGATCCTCTCAACATTGACCCAGTCGAGACCAGTCATGGTCTTATAGATGAGTCTGTACAAATAAACTAACCCTTTGAGTTCATCCTATCTCAAGTTCACTTTGAGATTATCAATAGAAATTAGATCGCACCAAAACTGAGGGGTTGGGGAAATGTGTCACTGCTTATAAAAGGGGTAAACAAATCACAATCACCTTTCTGTTTCCCTCACAGACGCGTGGTGAGAGGAAAAATTGGTGCTGTTTAAATTAACACTCTCCTCTCCTTTCTGTAATAACCACACTCCTAATTTTCCAATCCGCCTGCCATGAATCCTGCTGCTAACGGGACTGGAAGATTCCACCCATCAGTTATCATCATGGTTTTTAGTGAACTGCCATTTCAGCTAGTTGAAGAAAATAGTTATATCCACTGACAAATGCTACCTAGTTGTTATCCTGCCCACATTGCCCCTCCCTTTGTCAACGTGCACTAGTTATACCTTCTGCTGCACTGAACTCACAATCCCTGTTTGTGTTTGTGAAAGTCTTTGTGGTCTTGTCCTGCCCAATATCTGAAATCTCCTTCAGCCCCACATTCCAGCATTTGTCCTTTGATCCTTCAACTCTGGCAACCCGATCATCCTCTCCTAAACACACAGCTTTCATCTACCACGGCTCAGTGGGTCTGGAATTCCTTCCTGAAAATCTCCTCACTTTGCTCATTCTTTCCGTGGTCTGAAAGGCTGGTCAAAATTCAAACGTTGCATGTAAACATGGAGATCTACCACATCGGAAAGGAATTCCACCTCTTCAAAGTCCAGCTGGTGCCCAGCCAAATACGGGGAGGTCCAATGCTTTGGCAGCCGTTACGATGCTGTCATTCCATGGCAATCTGCAGTGTCAACCAGGATGTGGTTATGGGGTGGAAAAGGCTATCGCTGATGACATGCTCCAGTGCACAACCCATGCACATGGGGGCAACACATATCAAGCCAAATCCATGTCAGAGCACAGCACTGACAAGCTGAAACCATGCTTCCACTGCCTATTTAGCAGCAGCCTGCAGTGACCAGCACATTGCATGTTAAGATCCGTGGTGGTCTGCCATCATGGGAGCACGGCCCTTGCCTCCAACCATATGGTGAGCAACTGAGGAAGAGGGGAAAGGGAGGACAGGAACGAGACAAGCCCTTTCTGGCTGCATTATCCATGAATTATTTATCCAACTGTGGTGCCAGTACATCGAACACTAACCTCATTCACTAGCTGTCCAAACACCTTACTTTCATAATAAACAATCCAGACCAAATGTATGAATGTATACATTTTGCATGCAAATGTTAACCAATCACCCTTATCTGTACCGTTAGCTTCTGTCTTCCATATCCCTTTGGCTGGCTTGGTGTTTTTGCTCAGTCTTTGCCCAGTGACTGCAGCATGACTTGTGAAGGGCTGCTGACTTTCAAAAAGGGAGATTCTGGATGGCCTTGGAGGATGCCCTCGAAGACCTCTGCACCTCGGAGTCCCGGCTTTCAACTGCACCATCTTGGCGTGGGCAGCAGCAGTGAGGGCTGACTGGTTTTCAAGCAACAGTAAAGACACAGCGGGGTCAGGGAGTGTATGTCATCCTGAGGGAGGATACAGATTTGTGCTGCATGAAGTCACTGCCACTTCTGGTGAGGGAAGGGGGGGAGGGGTCCCTCGTCAATCCAGCCAAGTGCTGCAGCACAGATAGCCAGACTGCTGAGATCCTGCAAGTACCCGCAGACATGACAGCAGCAAGCTGAGCTTGCAATCTGAGCTGCACTGCAGCATCCAGATGATGGGTGGCCTCTGCTTGCGCTGCAATGGAAGCTGAGACAAGGCGATCGGTCACTGCTTCATGATTGTGTACTCAAGTATGCTAATGGAGTTGGCCATCACACCCACACAGGAGAGGATGGGCTCCAAGCTCTGTGCAAAGCTCTGTGATAAGTTGGTGTCAGATCCCTCCGTACTCCCCGACATTACACTCATATTTTCTGGTCAGTCTGCCAATGCAACAAGTATTTCACTGTGGATATCCATCAGCAACCTTCTGTATTCTGTCCCTTCAACAGCCTCTCCTCATCCCTCTGCAGCAGAACTCATTTGCGACCTCCCCCTTTGGCAAGCTGGCACTTTGATACTATGGTCCCCTGTCCTGGCTGGGATACTTGTGTCCAGTCTCTTACCACATGCTTCCCTCCATCATAAGGTCAGAAGTGGGGATGCTTGCTGATGATTGCAGAGTGTTCTGTACCATTCACAGCTCCTCAGCTAATGAAACAGTCCTTGTCCACAAGCTGCACAAACTAGACAATGTTCAGGTTTGGGCTGACAAGCGGCAAATAACATTTACACCACACAAGTGTCAGGCAATGACTATCTCCAACAGGAAAGAGTCTAACCATCTCCCCATGACATTCAATAGCATTATCATTGATGAAGGAGCAGTGCTCTGAAAGCTTGTGGCTTGTGCTACCAAATAAACCTGTTGGACTTTAACCTGGTGTTGTGAGACTTCTTACTGTGCTTATCCCAGTCCAACACCGGCATCTCCACATCATGGCTACAAAAATAGGACAGAGCAGAGTATTCTGCAGTGTGATTCATCTCCTAACTCCTTAAAGTTATCGACCATCTACAAGGCATAAGTCAGGAGTGTGATGGAATAACCCCATTTGCCTGGATGTGTGCAGCTCCAACAACACTCAAGAAGCTCGACACCATCCAGGGCAAAGCAGTCTGCTTGCTTGGAACCTGAAACATGCACTCCTTCACCACTGGTGCATGGTACCTGCAGTAGTGCATGTAAAATGCACTGCAGCAAATCAGCAAGGCTTCCCTCACAGCTTCCAAACCAGTGACGTCTACTGTCTATAAGGCAGCAGATACATGGGAACACCCGAACTACAACTTCCCTTTCAGTGTGTCCAACACTGCGCTGGGCACTCTCTCATCGATGGTCGCTCTAATGGTGCAACCACCATCTCCCCCATCACAATCATGCCTCATCTCCATTGGTTAGCTCTTGCTGTATTCCATCATCAATCTTCTCCTACAAATGAGTGGGCAATGTGCCGGTGAGTGTGATGCAATTTGTTTAGGTGATGTGGCTGTCATGGTTGAATAGCTGGCATTTTGTGCAAGGTGTGAGATGTAGCTATGTGGGTTACAGCAGTCTGAGTTTGGGAAGGTAAGATGAAGTTATGAGTACAAGGTTGCAATTGTGGTTGACAGAGATTGTTGGCAGGTGAATGATAGGTGTGCGATGTAAGTTAGTGCTGTGGTGGGTGAGATATGGCATTTGAAGATGAATTCACTGACCATTCATGTGAGGTCATTGAGATTGTTACAACATTGCATCCGGTCCTCGTGGCTTGTCTGCTAGCAATGGCCTTCAAGGCTATCTGTTTCTACTGCATTTGCAGAGTTTGTCTGAAGGTCATGGAATCATAGAATCCCTACAGTGCAGAAGGAGGCCATTCAGCCCATCGAGTCTGCATTGACTATCTGACTGAGCATCTTACCCAGACCTTCCCCTCCACCCTATCCCCACACATTTACCCCGTTAATCCCTATGCATCTTGGGACATTAAGGGACAATTTAGCGTGGCTAATCCACCTGACCCACACATCTTTGGACTGAGGGAGGAAACTGGAGGAAACCCATGGAGACACGGGGAAACTCCACACAGTCACCTGAGGCTGGATTAAACTCGGGTCCCTGGCACTGTGAGGCAGCAGTACTAACAACTGTGCTGCCCTCCTGATCCCCTGCAAAGAGAGGGACTCCTCTCCACCTCCTTCACCAAGGACTCCAGTGCTGTGTCTAAGAACCTTGGAGAACACTTTCTGCTACATTGTGCTATAATTCATTCTTCTTCCTCATTAGACTCTTTCCCACAAACAGTTTCAGCACTTTAATGAGCCAGAATGCATCTTTCCTTTCATTGGTGCCAGCCTGACACAGACTTTGGAGCTTGTTGAAGCGATTCGCACATTTACTATTAGGAAACACAGCAATCATTAAAGTAGTAGGTGCCTGAAGTTGGCCTGCTACCTGTATTGGAAGCAACAGTTTAATCATGTATCATGATCCTTGTGCTCATTTTGGCAGATATCAAGTTTGGCCCCCATGGACTCCAGTAGTCCCATCATGGGCACCAATCATTCCATGGATACTGAGAATTGACAATCAGTTGATCATGGGGAACAATGTCGTTCTCCCCGTATCTGCGTGGGTTTCCTCCCACAGTCTAAAGATGTGCAGGTTAGGTGCATTGGCCGTGCTCAATTGCCCCTTAGTGTCCCAGGATGCGTAGATTAAAGGGATTAGCGGGGTAAATATGCGGAGTTACGGGAATAGGGCCTGGTGGGATTGCTGTCGGTGCAGACTCGATGGACTGAATGGCCTCCTTCTGCACTGTTGGGATTCTATGATCAGAGTTAAACCCAGTCCTGTCCTTACCCACCTTCCACCCACGTTTCCAATATTGGCCATTGTCTGGGAGCTCTGAATGATTTTTCCGATTCCATGCCAATGCAAATTGTCACTGCTGCAGGGACTAAGTTGCTAATTCAGCACAGGTCAAGAGTCAAAGCTGGAACCCTCAAACTTGTATATGTCTGAGGTAACCACACAACGCATTCACCAAATGAAGTGAGCTAAGATCACTCCAAGTTTAATTCCACATTGCCTATCATCAAATCAGGACAACATGCTGCTTTAGGTTTTGATAGAAGTGTATCCTTTTGTTCATAGCCTTTCATAATTGGCGTGGACACTGTTCTGAGACTGTTTCACGGGCCGGAATTCTCCGGCCGTTCAGGCCAGCGGGATTCTCTGGTCCTGCCGGCAGCACACCCCACCCGCGGGTTTCCCGCTGGCTTGGGGTGACATCAGTGGGAATTCCCATTAACAGTGGCAGGATCAGAGATTTCCACCGCTAGCAACAACGCACCACCTCCTGCTGGCGGGAAACACGCACCTGGGAGACTGGAGAATTCCGGCCATGGTATTTCATTGCACTTTTTAAGCATAGAATTAATTTTAAAATGAATTTTACTTGAGATTACCTGCATAATATTGAAAGGTCCAAAAATATATCCCCTTATATTGTGTCCTTTTTTTAACGAGAAGTACAAGTTAATCTGAGTGGCAATAACATGCTTATAATCAAACCAAGCAACTATATTTCCCTATCTTTTATAAAAATACTACACTACATTTATAGGGTTGAGGCAGCAGTCAGGTTAGCTATAATCTTATTGAATGACACAGCAGGCTCAAAGGGCTAAGTGGCCTACTCTTGCTCCTGTGTTCCTACACACAGTAACCCTGTGAATATTTAAGCAGGAGGATGCAATATTATATTTATCATGTTGCTGACTGCCACTTAACTGCAACTTCAGTGCAGAGAATAACACAGTGTAAGTGTTGATCACATGTGGAGCCACAAAAAAATCCCCTTTCTCGTTTCATTAAATCATGAGATAAAAATGTAAAAACAGCGATGAAATGGTGCTCTGCAGAAGGCACAGGGGCGAATTTTCCCATTCTGCCCACCACGGGAATCGTAGCGGGCAAGGGCCGGACCATGGAAAGGTCCGTTGACCTCAGGTGGGATTTTTCGGTATTGAGGCGTTGGAGTTATAGGCTTTGGCATTGCTCAGCATGGCTGTTCTGCAATAGTGTTTTCAAAGTAAGCTAACCTGGAAGTTAAGTCTGCCCCACAAACTATTTAATATGGCGACACCGCCCTGAAAAGAGGAAATGTATGAGTTCTCTATATAAATATTCCTGCTATGGATACTACCATTTTGTTCCATAAGTCCCCATCCGGTAACGTGACAATGGTTCCACTTCTCAATATGAAATCTGCCTGGTTTTGGTAAACATGCCACTCGGATGTAGTCACCAAAATTGATGGCTTTGTCCACTTTAAGCACTGCTACATCATTTTGGATTTCACGGAAGTGTTCATGCAATATTAAGGTATCAATTTTCCGAGAAATTGTCCACTTATCAGGTCTCCACAGGTCTCTCAGTCCCATCACAGCTTTCCACTGATTTTTATTGCTGTCACAATGCAAAAAAAAACAGACAATATTAATGATGAACCAACTGAGTGGGTACCTATTGTTAGACATCATGGCAGTAAAGTCTAAGGAACAATAACAGGACTTCACAGTGTCTGCAATTACCATCAGAAAAACATGAATGATCAATGTTTTTGTCATAAAATCTTTATAAAATTAATCTTTCACTATTTGCATTGGCTACTGCTCCAACTGCCAATTAGGGAAGGAAATCTGTCATTTTTACCTGATCTGGCCTACACATAACTCCAGATCCACAGCAATGTGATTGACCCTTGCAGAGTGAGACACTCGGCTCAAAGGGCAAGTAAGGATGAGCAACAAATACTGGCCTTGCATCGATGCCCACATCCCATGAAAGAATAAAGAAAACCATTTGATATTAGATACTACTGCATCTAGACGGTAGCATAAACATTTATAGTTGAAAGGAATAGACAGAAAATGACAGCACGGTCAACTAATTGGTATCCAACCAGCCCTTTTTAATGAAAAGGGCCTTGGATTGAAACAGGGAATGTTACAATGGGGCAGTGACAGAGTTCTCTTTAGATGTAATAGTTTTGCCCTGCATCCCCACTTTGTGGTTTGAGACGACATGACCATGGATACAAAAAAAACCAAAATTTTGTACGTCAAGTACTGAGATGTACAAGATCCCAAAATTAATTCATCCAAATTGTCAGTAAATTGACAAGAAAACCATCCCCAAATTGCATGTTCAGTCATCCAAGCCAAGGGCCAGAATTAGTAATGCCAACCCGCCACAGGGTGATCCTGGACTCTCCTGGAATTAATGACTAATCTCCAGGCGCAATAAAAATCGTGTTTCCCTTTCCCCCTTTTTAATGGTTATAAAGGTAAGATGCTGAGCAGAAAGGCCGACAGTCAAGAATCATTTAATGGGTTATGGAGAATCTCTTCACTTTCCATTGGAAGGCCTAGCACCCTGAGGAAGGATATGGCGCAGGCTGGCACAGGTGATCAATGGCAGGGGGCAGGGTGGTAAGAGGCAAGGCGGGGGGGCGGGGGGGGAGGTCACGTGACAGCATACTTAGCAAAAAATCCAACCAGGGTTTGCAACCCTAGCTAAATGTTAATAAAAAACATTTTATATTATCAGTAGCAAGTAAAACCTATGCAAAAATTAGTCTTTGAAGATTTGCATTATTCATATGGTGACATGCTAATCCACGAGGAGGTCTATTAAAATAGCATCGTAAGTTTACAATAGATAGCACCACACAACATCAACAAATGGATATGATTTTGTACTTTTATGTTTTTCAGAATCAAAAGATTGAATGGTTTAAGGAATATACCTTAAAAAAAAATTATGCCCAGATATGGCCAGAACTTTTCAGGTTAGAAGAATGGAAGGTAAAATTGAATCTCCCTACTTGTAGGTGTAGTTTTATTTTTCATTTAGTTATATGTTGTGCAGCTTCTGGGTGAAATTTTCATTTTGGCTGATGTCAACTTTGATGTCCTAGGTCTGTTTGATGGGACGGGGGGCAGGGGGGAGATGGGACTTTCAATGGCTGCCCACCAAAGATGTGGAGCTACAGCCATGAAGGCAAAGTAATGGCAGAGGAAGGTTATATTGAATGCCACAGGAGAGATCAAGGTGATCAAAGTGCTATGGTTGAAATTTTGCTACGTGGTCTGTTAGACTAGAGTGGTCTTGATGTTGTTGTTGTTTCTCTTCCTGCACCTAGTGGCGCACAAGGCAGATTTTCATCGGTTCCCATTGTGAGGATTTTTTCTGGAACCGGTCGCTAACCCTGTCACCACAGGCTTTTAGCTTGAGGGACGCCACTCCATACCAAGCATGGCTGATTAGGAGTCTCTCCCATTCTTACCGCCTGCCACCGATGTGTATCGGAAGCAGTTTCAGGTTGATACACAACCTGTTTGGCTGTGTTATGAATGCACCTTCCTTGACCACAAAATCCTGGAGTGGGACTCTAACTCAGAACATAAAAGACTATGAAGGGAATAGATAAGATAGGAGCAGGGAGGTCGGTTCCACTGGCAGGTGAAACTAGAACTAGGGGGCATGGCCTCAAAATAAGAGGAAGCAGATTTAGGACCGAGTTGAGGAGGAACTTCTTTACCAAAGGGTTGTGCATCTGTGGAATTCCCTGCCCAGTGAAGCAGTTGAGACTACCTCATTGAACGTTTTTAAGGCAAGGATAGAGAAATTTTTGAACAGTAAAAGAATTAATGGTTATGGTGAGCAGGTGGGTAAATGAAGCTAAGTCCATGAAAAGATCAACCATGATCTTATTGAATGGCTGAGCAGGCTCGAGGGGCCAAATGGCCTACTCTTGCTCTTAGTTCTTATGTTCTTCTGGTTCAGAGGCAGGGACACTACCCACTGCGCCACAAGACCCCTGATCTTGGTGTTATGATCAGGGCAGATTCCAAAAGAGAGTTGTTGGAGAGGTATACACACAGCTGGGAAGTGACTATGTACAATGATCTTGGACAGCAAAAAAGGGTATGAAGCTATCTTCACTCTCAAAAGTCTAGACTTGAATGAACAACAAATCTTGTTGCTTGTTTGCCATGGCAAACCTTGCTTGCCATAGAGAAATTTGGACAGTACTCCAGGATTATTCCGGAGGGTCAGAATAAACCATAACTCCTTTTTTCCACAATTAACAACCTCCTAAAACTGTTTATTCTCTCTCCCACATTCATTCCACTGTCATCTCTCATATCTAGTGCAGGAAACTCAAGCACTTTTGTTCTGAAATCCATTGCATTATTGTGAATTGAATTGCAATCATGATAATTCATTATGGTTTGTCAGCTGGTGTAATTAGGAACGAACAAATGAATAAATCAAAGCTGCCCAACAGAATATTAAAAGAAAAGCCATAACTGGGAAACGTACTTGAATCCACCAGTCGAAGGGAAGCAGTGTGCTGCTGATAAGAGCCACCATTGACTGATTATTGTTGCTCCACACACGTGTGCACGTCTGTTTGTCACTTGAAGGCTAACTTGCCAAGGCCACGCGCCTTCCACTGCATCCCGACCTCCTACTATTCTGGACTGACTTGTTCTTACTGTAACAGCTCTTTTCCCACACTCTGAAATGAAAGACATGTGCACTTACTAAGCTTAAAATCTCAGATGGGCAAAGCAGTGACAAATGGAATTTAACTCTGAAAAATGTGAGGTGATGCACGTTGAGGGGACTAACAAGGCAAGGGAATACACAATGAATGGAAGAACGCAAGAGGACCAGTGGGATTTTGGGGTGCATGTCCATGGAATCAGGAAGGCAGCAGGACAGGTAGATAAGGTGGGTTATGAAGGCATACGGGCTATTAGCCAAGACATCGAATATAAGGGCAGGGAGGTGATGATGGAGCTGTATAAAATGCTTGTTAGGCCACAGCTAGAGTACCACATTTTAGGAAGGATTTGATTGCACTAAAATCATAGAATCCTACAGTACAGAAGAAGGCTATTTGGCCCATCAAGTCTGCACCAACCATAATCCCACCAAGGCCCAAATCCTATAACCCCATGTATTTACCTTAGCTAATCCCCCTGACACTAAGGGGCAATTTAACATGGCCAATCCACCTAACCCGCACACCTTTGACTGTGGGAGGAAACCGGAGTACCCGCAGGAAACCCACGCAGACACAGGGAGAATGTGTAAACTCCACACAGACAGTGACCCAAGCCAGGAATTGAACCCAGATCCCTGGCGCTGTGAGGCAGCAGTGCTAACACTGTGCCACTGTGCCTAGAGGGGAGGCAGAGGAGATTCACCAGGATGTTGCCTGGGCTGGAGCATTTCAAATATGAAGAGAGGCTGGTTAGGCTGGAGTTGTTCTCCTTAGAGCAGAGAAGGTTGAGGAGGGACCTGACTGAGGTATACAAAATTATGAATTACATAGATAGGATAGATGAGAGGAACATTTTCCCTTAGTAGAGGGGACAATAACCAGAGGGCATAGACTTAAGGGTAGGGGCAGGAGATTTAGAGGGAATTTGAAGAAAATTATTTTCACCCAGAGAGTAGCAGGAATCTGAAACTCACTGCCTGAAAGAATGGTGGAGGCAGGAACCCTCACAACCTTTAAGAAGCATTTAGATGAAAACTTGAAATGCCATAGCATACGAGACTATGGACCAAGTGCTGGAAAATGGGTTTAGAATAGATAGATGCTTGATGGCTGGCATAGATACAATGGGCCAAAGGGCCTCTTTTTTGTTGTAAAACTCAATGACTCATTCTTTTACCAGCAGAACTCTTACGATTCCATCACAGAGGCACCACACCTTATGGTCTGCCGCCAATGCATTTCCCAGTAGGTCAAAGCTTTGGAGAGGATTTTCAATGCTTGCTAAAGCCAATTGTATACAGAAAGGTCAGCGCACGCTGTTTGCTGCGTTAGGATGTTAGCACTGTGATGATAGCTAAAAGTCAGCTGTACAAATAAATCTGCTCCATTTTTATTGTATAACGTATTGTGCATTTTGCGGGAATAGTTACAATTCCCTTGTTAACCTCAGTTTGCCAAAAGTGAGCTGAAAAACAAATTGGCAAAAACTGACACCAGAAAGTGATAACTTAAAAACCGCTCTGGGTTCCAGATGACCGTGCATATTTACACTGAGAATGTCATTCCTTTGTCATGATTTAAGCCTCAGGTATGCCTAAAAATCCATCACTTGACTAGATTGTGGCAAAACTGCAGGAATTTTACTGTGTTTCTAAATGAGAATTTGGGGCGACTGGGGGGATATATTGGTATCCTCCATCGTTAAGTCCATTTTTAACAGCTGCTATTGTGGGACCAAATTTCCCCCACCTAACAACCCCAGTCATTGCAATAGTAGGAGACTTAGGGGTGATCTTATAGAGCTCTATAAAATAATGGGGGGCATAGATAAGATAGATAGTCAACATCTTTTCCCAAAACTAGAGGGCATAGATTTAGGGTGAGAGGGGAGAGATACAAAAGGGACCAGAGGGTTAATCTTTTCACTCAGAGGGTGGTGAGTGTCTGGAATGAGCTGAAAGAGACAGTAGTAGAGGCTGGTACAATTTTGTCTTTTAAAAAGCATTTAGACGGGTTCAATTCCCGGCTTGAGTCACTCTCTGTGTGGAGTTTGCACATTCTCCCCGTGTCTGCGTGGGTTTCCTCCGGGTGCCCTGTTTTCCTCCCACTGTCCAAAGATGTGCAGGTCAGCTGGAATGGCCATGCTAAATTGCCCCTTAGTATCAGGGGGACTAGCTGGGATGGATGCATGGGGTTTTGGGGATGGGACTGGGATTGTGGTCCACAATCACACCCAGGCCCGATCCCCACAACCCCGTGCCCCAGACTCAATGGGCCGAATGGCCTCTTTCTGCCCTGTAGGATTCTATGATTCTATAATAAGCAGAGGCTATATTTGAAAATAATCAACCATTATTGATCCTTTCTTATTTTAAGATTACGGTAATCATGCGAAAATACACAGTGGTCACATTTTAGCTCCAATATTTCCTGATTAACATTTATGTCAACGCTGATTGAAATGGTGCAGAAGACCATTAGTTTTTGAATACAAGTGGCAGAGATGCCAACTTGCAGTAATTCATATGCAGGCTTCAATTTTTTGTGGGAATCCAAATTTCTCCAAAATTCTGAGCATTCAACTAACAGTGGAAGAGTAATGGCAGAAATTAAGCCTTGGGCACCAATATATATTTTCCCCTCCCAAACTCAAATCAGTTGTCCTAATTTTTGGTGAAGCATTTTGCTGCTTTTTCATACTGAAATGCTCCAATATCCTGACAATTGGCCCAGCTGTGTTTTGGGAAACTCATAATTTTGTAGAGATTACATCATAACCTTAACTCTTTAAAGTGGGTCATTTAAGCACAACTGTTGGCTGACACTTTCAGCACTAAACTACCTTGGCAATGAGTTACAGAACGATATAAAATTAAAACCTTTTAAGGAACCCTCAATGCTATCCCACACTCTTTAAGATTTGGATACTGAATTCCTTCATTAATCATTGAATCATAAAATCCCTACAGGAGGCCATTTGGCCCATCGAGCCTGCACCAACAAAAATCCCATCCTATCCCCATAACCCCACTTATTTATCCTGCTAATCCCCCCGTGCCACTAAGGTGGATTGGCAATTTAGCATGGCCAATCCACCCAACCCGCACATCTTTGGACTGTGGGAGGAAACCAGAGTACCCGGAGGAAACCCAAGCAGACACAGGGAGAACGTGCAAACTCCACACAGTCACCCGAGGCTGGAATCGAACCCGCATCCCTGGCGCTGTGAAGCAGCAGTGCTAACCACTGTGTCACCCATTAAATAGCTGTCTAACTATTAAAAGGGCACACTTTTCTTTGTCTCACATATTTGTGGATGCTGTAATTCAGTAATTATGGAGGAGAGCCAGAGTTCTACCTTCTTCATTCTACACTTTGACATGTCAGCAGGTCACTTAGAGTGTACTGACATTTGTACAGTAAGAAGTCTCACAACACCAGGTTAAAGTCCAACAGGTTTATTTAGAATCACAAGCTTTTGGAGTGCTGCTCCTTCCTGGAGCAGGGCTCCAAAAGCTCATGATTCTAAATAAACCTGGTGTTGTGTGACTTCTTACTGTGCCCATCCCAGTCCAATGCCGGCATCTCCACATCAAGACATTTTGGTAATGCTGGGAGAGAGACAAGGCAGCAGTCATTATTTGTAAAATATTATTTCAGTCCTGCCTTTAATCAAAAACACCCCCATTAGGATTAGCAAAGGACGAAATTTCAAAGATATAATTGGACTACACATTAGCGTGCCCAGTGATCATGAAAACGGGACAGGGGTGGGAAAACTCACCTATTCGTGTCTCTCCATTTGCTAAAATAATGAAACTGGATAAAAAGGCTGCACAGAACAGGAACGCACTGCTAAAAGCTGGATGGAAATCCGTGCTCATTATCCGGAGTTGGTTTGACTGGAGTCACTTCAGCAGCTCTGCAGTGAACGTCACTCTGTTACTTTATGACGAGAAATAACACGGCGTTCACTTCACAATCATCTGAAATCAGGGCAATGAATGAATGTTTGATACGACCTCCAGACATCATCCAAGAACAGTTCAGTTCCACAGGGGTATAACTTGATGTTTAATTATAGCTACTACCTGGAGTGCAGTTGCCATGTAAATGGTTATTTTATAACCAGGTTTCCAAACTGGAGGCTCCCCTGTCATCAGGGATTTTATTATAAATGCGCGACCTGGTTATTTCCCTTATTTTTACCAAAGTTTTCCCCAGTAATGGCACCGTTTTTTTTCAGTAAGAAGTTTAACAACACCAGGTTAAAGTCCAACAGGTTTATTTGGTAGCAAAAGCCACACAAGCTTTCGAGGCTCTAAGCCCCTTCTTCAGGTGAGTGGGAATTCTGTTCACAAACAGAACTTATAAAGACACAGACTCATTTTACATGAATAATGGTTGGAATGCGAATACTTACAACTAATCCAGTCTTTAAGAAACAAAACAATGGGAGTGGAGAGAGCATCAAGACAGGCTAAAAAGATGTGTATTGTCTCCAGACAAGACAGCCAGTGAAACTCTGCAGGTCCACGCAACTGTGGGAGTTACAAATAGTGTGACATAAACCCAATATCCCGGTTGAGGCCGTCCTTGTGTGTGCGGAACTTGGCTATCAGTTTCTGCTCAGCGACTCTGCGCTGTCGTGTGTCGCGAAGGCCGCCTTGGAGAACGCTTACCCGAATATCAGAGGCCGAATGCCCATGACCGCTGAAGTGCTCCCCAACAGGAAGAGAACAGTCTTGCCTGGTGATTGTCGTGCGGTGTTCATTCATCCGTTGTCGCAGCGTCTGCATAGTTTCCCCAATGTACCATGCCTCGGGACATCCTTTCTTGCAGCGTATCAGGTAGACAACGTTGGCCGAGTTGCAAGAGTATGTACCGTGTACCTGGTGGATGGTGTTCTCACGTGAGATGATGGCATCTGTGTCGATGATCCGGCACGTCTTGCAGAGGTTGCTGTGGCAGGGTTGTGTGGTGTCTTGGTCACTGTTCTCCTGAAGGCTGGGTAGTTTGCTGCGGACAATGGTCTGTTTGAGGTTGTGCGGTTGTTTGAAGGCAAGAAGTGGGGGTGTGGGGATGGCCTTGGCGAGATGTTCGTCTTCATCAATGACATGTTGAAGGCTCCGGAGGAGATGCCGTAGCTTCTCCGCTCCGGGGAAGTACTGGACAACGAAGGGTACTCTGTCCACTGTGTCCCGTGTTTGTCTTCTGAGGAGGTCGGTGCGGTTTTTCGCTGTGGCGCGTTGGAACTGTTGATCAATGAGTCTAGCGCCATATCCTGTTCTTATGAGGGCATCTTTCAGCGTCTGGAGGTGTCTGTTGCGATCCTCCTCATCCGAGCAGATTCTGTGTATTCGGAGGGCTTGTCCGTAGGGGATGGCTTCTTTAACGTGTTTAGGGTGGAAGCTGGAGAAGTGGAGCATCGTGAGGTTATCCGTGGGCTTGCGGTACAGTGAGGTGCTGAGGTGACCGTCCTTAATGGAGATGCGCGTGTCCAAGAATGCAACCGATTCCGGAGAGTAGTCTATGGTGAGTCTGATGGTGGGATGGAACTTGTTGATGTCATCATAGAGTTGTTTCAGTGATTGTTCACCATGAGTCCAAAGGAAGAAAATGTCATCGATGTATCTAGTGTATAGCATCGGTTGAAGGTCCCGTGCGGTGAAGAAGTCTTGTTCGAACCTGTGCGTGAAGATGTTGGCATATTGAGGTGCAAATTTGGTCCCCATGGCTGTTCCGTGTGTCTGGATGAAGAACTGGTTGTTGAAGGTGAAGATATTGTGGTCCAGGATGAAGCGGATGAGATGTAAAATTGCATCTGGAAACTGGCAGTTGTTGGCGCTGAGCACTGAGGCCGTTGCAGCAATGCCATCGTCATGGGGGATGCTGGTGTAGAGTGCTGAGACATCCATTGTGACGAGGAGCGCTCCTGGTTCAACTGCTCCATGTGTGCCGAGTTTCTGTAGGAAGTCCGTCGTGTCACGACAAAAGCTGGGGGTTCTTTGTACAATGGGTTTCAGGATGCCCTCGACATAGCCGGAGAGGTTCTCGCACAGGGTCCCATTGCCCGATACGATGGGACGGCCGGGTGTGTTTGCCTTGTGTTTTTTTTCCCCAACGTTGTGAGGGGTTCCTTAGCTGTGTGTTTTCTGAGGTCACACAAAATGGATCAATGTTAGAATGAGCTCCCCGTCCCCTGATATAACTGAATGACAAGTGTGTAAGTACTGGTCTGATGGTCGTTCAATCCGCTTTTGATATTTTCGTTCAAAGTCGAGAGGGAGATGGCATGGTGGAAGGTCCAGGAACAGTCTAGAGGATATCAGAATCATAGAATTGTTGCCGCGCAGAAGGAGGCCATTCTGTCCATTGTGTCTGCACCAGCTCTCTGTTCAAATAATCATCCAATGCCCACTTGACTGCCTCGATTGAACCTGTTTCTAGTCAAATAATCATCCAATGCGCTTTCGACTGCCTCTATTGAACCTGCCTCCACCTCACCTCCAGGCAGTGCATTCGGAGTCAAACCACTTGTGTGAACGTTTTTTTCTCACATCACATTTGCTTCTTTTGCAAAACACTTTAAATATGTGCCCTCTTGTTTTTGGCTCTTTTAAGAACATAAGAAATAGGAACAGGAGTAGGCCATCTAGCCCCTCGAGCCTGCCCCGCCATTCAATAAGATCATGGCTGATCTGAAGTGGATCAGTTCCACTTACCCGCCTGATCCCCATAACCCCTAATTCCCTTACCGATCAGGAATCCATCTATCCATGATTTAAACATATTCAACGAGGTAGCCTCCACCACTTCAGTGGGCAGAGAATTCCAGAGATTCACCACCCTCTGAGAGAAGAAGTTCCTCCTCAACTTTGTCCTAAACTGACCCCCCTTTATTTTGAGGCTGTGCCCTCTAGTTATAGCTTCCTTTCTAAGTGGAAAGAATCTCTCCACCTCTACCCTATCAAGCCCCTTCATTACTTTATAGGTCTCTATAAGATCCCCCCTCAGCCTTCTAAATTCCAATGAGTACAAACCCAATCTGCTCAGTCTCTCCTCATAATCAACACCCCTCATCTCTGGTATCAACCTGGTGAACCTTCTCTGCACTCCCTCCAAGGCCAATATATCCTTCTGCAAATAAGGGGACCAATACTGCACAGAGTATTCCAGCTGTGGCCTCACCAATGCCCTTTACAGATGCAGCAAGACGAGCGGGAAGTTTCTCCTGTCTAATCTACCCAGCCTCCTCATGAGTTTGAACATCCCTATCAAATCTCTTCCTAGCCTCCTCCTTCTCTCTAAGGAGAACAGTCCCAACCTCTCCAATCTATCCTCATAACCAAAGTTTCTCATTCCTTGAACCATTCTTGTAAACCTCTTCTGCACTTTCTCCAATGTGTTCACATCATTCCTCTAGTGTGGTACCCAGAACTGTACACAATATTCCAGCTGAGGTCTAATTAGTGTCGTGTATACAAGTTCAGCATAATCCCCTTGCTCTTGTTCGCTATGCCCCTATTAATAACACCGAGGAAGCTGTATATTTTATTAAATGTTCTCCCCAAGCTGTCCTGCTATCTTCATATAAGAATTGTACCCCTTATTATGTATTCTCTCTCCATGTCCTTCTTACCAAAATGCATCATCTTACACTTTTTTTGTGAAGGTAGAATGATCAAATTCCTTCTAATCCCAAAATAATCCTCCACAAACCATTTTATTTTCGAGATGCAGTTTAAAACTTGCTCCCGTATCACTGCAGGTCAGTAGGTGGAGCTAACGGAAATATCATTGCCAAGCTGCTGATCTTATTGGACATGACAAAATAAAAAGTGGGTGTACCACATTTAGCAGATAACATTCAAAGCAAACAGGTTCCTTGGATTTCTGAGGAGGAATCTTCAGTATCGCAACAAAAGTTATCAGTTTAGTTTTATTGGTATCATAAGAAGGCTTACATTAACACTGCAATGAAGTTACACCACATTCCGGTGCCTGTTCGGGTACACTGAGGGAGAATTTTGCATTGCCAATGCACCTAACCAGCATGTCTTTCGGACTGTGGGAGGAAACTGGAGCACCCAGAAGAAACCCACGTAGACACGGGAAGAATGGGAACACCCAAACAGGCACTGGGGAGGGGGGTGATGGAGGAGGGGAGGGGAGGGAGGTGATGGAGGAGGGGAGGGGAGGGAGGTGATGGAGGAGGGGAGGGGAGGGAGGTGATGGAGGAGGGGAGGGGGGTGATGGAGGAGATGATGGGGGAGGGAAGGGGAGGGGGTGATGTGGGAGGTGGGTGATGGGGGAGGGGAGTGATGGGGGTGGGGGAGGGGGTGATGGGGGAGGGGAGGGGGTGATGGGGAGGGGAGGGGGTGATGGGGAGGGGGGGGTGATGGGGGAGGGGAATGATGGGGAGGGGAGGGGGATGATGGGGGAGGGGAGGGGGATGATGGGGGAGGGGAGGGGGATGATGGGGGAGGGGAGGGGGGTGATGGGGAGGGGAGGGGGGTGATGGGGGAGGGAAGGGGGTTGATGGGGAGGAAGGTGGGGTAATGGGAGGGGAGGGGGGTTGATGGGGAGGGGAGGGGCAATGGGGAAGGGGAGGGGGTGGTGGGGGAGGGGAGGGGGTGATGGAGGGGAGAGGGGTGATGTGGGCGGGGAGAAGGGTGATGTGGGAGGGGAGGGGGGGTGATGCTGAGGGGAGATGGGGAGGGGAGGGGGTGATGGGGAGGGGAGGGGGTGATTGGGGAGAGGAGGGGGGTGATGGGGAGGGGGTGGGGGGTGATGGGGGAGGTGGGTGATGGGGGATTGATGGGGTGGGGAGGGGGTGATGGGGAGGGGAGGGGGTGATGGGGAGGGGAGGGGGTGATGGGGAGGGGGAAGATGGGGGAGGGGAGGGGGATGGGGGGAGGGGAGGGGGATGATGGGGAGGGGGGGATGGGGAGGGAGGGGGATGATGGGGGAGGGGAGGGGTGGTGGTGGGGAGGGGAGGGGTTTGATGGGGGGGTGATGGGGAGGAGGGGAGGTGATGGGGGAGGGGAGGGGGGTGATGGGGGAGGGAAAGGGGGTTGATGGGGAGGTGAGGGGGGGGGTGGAGGGGAGGGGGTGATGTGGGAGGGGAGTGGGGATGTGGGGGTGATGGTGGAGGGAGATGGGGAGGGGAGGGGGTGATGGGGGAGGGGAGGGGGTGAGGGGGGAGGGGAGGGGGTGATGGGGAGGAGGGAGGTGATGGGGGGGGCGAGGGGGCTGATGGGGGAGGGGAGGGGGGTGATGGGGGAGGGAAGGGGGGTGATGGAGTGGTGGTGGGGGAGGGGAGGGGGTGGGGGGACGGGAGCGGGGTGGTGGGGGGGGAGGGGTGGGGGGGAGGGGAGGGGGTGGTGTGGGAGGGGTGGGGGTGAGAGGTGGGGGGGAGGGGAGGTGAGGGGGTGGTGGGGAGGGGGGGTGGGGAGGGGAGGGTGGGGTGGGGAGGGGAGTGGGTGATGGGGAGAGGGGGTGATGGGGAGGGGGGCTGATGGGGAGGGGAGGGGGGCTGATGGGGAGGGGAGGGGGTGTGATGGGGAGGGGGAGGGGGGTGATGAGGGAGGGGGTGATGGGGGGAGGGGGAGGATGGGGAGGGGGGTGATGGGGGGGTGATGGGGGTTGATGGGGGGGAGGGGGGTGATGGGGGGAGGGGTCGTGATGGGGGGGTGATGGGGGGAGGGGGTGGTGATGGGGGGCTGATGGGGGGGAGGGGGGCTGATGGGGGGGAGGGGGGCTGATGGGGGGAGGGGGGGCTGATGGGGGGAGGGGGGCTGATGGGGGGTGGGGGGCTGATGGGGGGGCTGAAGGGGGGGAGGGGGTGCTGATGGGGGGAGGGCGGCTGATGGGGGGGAGGGGGGGCTGATGGGGGGAGGGGGGGCTGATGGGGGGGAGTGGGGCTGATGGGGGGGAGGGGGGCTGATGGGCGGAGAGGGGGGATGATGGGCGGAGAGGGGGGCTGATGGTGGGGAGGGGGGCTGATGGGGGGAGGGGGGGCTGATGGGGGGAGGGGGGGCTGATGGGGGGGCTGATGGGGGGAGGGGGGGCTGATGGGGGGAGGGGGGGGGCTGATGGGGGGAGGGGGGGCTGATGGGGGGGAGGGGGGGGCTGATGGGGGGAGGGGGCTGATGGGGGGGGGCTGATGGGGGGGAGGGGGGGGGCTGATGGGGGGAGGGGGGGCTGATGGGGGGGAGGGGGGGCTGATGGGGGGGGAGGGGGGCTGATGGGGGGGAGGGGGGCTGATGGGGGGGAGGGGGGCTGATGGGGGGGCTGATGGGGGGGAGGGGGGCTGATGGGGGGGAGGGGGGCTGATGGGGGGGAGGGGGGGCTGATGGGGGGAGGGGGGCTGATGGGGGGGAGGGGGGGCTGATGGGGGGAGGGGGGCTGATGGGGGGGAGGGGGGGCTGATGGGGGGAGGGGGGCTGATGGGCGGGAGGGGGGGCTGATGGGCGGGAGGGGGGGCTGATGGGCGGGAGGGGGGGCTGATGGGGGGGGGAGGGGGAGAGGGTGCTGTCAATGGCGGACCCTATGGGAATGTTGGGATCACTGATAACTCTGGATTTCCCAGTCTAAGTGCACTTGTGAGATTTCCTGGAGTTCCGCTCTAATTACTGCCACAAATTGCGGGTGAGCACCCCTGTGCTGGGAGCGCCTCCCCCGGGGCAGACTGGCGGGATGGGGGCTGTTGCGGTTCAATGGGGATTTGGAGAATTCCCCATGGATATTGACATGGATCGCTGCAGGAACTCCACATTCCTGCTCTCCTGATCATGTGGCGCGGAAGTCAGCTGACAGGCAGCAGTCGGCAGGATGGTGCTGGTGTGTCTGCTGCTGTCGGTCTCTCTGCTCGCTTCTAGCTTCGCCCTGAGCCCCCGGGAGACCCCTTCCCGGGAGCTGAAAGAACTGAATGGACTCTGGAGCTTCCGGGCGGACCAGTCCCCAAACAGGAATCGTGGATTCGAGGAGAATTGGTACCGGCGACCTCTCCGAGAGGTGATATCTCATTCACAGGGGGAATGTCCCGGTATCCCCAATAGCAAGCCCCGCTGTAGCAGACCTGATGGTGCCAATTCTCAGCAGCCTATAAAGGCAATAAAGTAACGGTTTGGGGATCTCGGGGCCACCCTCAAGTGCTTTACAATGAAGTAATTTAGAAGTGAAGCAACTTAAAAGTGTAGTTCCGGCTGTAATATAGGAAACAAATTTATAGCAAGAACTTGCAAACAGCAATGAGATGAGAGGTAATTTGCTCAATGGTTTAGGGTTAAACATTGGCCAGGACACACTCCGCATCTCTGTTTCGATATAGTATGAGAGCAGAGACCGACCCTCGGTTTAATGTCTCATCTGACTTGTGCTCAGGTTTCTGGAGTAACATAGAAACGTAGAAAATCGGAGCAGGAAGAGGCCGTTCGGTCCTTCGCCCCAGCTCCGCCCTTCACTATGATCAAGTGCTATATCTAACTGTCTCTCGAACACATTGTTGCTTTGGCCTCAACTTCTTTCCCTGGAGTGGGACTTGAACCCAAGCCTTCTGATTCACCTGAGAGCTGTGTTCACTGTCTGAATGACTTCCAAGGGAGGGATGGTGTCCAAGTAAGGCAAGATCCCAGTACCCCACTAGATGGTTAACATCTCAGTGAGCTGACCTCTGACTAATGTTCTCAATAGCCCCTGTTGGCTAAATAAGGGTGGCACAGTGGTTAGCAGTGCTGCCTCACAGTACCAGGGACCCGGGTTCGATTTCCAGCTTGGGTCACTCTTGTGTGGAGTTTGCACATTCTTCCCATGTTTGCATGGGTTTCCTCTGGGTGCTCCAGTTTCCTCCCATGCCCCAAAGATGTGCGGGTCAGGTTGATTGGCCATGCTAAATTGCCACTTAATATCAGGGGGGCTAGCAGGGTAAATACGTGGGCTACAGGGATAGGGGCTGGGTGGGATTGTGGTTGGTGCAGACTCAATGGACCAAATGGCCTCCTTCTACACCTTAAGGTTTATATGATTCTATGATCAAGCTTTGGATCAAGCCCAAGATGGGGTGTAATGCCTTATCTTGTCAGCTTGGATCTTGTTTGTCTCTCTTAGAGGACCATGAATTGGATTCAATTGGAATTTGTTTTTTGAAGCAAGCAATGGATTTGGGTTTGCCTGGTCCACTCTGAGTATTGGCTTTGTAACTTTAAGAATGGAGTAATTTTTTAAAAATGGTAATTCATTTGCATAAGAAAATTAAAAGTTTCTTGAAGCAATAAAATGGATAGTTTTCCTGCATGTTATTGCCCATTCCTATATTTTTCCCCAACAATATGCTTTTGGTAGAAGTACATTATGAAAGATCACAACTTAAATATTATAGGAAGTGCAATAACATTGAACTTTTTTCACACAGCAGGTTCCACCCTGAGGTGCCTCAATACTATTGCAATACTCTTGATATTTACTATATACATTCCATGTCAAACATACAACCCGAGAGTGAAACATTTCAAATTGAATATTACAGAGTGCAGTAGAATTCAGCTTTTCTCCATACAGCATGTTCCACTCTCAGCTCAATAGTTTCAGTACTTTTGATATTCACAATGTACGTTCTAGGTTAGGCATGCAGCGTGAGGAGTTCTACACAGTTTGCAGCCTCTCAGTTGTCGGGCTGAAAGGCCTTACACAATGACTTTTTTCCATTACATCTTTCTGACTATTGAATACAGGAGTTGGAATGTCTTGTTGAAGCTGTACAAGACATTGGTAAGGCCACACTTGGAATACTGTGTGCAATTTTGGTCACCCTATTATAGAAAGGATATTATTAAACTAGAAAGAGTGCAGAAAGATTTTCTAGGATGCTACCGGGACTTGATGGATTGAGTTATAAGGAGAGACTGGATAGACTGGGACTTTTTTCTCTGGAGCGTAGGAAGCTGAGGGGTGACCTTATAGAGGTCCATAAAATAATGAGGGGCACAGATCAGCTAGATAGTCAATATATTTTTTCAAAGGTAGGGAAATCTAAAACTAGAGGGCATAGGTTTAAGGTGAGAGGGGAGAGATACAAAAGTGTCCAGAGCAGCAATTTTTTCTCACACAGGGTGGCGAGTGTCTGGAACAAGCTGCCCGAGGTAGTATAGAGGCGGGTACAATTTTGTCTTTTAAAAAGCATTTAGATAGTTACATGGGTACGATGGGTATAGAGGGATATGGGCCAAATGCGGGCAATTGGGATTAGCTTAGAGGTTTTAAAAAAGAAAGGGCGGCATGGACAAGTTGGGCCAAAGGGCCTGTTTCCATGCTGTAAACCTCTATGACTCAAACTTTAGTGATCCCTCAGCAAGTACCTCTGGGTCTTGGAAAATTCTACTGAGGACAATTCTGTGCAATGGGCAACCAGCACTCATTGGACAGACCAAAGAGTGTCTTTCACCGCATTGACATTGTCCTCTCGCTACAGTTAATGTTTATCTCTGTGTGCGTCCCTAGAAACAGCCCATAGAGCACAGAGTCCTGTGTCACAGAGCTGCTCAGAATGAACCTCGACAAAAACCACCACATCCCTCTCCAAACCTCATTTGCAAAGATACATTCGGGGAGGAGGTGGACAATGGTCTATTCCCCATAATAGCCACTTCGAGGACAATGTATGCTTTCAGTCCCGGAGCCAAATGTATCACCCATTATCAATGTGAAATGTACCAGCATTCCCCCTCCTCCCTTTTGGGGAAAACATACATTCAGATCAGAAACTATTACCCCACACCCCTGAAGAACATCTTGTATATTGTATCCGTTCAATATGTAATAGCAGTGTTAATTTAACTCTGTAAAATTTTGTGTGTGTTAAAATTGGGCCTTGTGTCTCATCAGAAGAACCTTTTGAATTCATAGAATCCCTACAATGCAGAAGGAAGCCATTCAGTCCATTGAGTCTGCACCAACTCTCTGACAGAGTATCTTATCCAGGCCCCCTCTCCTGCCCTATCCCCATAACCCCACACATTTTTATTTGTATTTTTATTCCAATTCAATCAAATCAAGTCCAATTCAGAGTCTCAACAAGTTGAGACATTTCCGATCCAAGCTGACAAGACAGGGCCTACACACCTGTCTTGGGCCTGATCTACATGAGCCAAGCTGATTGGAGGAGGGGGAGGTTTCCTCCTCCAAGGCTTGATCTCATTTGCATCTTAGCCAAAAGGCCGAGATGCCGCTTTTAAAAATTGCTTCAAATGAAGCTAAAATGCAACCCAATGACCTCAACCAAGTGCAGCATCCAATCCATACTACACTTGATCTTAGCCAAAAGGCCGAGAAGCCCACACATTCTTTTTTGTACTTTTCCAATTCGATCAAATCAACTCCAATTCAAAGTCTCAACAAGTTGAGACATTCCTGATCCAAGCTGACAAGACAGAGTCTGCATCCCCTGTGGCCAGACCAGGTTCTGCAGCCTCCGCCTCGGGCCTGATCTACATGAGACAAGCTGATTGGAGCAGGCGCAAGCCCACCTCCTCCAAGGCTGATCTCATTTGCATCTCAGCCAAAAAAGGCCGAGATGCCGGTTTTTAAAAATTGCTTCATTTTTAAATGAAGCTTATAATACAACCTAATGACCCCAACCAAGCACAGCACGGACGGGCAACCCTTACCGTCCATACTACACTTGATCTTAGCCAAAAGGCCGAGAAGCCCACACATTTACTGTAGCTAATCCCCCCCTAATCACATCTTGGGACATTAAGGGGCAATTTAGCATGGCCAATCCACCTAATCTGTACATCTTTGGCATGGGGGTGGAAACCAGAGCACCGGGACGAAACCCATGCAGATACGGGCAGAATATGCAAACTCCACACAGACGGTGACTCGAGGCTGGAATTGAACTACGGGTCCCTGGGGCTGGGAGGCAGCAGTGCTAACCACTGTGTCACCACCGTGTTGCACCAGATATTTGCATCGTAAGAGTGTGTTTGCATTATTCTGCATCACAAGCTATCATCTTTGTTTCTTATTAGACGGGGCCGGTGCTCGATATGCCTGTTCCAGCAAGTTACAACGACATCACACAGGACCACAAGCTGAGAGATTTCATTGGCTGGGTGTGGTATGAAAGGGAAGTTTGGATGCCCAGGCACTGGATTTCTCCCGATGCTGGAATGAGAGTTGTGCTCCGTGTTGGGAGTGCCAATTACTACTCTGTCGTTGTATGTATTTTAAATCATTTTACATATTGTTATGCTAACATGGTGTACATTTGTGCAAAATATTTGAATGTGTCGGGGTGGGGACTTGGAGGGGGCAGGGGTTCTGCGGGGTAGGCAATGGGCGATATGGCAGAGGAGGCGAGGGGATGGGGGCACTGGGCGAGGGGTTGGGGGAGGCGCATCATGAGCATCGGCTGCGAATTGGAAGGGGGATGGGGTGGGAAGGTGTGTCGGTGGCAGAATTGGGGTGGGGCAGGAGGGGGGTGCAGTGTGGGTGAGAATGTGTGGTACAGGTGGGAGGGGACTGGAAGTGCAGTGGCGTTAGGATGGGTTTGGGGAGTGCAGTTTTGGCGGGGGTGTGCAGTACGAGGTCCGCAATGGTAAATGAAATTTAATACAAATAAATGTCAATGGGAAGTAAAAATGGGCGACACATATTCCCATGAAGATTGAAATAATTAATAAATTTTAAAGAGTCTTCACAGTCTAAGTAGATGTGAGAGTCATCGTGATTACAAAATAGCAATTTGTAAAGATAATCGAAGGCTAAGAAATTATCCATGTCACAGGAATTCAGTATCAAATTGCATATTCCATTGAAGACGAGGCAAAAATAGGAAGTTTCGACAACCTTCTGCACTTTTCTGACTGATATTCCTTCAGTACCCGGAAAAGGATGAATCGTTACGTGAGTAAATCGAGAGGGGAAAACGCAACGGCCAAGTGTTTTCTTAAAGAGGTTCATTTATTACGATTGGGCTGTATGTAACGTTAGAACGGTTTTGTCACATTACTACATCTCCGGGGGAATGAACGCTAGCCATTTCCACCTGCCTAATTTGTACCCCTCTCTCTTCTCGTCAGGTCTTAACACCTCAACGTGTACCCTTTATGGGCGCAGGACACTACAGGATAGATTTTCTTAACTGAGCACAGTTCAGGGATTCATTATGAAAAGCATTTGTTTAAGTGTACATTCTGATGAAGGAAGTAGGTTTGCTGCAGGTGAAATGGTGCAACTTCTTATCGTTTTTTTCTGACTTTGTGTAAAGGAAGGTGTCTTTTTTTTTCGCTCTCCTTTTGTTGACAGTGCACAACTCATGGCTGATACGACTCTGATCTTGCCAACAGGAGATTCCACCCAAATTCCTTGAGAAACACCTTTGCTTCAACTACAATGTAAATGCTGGTATACACCAACCATGACTGCAGAACCACCAAAAGAGAGTGGACTGCTTCTGACATGGTGCCTCATTCTCAGAGTCTCCTAACGCTCCTTTTCCTCATCCAATATTGGACAGAACAGGGAAACAATATTAGTAAGGCCGTTCTAGCTATTTAATTTTAGTGAGTGGTAGGGTCCCAGACATTGCGGGTGTTCTGCTATTGACCGTGGTTAAGTGTAGTGCAGGTCTCAACTCATTTAAAAGATGCCTGAAATGGAGAATCATAGAAACCCTACAGTGCAGAAGGAGGCCATTCGGCCCATCGAGTCTGCACTGACCGCAATCCCATCCAGGCCCTATTCCCGTAACCCTACATATTCACACTGCTAATACAGTAAATGACAAGCCTTAGGAGTATTGATAGGCAAAGGGATCTGGGTGTACAGGTACACAGGTCACTGAAAGTGGCCATGCAGGTGGAGAAGGTAGTCAAGAAGGCATACGGAATGCTTGCCTTCATCGGCTGGGGTATTGAGTTTAAAAATTGGCAAGTCATATTGACGCTTTATAGAACCTTAGTGAGGCCGCACTTGGAATATAGTGTTCAATTCTGGTCGCCACACTACCAGAAGGATGTGGAGGCTTTGGCGAGGGTACAGAAAAGATTTACCAGGCTGTTGCCTGGTATGGAGGGCATTAGCTATGAGGAGAGGTTGGAGAAACTTGGTTTGTTCTCACTGGAGCGACGGAGGTTGAGGGGAGACCTGATAGAAGTCTACAAGATTATGAGAGGCATGGACAGAGTGGATAGTCAGAAGCTTTTTCCCAGGGTGGAAGAGTCAATTACTAAGGGGCATAAGTTTTAAAAGAGATGTACGAGGCAGATTTTTTACAGAGTTGTGGGTGCCTGGAACTTGTTGCCAGGGGAGATAGTGGAAGCGGATACGGTAGTGACTTTTAAGGGGCGTCTTGACAAGTACATGAATGAGATGGGAATAGAGAGATATGGTCCCCGGAAGCGTAGGGGGTTTTAGTTAAGTCGGGCAGCACGGTCGGTGCAGGCTTGGAGGGCTGAAGGGCCTGTTCCTGTGCTGTAATTTTCTTTGTTCTTTGTTCGAATCCCCCTGAAGCTAGGCTCAATGTAGCATGGCCAATCAATCTAACCAGCATGTCTTTCGGAGTGTGGGAGGAAACCAGAGCACCCGGAGGAAACCCATGCAAATATGCAAACTCCACACAGATAGTGACCCGAGGCTGGAATTGAACCCGGGTCCCTGGCACTGTGAGGCAGCAGTGCTAACCACTGTGCCACCATGACGTCTCAATATGAAAATATTTTTAAAATACAAAGAAAATTATATGGAGTCTGCACGTTCTCTCCATGTCTATGTGGGTTTCCTCCGGGTGCTCTGGTTTCCTCCCACACTCCAAGCTGTGCAGGTTAGGCGGATTGACTATGCTAAATTGCCCCTTAGTATCCCAAGATGTGTAGGTTAGGGGGTTTAGTGGAGTAAATGCGTGGGGTTATGGAGATAGGGTTGGGGGGTTGGGGGAGTGGATGAGATGCTCTGACGGAGGGTCGGTGCAGATGCGATGATCCGAATGGCCTCCTTCTGCATTTAGGGGGGATTCTATGTTCTAAGATCACTATCGAACTCCAGAAATCACAGTGGCAGGGTGGCATTGAGCTGTGCTGCAAGAGAAGTATTGAGTATAACTCTACTTTTAGATGGGAGGTAGGCCTATGGAAACAAAGTTCAGCAAATGTGCCTTGGATTTGGGGCAATGATTGATGTTTTGGTGTAAAACTGCCACTGCACCACTCACCACCAAAATTCCAGGAAATACTGACTTTTCCTTTGAGTAACAATATAAGCTTAAACATTCAAAGTAAAATGCCATATCTGCATTGATGTGACTGTGTTGTCTTTTTGCAGTGGGTAAACGGTGCTGAGGTCGCCTTTCACGAGGGTGGCCACCTACCTTTTGAGGCGGACATCACTCAAGTTATTCAGAGTAACTCGACCTGTCAGTGCAGAATCACCATTGCAGTAAACAACACACTTACTCCATATACATTACCTCCAGGAAATATTCAATACATGACTGATACAAAAAGGTGAGGTTGAATACAATAGATTTGTTTTTTTTAAAAATTGTGTTTTTGATGCGAGTGTTGCTGTCAAAGCCAGCATTTATTGACCACTCCTGTCTGAACTTGCAAAGATGGCGGTGAGCCAACTTTGGACAAGGCCAAGTGGCCTCCTTCTGTATTGTAGGGATTCTATGAAGGTGTGCTTGACTGATACCTGGAATGGGGGTGTTTATCTTAAAAAAACAAAATGGGCAGAACGGTGATACAGTGGTTAGCACTACTGCCTCACAGCGCCAGGGAACCAGGTTCAATTCCAGCCTCCGGTCACTGTCTCCGGTCACTGTCTGTGTGGAGTTTGCACGTTCTCCCCATGTTTGCGTGGGTTTCCTCCGGGCGCTCCGGTTTCCTCCCAAAGATGTGTGGGTTAGGTGATTGGCCATGCTAAATTGCCCCTTAGTATCAGGGGGATTAGCAGGGTAAAGGTGTGGGGTTGCGGGAATAGGGCCTGGGTGGGATTATGGTCAGTGCAGACTCAATGGGCTGAGTGGCCTCCTTCTGTACTGTAGGGATTCAATGATTCATGAACCGCTACAGTCCATTTGATTTTTCTGTGACCATTTGGTTCAATGGAGTGGCTTTGCAGGATTGTTACAACATAGAAGGAGGCCATTCGGCCCATTGTGTCTGCACTGGCTCTCCAAATGAACATTATGACTTGGTACCATCTCGTGCCTTTTCCCTGCACCCTGACCATTTCAGAGGACATTGCTGTGGATCTGGAGTCACGTATAGGCCAGACCAGGTAATGGTGGCAGATTTTCTTCCCTGAAGGGCATTCATAGAAACATAGAAAAACTACAGCACAAACAGGCCCTTCGGCCCACAAGTTGTGCCGAACACATCCCTACCTTCTAGACCTACCTATAACCCTCCATCCTGTTAAGCTCCATGTACTCATCCAGGAGTCTCTTAAAAGACCCTATTGAGTTCGCCTCCACCACCACTGACTGCAGCCAATTCCACTCGCCCACCACCCTCTGTGTGAAAAACTTACCCCTAACATCTCCCCTGTACCTACCCCCCAGCACCTTAAACCTGTGTCCTCTCGTAGCAGACATTTCCACCCTGGGAAAAAGCCTCTGAGAGTCCACCCGATCTATGCCTCTCAACATCTTATACACCTCTATTAGGTCTCCTTTCATCCTTCGTCTCTCCAAGGAGAAAAGACCGAGCTCCCTCAGCCTATCCTCATAAGGCATGCCACTCAATCCAGGCAACATCCTGGTAAATCTCCTCTGCACCCTTTCAATCTTTTCCACATCCTTCCTATAGTGAGGCGACCAGAACTGAGCACAGTACTCCAAGTGGGGTCTGACGGGTCATGAACCAGACAAATTTTTACAACAATCTGCTTGTTTCAAGATAATTTCCAATGACCAGATTGTTAATTTAAAATTTATTACTTCACTGAATTTAAATTTCCCCAGCTGCTGTGGTGGGATTTGAACTAATGTCTGTGGAGCTTTAGTCTGGGCCTCTCGATTACTAGTTCAGTAACATTACCACAATGCTACCATTCCCATAAGTGTCAGGATTGACATTGATAAACAGTAGTGTTTTTTCCTTTGTATCGACAAAAGCAGAGAATCATACAGTGCAGAAGAGGCCCTTTGGCCCATCGAGTCTGCACCAACACACAAGAAGCACCTGACCTCCCACCTAATCCCATTTACCAGCACTTGGACTATAGTCTTGAATGTTATGAGGTGCCAAAGGATGTCAGGTGACCTGCCCCTACCCACCCTCTGGGTAAAAAAAGTTTTTCCTCTCAGCCCTGCTAAACAGCCTGCCTCTTAGCTTGAATCTTGTCCAGTTGCTCTGATGTCCATCATTATGAAGTGCTTCGAAAGGTTAGTCATGGCACAAATCAATTCTGGTGTCCCAGATTGCCTGGATCCACTACAGTTTGCCTACCGCCGCAACAGGTCACAGCAGACGTCATCTCCCTGGCCCTGCACTCAACCCTGGAACACCTGGACAACAAAGACATCTATGTCAGATTCCTAGTTATTGACTACAGCTCAGCCTTCAACACCATTATTCCTACAAAACTCATCTTCAAACTCTGTGGCCTGGGCCTCAGCTCCTCTCTCTGTGACCGGATCCCGAACTTCCTAACCCACAGGCCACAATCAGGAAGGATAATAATAACATAAGAACTAGGAGCAGGAGTAGGCCATCTGGCCCGTTGAGCCTGCTCCGCCATTCAATACGATCATGGCTGATCTTTTTGTGGACTCAGCTTCACTTACCCGCCCGCTCCCCATAACTCTTAATTCCTTTACTGTTCAAAAATTTATCTATCCTTGCCTTAAAAATTTTCAATGAGGTAGCCTTAACTGCTTCACCGGATAGGGTATTCCACAGATTCACAACCCTTTGGGTGAAGATGCTCCTTCTCAACTCGGTCCTAAATCTTCTCCTCCTTATTTTGAGGCTATGCCCCCTAGTTCTAGTTTCACCTGCCAGTGGAAACAACTTCCTTGCTTCTATCTTATCTATTCCTTTCATAATCTTACGTACTTCTATAAGATCTCCCCTCATTCTTCTGAATTCCAATGAGCATAGCCCCAGTCTATTCAGTCTCTCCTCATAAGCCAACAACACCTCCTCCATGATCATCCTCAACAGTGGTGCCCCACAAGGCTGTGTCCTCAGCCTCTTACTATACTTATACACCTCTGACTGTGTGGCCAAATTCCCCTCCAACTCGATTTTCAAGTTTGCTGATGTCACCACCGTAGCGAGTCGGATCTCAAACAATGATGAGATAGAGTACAGGAATGAGAGAGAATCTGGTGAACTGGTGCGATGACAATAATCTCTCCCTCAATGTCAACAAAATGAAGGAGATTGTCATCGACTTCAGGAAGCAGAGTGGAGGACATGCCCCTGTCTACATCAATGGGGATGAAGTGGAAATGGTCGAGAGCTTCAAGTTTCTAGGTATCTAGATCACCAGAAACCTGGCCTGGTCCCTTCATGTCGACACTATAGTTAAGAAAGCCCATCAATGCCTCTCCATTCTCAGGAGACTAAGGAAATTTGGCATGTCTGCTATGACTCTCTCAAACTTTTACAGGTGCACCATTAAAAGCATTCTTTCTAGTTGCATCACACCTTGGTATGGCTCCTGCTCTGTCCAAGACTGCAATAAACGACAAAGGGCCGTGAATAAAGCTCAGTCCATCGTGCAAACCAGCCTCCCATCCATTGACTCGGTCTACACTTCCCGTTACCTCAGAAAAGAAGCTAACATAATCAAGGACCTCTCGCACCCCAGACATACTCTCTTTCACCTTCTTCCATCAGGAAAAATATACAAATGTCTGAGAACACATACCAACCGAATCAAGAACAACAACTTCCCTGCTGCTGTCAGACTTTTGAATGGACCTATCTCGTATTAAGTTGATCTTCCTCTGCACCCCAGCTACGACTGTAACACTACATTCTGCACTCTCTCCTTTCCTTCTCTATGTACGGTATGCTTTGTCTTGACCAAGCCAACTTCCTTCATATCTCCTTATGTGACTTGGTGTAAGATTTTGATAACACTCCTGTGAAGCTTGCACATTCTATGTGATTTACCTTGGGGCATCTTACAATCTTATATTAACACAAATTGTCATTAGTCCCTGCCATTTAGAGAAAGTGAGAATTTTTTAAAAAAATGTATTGTTTCACGGGATGTGGGTGTCGCTGGCCAGCGTTCATTGGCCATCCCTAATTGCTCTTGAGAAGGTGGTGGTAATCCAATTTTTTGAACCTTTGCAGTCCATGGTGAGATTAACATTTCAGTTAAACCATCCCCAATGTTAAGAGTAAGACTTTGACTCAGTGGTCACGTCCTTGCCTTTGAGTCAGAAGATGAAGGATTTGGTTCCCACTCCAGACAATGCTGAAATGTGGAGACTAGAACACAGCAGTGGCTTGACATGAGTATGTGACTGTCACTAATATATCAGGAGAAAGTTCACCACTTATGAGGCTAGAGTACCATCATGTGGAGCATTTGAGCCATGGGGATGCTTTTAAGAGGAAGCTGGACAAATACAGAGGGAGAAAGGATAGAATCATATTGTGCAGAAGAGGCCCTTCAGTCCATCAAGTCCACACCAACACACGAGAAACACTTGACCTCTCACCTAATCCCATTTACCAGCACTTGGCCCATAGCCTTCAACTGCAAGGTGCTCATTCAGGTACTACTTAAAGGCTGTGAGGCAACCCGCCTCAACTGTACTCCCAGGCCGTGCATTCCAGACCGTCACCACCCTCTGGGTAAAGGAGTTTTCCACCTAAACCTCCTGCCCCACACTTGAACTTGTGCCCCCTTGTGACTGACCCTTGAACTCAGGGGGAATAGCTGCTCCTTTTTGTCCATGCCCCTCATAATAGAAGGATATGTTGAGAGGGTGAAATGAAGTCAAGTGGAAGAGAGTTGATGTGGAGCATAAACACCATAGAGCGGTTGAACTGAATGGTTGTACTTATGCAGTGAACATTATATAATGTAATTGCACAGTTTATAAAGAGCTAGCACAGGTATAATGGGCCGAATGGTTGCCTTCTGTGTTGTATCATTCTACAATGCTGCAAAATACATCAGTTTTGTGATTATGATGACTAATAAAGAAGGTAAAGATCTAAAAAAGCAAAAAATTGAAAGTGCCAACTTCAACACATAGGGCGTGACCTTACCGGCCGTGCACGCCCCGCTGCAGCGAGGATGGAGAATTTGACGCTCAGCCCAATCTCCGTTCACTTCAGCGGGAGCAGCAAATCCCACTGGTGTGAAAGGCCGTAAGATTCTGGCCAATGTTAATTTATCTGCGGCATCGTTTTTAAAAAAACTTTTACTATTTGTTCATGGGATGCCGGTGTCGCTGGCTAGACCAGCATTTATTATTGCCCGTCCTTAATTGCCCTTGAGGTGGTGGTGGTGAGCTGCTTTCTTGAACCGCTGCAGTCTCTGAGGTGTGGTTACACCCACCGTGCTGTTAAGGGAGGGAGTTCCAGGATTTTGAGCCAGCGACAGAGCAGAAACAGCAGTATATGTCTGTCAGGATAGTGAGTGAGTTTTTGCTCACTGGACAAAAGCATTTAGAATGTAGAACACTCCAGAGACAAGGTAATCACACGGAAGTGGCACGGTAGCACAGTGGTCAGCACTGCTGCCTCACAGCGCCAGGGACCGGGTTTAATTCCCAGCTTGAGTCACTGTCTGTGTGGAGTTTGCACGTTCTCCCCGTGTCTGCGTGGGTTTCCTCCGAGTGCTCCGGTTTCCTTCCACATCCTGAAAGACATGCTGGTTAGGTGCATTGACCCGAACAGGCACCGGACTGTGGTGACTAGGGGAATGTCACAGAAACTTCGTTGCAGTGTTAGTGTAAGCCTTACTTGTGCCTAATAAACTTTTCTTTTGGGTTTAACTTATTCCTTGTAATGATCATGTTCGAAAATGTTGCATTGGGTGAAAAGTTTACTGTACGTTATGCAGTTTGTTCTTTAATGATCTTTCCTGTGTTCTGTAAAACTAATTTATAGGGAATTTTAAACTGAAGTATTATCACCACACTCCACAAAAATGTAAGCCATCCTGGTTACTTGTGATGTTCTAATGTTAATGTTTAGAGTAGAATTATTGAGCAGTTAGTATCCCCATTAAACTCACTCCTTTGGAATTCTTCAGATATCCTCCAGGTTATTTTGTGCAGAATACTCAGTTTGACTTCTTCAATTATGCTGGGATTCACCGGCCAGTTGTCCTGTATACCACGCCCAATGTCTACATAGACGACCTAACCATTGCAACAGACTTTCAAGATGATGCAGGTAAGTCATTCTGGCAGTGAATGGTTTGACTTTGCCTTATGCAAAAACCTGCATGTGTAATCCTTACAGGTATATTCACTAAGTGTCAATATTAACTTTAAATTATTGGTACTGAAGACTGAAAGGATGCTTCACGGCTTTCTATCCCATGGAGGCGGCACAGTGGTTAGCACTGCTGCTTCACAGCGCCAGGGATCGACGTTCAATTCCCCGTTTGGGTCACTGTCTGTGCGGAGTCTGCACGTTCTCCCTGTGTCTGCGTGGGTTTCCTCCGGGTGCTCTGGTTTCCTTGCAGAGCCCAAAAGACTTGCTGGTTAGGTGCATTGGCCATGCTAAATTCTCCCTCCATGTACCCGAACAGGCGCAACTGGAGGATTTTCACAACTTCATTGCAGTGTTAATGTAAGCCTACTTGTGACACTAATAAATAAACTGAACTAAAAACATGGTGCAGGACAATCTCATGGTGTTCTTACCGGATTCATTAACATTTCATATTGTGATGTCCTTAGTCTAATGAAGAGTACCAATATTGGTAATAGGATCCTATAGTACGACATTTACTTTTGCTCTGTATAAGACGAGGACAAACGAAATCGCTTTTATACTTTCTAATCTGGGCGACACAGTGGTTAGCACTGCTGCCTCAAAGCACCAGGGTGCACATTCTCCCTGTGTCTGTGTGAGGGTTTCCTCCGGGTGCTCTGGTTTCCTCCCACAGTCCAAAGATGTGCAGGTTAGGTGGATTAGCCATGCTAAAGTGTGCGCGCATGTATTTGCGCGCGTCTGTGTGGGCGTGAGCTCTGACCCTCTGTGACCCTGCATTAGAGTAAACGGTTAAATGGAAGTGAAGTGACTTTCTGATCTCGGGGAACTGATTCTGCTTTCCTCTAGGGATTGTAAATTATAAAGTATCCATACAAGGGAGTACACAATTTTCATTATCACTCAAGTTGCGTGATCAAAGGGAGCAGGTTGTTGCTTCAGTTGTGGATGGACCTCCAACTGGACAGTTGAAATTATATAGTCCGACTCTCTGGTGGCCATACCTTATGCATGAGAGTCCTGCGTACCTTTACAGCCTTGAGGTAAGAATCCCAAAACTTTCCATGTTAAAATAACAGGTCAGAGACTGGAAATAAGTTTCAGCTATGCGTCGGTTGTTCACACTCCCGCTTCTTGAGTGAGAAGTTGGTGGGTTTGAGTCCCGCTCCAGGAACTGAGCAGAAAGGCTGACAATTCATTACGGTGTTGAGGGAGTGCCATACTGTCAGACACACCTTTTGGATGAGCTTTTAAACCGAGGCCCCATCTCCCTATTGGACTGGGTGTAAAAGAGTCTGTAGCACGATGTCGAAGAACAGCAAGGTTGTCCTGATGAATAATGCAAATATTTTATTCTCAGGCCAGTCCAGTAACAGAATGTTGGGAATTGAGATAAACTTGAGGCTTTGTAACATAATGACACTCAACTACAGTAATGTAACTTCAGGTAGCAAAATAATTAGACATGCAAATGCACCAGCTCCTCTGGGCCTGTCTGTTGTACAAAACTAAATAAATGTTCATGCATTTTCAGAATGTGTGCAACAGTTTATGGGAAGAGTATCATTCTTGCCTCGATTGTAATAGGAAAGCATTACAAAGTTGATCCTTTTGATTATGACATATTGCAAAATGCACATGGAGCAGATTTATCTGATCACTGAATTTGTTTAACCTAATTTTTCACCAAAATGGCAAAGTGAGAATTAACGGGCCTGGGCATATTCTGTAAATGTTTGTCTCTTCCCCATTATTGATGTTGGTCTAAAAAATCCTGCCAACCAATTAAAATTTAAAATAAAATTGGAGTACTGCACTCTCCTTGGAAAGTAGAGATTTATAGGAGAATCTTTCAATGCAAAAATTAGCATAATATATTTTCCAAATCCGTTTGTACCTAGATTTACATGAAGAGTAAAAATGGTAGCATTCATTATGAAGACGTTTATACGTTACCAATAGGAATTCGCAAGGTGCAAGTTACCAAGACCCAATTTCTGATCAATGGGAAGCCATTCTATTTCCATGGAGTAAATAAGCATGAAGATTCAGATGTGAGTATATATTTCTGCACTCAACCTATTTTCCCATTTTTGCACCTGATGTAACAATATTTCTTGGGCCATTAAGCAGTATTAGTAGTATATTTAGTTTATTTTTTCACCATTTTGTGGCACAGTGGTTAACTCTGCAGCCTCACAGCGCCAGGGACCCAAGTTCAATTCCGGCCTCGGGTCACTGTCTGTGTGGAGTTTGCACTTTCTCCCTGTGTCTGCGTGGGTTTCCTCCGGGTGCTCCGGTTTCCTCCCACAGTCCAAAGATGTGTGGATTAGGTTGATTGGCCGTGATAAATTGACCCTAGTGTCAGGGGGATTAGCAGGGTAAATATGTAGGGTTATGGGAATCGGGCTTGGGTGGTTGGTGCAGACTCGATGGGCTGAACGGCCTCCTTCTGCACTGTAGGGATGCTACGATTTTATGATTCCAATTGACCGGGCTGACATTGTTGGCAGCAAGCATTCAAACACTTCAATAAATTGGGTAGTATTGGTATTGTATCATCAATTGCATCCATTGAAGTAGGCTAAAGTTACTCCTACAAGTAATAGTAAGTTCACCACCAAAGGCTGCTCATCAACACTCGTGTGGATTAGTAACTACACTTGGACTGAGTAGCTAATTCTGTGCTGTGCATTCCTTGTCCTTGGAAGTGGGTACTATTTGCTGATGGCTAACTTTCCCCCTTTGGCAAACATTGTGCACACTTTCAGACGTGTCTCTGGATCTCTGATTAAGTGACCATCTGCCCCCTCGGGCATCGTGGTCCCCTGAATTATTACTACAGCCATTAGTTATCAAAGATTATTTGTAGGTCAAATATACACATCCTAAAAAATGGAGTACTTGCCAGTCACACAGCGTACTATTGCTCATTTAAATTGAGAATCTTGCCACTGGGTCAATGTTGAAGTTTTTGGTTTAGCCTTGGGCTCGGTAGAGAGTAAGAATTGCGGTTTTTTTCAAGTTGTGCCTTTATGTGAAATGTTCATTAATTCCAACCACCCCCAACTCACCAGATGCGAGGGAAAGGCCTTGACTGGTCAGTGATTATCAAGGACTTTAACCTTCTTCGCTGGCTGGGAGCAAATTCTTTTCGGACAAGCCATTATCCATACGCAGAAGAAATTATGGATTTGTGTGACAAATATGGGATTGTGGTCATTGATGAGTGTCCTGGTGTGGGCATCAAAAATCCGTAAGAAACACTTCTTTTAAATTTCAAAAGTTTGATACAATTTGCATGAAATTTCCTCACTGATTCGCTTAATTTTATTTCACGTGAAAATTATATTTTACAATTGACATACTATACACACTTGTACAATATAATTTTTTATTTATCTTATGACATTCTTGCCTTGTTGGTGAGCAGTTGTTACTTATTTCACATTTGGATTAAAAAAGGGTTTGTTGAGTAAATATTTGGTTATGACCCAAATGTGTTCAGATTAGAACCATAGAATCCTACTGTGCAGAAGGAGGCCATTCGGCCCATCGAGTCTGCACCGACCACAATCCCACCCGGGCCCTATCCCTGTAACTCCATGCATTTACCCTAGCAAGTCCCCCTGACGCTAAGGGGCAATTTAGCATGGCCAATCCACGTAACCCATACATTTTTGGATTGTGGGAGGAAACAGGAGTACCTGGGGGAAACTCACGCAGACACAAGGAGACTGTGCAAACTCCGCACAGACAGTGATCCAAGCCGGGAATCGAACCTGGGTCCCTGGCACTGTGAGGCAGCAGTGCTAGCCACTGTGCCACCTATCAGATTGGGAGAATCTGATTTGCTTAATTTAGTACCACTATTGGTTTTACTGTACTGGTCATATAGTTAAGGACAAAAAATAGACCAATTTGTCTTTCCCACCAAGGAAACCATACCATTTTTTTTCAAAGTCAAACGTGGCTTCTTTTGAATTAAGTTTGAAATATTATTTTTCGAAGTACTTTAGACTAATGTGGTGACAGTATATTGAGCAGTGCTTTTAAGTTCAAATTGAAGTTTGATTCACCTTCCTCACTTCTGCCCCCCACCTCCACTGGGAAAACTTTGAGGGAATTGTGCTACGTTGTGTATTCGTTGCTGTTGCTGTTTATTGAAAATATCATTGATGTTGCCTGCTCTTGTAGAATACGAGGTCTGATTGATGTTAACAAAACACTGGGTGACATTAGTGCGTAAATGTTCCTCGGGCTGAAATATAGAATTCTGGCTCTTTTAAACAAAGTTATGCAAAGTTTGCAGCAATGCAAATGGCTGCCTTTATTACTTTCAAATTGGATGAGTGCTCTCTGAACATGGGATTTGGGATTAGGAGTAGGCCAATTCCGCCCTTCAAGCCTGCTCCATCATTCACTAAGTTCATGGCTGATCTAGTTGTGGTCACAACTCCATTTTCCTGTCTGGCCACTCCCAGACTCCTTTGCCTATCAAAAATCTATGTCTGACTTGAATAAATTTAATGACCCACAGTCTCCACTGCTCTCTGGAAACAAAGAACAGTACAGGAACAGGCCATTCGGCCCTCCAAGCCTGCGCCGATCACGTTGTCCTATCTAGACCAATTGCCTGTATCCCTCTATTCCCCGTCTGTTCATATGTCTATCCAGATAAGTCTTCAATGTCGTTAACGTGTCTGCCCAACTGCCTCACTTGGCAGTGCGTTCCAGGCCCCCACCACTCTCTGTGTAAAAAAAAAGCTTTCCCTGTACATCTCCACTGAGCCTTTCCTCCCTTACCTTGAACTTGTGCCCCCTTGTAATTGTCATTTCTGCCCTGGGGGAAAAGCTTCCAACTGTTCACCCTATTCAATACACCTCATAATTTTATAAACTTCTGTCAGGTGCCCCCTCAGTCTCCATCTTTCCAGAGAGAACAATCTCTTCTCATACCAGGCAACATCCTGGTTAAAACTTTTTCTATACTCCCTCCAAAGCCACCACATCCTTCTGGTAGTGTGGTGACCAGAATTGATGAGGAGCTTGCAAAATCTCACTAACTGTCCTGGCTGGAGACAATACACACCTCTTTAACCTGTGCTTGGCCCTCTCTCCATTCACATTGTCTGTACCTTTAAGACTTGATTACCTGTAAAGACTCGCATTCCAACCATTATCTTGTAAATTGAGTTTGTGTCTGTATATGCCCTGTTTGTGAACACAAGTCCTCACTCATCGCTCCGAAAGCTAGTGCTGCCAAATAAACCTGTTGGACTTTAACCTGGTGTTGTGAGACTTCTTACTGACCAGAATTGGAGACAGCATTCCAAATGTGGCCTAACCAACGTTTTATGTATCTGTAACATAATTTAAGAGGGAAGAGAATTTCACAGACTAAGGACCCTCGGAGTAAAAAATTATTCTCATCTCAACGTTATTCTTAAACAGTATCTCCTAGTTCTAGTCTCCACATGCACACGCCCAACCTGTTCAACCTTTCTTCACAATATAAGCCCTTCATCCCAGGAATGAGTTGACTTATTTTTCTGAACTGCTTCTAAAGCAATTATATCCTTTTTCAAGCAGGAGACCAAAACTATACACATTTCTCCAGATGCGACCTCACAGCTGTAGTAAAATTCCCTACTTTTATACTGCATTCCCCTTCCAATAAACATTTATTTCTTATTATTAAAAATTAAAATGTTCTATTTGTTAAAAATAAAACTTTTTTTTTTCTTTGAATATGCAAAGTCTAATTGCTTTTTGCTCTGGATTTTCCTCTATAGAGTGGGAAGTGTGAGAGGGTGGGGATTTCCCCATCCATGGTGTAACACAGGAAGGTCGGAATTGCCAAAAGACCAAGCTTCACTTAATGAACCTCATTAATCCTGGCCCGGTTCTCCAAATCAGCTAATGTAGTTGGACCTGCTATTGGTGTTGAGGACGGACCTTAGAAACCCATGCATTCAGTTAGTGTGGCCTTCCAACTATCTGCTGTATCCTGCCCCTTTGCGCAAGTTAGAGCTACAGATGAACATGTTGATCGTCATCAGGGTGGCAGAGATTTTGTCCAGAATTCTCCCATCCCGCTCGCCACTGGAATTCTAGCGGGCAGGGGACGGTCCATGTAAAGGTCCATTGAAGTTGGGTGGGAATCTCCGGTTCACAGGCAAGCGCAGCCAGAGAATCCCGCCTTTTGTGTCTGACAGTGTGATAAATGCCCCCAGTAAATACGTAATTCGACTGCTTTAGTCATTATTAATCAGTGACCCCTTTTAACAATTGTTACTAAGCATTAAACATGCCCTTTTCCACAGGTTGCCAATGGTATCCACAGACTTTAATGCTAGCCTTTTACATTTCTTATTTTCTTTTAAAGTCTGAGCTTCGGAAATAAGTCCCTCACTCATCATTTGACTGTAATGGAGGAACTAATACACAGAGATAAAAACAGGCCGTCCGTAGTGATGTGGTCTGTAGCAAATGAACCAGCATCTGGACTACCTGAAGCCAACCATTACTTCAAGTAAGAACAGGGCATCGTAAGGATTTCACACTTTTAAACTTCAAAATCGTGAATATTTCGGGAGCATATTTTACACTTCCTTGTGGAGTCTGCTTACTATTTCAACATTTAGCATTTTGTTAATATTGCCTTTTTTTTCAAAAAAAAACAGGACGATCATATCCTACACTAAAGCACTGGATCCAACCAGGCCTGTCACCTTTGTCACAGACACTAGCTATGGGGCTGACAAAGCTGTGAGTAACTAGAACATGACTTGTCAGAACAGGAAATAAAGTCTGTTCAATCACTTGTAGTACGTTGGGTTTCTGAAAACCAGAGTAAAATTTCTGTTTTATCCCGAGTTAATACTTTGGGATGTTTATTTCAGGCCTCGCTGTGTTTTTACAATATGTCGTGTACAAGGTTGAGCTGGAAGGAAAGACAGCTTTGCTACTCCTTTGATTGCTTTGTCTGAATTGACTGAGGAAAGTGCAATGCTGTCACAGATACCCAAAATGAAAAGGACTTTTATTAAAACCAAGCACTGTTGTCCTTCTTGTTCAATGCCAAAACTTCAGGTTGGCACAGTGGTTAGCACTGCTGCCTCACAGTGGTTAGCACTGCTGCCTCACAGTGCAAGGGACCTCAGTTCAATTCCAGCCTTGGGTGTCTATGTGAGTTTGCATGTTCACCCCATGTCTGCGTGGATCCGGTTTCCTCCCACAGTCCGAAAGATGTGCAGGTTAGGTTGATTGGCCACGCTAAATTGGCCCTTAGTGTCCCAAGATGTGTAGGTTAGGGAGATTAGCGGGGTAAATATGTGGGGTTACAGGGGATTGGGTAAGATGCTCTATCAAAAGTGTCGGTGCGGACTCGATAGGCTGAATGGCCTCCTTCTGCACTGTAGGCTTCTATGAAATTGCTATGTTTAATTTGAAATGTAAATTTAGTGCTCATGAGGTGGCTACATTTCAGCCATCCGAGGAGGAAGTTCCTTTTGAAGGCCCAGCAGTTAAGTGACAGTCCAATGAGAATATAAGATGTAGCCAGTCCCTCGGAGTCGAGGGTGACTTGATTCCACACCACAAATGAGTTCCTAGGTGACGGAGGAGTCCAATGAGCTGTCTCTGTCACAGATGGGGCAGAGGGTGGTTGGAGGTGTGGGGAGTGAGGGGCCCAGGTTGCCACGCGCTCCTTTTGCTGTCAATGCTCAGCCTCAGTTTGTTCTCGGTGATGAAATTCAATGTTCAGCTCCTTCCCAGATGCTTTCTTCCACTTCAGAAGGTCTTGGGCCAGGGCTTGCTAGGTGGTGATGGAGATGTTGCACTCTTTAAAGGAGGGTTTGATGGTGCCTATGAAGTGTCTCCTCTGTTCTCCTGGGTCATGTTTGCCATGTCAAGGCTCTGAGAAGGGCGCTTGTTTCAGTTGTCTCATGTCAGGCATGCGGACAATGTGGCACTCATCAAATCTGGTCAGTGCTTCGATGCTGGGGATGTTGGCCTGAGCAGGAGCATTGACGTGGGTACACCTGTCCTGCCAATGGATTTACAGGATCTTGCCGAGGTACCGCTGGTTCACCAGAGTTTTGATGTGCCTGTTGCACATTGTCCACATCTCTGAGCCATATAGGAAGGTGGTTATCACTACTGCTCTGTAGATCATGAGCTTGGTGCTGGGTCTGAGGTCCTAGTCTTCAAACACACACTCCCTCAGGTGACCAAAGGGTCCACTGGTACAGCGAAGGCAGTGTTGAACCTCATCATCGATATCTGCCCTTGTTGAAAGTAGGCCTCCAATGTCTAGAAAATGGTCCACGTTGTCCAAGGCCTCATTGTGGATTTTGATAAACCTTGGGCAGTGCTATGTGTCGGGGGCAGGTTGGTAGAGGAGATTTGTCTTACGGATGTTAGTGTGTATGGCCCATACTCTCCTACGCCTTGGTGAAGATGTGGATGATGGCTTGGAGCTCAGCCTCTAAGTGTGTGCAGCAAGCATGGTCTACATACTGCAGTTCGATGACAGTGGATGGGAAGACCTTGGATCTGGCCTGCAGGGGCGGTGATTGAATAGATTCGCGTTTATTTTGTAGTTTAGCTCCACTCTAGTGGGGATCTTGCTGAGGGTGAGATGGAGCATTGCAGCAAAGAAGATCCAGAAGAGTGTTGGTGTGATGACACAGCTTTGCTTGACCCCTTTCCGAATGTGATTTGGGCCTATGGTGGATCTGTTGGTTAGGATCACAGCTTGCATGTCATGTTGGCATAAGCGGAGAATGGTGACAAACATTTGGGGGCAGCCGAAATGGGAGAAGACGTTTCATAATCCCTCGCAGTTGCGATTGGAAGGCCTTTCTGAGGTCAAAGAAGGCTATGTATGAGGCTTAGTGCTGGATTTGTGGGACGCACGATGGCACAATCGTTAGCACTGCTGCCTCACAGTGCCAGGGGCTCTGATTCGATTCCCAGCCTGTGTCACTGTCTGTGTAGAGTTTGCACATTCTCCCTGTGTCTGCGCGGGTTTCCTCCGGGTGTTCTGGTTTCCTCCCACAGTCCAAAGATGTGCGAGTTTTAGATGGATTGGCCATGATAAATTGTCCATTAGTCTCAGGGGGATTAGCAGGGTAAATATATGGGGTTACAGTGGGGATAGGGCCTGGGCGGGATCATTGTTGGTGCAGGCTCGACGGGCCGAATGGCCTCCTTCTGCACTGTAGATTCTATGGATTTCTCTTGCAGTTGCTGTGCAGTAAAGGTCATGTGCGTTGTGCCCCTTAGTGGTCAGAATCCACATTGCAACTCTGGGAGGAGTTCTTCGTCCACAGGCAGAAGGCGATTGAGGAGGAGTCTAAAAATGACCTTCCCTGTAGCCAACAGCAGGGAAATTCCTCTGCAGTTACTGCAGTCAGACTTGTCACCTTTATTGCAGATGCTCACGGTGTCACTGAGATCTCCTGGGATGCTCTCTTCTTTCCTGATTGGAGGAAGTTTCTTTTGCAGGTCCATCTATAAGGTGACAGCCCAATGAGAATGCACAATGTAGTTGACAAACCTCAGATCAATGACCTTTCTTTTTCAAACAAAAGTTTCTCACTAACAAATATTCTGCATAATTTTAATATCGTTACTACAGCGATGGATCCAGTGAGGCCTGTTGCTTTTGTAAAAGACACAACTACAATATTACAAAGCTATGAGTAACTAGAGAGTAACCATGGACACTGTTCAACAAATGATGAATAATTGTACTGTTGGGCTAATGTCAATTTGAGGGAAGAACCTATTTTATTTGCACTTCTCTTTCTCTCTAAGTCTCATAAATCTTTTAAAGATTTTATTTTAAGTTTATTTATTGGAGTCACAAATAAGCTTACATTAACACTGCAATGTTACGGGAATAGGGCCTGAGTGGGATTGTAGTCAGTACAGACTCGATGGGCCAAATGAAAATCCCCTAGTCGCCACACTCTGGCACCTGTTCAGGTACACTGAGGGAGAATTTAGCATAGCCAATGCACCTAACCAGCACATCTTTCGGACTGTGGGAGCACCCAGAGGAAACCCACACAGACACAGGGAGAACGTGCAGACTCCGCACAGTCACGCAAGCCAGGAACCAAACCCAGGTCCCTTGAGGCAGCTGTGCTAACCACTGTGCCACCATGCTGCCAAATCTGCTCCAAATTTTGTGACTTCTTCACTGTAGCCTTGCGAATTCTGTCAGTGACAGGTTTGTGAGGGAACGCGTTCAGTGATCTGGAAATACAAGGATTTTCACTTTGTCTCCTTTTGGGTGTTTGACAGCTGGGTCAAAGCATGGGTGTCTCTGACACTGAATATTATCCGTGTTTCAAGCTCTGTAAAGGTTTTATTTTTCTGCTTGGTTTTTGCCTTTCCAGATTACCTCGTTGCTGGCCACACTGTGAATTAGATATATCCTGGTTGTATGTATTATAGTTGAACATTGACTCTTGTTCCTTCTGGAAATGCCCAAGTGAAGTATTGAATGAAAATGATTTGCTGCGTAGCGTAATTGATTTTTGAAACATACAACTGCTTATTGGAAAAACGTATTTCTGGTGAAGTGAAAGTTTGGCAATGTTTCCACAGATGCAGTACACCGATGTCATTTGTGTGAACAGCTACTTGTCTTGGTACCATGATGGAGGTCATTTGGAGGTCATTCAATTACAACTGGCCAATATGTTTGAGAACTGGTATAATAAATACCAGAAACCCATTATTCAGAGTGAATATGGAGCAGACACTATTGCAGGACTGCATGAGGTAAGTACAGGAAACAATAAATTGCATAGCGGTACAAAACCCCAGTACTCGTTTCACTAGCAACTCAAAAAAGGAGTTTGAAATAAAAAGCTCCTGTAATGTTTGTGCATCTCGGTGGTGTTATACTCGTGGTAGCAGTTTTGGTACAGGACAAACAATTGGAGTTGCTTTGCCCGTTTCATGATGTGGAGATGCCGGCGTTGGACTGGGGTGAACACAGTAACAGTTTTAACAACACCAGGTTAAAGTCCAACAGGTTTATTTGGTAGCAAATACCATTAGTGGAAATGCACATTTCCACTCCATCTGACGAAGGAGCAGCGCTCCGAAAGCTAATGGTATTTGCTACCAAATAAACCTGTTGCCCATTTCGGGCAGAGCTCCCAGTGTGCTTCATAGGTTTACCTACAACCTGATGATAATGCATAGCAAGACAAAGATACGTAAGCATGAAAAAAAGGCTTGGTCAAAAAGTTGGGCTTATGGAGGTGAAGTGGCAAATGGGCTTTGGAGGGGTGGGGGGGTGTGGTGGGAATTGAAAACATTGGTGATTTTGTCATCAGTTGGAGGAAGAAGGTAGAGATGATAGTAGTAGGGGGTTAGAGAGGCTTGGGTAAGGTGCTCTATCAAATGTGTGGGTGCGGACACTAAGTAATCCACTGTGGATGCAAAGTTTAAATTTGAAGAATTCAGCGACTGGGAGCCAGGTCAGCATGTAGAATTCGTTTTTCGGAAGTCGGATCAAAAACTGAAGATACACAGGTTTCTCCGAAAGCCGCCTTTATTGCATCGGAGGAGAGATCGCATGACCATGCACATCCAGCATGGGTTCGTGAGTCTCTATCTGGCTTACAAAACAGTTTTCAGTTATACACGACGGAGATACATCCACATACTTCTGTTAGCCAATAAGGGCATAGCTGTATTGTTACATTTTGATTAGATTACTTTCAAGAACAAAAAGTGATAGCCACGTAAAGACATGGCTATTAAAGTTTCTGCTTAGATTAATTTCAAGGACAAAAGGCCAATCGATAAGGCTCTGCCCTCCGAAGCCAGAACCACAATTGCCCATTAGCAGTTTCTTTAACGTGATAATTAATTTCGGTGAGCCTTGTCGCCCTCGCCTCAGGCCCTTTCCAAAACCAGTTTATCCCTCAACTGATTTCTAGTTACGCATCCCAATTTTAACCCTTTCCTCTTCTCAATCTACCTTAGACACATTCTCATTCCCTCCTGTTGGCATTTCATGACAATCCTCAGTGTCCATGAATGGGTCAAGGGCAGGGGTTAGGGGATCGCATTCGGTTATGTTAACGAACAAGGACTATTTTCCAGGTAACAGATCCTGCATAAAAGACATCATACGTTGCAGAATGCACTTAAGGACAGCAATCCCCACGAATATTCCCATGACCACCATTCCCACGGAGATTGCAGCATTAATTAACCAATCACCCCACCCTCCGTATCCCCAGTTTCCCCAGCTGCCCCATCCTTTTCCTTCCTTTATAACCCCTAACTGTTGGTCAATCTGGTTCACAAAATGGGCAATGTTAGCTGTGGCATCATCCAAACCCAAAATACACTTTCCCTCAACTATGGAGCATACCCCACCTTGGCGTGCTAATAGATGGTCCAGGGCATATCGGTTTTGCAGTGAGAACAGTGAGTTTTTCCAGGCTCTGAGTTATCACCTTAAGGGCTCCCCGGGTTGAGTTGCCCAGAGTGGTGAGGCCACAAGCAAGATAGTTCCAGTTGTCAGCGGCCATCCGTCCAGAGGCGGCTCCCAGGGAGAAGAAACCAGCGGCGCCATAACCATGAACTTGTCCTGGCGAAAGGGCTGTCAACTCTTTATAGTCTGTTGATGTGCTTGATAGAAGTAGTTGCCGGTGATGTGGTTCTGGGGATGGGGAAGGTCCAGAACATCCAGGTTAGGGAATTCTCGTTTCTGTCAGACAAGGGAGTCGTCTTCCACTCTTTCCTGCAGGAGGGGATCATCCACAAAGGCTTCCCTGAGGCACTTTCCATTATAGAGAAAATGATCATATTTTCCCTCCGAGGGTTCTCTTTTACAGGTAAATTCGAATTTGCATCCCCAGTACCAACATGGTAAGGTCCAAAGATTGCTTTGTCTAAAACCAATTTTCTATCTGCCTGGACTAGGTACCCGTTACAGAAGTCTATTTTAATCACATTCCACCATCCAAATAAGCCTTCATGGGTGTCGTTACAAACAAGAACATCCCGTGAGCTCAATGATGTACCCTGGTTGGATTGATTAGCCTTGCAAATAATGGTCCTAGCTTCTGACTCAACGACTAGAGCCACTAGAACTAGCACCTTTACCCATAAGCCCATTCCCTTTATACTAACTCCAATTTCCTTCAACTGTTACCTGCAGCGAGGGCGAGAGCAACGATAAGATCCCACTTTATAACAATCAAAAAGCGTTGGGGAGGAACAGTTAGAAAGTCCAGAAAAAGTCTGAGATCCTGGTTTTTGAAGTTGACAGGTCTTTCTTCATTAGTCGTTCTGGATTAGGTGTGATCAAACTGTCCCAATGCTTACAGTCACTCAGGTGTATCCATCTTTCCTGCCCTTCCACCTTCACCGCGGTTGGGGTCTGTAGCAGAACTTGGAAGGGTCCTCTCCAGCGAGGTCCTAGTTTGGGTCGTTCCCAGTCACGAATCAGCACCCAGTCCCCGGTTTCGACTCCTTCCCAATCTCCGTCCTTGTCGGGTGGGGGCCTGGTAGATTCCTTCACCCGAGTGTGTAAAAACTGAAGAGACATAGTCAATTGTTTAAAATATTGCTGGAGTTGGTCAGACATGACGTGTAGATCTATCTGGGGAGGAGGAGGTGTAGCGCTATCCCATGGGGTTCTAAGTGGGCATCCATATATTATCTCAGCGGCATTTAAACCGGTACCGGTATGGGGGGGTTCTGATAAATGAGTAGGGGCAGTATCCAAGAAGGTGGCGGGATTAAGGACGGAACAAAAGGCAAAGGTCAATGGAAGGAGATGCAAAAGAGGATGCAAGTCAAAGTAATGGGGACTTTAGGATGAGGTCCTGAAACACTGGAGTGAAAGGACGTGGAGGGATTTAAACATGAATGAGAACTTTAAATTTGCAATACAGCAGCAAAAGTAAATTGGGGAAGAGGCAATGGATGAGTGGGACATGATACTGGCAGCAGAATTTTAAATGAGCTAAAGTTAACAGGAGGCAAAGAATGGAAATCTAGCCAGATAAGGTAGTAATAATTGCATTGATAAGGTATCAGCAGCAGATGGACCAAGGCACACAATATCAAAGATATCAATGAACCTCAGGCATTTCAAAGGGCTGATACTATTACATAGTTCCTCACAAGCAGAAATGTGACACTACAGAACAACATGCAAAAGGATCGCTTTCCCCCCCCAAACAAAAACTCAGCAACAAACCACTACAGCACAAGTGCAATTTTAAATCCGTTTAAAGTCACCACGCACAATCGGGACGGGGGGATAATTCTTATCTATCTTTGCAGCTAACTTAGGAAGTGACCATTCCTCACTTCTCTAAATCCCAAGTACCTCCCAATGGCCATAATTCGTTGCCCAATTTCTTACTTAGGCGCGCACTTAATCTCCGATACTTCTGATCTTCCTGTGGGTTTTCCTGGCATAATTTCCCCAGCGGGGTGGATGGACCCGCCTTATCTAAAGTTTGACCCATACGGATTGCACAGTCTTATTCTTACGACGATTTCAATCGTTACAGGGACTCGAACCCCCACGATCGCGAAGTTAACTGCCTAATGCCCTGAGGACTCGAACCTCTTTCTTGTTAACCCACTTATTTCCTACGAGGGACTTGAACCCTTGAGTATTAGCTCACCAATTGTAAACCTGTGGACTTTAACCTCCAGGCACATGTGGGGGACTCGAACCCTCCACTTTCTTGTTACCTGTGTCTCTCTGACTGTCTTATGTCCAGGTTCGAGGAGCCCGTAGGATAGTTACTAGTTCGCCGAAGGGATTGAGATAGAAGCACAGGATGGTAGAGAGGAACCAAGGTTAATCTTACCTTGTAACGCCGCCCGTCTCTGTCCTTCCTCGCCCCGTCTCAATCGCTGACGCCGGTCGACCAGTACTATGCGTTTGGGCTCCTGGCTGGCTCGCCAATTGTAGAATTTGTTTTTCGGAAGTCGGATCAAAAACTGAAGATACACAGGTTTCTCCGAAAGCCGCCTTTATTGCATCGGAGGAGAGATCGCAAGACCATGCACATCCAGCATGGGTTCATGAGTCTCTGTCCGGCTTACAAAACAGTTTTCAGTTATACACGACGGAGATACATCCACATACTTCTGTTAGCCAATAAGGGCATAGCTGTATTGTTATATTTTGATTAGATTACTTTCAAGAACAAAAAGCGATAGCCACGTAAAGACATGGCTATTAAAGTTTCTGATTAGATTACTTTCAAGGACAAAAGGCCAATTGATAAGGCTCTGCCCTCCGAAGCCAGAACCACAATTACCTATTAGCAGTTTCTTTAACGTGATCATTAGTTTCGCTTGTCGCCCTCACCTCAGGCCCTTTCCAAAACCAGTTTATCCCTCAACTGATTTCTAGTTACGCATCCCAATTTTAACCCTTTCCTCTTCTCAATCTACCTCGTACACATTCTCAAGCAAGGATAGTGGTGAGACAAGTGGGAAGGGATAAAGGCAGCAGAGTTGCAGTTTTGGTCTCCCTACCTAAGAAAGGATATACTTGCCATAGAGGGTGTGTAGTGAAGGTTCACTCGGCTGATACTGGGGTTGGCGGGACTTTCCGATGAGGAGAGATTGGTTCGACTGTACTCACTAGAGTTTGGAAGGATGAGAGGAGATCTGATTGAAACATATAAAATTCTAACAGGGTTGGACAGACTAGCTGCAGGGAGGATGTCTTCCCTGGTTGGGGAATCTAGAACCAGGGGACACAGACTCAGGATACGGGATAGACCCATTTAGGACTGAGATGAGGAAACATTTCTTCACTCAAAGGATAGTGAACCCATGGAATTTTCTACCACAGAAGCCAGTGGAGGCCAATGTATTCAAGGAAGAGATAGATTTATTTAGATTTTAATGGTATCAGGGGGTATGGGAGAAAGCGGGAATATGAGATAGAGGATCAGTCACGAACATGTTTAATGGCGGAGTAGGCTCAAAGGGCCGAATGGCCTACTCCTGCTCCGAGTTTCTATGTTTAAGGTGTTAAATGCTCATAACAAAATTAAGTGGTGGGAATGCTGGTATTCATCTAGTTCTTTGCATTGGCTGTTAATTCCACTGATTAAATTGTACGAGTGTCACCAGTTATTTCACTCACTGAACAACTGAATAAATTCGAAAGCGTGCTTACATATTCATGAATATTTGGTGACCCAAAATACAATTTCAGGATGTTTCACAGAACTTTGCTGTTAAATCAGGACCTATTCTAATCTGGAAAGCTAGCTTCTAAAGGGTGATACCGGAGCCCATCTTTACTTAGTCCTACATTTATTTACGGAGTGCAATATCACAAGCATACACCTCCTAACTCAAGCACCCCAAGGTTTCAGTAAGCGTTTATATCTGCTCAAGTGAAACCCCAATTAATGCTATCCCCCCCCCCCCCCCCCAACCCGCAATCCTACATGGAATGAGACACAAGTGATATACAATTAATTCCTATAATTCAATCCCAGTTTTATATAGAAACATCCCTATTAAAACAGTGATGAGGCTGCAATGGTTGCATAAGTGCTGAGGAATGCCACCGTGTGGTAGGGCAAGGCTATCTGAGTAGAGAGATAGGGAAAAATAAATAGGCAACTTGGGAGGCAATTTTTAAATTGACGAGATTGATGAAGCAGTGAAAAAGCAGTATCATCTGCCTTGGAGACAGAGCTTAAATAATTCCTGATCGATTTAAAATTAGACAGGCAGATGTGAGAGAAATAACTCACAAAAATGCACGTTTATAGATGAAGTTTAGTGTTGACTGTTCTTTAATGGATTTTGTACAATTGTATCTTTAGGATCCCCCAGTAATGTTTTCGGAAGAGTACCAGCGGGCTGTAATGCAGGAATATTTTGTGATATTTGATGAAAGGAGAAAAGACTACTTGATTGGAGAACTCATCTGGAATTTTGCAGACTTCATGACTGCTCAGGGTAAGTGATATATCTAAAATAAAAATGACAAACGCTGGAAATACTCAACAGGTCAGATGGAGAGAGAAACGGAGTTAATGTTTCAGGTTGATGCGGCCTGACTTGCTGAGGGATGTTTTGATCTTGTGTAAGTAATGTATCATTTCTAATTTTCAGTTGTGTTGACTGATCACACACTTAGAAATATTCATGTGTGATGAATGCTTGCCTTGTATTTCTTCCAGACTAAGTACTTAGAATACCACCTCTGTATTTGACTGAGGTGTTACCTCAGAATGGTTCATTCGGGAGCTCCCTTGTTTTTGTTTTGTTCATTTATGGGATGTGGGCATCGCTGGTTGGCCAGCATTTATTGCCCATTCCTATTTGCCCTTGAGAAAGTGGTAGTGAACCAGCTTATTGAACCGCTGCATTCCCTGTGGTGTAGGTACACGCATGACCCTAAAATAAAAGCAAAATACTGCGGATACCGGAATCTGAAACGAAAACAGAAAATGCTAGAAAATCTCAGCTAGTCTGACAGCATCTGAGGAGAGAGAATATAACCATTGTTTCAAGTCTGGTCATCCCGACTTGAAACAGGTCATCCTGACTTGAAACGTTGCATCCATTCTCTCTTCACAGATGCTGTCAGACCTGCTGAGATTTTCTAGCATTTTCTGTTTTTGGGTCACTCGCAGTGCTGTCAGGGAGGGAATTCCAGGATTTTGACCCAGTGAAGGAACGACAATATATTTCCAAGTCTGGATGATGTGTGGTTCGGAGAGGAACTTCCAGGTGGGATGGTGTTCCCATGTGTCTGCTGCCCTTGTCTTTCCAGATGGGAAATGGCGACGGACAGCATGGTGGCACAGTGGGTGGCACAGTGGTTAGCACTGCTGTGGACCTGGGTTCAATTACCAGCTTCGGTCAATGTCTGTGTGGAGTTTGCACGTTCTCCCGGTGTCTGTGTGGGTTTCCTCCCATAGTCCAAAGATGTGTGGGTCAGGTGCTTCGGCCGTGCTAAATTGCCCCTTAGTGTCCCAGGATGTTTAGGTTAGAGGGATTAGTGGGGTAAATATGTGGGGTTATGGGGATAGGGTCTGAGTGGGATTGCTGTCGGTGCAGACACGAAGGGCCGAATGCCTCCTTCTGCACTGTAGGGTTTCTATGATACTTATATGATTTTATGGTGGTGGTTGTGGGTTTGTAAGGTGCTACCTAAGGGGCCTGGGTGAGTTTCTGCAGTGCAACTTATAGATGGGACACAGGAAGTGAGTGAGTGACTGCAGGATTCCTAGCCTCTGACCTGCTCTTGTAGCCACAATACTTATATGACTAATCCAGTTCAGTTCTGCTTTGCCTTATCTGCCAAAACAATCTCATGTCCCCTTTTTGCCCTCCTGATTTCTCTCAACTCTACTCCTATACCCCTATACTCTTCAAGGGATTCACTTGATCCCAGCTGCCAATGCATGTCATGTGCCTCTTTCTTCTTCTGACCAGGGCCTCAATATCCCGAGTCATCCAGGGTTCTCTACTTCTGATGTGGAGATGCCAGCGTTGGACTGGGGTAAACACAGTAAGAAGTTTAACAACACCAGGTTAAAGTCCAACAGGTTTATTTGGTAGCAAAAGCCACACAAGCTTTCGGAGCTTGCAGCCCCGAAAGCTTGTGTGGCTTTTGCTACCAAATAAACCTGTTGGACTTTAACCTGGTGTTGTTAAACTTCTTACGGGGATGGTGCCAGAGGACTGGAGAATGGCGAATGTTGTTCCTCTGTTTAAGAAAGGGAATAGAAATGACCCTGGTAATTATAGACCGGTTAGTCTTACTTCGGTGGTTGGTAAATTGATGGAAAAGGTCCTTAGGGATGGGATTTACGACCATTTAGAAAGATGCGGATTAATCCAGGATAGTCAGCACGGATTCGTGAAGGGCAGGTCGTGCCTCACAAATTTGATTGAATTTTTTGAGGAGGTAACTAAGTGTGTTGATGAAGGTAGGGCAGTTGATGTCATATACATGGATTTTAGTAAGGCGTTTGATAAGGACCCCCTTGGTCGGCTTATGATGAAAGTGAGGAGGTGTGGGATAGAGGGAAAGTTGGCCGATTGGATAGGTAACTGGCTGTCTGATCGAAGACAGGGTGGTGGTGGATGGAAAATTTTCGGATTGGAGGCAGGTTGCTAGCGGAGTGCCACAGGGATCAGTGCTTGGTCCTCTGCTATTTGTGATTTTTATTAATGACTTCGAGGAGGGGGCTGAAGGGTGGATCAGTAAATTTGCTGATGACACCAAGATTAGTGGAGTAGTGGATGAGGTGGAGGGCTGTTGTAGGCTGCAAAGAGACATAGATAGGATGCAAAGCTGGGCTGAAAAATGGCAACTGGAGTTTAACCCTGATAAATGTGAGGTGATTCATTTTGGTAGGACTAATTTAAATGTGGATTACAGGGTCAAAGGTAGGGCTCTGAAGACTGGAGGAACAGAGAGATCTTGGGGTCCATATCCACAGATCTCTAAAGGTTGCCACTCAAGTGGATAGAGCTGTGAAGAAGGCCTATGGTGTGTTAGCTTTTATTAACAGGGGGTTGGAGTTTAAGAGCTGTGGGGTTATGCTGCAACTGTACAGGACCTTGGTGAGACCACATTTGGAATATTGTGTGCAGTTCTGGGCACCTCACTATAAGAAGGATGTGGAAGCGCTGGAAAGAGTGCAGAGGAGATTTACCAGGATGCTGCCTGGTTTGGAGGGTAGGTCTTATGAGGAAAGGTTGAGGGAGCTAGGGCTGTTCTCTCTGGAGCGGAGGAGGCTGAGGGGAGACTTAATAGAGGTTTATAAAATGATGAAGGGGATAGATAGAGTGAACATTCAAAGACTATTTCCTCGGGTGGATGGAGCTATTACAAGGGGGCATAACTATAGGGTTCGTGGTGGGAGATATAGGAAGGATATCAGAGGTAGGTTCTTTACGCAGAGAGTGGTTGGGGTGTGGAATGGACTGCCTGCAGTGATAGTGGAGTCAGACACTTTAGGAACATTTAAGCGGTTATTGGATAGGCACATGGAGCGGGATAGCTTGATCTTGGTTTCAGATAAAGCTCGGCACAACATCGTGGGCCGAAGGGCCTGTTCTGTGCTGTACTGTTCTATGTTCACACTTCTGTCACCTGCCCTTCCTTATTTCCCAAGAGGTCAAGTTTTGCCCCCTCTCTAGTCGGGCCATCCACATACTGAATGAGAAATTCCTCTGAATATAGAAACATGGAAAAACTACAGCACAAAACAGGTTGTGCCGAACATATCCCTACCTTCTAGGCCTACCTATAACCCTCCATCCTATTAAGTCCCATGTACTCATCCAGGAGTCTTTTAAAAGACCCTATTGAGTTTGCCTCCACCACCACTGACGGCAGCCGATTCCATTCGCCCAACTCCCTCTGTGAAAAACTTCCCCCTAACATTTCCCCTGTACCTACCCCCCTACCCAGCACCCTAAACCTGTGTCCTCTCGTCGCAGCCATTTCCACCCTGGGAAAAAGCCTCTGAGAATCCACCCAATCTATGCCTCTCAACATCTTATATACATCTTAGGTCTCCTCTCATCCTACGTCTCTCCAAGGAGAAAAGACCGAGCTCCCTCAGCCTATCCTCATAAGGCATGCCACTCAATCCAGGCAACGTCCTTGTAAATCTCCTCTGCACCCTTTCAATCTTTTCCACATCCTTCCTGTAATGAGGCGACCAGAACTGAGCACAGTACTCCAAGTGGGGTCTGACAAGGGTCTTATATAGCTGCATCATTATCCCCAGACTCCTAAACTCAATCCCTCGATTGATAAAAGCCAGCACACCATACGCCTTTTTGACCACCACCTCTACCTGCGGGGCTGATTTGAGAGTCCTATGGACCCGGACCCCAAGGTCCTTCTGATCCTCTACAGACTAAGAGTCTTTCCCTTTATATTGCACTCCTTCATCCCATTTGACCTGCCAAAATGGACCACTACTCATTTATCTGGGTTGAAGTCCATCTGCCACTTCTCCGCCCAGTCTTGCATCCTATCTATTTCCCTCTAACTTCTGACATCCCTCCAAACTATCCACAACCCCACCAACCTTTGTGTAGTCGGCAAACTTACCAACCCATCCCTCCACTTCCTCATCCAGGTCATTTATGAAAATGACAAACAGCAAGGGTCCCAGAATAGATTCCTGGGGCACACCACTGGTGACTGACCTCCATTTAGAAAAAGACCCATCTATACCCACTCTCTGCCTCCTTTGGGCAAGCCAGTTCTGGATCCACAGGGCAGCAGCCCCTTGGATCCCATGCCCCCTCACTCTTTCGAGAAGCCTTGCATGGGGGACCTTATCAAACGCCTTGCTAAAATCCATATAAACCACATCTACCGCTTTCCCTTCGTCAATGTGTTCAGTCACATTTTCAAAGAACTCCACCAGGCTCGTAAGGCACGATCTGCCTTTGACAAAGCCATGCTGAGTATTCTTGAGCATACTTAACCTCTCTAAATGCTCATAAACCTTGTCCCTCAGGATCTTCTCCATCAGCTTACCAACCACTGAGGTTAGACTCACCGGTTGTTGAATACACTCAACAAATTTCTCTCCATCCAAGCCTCTAATACTATGGCTGTCCCAGTCAATGTTGGGAAAGTTAAAATCTCAGACTATTACCACCCTATTTTTCTTGAAGCTGTCTGTAATCTCCTTGCATATTTGCTCCTCAATTTCCCGCCGACTATTTGGGGGCCTATAGTACAACCCTATCAAAGTGATTTCCCCCTCCTTATTTCTCAGTTCTACCCATATAGACTCAGTGGCCAAACCCTGGGATATATCCCCTCTCAGTAGGCTGTGATGCTTTCCCTGATCAAAAGTGCAACTCTCCCTCTTCTCTTACCTCCTGTTCTATCTCTCCTATAGCATCTGTACCCTGGAACATTGAGCTGCCAGTCCTGTCCCTCCCTTAACCATGTTTCAGTAATTGCTATAATATCCCAGTCCCATGTACCCATCCATGCCCTGAGTTCATCTGCCTTGCTCGTCAGGTCTCTTGCATTGAAATAAATGCAGTTTAATCTGGACTTCCCTTGCTCTCTGTCCTGCTTTTGCCTGATCTGTCTGGTACTAGGATTACTGACACTGCCTTTACTACTTAATGTGCTCTCCTTAACTTTTGTGCTGTCCTCAAACTTGTCTTCTGTCTCCCTACTGCTTTGGATCCCACCCCCCTGCCAAACTAGTTTAAACTCTCCCGCGTGGCTCCAGCAAATCTCCCCGCCAGAATGTTAGTCCCCCTCCAGTTCAGATCTAACCCATCCCTCTTGAACAGGTGAGCCCTTCTCCAGAAAAGATCCCAATGATCCAAAAATCTAAATCCCTGCCCCCTGCACCAGGTGTCAAGCCACGCATTCATCTGCCTAATCCTCCTATTCATACTCTCACTAGCACGTGGCAGCGGTCGTAGTCCTGAAATTACTATCTTCGAGGTCCTGCACTTTAGCCTTCTGCCTAATTCTCTATATTCACATTTCAGGACCTCATCCCTTTTCCTACCTATGTCGTTGGTACCAATATGTACAACGACCTCTGGCTGCTCACCCTCCCCCTTAAGAATGTCCTGCAAGCGCTCAGAGACATCCTTGACCCTGGCACCAGGGAGGCAACACACCATCCTGGACTCTCGATTTCGGCCACAGAAACGCCTGTCTGTGCCTCTAACTAGCGAGTCCCCTATTATTACTGCTCGTTTGCTCTTTGCCCGACCCTGTCCCACAGCAGAACCAGCTGTGGTGTCACAGGCCTGGCTACTGCTGGTATCTCCCCCTGACAGGCTATCCCCCTCAACAGTATCCAAAACAATATACCTGTTTGAAAGGGGAACAGGCACAGGAGACTCCTGCCTGCCTCTCCTGGCGGTCACCCCTCTACCTGTCAGGTTGTGGTGTGACAACCTCCCTGTAATTAGTATCCTATCACACTCTCTGCCTCCTGTATGCTCCGCAGTGCATCCACCTGCTGCTCCAAACGAACAATGCAGTCTGTGAAGAGTTGCAACTGGATACACTTCCTGCAGACAAAGTTGTCAGGGAGACTAGATTGCTCCCTAATTGCCCACATCTGGCAGGAGGAGAATGCCACTGCCCTAGCTGCCATACTGCCCCTATACAGGTGAAAGAATGTCAACTCACCTGTCACTTGCTTGTGGTCCTCCTGACAACTTTTTTTTTGGTTAGAGGAGGAGGTAGGGAGGGAAACACTAAAATAGTGTTTGAGGTTTAATTGTCCCTTCACAGCAGCTCCTCCACAAACCACCTTCTGGTCACAGTGACTGCACTTATGCAAATGTAATCTGCAACCACCTTTGCCGCTCTGCTGCCCTCACCTGGACACTTACCGTCACTCAAAGCTTGGGTTGCTCACATTGCAGGTTGCTAGTATGGGAAATAGAAAATTATCTCTCTCTCGGGCAGTAGTTGGGAGCGGAAGCATATTGAGGCATCATGGAAGATTCAATCCAGCATCTTTATAAAGAATACTTGACTTGGAGTGCTTGGTGTCAACTGTGGGTACCTGAAATGGAATGCTACAGGCAGGTGAGAAATAGGCAAACTGTACTCAAGCAGAAGATATTTTGAATTATTTTTAAAGTATGCCGTGACATGTTTTCCCAAGCCATCAGTTTGAGATCTCCAATTTATTAATAACTGGCGGCAAACTCATGTTATGATTAACTACGGTTCATTTATTTCACATTGAAAATCTGGGGGAGGAGTATTCACAACTTCCCAATCCGGTACAAGCACACAGTAAGGGATAGAAAAAGAGTTTTACAACTATAGATGGTAACAGTACAAGAACCATATCGATGAATGTTAGTTCATGTGATTGAGGAGTTCCTTTGGGTAAGAGTTCAGGTTCAGCTGGCTGAAGGCCAGACATCTGGGCTGGAATTCTCCCATCCTGCCCGCCACTGGAATTTTAGCAGGCAGGTTGCGGAGAATGTGAAACGCCATTGATGGTCGGGCGGGAATTTCCGGTTTTTAGACCAGCGCAGCCGGAGAATTCTGCCCCTAGAATTCACTCTCCGGTCATTGCTGATACCACATGATGAAGTAGGTACAGAGACTGCGTCACTTCTGCAGTTGTTGCTCTCCTTAGTGGCTCACCAGTTGGAGGTTAAACAGCAAACTACACATAGGGCTAAAGATGCAATGTTAAAACTGTCCAAAAAAGTCAGAGGCTTGGGCCACGTGACATATGGTTAATTGCAGCTTAACCATTAGCTTCTGTGTTTTTGACCAGAATTCCATTGTTCCTCCTTGGGAGAGGGGCAAAATTATTAGCATTTCTTCTAGTATAAGTTTTGATCTCTGGTTTGTGCTTTTGTCGATTACAAGTCGTCTGTAGAGTGTGATGTGAGATTCCACAGCCTGTGAAGATTTTATTTCCTTAACTCCAGTTGGTAGCTCCCAGAACAAAAAGGGCCAACTTGTGATCATGTGACTTGTAGCAGCCATCCTTTTTGGTTCGTATCCATTAAAAAATACCAAGAGGAATACATTTTTTGAATACAGTATTTTATGTTGTAGGATTGCAACAAATATCATCCAGGTTGATGCTGAAGAACAGAAGAGCCCAAAAACCTTGCACATTTTTATTGAAGTCACTTGTTGCTTTTCTTATGAAGAAATGCTTTTTTATTCTACCTTTCTCTTTTCTCATTCCCTTACTAAATTCCTCTGCTATAAAGCAATCCGAAAAACCAGTTATCCATGATGCAGCTCCAGATGATCTTAAATCATACACCCATGTCTTTATCCATCAAGAAGTTATCAAGTCCATTTATTTCACATTGTTTAGTTTAAATATACACATTGGTGTAGGAATAAAAGCAGCACTCTGAGGCAAGCACAATTCTTTTCTGGGGAAGATTGCATTTAACGTACTTTATTTGTTTGCAGGCCTATCACGGGTAAACGGGAACAAAAAAGGGATCTTCACTCGCCAAAGACAGCCTAAATCTTCAGCTTTCCTTCTTCGGGATCGCTACTGGAAACTGGCAAATGAGACCAAATCCATTCCTTTGAGATAGCATGCTGGTGACCATTGAATACAGAAGAAACTGGTACTCCTGTGCCGTGGGGAAATTAAGGTGGAGATGCCATGTACGATGTCTCACAGCACCAGTGACCTTCCAGCTATTGTTAATAATGCACCTATTAAAAAAATTTACCTGGACAATTTGGCTAGGTGCTGTATTGGTCCCCTTATTTGCAGAAGGATACATTGGCCTTGGAGGGAGTGCAGAGAAGGTTCACCAGGTTGATTCCAGAGATGAGGGGTGTAGTCTCTCCTCATAATCTCCTCATACATTATGAGGTGCATTATTAACAATAGCTGGAAGGTTACTCTACTGTACAATAATCAACTATCAATCCGTTCTACTTGTGTTAAGATGTGGCTGGAATACAACATTGATAGCTACAAACTGAAAACTATTTGGTTTAGTCCATTATTGATTGCTTGGCGATATAGTGAATACTCCACCTACATGTAGACAAAAATGAACTTTATTAATTTCAATATTAAGCTTACACTTAGGAAAAAAATTGCTTTTAATGTAATTGATTCTAAAATTACCATTTGAGAAAGCTGGGAATTTAAGGGTTGTACCTATTCTCAGTATATTAAAGTCTGCACCTTCTATCCATAAATGTTACTTCCTATATGGCACTTTTAAAATTCCACATTATAATGGGAAATCTAAATCACGTCAACATTTTTATAAGAAACCATACACGTTTTTATGGCTTTTTCTGGAAAAACATTCTACATCTATATGATCACAACGGATCACCAAATGGCCTTATTTTAAGGCCTTAAATACATTCCAAACCTTTGCCAGCTACAGAATGTGCATATGCTCAGTTTCCCAGCACCATTTAGTCAACTGAAAATGTTGTAACATTCAGCTTATAGTCTTTGAAGTAAAGCTATAAGGAAAATTTCAAAGACTTTAAATTAAAAAACAAATGATATAACAAAGCATTTGAGTATCTGGATCATGTCTTAATTTGAATTCATTTTTCAAAATTGAATTTTGAAGTAACCAGCCTCATCATTCACCCATGTTTTCTAGGATCATAGAATCTCTACAATGCAGGAGGCCATTTGGCCCATTGAGCCTGCACTGTCTCTCTGACAGAACATCTTACCCAGGCCCAACCCCCGCTCTATCCTCATTGCCTCATGTATTTACCCTGCTAATCCTCTTGTACAAATCCTGGGACACTTTTAAGGGGCAATTTAGTATAGCCAATCAACCTAACCCATACATCTTTGGATTGTGAGGAAACCTACAGAAAGAAGGAGCAAACTTATGAGAGACTGTCATTTGAGTTTGTTTTTAAAAAAAAAACTTCAACTGGTCAATCTTGCTGTGGATTTTGGCAAGATAAGATGCTACCTATAAAGTAAGGCCACTCAGTTTAAATAATGAGACAGTTGCAGAATTCAATTCCTGATCCCACCAACTGCAATGCCTTTGATTGAAGGATAAATATTACAGAAGAACATACCCTCTCCAGCTGAACGAGCCATTCAATATGATCATGGCTAATCTCACCTCCACCTCCATGCCCGCTCCCCATAACCCTTCATCCCTCTCCTAAATAAAAACCCATCTATCTCCTCATTTGTTTCATGTTATGTCATCCACTGCGCTCTGGGGAGAATACTGGCCAGCACATCAGGAATAACTCCCCATTTCCTTTTTGGCCATGCTTGCCCCAAAACTGGAAAATCCTGTCTAAGGTCAATGGACCTTTGCATGGTTCCTTCACCCCGCCCCCCTCCACCCCTACAATTCCCATGGTAGGTGGGACAGTTCCCACCTTACATGAGAGATGATTTCTGACCATAGAATCCCTACAGTGCAGAAAGGGGGCCATTCGGCCCCTCAAGTCTGCACCGACAACAAGCCCACCCAGGCCCTATCCCCGTAACCCCACACATTTACCCTGCTAATCCCTTTTATCATACACAGCCCGGGACACTGAGGGAGAATTTAGCATAGCCAATCAACCTAACCCGCACATCTCTGGACTGTGGGAGGAAACTCAACCCCTTTAATACAGGAAGCAGACTCTGGGTTTATCTGCCTGAACCCCTTTAATACAGGAACCAGACTCTGGGTTTCTCTGTCTGAACCCCTTTAATACAGGAACCAGACTCTGGGTTTATCTGTCTGAATTTTACTCCCTATAAAGAGTAAAGTGGGGCAAACAAATCCAGACTCCATTGGAGAACAAAAGAGTTTGGAATGAAGAATAGGAGGAAAATGTTTCCTTAGACAGGTGTCAAGTAGAAAATACAATTGAGAAGCAGGCTAAAATTTACTGATAAATAAACAGTGAGGGAGTGATGAAAGGAGTGGGGCTGATTAGATAAAATCCGGATTTACACAGTGGGAGAAGGCTGTCGATGAGATATTAAATGCATGTTTTGCAAATCAAGAAGATGTCAATTTAGAAACCACCAGACAAGAAACCCCCAGTCAATAAATCAACAGCCGCAAAAACGATCAGAAAGCAGCAAGATCAAACAAGGCAGTGAAGAAGTTAGCAAATAATTTCCTGTGAAGGCAATAACAGGTTGAAAGACTTAAAAAAAAAGATTAAATCGAAGGCCGAGCCCAAAGTGAAAGCAGCTAAGACTGAGAAAGCATTGGCAGGAAGGAAGCGAAAGAGGCAGTGCAGATTGTAAAGAGCTGAACCTGAAGACTTTTCTCACAGTCACTCAGTTATCTTGAGTCTTTTAAGAGACTTTTAGATAGGTTCATGGAGGTTATTAAGATGGAGGGTTATGGATGAGCCTAGAAGGTAAGGAAATTGTTCGGCGCAACTTGTGGGCCGAAGGGCCTGTTTGTGCTGTAGCTTTTCTATGTTCTAGACTGAGCAGATTGGGTTTTTACTCGTTGGAATTTAGAAGGCTGAGGGGGGGGATCTTATAGAGACCGATAAGATAATGAAGGGGCTGGATAGGGTAGAGGTGGAGAGATTCTTTCCACTTAGAAAGGGAACTAGAACTAGAGGGCACAGCCTCAAAATAAAGGGGGGTCAGTTTAGGACAGAGTTGAGGAGGAACTTCTTCTCTGAGGGTGGTGAATCTCTGGAATTCTCTGCCCACTGAAGTGGTGGAGGCTACCTCGTTGAATATGTTTAAATCACGGATAGATGGATTCCTGATCGGTAAGGGAATTAGGGGTTTATGGGGATCAGGTGGGTAAGTGGAACTGATCCACTTCAGATCAGCCATGATCTTATTGAATGGCAGGGCAGGATCGAGGGGCTAGATGGCCTACTCCTGCTCCTATTTCTTATGTTCTTATGACTCCAGGCCAGTAACTGGCTTCTATCCCACCCCATGCTCCAAGTAATCTTTAACCCCAGCTGAACTGGCATAGCCAAACTGCCTGACCCAAAATCCAGCAGAACTCTGACTGTCAACAGTGCCAGATTTGAAGTACTGTACTTGTTATTAATCCACATTTCAACACATTGAAGTTTGCTGCAAGCAAGCAGAGGACATGAAAATCAAGTATCGGTGGCTATGATAGCCTACTTGAAACTCATCCAAAAGTATACTCACAGGAAATGAAGAACAAAATCAGCACTCACAAATCGCAGAAGACCTCATGTAGATTCTACATTTATTTCATACCAAAAAATTCTGTGCAATGAATACACATTCATACATATTTACAATTTTGTTTTGCTATTTAGCAAAATCATAGTCCTGAACCTATATATAAAACCGTTCTCATCTGTGGCTGTGAAGGGGATCAGTGCCCAGAGTCCACCTTTAAAAAGTTTTTTTTAAACACATGTGCTCATGAGCTTGAAGCAGCATTAATAAATAACTCTGATGGAACATATTATACAGATCAAGAACATAGTACTTCTGCCATGCTAAATATAGTTTACAAAAATAAAGAGCATTTGTCACCCTGTCACTTTCATATTGAATAGACAATGATTTACTGTAACGAAAACCATTTCAGTTTGCCACTTGTAAATTAGGGGGGTCTGCTCATGCCTGTATTGATGCCAATACCAGGAATTAGTAGTGATAGGTCAGTACCAATAGGAATGAATCTATAGTTATATTCAGTTACAGTACATCATGAGCAGTAAACATGGGCTTCATGCTAGACAGTGCAATATAAACAAATTATGGTCCGGGGAGGGAAATAAAAAAAGTAAATACAACTGGACTTCTGAGATCTTAAACTTGTCCATCGTCCTGTTGCTCGTAAAAGGTCTAACACCAAGAGATGCACAAAGTAAAATATTGGAACCAAGCCCAAAGAATTGGCGAAAAATCAATATTAAACTTGTTTTGCACCAAATGTATGTAGAATTGCAGTTACCTAGTAGAGTTTTACTTCAAAAAATAGGATCAAGGATGAGCATAAGTGTTGTCCACAGCCAAGATATAAAGTATCGGTACTACAGTATCAGTTAACTCCTTTGGAATTTTTACAGCTTATTGGGTCACAGGAATGTCACAATAATAGTACAATAGCATTCAGTGGTCTTCTGGAGCTCAGAAAGAGATGGACTTCAGGTAACTTACTGTACCAGCAGCTTCAATGAGCACAGATACGATAAAGGCAATTCCTCCATGTCCAGGATTCAATCCTTTGAGACAAGCTTTAACTGTACCCAACATCCTCTGAATTATTTGTATTCTATGAAGAATGTAGTCATGGCTTTATAATTTGCCAACTAAATATTTACAGTGCAAGGGCTTTTAAAAACAAAAAGGAGACCCAATTTAGTAAGGGCACCAAAGAATCCCACCAATTTTATGTTGAGAAAATACTGATTGCATAAATTACTAAGTTCACATGCACAGCATCCTACACATTAACAAGTTCTAATTTAAACAAACAAATCATTGTGCACCAGACTTACGTGACAAATGTCCATTTGCAAATAGAAAGTTGTCTGGTAGAACTGGACTTTTCCACCAGTAGATGCCTAATCCATTGATCAAGAGCGCTGCCCCATCTATCAAACACAACTTTAAATTGACAAGTAGGCACAGTAAAATCTTAAAGAAAATTGATACGACCTGTTGGATGACTATAGATTTATCAGTCATGTCAGATGGCTCCTGTGCATATGAGCACAGTCTGAGGTATACTAACACTGATGTATTTTATTGTAGGTTGGTTCATAGACGTTACGTTTTTAAAGGTCTTAAGTAGGAGGAAATGTTAGTTAAAACACTGCTGCTATGAACCAGTAGTTACCAGTTCCAAGTTGGCATTACACTATTCTATTAATCCTTTTTTTTGCAATACAATCCAATAGGTTGGTCCCACAAAATTAAAATAACCTCTGTTAATGAAACCTTAAGCTGTTTGGGAAATTCAAAAGGCTGTTAGGGTATCAACGAGCACAACGGTGCAGAATGCTTCTTGATATAAACAATTATATCGGGTGTGAAAAAGCCATGAAATTTGCTACCAAGCTGTTCAACGCAAGTAGCTTTGGGGGGCCCTCCACATTTAGTTGAGACCTTTGATATCCATTGCTGTAAGGGTAGAAAAGGTTTCAATTAAAAGCATGCTCAATAAAAGTGGTCAGTACACCGTCGCACACTGAATACCCATAACCACAACTCCTTCAAGTAATAATGGAGGAGGCACTGAGCCACATTATCAAGGATATTTCAAAGCCAGGCAAAAGCCTATTCCGCCCAATTATCTATCTGAATAAAATAGGGTAGTGGAATTAAACAAGCTCACCCCAAAAATAGCTTGAATATCAATGTTCAGTGAAATTACATTTTTCATTTTTTGAACACCAGACATTTACATAGAACGAAAGAAAGGAATTTTTTTGTTCAAGCAGTAGTCACATATATCTAAGCAGAGTTTAAGTTGGCCAAATTGAACTTTAATGCTTTTAATGTCAGTTATCAGTGGTTCTTTTTATGATATAAAAAGCCTCCACCGAACTAATACAACCAATTAATTAGTAAGCGATATTTTAATTAGAAATGCTTTTGAAAATGTCAACTATTCCTTACTAATTAACATGGCACAATGGTGTTACATTAGAGGAACAAAGGGCTTCAGCCTAGTGAAAATCTCAATAGAAATAAACTACTACTTCAATAAAAAAATAAAGTGGTATGCAGCACAATCAGATTGAATAAGGGTCCCTTAAACAAGGTCAATTTTTCCAAACATTATGGGCCTGGTTGACCACACATTTATATTGTCTTGGTCAGGATGCTGTTCTAGTGGTAGTAGCAGTATTAAAATACTGAAATAAACAGTGAACGAGCAGTCAAAATGAATATCTCTAAGTGCAACATGATAAGTTTTAAACTTTTGTTATAAGGTATAACATTTTTAAAGAGATATGCTTTTTTAATCAAAATCTTGGTCCAATATTAGTCAAAAGATTAAACTTTTAGTATTGAACTGCTAAGATCATCTGAAGCATATTTTCAAAGTCCTAGCAAGCTGCGATGAGAGCTTTCTCACACTACAAGTTGTGCTAGTTTAAATACCTTTGTGGTGTGCTATGACTGCATAGTTGTTGGCCTTTTCAAATTGTCCATGCGCTCAGGGAAGGTTTAGGCCAAGAGGACCTGAGCTTTTTTCAGTGTAAAGATGCCATTCGACACGTGACAAATTCCTACTGCACTGGAGAGAAATTGGACTTGCAACATTCACATCAGGTCATTCAACCAAGATGGACAATTTCCAGACCCATTAATCAGAGCACCAAGACCCAGGACACCCATTAGCCACTTCCTGTGCAGTATAAAACACCTGTATATGATTTTAAAAAAAACAATTCCTCTGTAACAGAAGGCACTTTCATTCACAATTTTAACACGCAGTTTACTTTATCTTGGGGGGCGGGGGGGGGGGGGGGGGGGAATGCTTAAATAAATGCCACTTAGTGTATAGGTTTCTCAGAATGCAGATCTCCTGAGGAATGTGTAATACAGTTAAAGCTTGCTTTCAGTTGGCTTGTCTGTTAATCTTCATGTGAGGGAAGATAAACCACAGTTAAGTCCAAGGTCCCACACAACAAGTATTCAATTTTTTAAAAAATTGGTTCTCAATGATTTTGATTTCATTTATATCATATACATCTCTCTTGCTCTCTCTCAAAAAAAAAATTACTGCCAAATAGACATAATGGAAGCAGGCTCTCCAGGTGTTAGGTTTGTAGATCACTTAGATTATTCCTGTTTGGATTGGAGTTGCTGTTTCCAGGCCTCATTCAAGTAAACCAGTCGTTTATAGTTGATGATAAAGAGAATGACGTTCAGGACATATGTGGTGATGCAGATTATGCAGAAGTCCTTCAGTACGAAGTAGAGGATGTAACTTAGATACAGTGCACCCACCACAGACACTATAGACGTTGTCATTAGTATTAATGCAGCCATTGCACTCACTGTCATACCTGCAAGAAAAGGGAGGAATGTTATTCATTAACAAGTATTTCTTCACAATACAAGGCTTCAACATTCATATACATTTGCGTAAACGTCACTGCATTTGAAAAGCTAACCTGCGCAGTAATACATTATGAATTGATGACGACAATTCAAATAGATTCTCCTGAACAAGATCACTGTCCCACTGCTCAAGGAGCAGAATATCTGTCATAGATTACAATGATTAACAAAAACTAACAGTAAAAGTGGCCAAGATTACTTCCATAGAAGTGTGAGGCTTATACCAAAGAAACCAATCAGTTTTTTGGAATATCATCCAGGAATGGTTTAGACATTCAGAAATGTATGTGTGCGATAGAGTATGACCTCACCCCAGTGTGACGTACCTATAATCATGCAACCAAAGTATCCTTGAAGGAAAGCTACTGAAACTGATCCAGGTGGCGATCTTACCAGCTGTTTACATCGTGCTCCCACTGCAGCAAATCTCCGTTCACTGCAGCAGGATGGGAAAATCCCGCCAGTGTGAACAGCCGTAGGATTCTGGCCCTAGTCTGGTAAACTACCGGAGCACTGAGCTCCGGTAAAGGTTAGCTGTACTTAAGCGTTCATGGGCAATGGAGTGATGAACAAGGCTTCCTGAAAACTTGTACCAAACAGTGGCATACTTGCACAGTGATGGATTTTCAATGTAATGGAGGGAAATTGGGTATAAATAGAGCATGTATTTTTATACTGTGCACAGAATTCTTCTACCTTTTTCACAAAAATTCCAGCAAAGTGCTCTGCTGCCCTCCTCTCGCCCCTCCAATTCTGAACAGACTATAAATTTATATCAGAAATTTCAGGTGCAAAGGGATGCAGAATTGCTCTTGCTGTTTTTTGGCGACTATTTCCTCAAACTGTAGGTTCCATATCTTTGAATGCACCTTTACTGAATAAAATTAACACCGACAATTGTGTTTTCTTAGGCATGCTGTGCCAGCCAAAACTGCTGCCTGTATCCTAACGTGCCAAATCCCATTCAGCCCTCACCCAGTGCTAGCCTCACTGCCCCCATCCGTATAACTCCCTTTGGCCTAAAAACTCACCAAGAGTTCAGTTCCTTCAATGGTGGTTTCTAGTGCATCCCACCCCCCGCCCCCCCACTTCAATCATCCCATGAATAGCAGGTGTGCCTAAGCTGTGGATTTCCCCCTAAACTTCTCTATTGCCATCTCTCTCCGTTAAGATGCAAATTAAAACTTAATCCGTTTCACCAAACTTTTGGTCGCGTGTCCCATAAACGCCTTCTTTGGCTTGCTATCAATTCTAGCCTGATGGCACTCCTGTGAAACGCCCGAGTGGTTTAACTACATTAAAAGGTTCTTTATAAATGTACCTCATTGATCAGCGATAACACGCTGACAGGGAGACAAGTATAAATTTTGGCAAAACTTGGCCAGTTCAGGACCAAGTAAATGCTTTCGATTGGAGCTAGTAATGCACTAACTGTCCAATTCCTGACATTAATTTAACATAAGTGTCAGCAACCTGTGGCAATCTGAGTCTTGTGGAAGAGGGGCAACAACTAAGTAGTTTAGAGTGGGCTCCAGTCCTTCGGGTGGCTTTGGTCTATATGGAAACCTAGAATCACTGACTGATTTTCTCTGTAGCCTGCCAGGCTTTGCTGCAGCCTACCATCTACCTTTAGATGGCGAACTTTAGTTGAACACCAGTATTGGCAATAGTTCTACCTGAAGGGAGGATGGTACTGCAATGGGCCCAGGCTTAACAAAAAGGGGGGAAAAAAATCAAACTTTTCAGCACTGGATGAGCAGGAAGGTCACAGATTTCAATCATCTTGTGAACTCTGAATATACTCCAAGATCGACAACTCTATTTGTACCCTTCCGTTACGGCTATACAATTCAGGATTTCTGTAATGATACTGGCTGCAAGTCATAACAAAAACCCAGAAGTTGCAGTTACATATCATTCATGGAGTCCGCATGATACCTACTTATCCACACTCCTCCCCTCCCCCCGCAATTAGTATTTTACATTTGACTCCATTACATTTAATATGTTTGTGTGGAGTTTGCACATTCTCCTCATGTCTGTGTGGGTTTCCTCCGGGTGCTCCAGTTTCCTCCCACAAGATGTGCAGGTTAGGTTGATTGGCCATGCTAAATTGCCCCTTAGTGTCAGGGGGACTAGTTAGGGTAGGTGCATGGGATTATGGGGATAGGGCCAGTGTGGGATTGTGGTCAGGGCAGACTTGATGGGCTGAATGGCCTTCTTCTGCACTGTAGGATTCTTTGATTCTATGAATATGCTATCATTCCCCCAAATGGTCCAACTGTCTTGCTCATTTTATAGTTTCCAAGCTGCATCCTCAGATTGAATCCTCTTGGATTTTGTAACACCAGCAGATTTGTATTGAATTTGCATGGTGGTTAACATAAAATGTCCCAAACCCACGTGGCAGCTTTTCAGAATCAACAAGGAAAGCCACCGATTTAAAGTTAATGAAGTGGCTAGGCAGGTCTCCAACTCCCAATTTCCTCCCATTTTGACTATGATACAACTGCTACTGTCAACCCACTAAGCCATTCCCTCACCTCTATATTTACTGCTCTGCTTCCCACTAAAACCACCATCTTATTGTTCCACTGGGGTACATTGCCATCTTTGTGCCCTTATATAAAAATAGCATAAAACTCAGGGTACCAGAAAGACTAGTATCAATCACCAAATCTAGCTCGATGATACTTACTGTACTTCACTGCCCTCTGCCTAAACCGCTTCTGATTCTATTATCACGGAGGCCCAGGATAATCCTAGGTTACTCCTTTTCAAGACCAAGGGGGGCGGCACGGTAGCACAGTGGTTAGCACTGCTGCCTCACAGTACCAGGGACCCGGGCTCAATTCCTGGCTTGAGTCAGTGTGTGTGCGGAGTTTGTACATTCTCCCAGTGTCTGCATGGGTTTTCTCCAGTTACTCCAGTTTCCTCCACAGTCCGAAAGACGTGCTGGTTAGGTGCACTGGCCATGCTAAATTCTCCCTCTGTGTACCCGAACAGGCGCTGGAGTGTGGCGATTAGGGTATTTTCATAGTAACTTCATTGCAGTGTTAATGCAAGTCTACTTGTGACTAACAAATGAAATTTAACAACCTTCTCCAAACCTCCGCCTCCTGTTTCCTTGGATCCCCATGTTCTCTCAATCACCAGAAACACATTTCTATCTCAACCCTCCATTAGTGACTCCATTGTCAAAGCCCTTATCTATCCTTGGGGTGGCACAGTGGTTAGCACTGCTGCTTCACAACGCAAGGGATCCAGATTCGATTCCCAGCTTGGGTCACTGTCTGTGTGGAGTTTGCATGTTCTCCCCATGTCTGCGTGGGTCTCTTCCGGGTGCTCCGGTTTCCTCCCACATTCTGGAAGACGTGCTGGTTAGGTGCATTGACCCGAACAGGCACCGGACTGCAACGCCTAGGGGAATTTCACAGTAACTTCATTGAAGTGTTAATGTAAGCATTACTTGTGACGAATAAATAAGTTTAGCTTTTATCACCCTCAAGATACAATCATTACATAACCGTCCTTCCTTCATCCACCTTCCGTGTCCAACAATCAGTGACAAAACTCTAAGCCATCCTTGTCCTTTCTGGGACTCCTAGCTGGCACCGCTCTCCCTTGCTGGCTTGAACATAAAATTTTGCATGTTGTTCCATAAAAACACTGGGGTCTTCAACTCATTCTTCTGGAAATCTTCTGAAAATTCAACTTTTACACCCAAGCTTTCAAATTTGCTCCCGAATCCAGGTTCCATTGCTTTTACTATGACTCTAAAGTGGCATAGGAAATTTTGAACTAAAAGGCGCTAGGTAAAAGCAAGTTGTTCATCAAGTTGACATTTATTAGATTAAATGGGTCAACCTCAAATACACTTCCACATTATCTAATCCTGAACATTAAATAGTTTGTTATTTGTGTTTTTATTTTAAAGTAATTCACCATTACTGGTTCCAGTTCCAAAAAAGCCAGCCCATCTGTTTTAATGGCTTTAAAATTTAAAGTTTAAGTTTATTTATTAGTGAGACAAGTGGGCTTACTTTAAACTGCAATGAAGTGAAAATTCCCTAGTCACCACACTCCGGTGCCTGTTCGGGTACACTGAGGGAGAATTTAGCATGGCCAATGCAGCTAACCAGCACGTCTTTCAGACTGTGGGAGGAAACCCACGCAGACACAGGCAGAATGTGCAGACTCCACACAGACAGTGACCCAAGGCTGGAATTGAACCTGGATCACAGAATCCCTACAGAGCAGGAGGCGGTTTTTCGGCCCATCGAGCCTGCACTGGTAACAATCCCACCCAGGCCCTATCCCTGTACTTACCCTGCTAATCCCCTGACACTAAGGGACAATTTATCATGGCCAATCAACCTAACCCGCCCTGGCGCTGTGAGGCAGCTGTGCTAATCACCGTGCCGCCCTTTCCTTCTGGTTCCTCCACCCCCTCCCACATATTCACCTCAAGTGCTCCCAGATTTTATTTCTGATTATACACTGTATTCCAGCTGCATCACCCATAGGAGTAGTCAGCTTCCAGATGTATGCTGACATCAACTCAACTCTATCTCTCTGTCCCAACACCTTCAGACTATTTATTTCTAACAATGCAAACAGTCTAAAAATCGCTTTCTCCAATTCAAAACTGCAAGGCTGAAACTATACTATTCAGCTCCTCCGCACTGGCCCTCAAATTTCATTCTCCAGCCTGGTGGCTTGTTCAAGCTGAACTTGGCAGTGTGAAACTTCAGTGCCCTTTCTGTATGATCCTGGCTCTAGCTTTAGATACAATAGTCTCACTCACTCATTACCTCTCTTCCTAGTCCTGCTCTCTTCTCCACATTAGCCATATCCCATTTACCCGACTCCCTTATCTTTTCTGAAATCACCAGTCTCTCATATCCCCAACCATACAACTTCTTCTCAGTCCTCTATGCCAGCACACACCAACTTTGCCCTTCCCCCCCCCATTCCAGTTCTGCTGGTAAGAGCTTTTACAACAGTTTGGCCCCACTCTCAAAAGTTCGGTATTAAACTCCTCTGTTTTGCCAGTTTTCTTTTCATCATTAGTCTCCTCAACCTTTCTATAGAAATAATACAAAATTATAAAACATTAGCTCGGACTCAACTGGAGTATTCTGCTTAATTCTAGGTACCACTACCTTAGAGCGTCAAGGTCTTTGGAGAGAATGAGAATAATGCCAGGGATGAGGAACATTAATTACATGGAGAGACTAAGAACCATTTAGACTCCCTTATCTAAAGAAAGATATACTGGCATTGGAGGTAGTCCACAGAAGGTTCACTAAGTTGATCCTGGATATGGAGGGATTTTCTTATGAGGAGAGGTCGAGTAGGTTGGGCCTGTACTCATTGGAGTTTAGGAAAATGAGGGGCAACCTTAAGGCACAGGATTTTCAGGGGCTTAACGGGTTAGATGCAGAGGGGTTGTTTCCTCTCGTGGGAGAGTCTAGGACCAGATAATCTCAGATAAGGGGTTGCCCATTTAAGACAGAAATGAGGAGAAATTTCTTCTTAGAAATCCTACAGTACTGAAAGAGGCCATTCGGCCCATCGAGTCTGCACCGACCACAATCCCACCCAGGCCCTACCCCCATATCCCTACATATTTACCCACTAATCCCTCTAACCTACGCATCCCAGGACACTAAGGGCAATTTTAACATGGCCAATCAACCTAACCCGCACATCTTTGGACTGTGGGAGGAAACCGGAGCACCCGGAGGAAACCCACGCAGACACGAGGAGAATGTGCAAACTCCACACAGACAGTGACCCAAGCCGGGAATCGAACCCAGGTCCCTGGAGCAGTGAAGCAGCAGTGCTAACCACTGTGCTACCGTGCCGCCCTCTCTGAGGGTAGTGAATTTGTGGAATTCTTTACTGCAGAAGGCTGGGTCGTTACGTTCAAGGCTGAGATAGATGAATTTTTAATCAGAAAGGGAATCTAAGGTTATGGGGATACGGTGGGAAAGTGGAGTTGAGGATTATCACATCAGGTCAGTCATGATCTCATTGAATGGCGGAACAGACTTGAAGCACCAAAAGGCCTACTTCTGCTCCTCCATCTTATGGTCTAAGATTGCCTGCCTCCGAGAACAGAAGGTTAAGGAGAGATTTAATTGAAGTATTCAAAGTTAAGGATTTTGATAAGAGTAAATAAGGAAAAAGAGCTTGCACTGGCAGGAGAGTCAGTAAACAGAGACAACTGGCATAAAACTGTTATAATATGCCTATAGAGGATAGCAGCATGCCATTGCAGTACAAGGGTGTTGGCCAGAGCAAGGGCTAATGTGGGCCAGGGTAGAGAGTCACATGCAAGTACATTGTGTGGTAGAGTATGGAAAAGAGCTAGCACCCCTGCATGGCGGCATCTTGGAGATGTATATAGTTATGGGTCAACAATAAACGGTTTATGTTCAACCATACGATCTTTTAAACTTCTTAGTAAGACACCAAACGAACCTTTGCAACAAAAACCCAGAAGGGACATGAAGAATCTTTTTGTTATGAAATAGACTGCACAGTCTGAAAGAATGGTGGAAACATTCTAGGAAAAAAGTTGCAGGGACAAAAGATTACTGTAATTGGATAGCAAAAGAAACACACTGTGCAGAAAGAACAACGATTCTCCTTCCACTGCTGGATGCCTGCTTTTACTGTGAACTGCCCAGGCATAATTTGCTATGGCTGAATACAAAAGTAGTTGCTTTGTTTGCCTTTTTAAAACACTCTTTTTGTCAATGTCAAGTCATTTTGTCAACAAAGTCAGGTTCTTCAGTATTTTTACACAGCACATTATTTTCCAAAAGACTATTCATTAATTTTTGACTCCATGCACCATGTTAATATTAGGCCAAGAAAGAGTGGGGCAACCTCATTACACCATTCTGGGTGTTGCAATACCATTTACACAGACATCTGAAGTTGTACGTAATGCCAGATGTGGCGCACAATACTATGTAATACTCAAAACCCCATAACGATGAGGCCTACTGCTACCCTCACAATTGGAGAGAGTCATTCCGTCGTTGGAAACAGAAATGGAATGCACTGTAAATCAACTGGTTTGTCCTGGAACATAGCAAGTGGTGACTGAGACGTTATAACAAATATTTATTCAGTACATTCGCAAACTAACACAGAATGGCGCAATATTACACCACAGTGCTGCTCTCCACTTGGAAGAGGCAACACTGATAAACAAGGATCCATGAATGATCACTGAAGCTAGTTTCTGGGATACAGTGTTGAGAGCGCCGGTACTCTCAGGGACTGCTAATTTCTGTGGCATCATCACAGTTAGAAGGAGGTGGTCAAACCTTGTTCTGTCAACTTAATTCTAGTATTTGATCCAGGATTTCAGATTTTTTTTTCAAGCAAACATTATAACAGGTTCATCCTTAATGTCTGGCACATAACTACATCCTTTGTAACTGAAGAGTTAGTGGGATTGATACAGATGGTGAGAACAGATTTAACTATTTGCCACAGTCACTGAAAATCTGAGCTTGGAGCAGTTCTTGGACTTACAGCATTCCTGAACTTAGAATGAGATATTTCCATATTGGGGCATGAATTTAGGACGTAGGGTCTAATAATTTTCCCCACATAGTTAAGTAGTTGAGCTTTCTAGCTAGAACTGTAATACTTTGTTAAACACCAGTTCAAATGGACTTTAATGCTCAATATAAATTGCAAACGGTATTTGTCACTAAACAGAGTTTATCCAAGGATAATGACATCCAGATCACCTGATTGAAAAAGGGCATGCCACTCTGAGGAAACAATGCCCTGTTTGCGACCATTCCATTTGGCAGCAATACAATTAAACATTATATTTAGCATTCTTTAAGATACTAACAAAAGAAACTTGAACGGAGACCAAGCACTGGTCAGACATGCAGCATGAGCTTTGAATGTTTTCACAGGATCTGGAGAGTCAGCAATCAGATAGGCTGAACTGGCAGATAAGGAGTGCATACAGCTACAGTGGTCCTCCTACCCAATCTTCATGGTGGAAATGTAGTCACTGTTCAGAAGAATGGTGCATCTAGAAGGCAGATTAAGTTTTATTGATGGCATTTGAAAATAGAGACACTCACTTTGTAAGAACTGGAATCAGTAAATGCTGTCATTCATAAATTGCATAGGCAAATGGCTAATTCAATTTAATTATTTGGTGGGATAAAAGTAGTTTTGCCACAGTTCTAATAATGCAGATAACATTAACGTGGATAAAGCAATTGGTATTTGGAGTGACTGAAATCAAGGAGGAGATAGATATATTTCTAGTTTTAAAAAAGGGATATGGGGAACAGGTGGGGAGGTGGATTTGACTCCAGGGAGAGATCATTGAATGGCGGAGCGGGCTCGATGGGCTGAACGTGCCTACTTCTGCTCCCAATTCCTACGTTCCTATAATCTGAACGATTATAAAGAGGAGACTAGTAACTCCAAAAACAAATTTGCAACAGGAAAGTTTGTAGCCAATAAAACTGGGATGGATTAAGACTTGATCACTATGGTAACATTGCGAGGGAAATTAAGTATTAAGATCAGTTGTACCCAGATTTATCATTCAGCAAGTTACCCTCTTATTGAACTTCTATGTACAGTTTTTTAAAAATGCATTAATTTCACATAAAATGGTTTTAAAAGATTGGGATGCAAAAAGTAAAGACCCAGTTTTTTTTTTGGCTATTTAAAATATAAAAAATGTTCTGGGACCCAGGACAATAAAAAACCATTTATTCGTGTAGAAGGTTCAAATTTGTTGAAAGATTTGGTTCAGAAATGAGCACTCAAACACAAGCAAAATTTATCCAATCCCCCCCTCCTCAGAATTAAAATGTAGTTGTAGGGTTTTTGACCATTTGTGTTCCTAATGCGATTGCATAAAACATCTCTCGGTTACTCCACCCGGCTCCAATCAATATATAAATTGACAACTTTCTGAATGAGTAAGCAATCAATAGAAATTCTGCACATCGAAAACCTTTTGTTTGAATGAGTTACGGCACTTTAAAATGGCGCAGCGACTAATCGATTGCGTGTGAAAATTGCAACTCCTGCAAGTAGAGTGTGATTCTGAATGAACACTGGTCTAATTGTGACTAATGACAGCTCAGACGCCCTAACAAATCCTGGTGTGAATCGCATTAACTCGGATGTACACAGTACTCACCCAACAACATTTGTAGTACATAGAAAATAAGTCCATATATACTGTTTGGCTGATTCAAAGCACTATCCTTTCCAAAAATGATCCCAACAAGGCCAAATCCTCTTCCCCATCTGCAATAAATGATAATTATAATTAAGTGACAAGATAGCAACATCCATGAAATTATTAACTGAAGACAGAAAACACCATCTGTTTGCATATCTGGCAACATGGGAAAAAAAATTACACCTACTATTTTTCACCCCCAAGCACACCAGATCAGGCTGATTAAGCTTATAATCATACTGCATTAGATCAAGATAGAACAAAAACACTTTGGCAGTTATGAAATTTCAGCTGTTTCACAGACAGGTAGAGCTGGAAAAAGTGCTTATTGTGTCGTCTCGACCCCAGGGACAGCTGCTTGCTTCCATCTTCAGAAACATTAGTTTGTTCAACATCTGTTCCTAATGGTGCAGGATATAATTTATGCACGTCACAATTCCTGTCCACAGAACGGCATGTTCTTGTCTTAAAAAAATATAATAGCCTCCTTTCACTGGTTCAAGTTCTAAAAGGGATAAACAAAATCAGTCTCTCAATATTAGCAACTAGAAAAGCTGGAATAGGAATTAGGGAGGGGGGGGGGGGGGGGGAAAGAGAGATTTGTGTTAGCCTGTGATAGGCACACTGGGCCAGGACAAAGGTTGCGAGAAGGCCAAATTTGATTGAGCTAAAATACTAATACACGATGACAAAATTGGGGAAAAATGTGTTCCTATCCAAGGGAAACAAGCCGGTAAATTTTTGCAGTGGGTCATAGAAATAAAGAAAATAGGAACAGGGATAGGCCATTCAGCCCTTCAAGCCTACTCTGCGATTCACTATGATCATGGCTGATCATCCAACTCAATACTTTGATTGCTCCCCCCCCCCCCCCCCCACATCCTTTGATCCCATTCATCCCAAGAGCTGTATCTAACTCCTTCTCAAAAACATTCGACGTTTTGGGCTCAACTGCTTTCTGTGGAAGCAAATTCCAAAGGTTTACCACTCTCTGGGTGAAGAAATTTCTCCTCATCTCAGTCCTAAAAGGTTTACCCCATATCCTTAGACTATGAGCCCTAGCTCTGCGCACCCCCACCATCTGGAACACCCTTCCTGCATCTACCCTGTCTGGTCCGGTTAAGATTTTATAGGTTTCTATGAGATCCCTCTTCATTCTTCTGAACTCCAGCAAATATAATCCTAACCAACTCAATTCTCCTCACGTGGCAGTCCCGCCATCCCAGGAATCAGTCTGGTAAACCTTTGCTGCACTTCCTCTATAGCAAGAGTATCCTTCCTCAATTTGAGGCGGCCAAAACTGCACACTGTGGTCTTACCAAGGCCTTGTATAATTGCAGCAAGACATCCCTGCTCCTATATTCGAATCCCCCTGCTTTGAAGGTCGACATACCATTTACCTTCTTTACATTCCGCTGCACCTACATGCTTACCTTCAGCGACTGGTGTACAAGGACACCCAGGTCTCATTGCACATTCCCTTCCCTTATATATAACATAATCTGACTTCCTGTTTTTGCTACCAAAGTGGATAACCTCATATTGATGCGCATTTTACTGCATCTGCCATGCATTTGCCCACTCAGCTTGTCCAAATCACACTGAACCATCTCCGCATCCTTCTCACACTCATCCTCCCACCCAGCTTTGTGCCATCTGCAAATTTGGAAACATTACACTTAGTTCCTTCATCTAAATCATTAATATATATTGTGAATAGCTGAGGTCCTAGTAACAATCCCTACAGTATGTCACTAGTCACTGCCTGCCATTCAGAAAAAGATCCCTTTATTCCTACCCTGGCATTGCAACTATGTCAGAATGGAGATAGAAAACCTGGAAAAAAAAGCAGCTCAGTTGGATTGAGAGAGAAAAGGTCACAACATAAGGTTTTGAACTTCAAATGATACAACACAGGAGGCGGCTATTCAGGTGACTATGGGTGTGTCAGCTCTTTGACAGAGCTATCCAATTAATTCCATTCCCCTGCTCTTTTCCCCCATAATCACTTCCTTGAAGTATACATCCAACTCCCCATTGAAAGTTACAACTGAACAAGTACCAATACCCATTCAGGAAGTACATTACAGAGAATGATAAATTGCAGTGTAAAAAAAAAAATCTCATCGCCCCCTGGCTCGTTTGCCAACTACTTTAATCCTGCTTGCTCATAAACCCCAGCTTCAGATTTGCCTTCCTTCAAATTCCATCCCTCCTTTGTGAAGACAGAACCACAGTATGTGTCCAATTCATGTTGAACCATAAACACCTGCATTCATCAGGGCTGAATGGCCTCCTCTGTGCTGTAGATTAAAGAACAAAGAACAGTACAGCACAGGGACAGGCCCTTCAGCTCTCCAAGCCTGCGCCGATTACGTTGTACACTTTAGATGTTAAAAAATCCAACAATGTCACACCTGGTCAATTGGACTGAGTTGTGCTTAGAGTATGGGAAAATCTGGGATACATTCCGAGGATAAGAAAGTTGAACTGATGAAGGAATCGACAGGGATAAATGGGACACAATCTTCGACTTCAATCTACCTTCACACAACGAATATCAGAGATACTGCCAAAGGAGGTCAGAGATTTAAAATGAATGGAGGGACAGTTTAAAAATAGATAGATTTTTGTAATTGTGAAACAAGAATACAGAGAACAAGTACACTGGGATTAAAAAGATAACTGCCTATGGGTAACAACCATAGCCAGCCACCCCAGAACCAGAGAGCAAATACAAGACTGCACATCAGTAGGGAGCAAATGCCTTCAGAAGGGCAAGGAATATTACAGGCCAAAAGTTAAATTCTTACTAATATTTGTTAGAATACTGATAGAGTACCTTAAGAAACACAAACAATTATCAGTCCTTCCCATTAGCTGGATGTGTGCGCAGTATGGAAGTCTGTACAAAATCTTACTTGAATTTATTCAACTTTTTATAAAGTTGGTTGGTTCCTCTCGTTTAAAATCTGCTCCCTTTAAATAAACTATAAATGAACTACAAGTAATCTTCGCATATTTGCACAGCACTGTTTATATATTTTTTTATACTTTTCCAATTCAATCAAATCAAGTCCAATTCAGAGTCTCAACAAGTTGAGACATTTCCGATCCAGGCTGACAAGACAGGGTATGCGACCCTTTACCCTGTCTTGGGCCTGATCTACATGAGCCAAGCTGATTGGAGGAGGTGCAGGTCTTCCTCCTCCAAGGCTTGATCTCATTTGCATCTTAGCCAAAAGGCCGAGATGCCGCTTTTAAAAATTGCTTCATATGAAAATGAAGCTTAAATGTAACCCAACGGCCTCAACCAAGTGCAGCATCCGCATAACTACACCCGATCCTAGCCAAAAGGCCGAGAAGCAGCACTGTTTATATATTTTTTTAACATACTTTTCCAATTCAATCAAATCAAATCCAATTCAAAGTCTCAACAAGTTGAGACATTTCCGATCCAGGCTGACAAGACAGGGCGAGCGACCAAATCACCCTGTCCTGGGCCTGATTTACATGAGCCAAGCTGATTGGAGAAGGGGGAGGTTCCTCCTCCAAAACTTGAGCTCATTTGCATCTTAGCCAAAAGGCCGAGATGCCGCTTTTAAAAATTGCTTCATATGAAACATATGAAGCTTCAGTCTAACCTAATGACCTCAACCAAGTGCAGCCGACCATACTACACTTGATCTTAGCCCAAAGGCCGTTTATATTTTGCTCCAAATGCTGGCCTATACCACAGCACAAATTCTATGTCGTCCCATTTTTCTAGTGCACTGAACTCCTCAGTGACACCTTCCAGGTAAGATTTCCAGAAAAATAATCAAGGGAAACCAAATAATATGGCAGATTGTCTGTCCTAGACCTCTTATCTCCCTCTATTAAATAAGTTTGTTCGACAAACCAATAATCCAGTTAACTAAGCCCAATGCACTCGGGAGAATCAACAAGACGTTTCTTCGAGTTCAAAGACAGTATACTTTCCCTTTATAGGAAAATCTAATATCCTGACTACAATCTGCAGTTCCTGCTCATCCACCTTCATCTCGGTGCTGCCTTTGAAACCAATGATAATTCTCCGATATGCTGTGCAGACCACCTTTGGTGACTGTTCTCTGCCAACTCCAAGCACAATAATGTTGCCTGCTCCCACCACTGCATAGTCACTGCTGGCTCTCCCCCTCATCTGTATACTCATCTGTACGAACGTCACCCCAAAGCACGGGATCAGCATTCATCTTTGCACCAATGACACACAAGCTAAATTTCATGGTAGCATCTGTATCGCATCAACTGGATTAAAACCTGGAGGGATAAGTCTCCACTTTTTTTTAAGCAAAACCAAAGGCTCTCCTCAACTACTGCATGCCTCTCTTCAAATCTATTAGCCTCCCCAACTGCCACCTCAGGCCATGTCTGGTGATGCAGAGTGCTGGTAGCTGCTTGATCTCAAGTGGAATTTACTTCCCCCACATCCAGTTACCAAAACAACGCAATTTCCACCTTCACGATTCAGCTCACTTTTGTCCCACTGCCACCAGGGCTATTTGTAATGTTAGTTCGTGACTCAACTGCTTTTGTGGTCTCCCAAATGGCATCCCACTATTCTAAAGCCAACTCAAAGTCCTTGCCGGTTCAAACGATCCATCATCTGTGCTCACAAATCAAGATCTTATCTGACTGTTCCTCCACTGTCTCGCCACACCCACACTATCCCACAGACCACTTTTAATCCTGCTTTGAGCCATCACTCCTAAAGCTATGGTATCACCCAGTGTGTTTGTTCCACCAATGTCAGCTGTGCTTTAATCCATCAGACAGTATACTTGGCAAATCCCCCGCTAAAACCATCACACCTTACTTTGTCTCTCCCCACCCCTCCCTTACTTTAGCAACATCCAATCAAAATTATTCAAACAATAACCCACTCTGTCCTACTTTTGCTTTCCCCACCTCTCAACATCTTTTTTCCTTGTGTCGCAAACAGCGCTATATAAATGAACATTACAGTTGTATGCTAGATATTAAATTTTCAAATAAGCTTTAGGGTAGACCAGGAGAGAAATGGGGAGGGGGGGAAAGGATGTCTGCTCCTGGTAACTAACTATTGACAAAGGCTGGAAAATACAGTCTCGGATGTAGGCAGGACTAAACATGTCTGTGATCTAACCCCCCCTCCCCAGGACAACAAGTAGACTGACAACATTCCCAATCTCAGATCACAGAGGTGGCCATTTGATGAAAAGACCAGAATGTTTCTGGCACTGTGTGAAGACGATCTTTAGCCAAATGAGGGATTGTATATTTGGTGTTTGACCAGGAAGAGAGGCAGCATCACTTTTTTGATTGAAAACTCCCGCATCTTCAAGTCTTTTCAACTGAAGATGAATATAATTCTGCAAAATAGTGTGTCAGTTTTGGAGTTTGGAGCTGGATTAATTATTAAAAGCAGCAATAAGGCTGGCTAACTGCCAGCATTATATAATCATGGGCATTTCTATTAACTACTACTATCAATATTTGTTCAACCAACATTATAAATCATAATCTGCTTTCACAGTCAGAATTGTGCTCAGTAGCTGGAAACATATCCATGATGTCTTGATGTTGGATGTTTTCAATGTGCCTTTCCACCTTCCCCACCATTCTTCACAGTTTGCAACAAGATGGACGTTACAGATACTGACCTCAATGCATCAGAAAGCAGCAACACCAAACATGAAACCTTTGCAAACAGTGTCAACACATGTATATGTCATGAGTAACCAGCACTACTGACAATACCCATCAAACAAATTGAACTGTCTTACTCTTGAAAATGAATCAGGAGAGACTTTCTGGCACCTTCTACAACATTCCAAGTGTTGCTCACTCTATGACAAAGTACCTCTTGTTATCAGTCTCAAAAGGGGGAGATTGAACCCACGCCCAACTCGTAATTTAATATTCCATTTTTACTTTTCCATCTTTTAATTATCTCTTGTACAAGGTCAGCTCTCAGATACCTTCACTGAACGTTGAGTGATATGAAGGTTCCTCAATCTGACTAGAGCTTTGCTTGTAATTTCCCCATTAAAAGCATCTGTTCTCCATTCAGGTCCTGCAAGCATTGTTGTTTATTGCATGGAGAAATAGTTGGCTCCTATGCACATCGTCCTATGGTACACCATCCCTCCTCATGATTTTCTTTTTTTAAAAAAAAGAGATTTTACTGCTGGAAATTGCAAATCTTTGCATCGATGTTTTAGTCCAGTCCATCACACAAACCAGCCTCCCATCCACTGATTCCGTCAACACTTCCTGCTGCCTCGGAAAAGCAGCCAGCATAATTAAGGACCCCACGCACCCCAGAGATGTTCGCTTCCACCTTCTTCTGTTGGGAAAAAGATACAAAGGTCTGAGATGGCGTACCAACCACTTCATGAACAGCTTTTTCCCGACTGCCATCAGACTTCTGAATGGACCTACCTTATGTTAAGTTGATCTTTCTCTTCACCCTATCAGTATCTGCAACACTCTATTCTCCTCCCTTTCCTTTCCTTCTCCCCATGTACGTTATGAATGTATATTGTCTGTACAGTGCGCAAGAAACAATACTTTTCACTAACCCAATACGTGACAATTAGAAATCAACTTAAATTAATTTGTGTCACTCCTGTTTTACCTTACAACAGGCTTATACATCCGTCCACTTTGGCATACCACATACCAACTGGGGCTACTGAGGTTATCTGACGGTTGACTTTTCCCAACAGCCAAATCTATTTTTAAATTTAAAAAAACAACCTACAATGTTGTAAGAACACAGGTCAATACTCTAACATAGCCATTCATCATGGGCACCAGATGAATCCTTAACTCTTCACCTTAAAATTGTCAGGGGATCCACCTGGCTTTAGCAGCCAGATTTTATGCCTTGGAGGTAATGGTGCATAAATCTGACTCATCGAATTTCAGCCGGCTTGGATTCTATTAGCATTTGCACCATCAACCTCCCATCGGAATCTGCACAAGTTCCTAACTGACAAAAAAGCATTAACGCATTTATCCAAGAAGAAACCAGACAAAGTCACGAACTAACGAATTGTTTATTGATCTTACAGTCACCGTTAGCAGCACCTAAATATTGACAATAGAAACAATCCATACACGGCTCAACTGACAAAATAAGTAACAGTTGCTGCAAAAGCTCTATCACAATAATTCAGCAGTAACTGTTTCGGATTATAAATTGAGATTTTGTCCGAGGCTGATACAAATTGGTGTGATTAATTCAGGATTAAACTACTTTGATTGCTGAAATATTTTTAGATAGTTGGTATATTGGATAGATTAAGTCGA